>NC_134191.1:5769825-6403436 GCF_964188355.1 Buteo buteo
TGAGCTCCAAATAGAGATGCAAGTAAAGGAGCAAATACCACAAAACTGAGCAGTGCAAAGATTTCCTAGCAAGACTTCGGGCAATTGAACATGAGTTGTATTTAGCTGAAATGTCAGATCTGAAAACCATCTCAGCGTGGTGCAAATGGCCTGGTTTTTCATTTTGATTCCTCTTGCTTTAGTTTTGTTTATTCTTATGTAACCTGTCAGCAAAACTTACTCTGCTCCTGGACTGTTTGTGGTACCCTGATATCGAGAAGGACAGCTTTGCTTCTGCTCCTGCCTGGTGCAGTTATCATATCAACCTTCATTTGCCGGGCTGTAATCCTGTGGCTGTCTGTGTGAGTGGCACTAGTCACATTCAATAAAATTTTGCTTTTGCGTTTAGGCCTCTCTTCTGCACAGCCTTTACATACGTGTTTACAAGTCTCTGACTGGAGGGATTTAGGTGGGTGCCATTAAATCTGCGCCTGATGTGTTTGTGCGGGAGGTAGGAAGAGTTGCAGGGGTGGCGGGTGTGGGAACGGCTGGGGCTGTAACACACACTGAAGGCTACAAATCCTTGGAGAATGTTAATTGAAAAGTTACATCAAATGCACAGCAGGTGGTTAAGACCATAATGGTAAAAAGTCAGCTCAACCAGGGCCAAGTGAACAGCACAGCTGCCACTTTGGTAATTGGGGGTCACTGCGGGGTGGTTAAGGGGTTGCTGAATTAGGGACCAGGCAGCTGTGCTGGCAAAACCGCGCTCCCAGGTGACTCGATGGCTCTACCTTTTCATCAGCTTATCTTTGTCTTTTTGAGGTAAAAGGGCTGTGGAGGGGATGGAAGGATGGCCATACATGTCACGGGCTTTGACATGATTCAGTGCTGTGGTTGACCCTAGGGTGTGTTCCTCCTACAATTAAAACTGCACACTTGCCTCTTTGCAGAAAGCAATCTCGGAGAACCTCCCCGCTGCCTCCTCCTTCCATCAAAGAGATGACTGCCACTGCTCCGCCTTCCTTCCTCCACTCCCAAGATTTTTTTTTAAAAACAAGCTGTATACTTATATTTTGTGCACAGCAGAAATAAGACCTTCCCCATCCCTTCACACACACACGCACCCAATTTCCTTTTAAGGAAGAACTGTCTCATTAGTTGAGTGCTATTTTGATCTTATGTGGCTTTTACCTTTCCCTTCTCTTTGTTCCCACATTTCTCCACACAAAAATACCGGTTTTCACAAGGATTGTGCAGATTTATGGAATTCAAGCACCATGAGATTCTCCGAATCTGAAACCGCCTCGATGTGGAATAGAGGAAATTACTAAGAAACATGCCATGGCCTTTTTCCTCCCTTTCCGTGCAGCTTCCCTAATAAGGCAGATGAGAGACAGATTTTGCTTCTAGCATTCATAGGCGGCACCGTGCTCCTAACCCTCTCCCTGCTCTCCCTCCCTGCCCGGGTGCTGTGAGCAAGGGCACGCAAGTCACACAGCAGAGGCCAGCCACACTTTTACCTAATATTGCTCTTCCAGCTTGTTCTCTGCCTTCCTGTCTAAGGTGTCAGATTCCTGCTAGAAGTATTTGTAAACAAAGCTCAAGAAAACTCCTAACTTTGCCTCGAGTAGTGCATCATGAATATTATAGTCATGAAATGAATGCCCCTAGGAGGAGCACAGATGTAGGTGGTAACCTACCCCATGGCACCGAGCCGTGCAGAGCAGGATCAGCTGCTCCGTGTGCACATACGCCACACTTTTCCTTCTCTTTATCAGTGTCTAATTAAATTCCAGTCAACCTGAACAAAAAGATCCATACTTGTTGCAGGCAGTAAATAAGGATGTGTTGGAAAAATGAGTATGTATGAATTTTAGCCACAGGTGGAAGAAGAATACATACAGAGTAGATGAATTATCAGAAAACTCTTAGGTGCCATTTGACAGCAAATGTTTTCAATAGCAACACTTAAAAGTACAGATCATAGCAGTGACATCAAGATGGCATTTTCCAGCCCAGAATAAATCCAAAAGTGGTCCAGTGTTTTCTTTATACCTGACGCTCCAGTGGATAGTACCAGTTTATATTATACTGCTTTTCAAGAAAGCAGATGACTTTAAAAGCATCCTTTGCTAGCCTGCAACTAGAGGTTCCCTGGAAATATCTGCATATAGGAATTTAGCTATATTTGATATGAAACAGCTTTGCCCTTGATTGGAAGTAGGGGCAGGAAAACAATACTTGCTTCCTAACAGTGATCGTCAGAACAAACGACTGTACCTCTTGCAACCACCACGGCAGCGCAGACCTGTCTCTGCATTGTTGGGCTACTGACACAACACTTTTAATCATGGCTTGATTAAAACTAAGTGCTTAACTTAAATACAGAATGGGAAAGAGTTTCATCACTGCCTCAATGTTCTCAGTATTATTCTGCTTGGGATGAATAACTTCTAGTTTGGTGGTCACAGTGCCTGGAGTTACAGATAACAGGGTTTTCCAAGCACTTTATGAGATCTACCATTCTTTTAGAGCCGACACATTCTCTACAGCAGCATGAGCCCATCTCACCTCCTTGATGTCCCTAGGAGCCTGAACGCGCTTTGGGAGCGAGGGTACGGAGAGGGTGCTCAGCTCCCAGCACGTGGTGGTGGCAGAGGCGGCCGCCCGCTGGGTAATGGGCTCGGCCGGGCCATTCCAGCTGCGGCCCCGGGACCTCACACACTTATGGGCACCACCAGAAACACCCGTCGAGAGCGGTAAGTGTTATAGTGCAGCATAATCTGCTCTTCAGCCTCAGCGAGGGTGGCGGGATCAGACTTCCACTCTCGGATAATAACCATTTCATGTAGGCAGTTACAAGACCTATTTATAGGTATTATTTTAGCTGCCATATTCACCCTTAAGAGGAAGGGGCTGGTGCTTTGGACAGGTGGCAATTTTATACTACTCACCCACCTCCATATCTTTTTAATCCGGGTGTGTAGTATGTGGTTATGTTTCCATTTGGATGACTTTCAGGTTCTTTAGACAGCAGATGTTTTATGAAAAAATAATGAAACAAAAGAAAAAGTTGAGGTGGACACTGAACTGAAACCTGGTTGGGATCATCTGACTGATGACCTACCTTGGCCTTGTTTGCCTGCTCCTGGAAATTTGAGAGAGGTGTTTATGATTAGCCATTTGTGTAACCAAGCTATGCAAACTAGTAAAAACAAGTCATGTGAGTGAGAGAGAAGGAACATTGACTGCTTTGACAACTGCTTTGCCATTGCTAAGGAAACTGCTCCCTTGGTAACCATGGTCAGTACATCTGTCTTATTTTATCTCCAATTCTCACATAGACACCATCATGGAAAGAATATTAACACAACAGAAAACCCAAACATTTCAGAAAAGGATAAACTAACAAAAGCACAAGGTTTCTATTAATTTCTTTACTAAAAAGTTTAGAGAGATTCTGCTTTGGTGTTGATTATGGCTTTGCCTCACCTGAGATGTGCTCCTTAAATATTAACTTACACAGAGCAACAATTTATTCTTCTGTTCTGCTCTGTACTTCTTAAAAATACGATACTTATTTTCTGTTAGCTCTCCTAATTTACCTAATGCAATTGGACTTTACAATAGGAAAGCCTGAAGGCTGAGAAAGCTTTTGCATCTGCCAAAATAGGAGTTTATGTTCTTTTGTTAAGGAAAAAAACTCTCTTACTGAGTTGAGCAGAGTAGTACAAATGGAAGTCCCAATCTGAACGGCAACAACAAACTTTTGAGAGGTCTCTGAACTTTTTGGGTTCATCAGCAAGAGCTTTCTTGACAGTCCTGCTTAAATCCATTAGCAAGGAGGAAAACCAGAAACATGCCCAGGGAAATCTGTGGAGAAATCCTGGATGCCGTTTTTGCTCCTTTTTAGTGGAATCAGGATATTTGTCTGTATCTACCAATAAATCAGATGTGTAAAGTTGTTCTTACATCAATATTTCACAACAGAATAATGGTTATGCCCACAAAACCCCCAAATCTAATGAAGCAAAAGAAGTAGGTCTAGTACACAGGACACAAACATTCCCCAAGGCATTCTATCCATAACACCAGGCACAATGAACATCCTTTGGGTAATCTTCTGCCTCAACTCTAACATATTCTATCACCCTGAGATGTTGGCTGCACCAGAGGTAGTCAGGTTTCTCAGTAACTTTACAGGAAGACCATTTTCCTGTTCTTCTTGTAAAGCAAAAAAACTTGAATGATGGCAAAAGAGGTGATAAGACATAAGCAAATTAGAAAGTATCCATTCCCAAGGTGGGCCACAATGACTGCATGATACAGGGACTTCATGCCATACCACCACATAAACACACATTCCTCCAAAAATGACTAATCTGATACCTTAACTGCCAGGGCTGTGGTTTGTGGATTTACTGTGACTGCCTGTCCAGCTGCAGCAAACACCTGTTTGATAAGAAAAACCACTACCCCAGCTCAGACCGAGCACTTCTCTAGTCTTGTGTCCCTGCTCTAACAGCAGCCAGCAGGAGATGCCTGGAGAAGAGCTTAAGAACAGGGCAGTCGCAGTTCTATCTCTCCATGTGCTCTGCCAGCAGCCCAGTAAAAGGGAAGGAAAGGGACGTCTCTTACAGAGTCCATCAGGGATTACAGGAATGCTCAGGTGAGTTCAGCAACTGACTCTGGGGGAAAACATTAGACTGGTGGACTGATTTTAAGAACAGTGCCGAGGTAGCAAACCATGGCTTCTCACGGTGGTGTGAGCATGCTGGCACCCCACCGGGACTGTGTCGCACGATTTGTGGTGGGAACGAGCTCTCAGTGAAAAGTTACTCACAGCTTCTTTCCCTTGAGTTACTCTATGGATGACAACATGCTATAACAGTGACTCAGATTCAGCTGACACAAACAATCCAGCATCCATTCTGAGAGCATGAATGTTGTAGTTGTATCACCATCAGCAAACCTTACTTTCATATCAGCTACGTATGCATGAAGCATCCTTCCTTCATACCTATTCTTTTAGGAAAGATAATGCAATGAGAGCTATTGTCAGCTATGATAGCCGATTTCCCACTGCAGAAGTTTTGAGACACTAGCAACATAAATACCCTTTTACTGCTCTATCACATAGTCTGGCCTTTCATTTTTACAGGTAGTTTTTGCAGTTGCTTTATTTACCCAAGCCCATTTACTATAAACAACACAGCAATTAGCACTCACGAGATGTTTGGTTTAACTTTATCCAGAAGCCAGAAACAGTTGCACCAATACTACTGGTGTAAGGGAGTTGCCAGGAATCATTTCTTCTAATTATTTCTCTCTCACATCTCTAGATCCAGCATCACACCCACAAAAAGTTGTGCTTCGCTTCCCCTGTCTGCAAAACGAGGGTAACGACACCTCATCCCTCCCAGGAGCTGCGTGTGGCTACACGGACCATGGAGCCCTTGGATATTGTCAGGGAGCAGCGAGGTCTGGCTGCTCCCTAAGGGACGGGGAGCCAAGAGAGACGTCGTGACCAGCTGCCGTGGTGGGGAAGGTGCCCCTCACCAGCCACGGCCCCTTTCTACCGTACGTGGGTGAGAGGATGACAGACCTGCAGATGGTGGCCAGGTCCAACCGAGAGCCCAGGGCGTAAGGCAACGTCACAGCGAGGTCGAGCTGGGAAGTCAGTCTGCGGGTCAAGATCAGTCCATGGCTCAGCTGTAGACCAGCAGCTACCAGCACAGCTCCCAGAAAGCAGCAAAAGCCTCTGGCTGAGCTTAAATGGGCTCCCTGGTCCATGGGAGTGGGTGGAGGCACCAGGTGAGGCTGGTCAGGGTCGTTAAGGCTTATCAGTGCCCTCAGGGCCCTGAAAAATACCACAGCAGCAGGAGTCAGCTAAATAAAAGATATTTACCAAGCTACTAAAGCCTTGATGCTTTGCCCAACTTAAATACTAAGGAAAATCTGCTGACAACTTTCTTTTCAACTACTCCAGAAAGCAGGGCTAAAGTACTACTATGAGGAAGATAGGTTTTGCTTTTGCTTAAAAAAACCACCCTAACAAAGTACATTACTGGGGAAAGTTGAAAAACAATTACCACTGACAGATATGAGGATCCATGTACGTGAATATATTAAAGGTCTTGCAGAAGACCACACTTTGGGAAGCTTGTTCTAGCCTGACTCCACAGCTCTGCATGCATATGAAGTGCTTCGAGTTTGGATCCAGGCAGTGTAAAACAGACAAGCAAAACACTTAGTTTAGCAGCACATGCTTTGAAGCGTACTAACTACTGCCACCGCACGATGCTGAACCTTCTCGCCAGTCACTTGCTATGGGATAACTCTAAGATTAGGCAGGCGAAGGCTGACATGTGAAATCTGTGCCACTTACTTAACCGCTCTGTCAAAATGAATTGGGCTGCTCTGGCTGCATTAGCCTAGAGAAACAAGCGGCGGGGCCTTGGCTGGCATATGCTGATGGAGCGGGGAGCGAGCCTTTCCCTCTGCGTGGCAAGAAGATGAAGCCTCCGGGGGGGAGGCAGGGGGCTCTGCTGTGGTCTCTTCGTGTCAGCCGAGGACCTTCTCAAACTGGTCTCCGAAGGCTGATGCTCCCACTCGGTCTGGTGTGCGGGAGCCCTTGGGTAGCGCAGTGCCAAGACTGCTTTGGAGCCAGCTGGTCTGGTTTTGAGGGTGACTGAATGATGATTGAGATGACAAGCTGGCTGGGCAAGGGCTCGCAAGAAAGTAGGCCACCAAAAGTTTCTAATTAAGATAAAAATACCTTTGTAGTCTTTGTAACGAGGGAGAGCCGCAGCACTCAATCTAAATGTCTCTGTCCAAAGAGTGAGCAGGAAAGAGCTTGCTTAGATCCTTTACCTTAGCTTAAAAGAGACAAGAGATCATCTGACAGCAGGTTCGTTAGGCTCACCTTCCAATAATGAGGCTGTCACAGGAGCTGCGTGGACTCTCACAGCTGAGCCCGCTGCCAGCAAAGCCTGCAGCCATGTGCCAAAGAGCTCCTGCTACCTACACACACACACTGCCCTCTCTCTGGACAAGATGATCCTCATCTAGAAGAGGAAAAATTCACAATGAAAAGCAAAGCAGACTGTAGCTCCGCTAAGAAGAGCTTATTCAGAAATCTCTTTCCTGGACCCAGGCACAATTCACCTGGAGAGCCGTGCTGTGCCTTGTGGTCAAGCGCGCTCCCGAGCTGGTTGGGAAAGGAGATGTCCCTGGGCATGGTGGGGAACAGGAATGGTGTGATGAACTTCTGAAGATGCAGGAAAAAGAGCACAAACCAAGTTTGGAAGGGACATGAAGATCATGCTTAATTCGAAGGAGTTTGCCCTTGAGACCCATGGAGAGCACATCAGCTGGCTCCAGCTAACGTGTTTTCTCCAGCACTCCAGAAAAAAACGAGCTGAAGTACAGTATGTACTCGTCTGCTGAGACATTTAGATTGGCTACTGATACTCTGCAAATGTTTATAAAGAAAACAAAATGTGGATGATAGCCATTTTCATCAAAACGTGCAGATTCCGTTCACCCCGAATCACAGGATCCCTGAGCCATATTCTCACCCTTCTGGAGACATCTGCTTCACAACAGCACCGAGGCTGTGTGGCTCTTGCTGCTGTTCGCTTGCTCGATGGGGCTCGTACGTGCAGCTGCGGGTAGCGGCATTGCCAGGGCCAGGTATCTGCTCAGTATCTGCAAGGTGAAGGTTAATATCCCTTGGCCCTGCCGCCTCAGTTTGATTTTAATCAAGTCAAAGCTAAGAGGAGGAAAAAGATAGAATTAAAACTTCAAGCCCTACGTGCCCAGGGCAGAGTTCCCTCTTGTGTGCCATGTAAAATTGTCAAAAACAAAATTGTCAGAAACTTTGGTGGCTGGTTCCTTGGGTGCAGGGATGCTCGTGAGCTTCCTTTGGGCCAGGCAGCATATCCTCTCTCGAGACCAGGAGCACAGATTTTTTTATGATGTTTTGGGGATGTTTCCTAGCTCTGGCACTTGCTGCACCTCATCACCTGGATACACTCATGCCTGTAAAGCATGAGAATCCCACACTGAGTTACATATACCATGCCCATGACAGAACCTTTAAAAACATGGGAACTGCAGTTCTCGAGCCACTTGCTCTCGGTAACCATCCCCCACCTCCAACACGGGTGGCTTTGCCAACCTTGCAATGAAGGAACTGACAACACTGATGAGAGCAGAGACATAATTTCATGTCCAGCCCAGTAATTCTATTTACTGAAATACTGTAATCCCAGGGATTAATACAGCCCATTGTGGGTGGGTGCTGTCTAACTCTCCCCGCTTGGCTCTCACCGAGGCTGTGAACCGCCAGCCTGCAAAGCCATGGCCTGACACACACCAGTACCGGGGTCAAAGTGTCCTGATGAACTGGGAGACAGAAACAAATGCCCATGGAAGCATCCGGAGCAGCAGCCGTACCAGGGTGCCTTCCAGCCATCAACAGCATCCTTTCACAGCGGTGCAAAAACCAGGCTGGGCCACAGCATCAGCCACAAAGGGCTCGATTCTCCTGTGCTGCCTTCTTGCATCAGTGACATCGTGGTCCAAACCATCCACCGAGGTATCCAGCAATCCCAAATCAGCCTGTGTGGTAGGATTTTGTATCTACTGTGTGCAGATGGGACAAACAGAGTGCCCCCTTTCCTCACCAGGACATCTGCTAGCTAAACCCATTTTCCTTCTGCCTCCTTGTCATTTCCTTATCTTGACACCTGTTTATGTTTTGTGTGTGTATGTTCTACACGCTGGAAGCCTAATTTGAAGTCAAAAATGGTGTTGTCTGTGTCTCGTGGTGTCCCTAGCTGCCACACGTCCCACCCTCTCTGCAGAACTCCAGCCAAAAAAGTTTGCTTCCCTTTTGGCGCTGGAGTGCTTTTGGATGTCAGAACCAGCGTCAGCCCTCTTCGGAGACTTGAGTAACTGCTGTGAATTTAAAACAAATATTTTTCATCTTAAATGCCACGGCAGGTCAGCTAAACAGAAAAGAATAGCTGGTAACAGGCTCGAAACGACAGCGGGGTGGAGTGTTTACAGCTCCATCAACAGCTCGGTGTTAATGAGCTGAGTCCGAAAATTACCTCTCTATTGATGAAGGCATGGATGGAGCGCACAGATGAGAAAGATAGTGATTGCCTCCGGCTGCAGGCGGAACTTGGAGAGCGTTTATTTTTCACTTTCAATTGAACTATTTTTTTGGAGAGGGCAGTAAAGTTCTGAAAACCGCAGTCATGCAGCTGCCTGCAGCCTGGCACTTGTGTCAGCCCTGCAGCTCCAGCTCTGGGAGTGCAGGATTTCATCCCGTCCCAGAGAGCATCCGCCTGTGCATGAGGAGGAAAAATCTCAGCTGTAGAGTCAACCTTTTGCTCTTGCTCTGTGTGTGTGTGCGTGTGTGTGCATATGCATGCTTGTGCGTGCGCGTGTGTACTCACGCGTGCTTTTTAACCAAAACTGCCAGGCAGGAAAAATGTAGCTGCTCTATACTGAGTGGATGTGTAAGGGCTGCAAATATATCAGAGGAAAAATCCCTCATGCATTGCAACTGCTGTAGCTAATGAGAATGTTCCCATGGAAAGTGTTATTTCTGCCCCTGATTTTTCCCTCTCCTTTGCTTTCTGTAGGAGGTGTTGGTAGTGATACAGCTGAGGAAAATGGGAAAAGAAAGATGTCTCAGGAGGATGCTCCATTTGAACTTCCAATGTATCAGTGATGCAGATGGGGAGTTTCTCCAGGATAGCTGCTTCTTTTGCCAATTCAAATTTTGGGGAATTTTCCCAGGACAGCTTCTTCTGTTCAGTGCGGCCATTATTTTTTGAGGGACTTTTCGCACAGCGTCTCTCTATAGATGAGTTTTAATATGTTGAATTGTGCTGCAAGTAAGGGCTGATGTGTTCATGATGAATGGCATGGTGCCACACGAGCAGTTCAAGCACATCAGCACTCAGCACTGTCCTTTGGGTCCCTGCTTATGACTTCTGAGGGTAATTTTCTATAGTCAAGGCATTTCCATAGGTCAAGAGAGGGGACACCTCAAGAAATTCCACTCTTCAGCTATCAGTGAAATTCATTAATAATTTCTGCCATAAATTTGGGCTAGTAAATGGATGATTTTATTGGTGTTCATGTGTTTGAGGGATGAGGGCTGCGGCAACCGCCAGGGTTTTTTTGTCCTTGAAGGAAAAGTATTTGTTATTTTAAACATCACTTTCTGCTTATAGGAGAAAATTTCAAAGTATATTTTTAAACACAAACAACAGAAATAGTTCTAAATGCTTGAAACATGCTTTTAAACAATTTAGCAATACAGAGAAAGTATACCCTGTTGAAGGCAGACTACAGAAATGTTAACATCCTCTCAAGGTGAATCAAGTAATGGACTGTTGGCCTATTTTTCAAACCGCTTCTCCTCAGTAACTTGACATTTGATAGGATTATCTATTACTGTTGGATTTTGGTTGACTCTCTGGTATGCCTGAGAAGATTGTCATCTTGTGATTTAAAGATAATAGAGCCAAGCATGTGAAACTGCACACAGAGAATAAACCTTTGACTCAGAACTGACTATTTTGTTAAAAAAAAGAGGACGACTTTGTCTCGAGCTCAGTTTGATACACTCGCAGTTAATGAAATTATCCAGCAATAACTTTCCATTCTAAATATTGCCGTGCTATTTTTAAAAGGCTCCTATGGCACTCCACACAGAGCGGCCCGAGCTAACAATACGAGATATCTGAAGAGGGTGAGTTTGATTAAAGACTTGTGACAATAGCTAATGTAAGCTTTAACTAAAAATGTCAACTCCATTTGTTTTCAGCTTAAAGAGTTTCTGGATCAGAATGTGCAAGTAGGAGTTTTAACAATTTCAAGATTACACTTGACCTAGTAGAAAAGATGATCATGTAAAAAGTGACATAAACTGTGACTCTGTGTGTGTGCACACGTGTATCCGTGCGCCTGTGTATAAATACGTCAACACTAGCAAAGAACTTCACCGTTACGGTTTTCTCAAATATGCAACATCTATTTTTGTTATTAAACCTTACAATTGGCAATTTAAAAAAAACCCCAAACAACAGAATGCGCTAGAGTGGGCTTTTTATTATGCATGGTTTTGTTTCTTTGAATTTCAAAATTACCTAGCATGCATTTTAAACTTTGGTACAATTTGCAGGCTGTTTTCATTTCTATTTAAAAGGGCTAAACATTAAGAATGTGCCTCTGCTTTGCATTCTAATTGCATGTAACTGATTTGCAGAGCAGAACAAAAACCTAATTTTCAGATTATGAATCATGCACTAAGAAATAATTATTGTTTTATGAGGAAAAAAATGTTTCCCACATTTTCCCCCCTTGCCCAATTTATAAGAACTGTTTGCCAGTTTGCAGGTTGCCAGCCTTCCCAGAACACCATCTATTACTCTTTAGGGACTTGAAAAAGGTAGACAGAAACACGAGGCATGCAACTGTTTTGACTGCATTCTTTTGCTTGCAACATAACACTTGCCGTTTATTATTTTATCTTCAACAATCAAGGGGTGACTAAATGGTTGCAGGTGGTGATGAAAATAAAAGCCATCCATCATTATTTATTAGGCATGAAAAAGATACACAATAATGTAATTTAATCCTGGAGCAGACAATTATTTCCACATATTGATAATACAATGTGAAAACTGTCATGAATCCTAATGTGATGTTCGCCTTTATTGGTGAACCACTAGTAGCAATGCAAATAATGAAATTGTATCAAAAAGAAAAAAAAGTAATTATTTGCATATACCAATAGTGTCGTAGAAAAACACATCATTACTAACTTTGGAAAATATAATCATGGTTCGTGTGTTACTTTGGTTTTGAAGTTTGCAAATGCAGAAGCAAAACATTCCTCTAAGTAAATATTTTATTGATTTCTGCATCAATAAAATAATTTCACAAGTTTTGATAAGGGAACTTTAAAGCCATGAACATGCAGCTGTATAATCACCACTGGTTTATAGAGAGTTGCAGATCTCTCTGCTAATCTATTCACATATTTGTGCACGACACTTCCTCCATTAAAAATAATTTAAGAAATATCTTTGCTCCATCTGGGCCTGATTCAAAGCCCATTTAAGTGATCAGAAAGACTCGCACTGATTTTGGTGGGCATTAGAAAGAAACCCTTTGTTGCTGCTTTCTATAAATAAAGTTGAGCCCCACTTTGGGCAGAGCAGTTCTCACATATATATTCATACGGATGGCATTCACCCCTGGGCAGACGCAAGCGTGTGCCACTTATGTCTCATTTTGAGGGGGGTAAAAGGGCTTTTTGGCTGGACAAAAATATACATTTTTTATAAATAGGCAACTGTACATGCAAAGTGTATCTGCAACTGCACAGCTAATTTACATTTGAATTACCATGTCTGGGCATGCAAATCGGGTAATTACTTGCTCACATATAACCGGCCATTTGCATGCACAAATACCTATTATATTCAGTCACAGTAATGTGTCTGCAGCATTTAGCTGTATCTCAAGAGGAACTACAGCAAGGAATAGTTTTACATTATCTCTTATGGACTTGGTGTCTTCTAGAGTGATGTAAATGATATTTGGAACCATTAGATCTGTAAACTTCCTGCATGTGTTGCCCCTCAAACTGAAGTCTCTTAGACTCGAGTCTAAAAGAGGCTGTTCCCGGAGCACTCGTGGCAGCAAACACTTTGAAAATTAGTTACAAATGGAGAGAGTCTCTTTCCCACTCCAAAGACATGGACCATGAAATGGTAAAAGCCCACCCTGAGAATTCTTCTGAACCCACGCCGGCATTTCCAGAGGGCACCTCTGGGAAGCTGCTGAGCACATCGTGGGCAAGCGACAGGGACTGGGACCAGTCTGGGAGGGATGGGATCGGGGCATCCCTGCTCAGCCTCTCCTAAGCTTGGCAGCAGCAGATTTACTTCATCACCAGATTTCCCAGCAATCTCAACTCCTACCGCTCCACGCTTAGGAAGGAGCAGAGATGCCAAAATGTAGTTTCCCAAAATACGGGGTATTATCCAACCCTCTGTGAGCATCCGATCGGCACCAGCTGGTCTGAGCATCACCTGAAAAGTAACAGCAGCAGCTGCTGTTTTTTTGGAAAACACATCAACCGGAGACAGTGGAAACAACCAGGCTGGAGGGGCACCCACCTCCAAGGGGAGACGGATCCAAGCGCGGCTGAACCACCCCGGGCAGGCAGGGTGCTGCCAGGAGGGAAGGAGCAGAGGAGTGGTTGCACTTTCACTTTTGCCTTGTGTTTAGGCTGTTGGTAGAAGGACAAGTGGGCTTGGAAAAAGAAAAAAAATACAATGCAAGTTGTTATTCTCCATTAATCAGTGCATTTTTTTTCAGCTGCCTGGCTTCATTACATTTGTTTGTCTTTCCCTCTCCAACAGAGCAGGGGGATCTGATTTTCCTGAATTTGGCTTAAGAGACAAATTAAAGTTTTCTTTGTTTATAATCAAAGCAGGAGTGATTATTTGAACATTTTGAAGGAATCGCACAGTATTTTAAGAGTCTGTAAAAAGGCAAGAAAGGTGGTGGGAAGTCATCGGATGTTATTTTCTTTAAAACTGCATGGATGGTTTTAACAAAGTGAACCCACGACGTCTGTAGAGTTTCACCAAATGGCCTGGGAACTGATGGCAAATTTGTGAAAACATGCTGGAAATGTTTTGTTGATATTCCTGCTGACATTAGGGGCAGATCCTGCATGTCACCACAAATATTTGGCAGTGGAGAAAACCAGAGATTTTGTTCAGCTCTGTTTGGAATCAGATAGCAAATTGATCTTGGAGGCTCTCCCTGGAACTCTTCATATTTTTGGAAAACAAAAGATTTTCAGAGGAAGCCCTGTTTTTATTATGCATGAGATTGTTATGGGAGGAGATAAAGGGAGTCTGTGACTTACACAAAAGAAGAGGGGAATCGGAGCTTTTGCTGGAATTGAACAGATTATTCCTGGCCTTAGCTTTGTGTACTTTTCCCCAGGAACATGGATTTTTATGTGAGAAAAGATTATTTCTGAATTATTTATTATTTATTTATTTATTATGCCGTCTTCTGTGCCTCATACAATGGGAGATCAGTTACCTGTGGGGTCAGTAAATGGTCCTGGTGGGAGCTGAGGGAAGGGAGTATGCCCAGAGCACACCGCGGGGCTGGGAAACGATGCTGTGGTGGGATGGGACTCACCATCAGCTACGACGGGACACATGGTCCTTCCTGGCAGCGCTCAGCCACCCTGGTCTCCCTTGCTCTGCTCTTGCTCCAAGTGGATGATTAGGCACGGAGAGTCCTGACTGCTCCTTTTGATCCACCATCTACACGACCTGGATGAAATCCCAGACCCAAAGAGTTTTTCCCTTGACTCCAGCCAATATTTCACCTCGTCTTCCAGTAAGTGATGGTGTGTCCTCTGCGGCAGCAAGGGTAGTGCCCTTGCTCGCCACGGCAATATCATCTCCCCATCTTCTAGGCTTCTTCCCTTGTTTTTTGGAAAGAGCCCAGGAGAGCACTGGGAGGAAATACCTCAGCAGTATTTCCCCTCTCTGGCCTAAAGAGAAACCCAGGAAAGCTGGGAGCCCGGGGCTCAGCAATGCGACCTCCCCCCCCGCCACATTTCTGTGTGAAAGAGCTCAACTATGAAGTAGCAAAATTTTCCAGAGGTGACAAGGGAGGACCTTTTGAGGGACCATGCTGGGTACACTTGTATGGGTTGGTGGATTCCAGATGAAGCAAAGAAAAACTCTCCATGGGAAGCTTCTGACTTCATATATTGCTCAAACACTAACCATGTTTAGCACAGGGCTGGATGTGATAAACTAGATTCATACAGCGACCCAAGGAAAAAACAACAGGGGAATGTGGCAAGCAGTCAGTTTTGTGGTCTGAACCTCACAGGAAGGACATGTTTGCAGATCAGACCCCAGCTGTAACAGCTAGGCTGAAGTAGAAGGAGAAGCAGAAGAGGCTGCTTCTTCTTGCAATGCCTTTGAGTTATTTCAAGACTGCCACTTTTGCTCTCAGGCAAAGGTACAGCCACAAGGAAAGGCTGATCTGCTGGTCCCACTACTATTCAAACCAGCTCCATGTCCCCAGGAATGGTCCTGCCGTGCATCCAGCCACTGGTCCTGCCTGGAGCAGAGCTGTGTAGTCAGGATGCCTAGATTCTGTTGTCTTACTCCGATTTGTCCTGCTTTCTGGGGAGGGCGTCACGAGGCAGATGTGAGACAAGTCACCCCGCCATGAAAAAGGAACAATCGTGCTCAGGGGGAAGCTCAGCTTGAGTGTCATCATCTGGTCTTCAGCGCGCTGCTCAAGTGAGTGAGGACTAATTGGAAAGAATCCAGTGGAGACCAGCACCGGGGCTGAAAGACTCGGGGAGGAGAGAGACAGAACTGGGGCTGGTCAGGGTAGAAACAGGAGATGTCAAATATGTAAAAGGCTGTTGCAGAGGGGCAGGGAATAAACTATTCTCCCTGTCCATGGGGGATATGAGAAGAAGTTGCAGGCTTACATTTCAGTAAGAGAGCCTAAGTAAAAACTTTCTAATCATAAAAATAGCTCCTAGTAGAAAAGGCAAGAGATCCTTTATGGGCACTGGAATAATCTATTAGTATAACTGAACTTGTTGTTTACTTCCAGAAAAATGTTGGAAAGCAGTTTTTTTAAAAAGTCTTTTTCATAACTCATAGCAAATCTCCCTCAAGTAAATATCCTTTCCAATCTTCATATATCTGTTGCGTCTTCTACCTCTCCTCCCAGGCAGAGATGAATGTAACAAAGTAGTGGGTGGGAGGAAACACAAACAAATATTTTGTAAGTAATGTACTATATATTGGGCACAGATAGAAATAGCATTGTACTCATTTTGTTTTCATTCTCACCAGCACAAATCAGGTATAAATCTAGTCACCAAACTCCTTCTACACGTAAAAATGGAGAAAGTGAGTGGTGAATGAATATGTCGCAAAGAGTTGAATGCGGATTTTTTGGTAAGCCAGCATCTTTCTTTTATTATCTAGTCATGCTTCTGTGCAAGAAGACTGAGTCCAGTCATTATATGCATTTTTCTCAAGAGCCAACACTGTTATGGGATGTACTGGAGACAGTGTGGGTGGAGCACAATAGTATTAAAAAATAAAGCGATGTCTCCTTTTTTGTTTTCCTGTATAAGAACAAATCATTTATTCCCCACTGGATTTCATGAGTGTGTTATTTACCACTGTTTACTGTAACTAGCTTCCTATTATTACAAAAGTTGGCAGAGTGACCGTGGGTCTGTAGCTTGCCCAGTTGCATTCCAATTCCTTTCTGCCAAAAATTAAAAAATGGGTTTTCCATGCACCTATCACATGTAGGAATATATTTAACTGCATTTCTTAACTTCTACAGATGCCAGCATCATTGTCAGAGAATTGTCAGGAATATGCCTAACCCTTTCTCTCCATCAGAGCATCCCATGAGCATCCAGAGGAGAGGGGGCCATCGCAGGGCTGCAGCACAGCGGCACAATACCCAGCCTAATTTTAACCCAGTTAGCTTGAGTACTACACACAACAGCACTTCACTTGGCCTGAGCTAATTTATCCCAAGGAGAAGGTAACCAGATATTTCTGCGCAACACTTCGTCACTTCTGGATAAACATGCTTTACAGGGTGTCACTGCCAAGTGGATTTATCCAGCCTTTCCCTGGAAAGCGTTGCCCAACACCATACCAGTAGGAAAGTGTGCTGAGCAGTGGGAAAAGCACCCCACAGCTCGTGCCTTTACTTCCACAGGCGTGCAAGGACAGGGATTATGCCTGATCACAGCATGCCCAAGTGTGACCATGGAGGAAAATGTGAAAGAGGGAGTAGATTTGGGGAAACAGCCCCAAAGGAACAGGATTAGCCCAGGAGCAGCCCCACGCTGGGCACAGGACTAGCTTGGGCTTCTCCAAATGCCGCTGGAGCGCCGTGAACATGCTGTGGAAAGGGACTCAGTGGTCTGGGTCACCCCTCTGTGGAGGATGAATAACGTGGTGCTCAGCAGAGTTGAGCTGCATGTGTTTGCACTGGAGAATCTGTTCTGGGTTTCTGTTTTACGTTTCCAAGAGGCCCGTGCCCTTTGTAAATACAGGGGCTGAGTAAGACATGGGAAGAGCCGGTGTGCTTGTGAGAGCACTGGCCCAATAAATGGATATATATTTAACTCTCTGCTTGGTGTTATTTTCTCTCTGCTTGGGCAAACAATATTCTGACTGCTTCCTAGCCCTAATCAAACTGCAGGGTACTAATAAAACAAATCCAAACTAATAAAGCACATTTCGTCAGTATTAATCCTCTTAATGTTATCAGGTTTTCACATCCCTAGATAGGAGTAGTACTGTCTGACATAAAGTTGAGAGATAAAAGTAGGATAAAAGAACCATCACCATACAACAGCATTAAGACAAAAATATAATTGCAAAGGCTGAACTTGATTATTATTTAAAACATGTGTTGGGTGGAGGCACCAGCCAGCAGGAAGCATCTGATGCTGATGAACCCACACAACCTCAGTATGACTGACTTTTGAGTATGAATGTAAAAGATTTAATAATTTCATTTTTTAAGATGTTCTATTTGTTTTGAAAACATTTGGGGTTGCAAAACACATGAATCCTGTAACTATTTCCATAAAGCCTGGAACAGTGGAACAACACTGGGGGGGGGGAACATCGGTATTTTTTTTTTTCTGGGAAGAATTTCCATTAAAATTAAATCTAGTTTAATTATAGCTCCTCAGCAGTGAGTATGTGATTTCTGATTATGTCCCTGGTGGATGCTCAGGTTGGTACTGCTGTAGTTGGATTGAGGTCTGCTCCATTTCATTACTTTTTCCTTGAAGAGAAACCTCACTGGTATTCGTGGAAACCATGTGTCGGTTTGTGCAGTGTGTCATTATGCATTATCATATCATACACTTTAAAAAACATTGCATTGTTGCTTCTGGTTGGATTCTCTTTATGTCGAATACAGATGGCATTATTCTAGGTAATTCTCCTTCTTAATTCCAGCCCTCAAGCCAATCAAACAAAGAGAAAATTGTAGATGGATATGAACTAATTTCTTGGTATATATCCAAAACCCACAAATAATTAGGGATGGGAGAAGCTCAAAAGCTCTGTAGATTTGGTTTGGACGCACACTCAAGCTCGACTCTTGTGCAAAGCTGTAGGGGAACCTCCATAATTAAGGCTGTGCTCCATTACACTGGTGTAAACAAAGTCAGTGGTTACACCAGGGAAAGACAGAGTTCAGAAAATGACCCCCTGGCTGAAGATCTCAGGAGAAAAGATTTTTTGGTGAGATTTCTATTATTTCCTGTTTCTGGTCAGGTTCAGGTCAAGAACAGCTTTCTCACAGTGCTGGGGCACTGGTATTCCCATTCCCGGCGGACCAGGAAGCACTGGGGAGCATGGAAATAAAGCCGAGACAGCCTTTCATAGCGCAGGAAAGCACTGCTTTGGGCTGGGTCGGAGCAACGGGCAAAGGTCGATTTTTATTTTGTCTGAACTTGTTCCTCTGCCCAAAGTGGCGGTATGGAAATAACAGTGTGAGATACGGGACTGCGGTAACGGGTCTGAGCCACCTCACCTATATGGCATGACTTGGGGATTGGAAACACGTCTCCTTGGCAAATGACACTAACGGTGCTTCTTTCCTATTTTTAAGCAGAGGGCATCCCTGATTTTGCTTTTGGTAGCAAGGACAGTTATTTTGTGACCCATGGCTGCTGCTTACCCACACCACCGCCAAATGATATCGCAGCATGACTGAACTCAACAGGGAAAACACAAGCATGCAACGTGCCTGCAATTCTTTGCAACCCAGGCTCAACGCTCAGCATAAGACAACCTCCTGGAAAAGCTCTCTTCTGCAGCTAAAGTGAAGGGAAAGTCTCGAGGTATGGGAAGAGCAAGGCTCACAACATCAAATGTAAGTTGCCAGCTACACCACATCGTGTTGTACCGATTTATCTAGAGTTCTGTACAGTTATTCCAACATGAAAGCATCGGTGTAGCTTAACTACTAACCTGGTCTCCCCTTACTTTGGACACATGCCCCATCCAGCAGACTTCAAAGGCTACAGGCACTGTTCAGGGACACCCAATGCTTCACTGCAAAAGCAGGGGACGTGAGCAATATAGAAGTGCAAAAGAGCTTTAGCAGGAAGCCCAGCCCTTTCTAAATGTCTGCTTTAGATAGCAGCATTCTCCATCTTCCTACCACTTTTCAGAGGCATTGTCGCTAGTGCTGCAGCCCAATGCAATACAGAGCAAAACCAGCTGAAATTTGTGTATTAGCGGGCAAATTTTACTGCTCACAAGGTGAGAATACAGGATGAGTAAGTTTTTTATAAGCCATCAGCTCCTTTGCTCAGACTCACACTCGGGATAACTTGGCAAAGAAGGGTTTTGTGTTGAGCATTGCAGGAGCCTGGAGAAATAGTATCAGAAAGGGGTGCTTTCATCTAAGGAAATAACCTAAACCACTGATGATCAGCCTGTGTGAATCTCTCTTATGTCTGAGTAAGATGCAGCATCAGACCCTGACATTGATGTGGTAGTTGCCCTAGAAAAAAGAAACAAAAAAAAACCCCAAACAAAACAGCATTTTAAAACAAAGACAGCTGGATTGACAGCAACCTACACAGACCGCTGTGGCCAGCAGTGACACTGATTGAGGCAGACTTCTCTAAACTGGCGACAGACTCTGAATGCCAGATCCCACAATCAGTCCTAAATGACACAAGATATAGCTCTATGTAGCTGTTGTGATGAGGGAACTTTCTGTTACAGTAGGAATGTATGAAAATGTTAGATGCATTGTTGGCCTCCAAACATTTTTCCTTCTTGATGCCTTAGACAAGCATTTGGTGAAAGGATATCTAACTTTAAATGGGAAACATCACGAAGCTTTCCAGGGAAAATCTGCACTTAAACAAGGAGTAATCATCCAGCTCCAACCGCTGGGGAAATGCAGCATCCCTGTGCAGAGGTTGGAAGGTTTCATAGCCCCCTATTTGCTGTGTTCGTTCAGCCTTCATTTTTTCATGTTTATTAGAAAAATTGGTGTGGTTTTTTGGTTTTTTTTTTGGGGGGGGGGGTTTACCCCTTTCTCAACAGAAGGGCAGAAAACAGACCTCTGATGCCATTGAGGTTTCTGCCACACAAGTGGTAATAAGGACAGTATCAGTGCTTTCTGCTGGCTGGAATATCAGAGCCCCAAGCTTCAGATGAGCTTGGGGACCACTGTGGTAATGGAAAGTCCAAGACTTTAGGATCATTTCTAACCCTTCAATCCAGGGTAATCACAAAGTGTGGTGCAGTGGCTCTTCGAGCACTTGTCCACAACTATTTCACTGTGGCTCATGTCCTGTGGATGCTCTTCGGGATAAATGCCTACATTTGTCTACATTTTTGCCTACACCCTACAAGGGCCAGTGCCTTTGCTTTGCACACCTTTATGGTCCCTACAGAGTGGCCTCCACCATCTCTCAGTGCTGTCTAACACTGTGAGGTGGCCCTAAGTGTTGGTCAGCAATAATTCTCTAGATTTTTTCCTAAAAACCTCATCCAAGCACCCTGTGATTGTGTGGTAAGAAGTGTAGCTATGGGAGTTTTAATCTCTGAAGGCACACTGGGGTCCCTTAAGAAGGTTATGAAAGATCTGCTTTTGAAAGAAGCAGTATGGATGGGTCCTTCCTGGCCTGAAAGATGCTTAAGCAATCAGAAGCTACAACCACATTAGAACATTTCAGCCACAGTGCTGTTGGGAACAATGCACATCCAAATCTCTGAAGATGGATTTGAGATGCCAGACATGTATTTCTTCTAGTTCTCTTGCAACTATCTCACAACTTAAACAGTTTGCCAGCAAACAGTTTTGGTGAGGGCGTCAGTGCTGGAGGGGACAACGTGGGGAACAGTTTGTGCCAGCCTGCCTTCACCCCGATTCCATAAAATGCCTTCTAATTCTCATTAGGAGGCTTATGTCATGCCCTAAATCATTCATCTCACTCCCCACATAGTCATGGTTTCTAGTGGACATTACTCATGCAGCACCCTCCTTTTCTTCAGTTTTGTTATGGATTCAGAAATTTTTAGCAAAGTCCAGGCCACAGTGCTTTTCTACTTACTCAGACTGAGGCCAAAGATTCATTCTGGATTCATTATGAATTCATATGTAGACTATCAGCTGATCCAAAGTCAGATAATTGACAGAGTACATATAATTATTCACCTTTCTATTTGCAAGGTCTCTGGATCAACAAAGAAACCTCCATTATGAGCCCTGCTTGGATCATACAATTTACTGGGGCAATGTTGGATTACATACAGGCAAGAATAAACCCACGTCTGCATTGATTTCTAACAGTAAGAAATCTCATCAGCCGCTTCCATGAGCAGCCTGAGATGTGGCTGAGGACATGCTGAGGCTCGCTGACCTCATGGCAACGTGTCCTGATGCCACGTCATCTGCCTGACTGCAGTTTGCCTCTATACGAGTTTGCTCACGATCAGTGTATCCATCCAAAGAGCACGGGAGAAACCGGTCATTCACGGTTGCTCCTGCTTCCTCCATCCTTCCCCTTTTCCAGACTCTGATTTATCAGTTGGGTCAGCCTTGAGCCAGTTTCCCTTTTTTGTGCCGCTTTATGCCAAGATGCATGTACAGACACCCCCATTCAAAATTGGATATTTCCTCATAATTGCTTCAGAAACCAAGGACTATGACTCCAACAGATGCACATAAAGATCCTGGCATGTAGAGTAATTTCAGTAATGGACACAACTTTCTCACCCCTTTGACAATCTTATTGTTCAATCAGCGACTGACGATACTCCCGAGGAAACCTCGGCAGATTTGAGGAAAAATACAGCAAACTTCTCACTGACAGTGTCCTCTACCGCATCTCCTGCAGACTCCGTTCCCAACATTTGACCTGTTTGCAGCATCCAAACAGCAAATACAGAACACGTGGCTCCAAAGGGCACCTGGAACCTCAGGTAGTCCCAAGCCTCTCTCAAAACTATAGTGCTCCTTGGGAAGGTGGCCTGACTTTGGCTGGAAGGACTGGATTATTATAAACTCTCCTGTCTGCTTCGTTTACTAGAAGGAGAAGGCCACCCAGATGCCTCCCAGTCCAAAGGAGTTCTCAACTTCCACTTGATCCACCCGTTTACCCCTTCCTCATTTTTTTATCCTCCCAGAAACCTCATGCTAACCACTTGGATCTGCTGTAGAGGACAAAGCTACTTCAATTTATACCGGCCCAGCTCAGCTCACTCAATACGGTGCAGACATGGTGCTACGTAATGGGCAAAAGGCTGTAAATGCGTGAGCAATATTGTCAGCACTTCTAGGGAGTTGTACACACAGATCTACTTAGTTAATAATGAGCCGTGCACACCTTCTGTGCACCTCACTGAACACACATTTAAACATATGGCTGCTGAGATAGAATATATCCTGCCAGCCTTTTTTCTTAATTAAAGTTATGCGAGTTATGAAATACTTTCCTTTATAATAAGCTCTTATTCCTGTGGAGAAATTTCTATTTGTTTTTATCTCATTTGAGCTTCAAGGTTAATCTTAGTTTAAGAATCTCGCTCGCTGTGATAGCAACCTCATTGCGCTTCAGTCTGATCTGTGTGCGTGGGTGTGCGCGCATCCTTTTGTTTCATGCTGAGGCTGGATGCCGCTAGCTGAGTATCCTGCGTGTACTGGTTATCCTACAGACATTAGCAATAGGTGTAGGTGACTGTGAAAATGGTACATGAAGGATATTTTCCAGATACAATTTAGGGCCATAAAAACAAAACCAAAAGGGCAGATGCAGAATTTGTATCTTGCTTTGCAAGACAAGGCAAATGTGAGATATTTCACTTTCTGATCTACTGTAAATGGGAATTTAATTCTGCAATCCTTGATATATATTTACTTATTTTGTTATATGACAGCAGCAAGTGATAATTTATTCCAGCATGAAGAGAGACATTAATAAAGGAGAAAGAATAAAGAGCAAGCCATTTAGATCAAATTAATATACATGAACTAAAACAATAAAAATCCCTGCTTTATCCACAAATAAACTTTTTTATGTCCTGTATACTATATGATGATTCTCATGTTGTATCTTAGCTATGTATTGGACAAATATAGTAGCAATACTGAAATAATCATTCACAGCTATAGGCTCTAAAATGAATGTCTGAATTATTTACACAAGTCCATCTTCCCTTGGACTTTTGGATCTGCAGTAATTTAGAATAATGGCTCATCTCTTTCCTCTAGTTCATCAGTATTATATGTTTGCAGTCAGCAAAAGATGTTCTCTTTCCTCTTTTTTTTCAGGATATGTAATGAGTAACATTTTATGGAAAGATAAAAAGCCACCTTTAAATGCTGCCACTACTGGCCACCACCTTTTTCTCCATTCTTCGAAGGTGCTATGGTATTTCTTACTCTCTCTATCAGCCCTCAAATTCTTCTTTCCACACATATTTCTCCTGAATCCCATCTCAATCTCTCTATTGGCTTTCCCCCCCCCCAGCTCTAATCCTTGTACTGTCTCTTATGACAATCCCTCGCCTACACGTATGTGCTTCAGCTCTCTCCTCATTTATTCTGTTAGGTCCTAAATGATTAGCCACCAGGTACTTCTTATATGTTTCAATTCCATGCTAAAATCACATTCATGTAATGTTCTGGGTGGGAAAATATGTCCCGATATGTTGTATGCTGTCGTAAGGGCTCTGTCTTGAAAATATCCTCTCTCACATAATAGGTTCAATCACAAACCCACTGAAAGTCTTGTAAAATCCCTCTAGACTTCCATGTGTGCACAGGTGGACCCAACGTAACATTTCATCTCTATTTGACATAGAGGGGTGTAAGGGCCTTGTGGAGAAAGTTAGCGCATGGTAAGAGAATTACATTTATACCTTAACAGTCTTGGCAGCCTTTAATCAGCACTTCTGAGAGCAGAGCGGTTCGGTCTAACGGCTCGTGCTTCGAGGAGCGACGAACTCCAGCACCTGAAAATCTCAACCCTCCAGTGATCCCATGTTTTGACTGCAGCACTTCCTCCTCCCTTGAAATATTGGAGTAAGAACTATCTTAAAACTGGGGTGTTATTTATTAAGAATTTTTCTAAAAGAAGACAACATTTGGGGACCAAAATGTGAGCTCTTTGTTATACATAAAAAGGGCTCTGTCTGCCTTTATAGAGAGGGTGCGATTCAATGCATCCATTGTATAACCCCATTTAACCATCAAAAATGTTGCTGAGAACTAAAAGATAAAATATAGATCTACTGTTCATTTTTTCCCCCACTTGATCTTTTGTGTTTGATCATAAATGCACATTGTGAAAAGATGTCTTATACCTCCAAGCTAAACACTGTTTGCTACTCATTAGTGATTTATAAATGATATTTTCTCCCTGGTGACATATCTTTTGATATGATTCTCTAATAATAACATCCACCAATATTAAAATAAGAACATCCCCATGTATTGTGATCACCTTCAACCACATTTCCTCACTAAAATTAAATTTTAGCACACCAACTGATATTGTATGCATATATTTGTCTACCATCATTACAAATCTCCTAAGGGTCTCTATAAAATGATAGTTTTGCCTCTTTGCAGTAATTCTACCTAATGCTCCAAAGCAAGAAACTAATTACATGCTGACTTTTCACTAACTTTGATCTTTCAAAACCCATACTCTGAAGTTTCTATAGGTAATCATATAATTACAATACACTAAGTGGGATGAAATTAGCCATCAACTTTTTTTCTCTAAATAGCATTAACTAAACATTTAATTTAAAAATATTAATCATTCAGTAGCTTTCTATTTATGATATCCTAATATATAAGTTTTTGTATGTAAGATTTCAAAATAAAATCTAATTATATGCACTAATATTTATAACAAATGTCTTATTCTAACACAAAGAGTTTCAGTGGAGGGCTATGCTAAGAATTCTGAAAAATATGTTTAAGGAAGGCCAAGGATAAACGATAGTGGTGTTAGGAAATTACTGAGATTTCTCAAGGGAATCTCTGAGTCTCTCGAAAAAATGACCTCATTTGTATTTTCCCAATGAATTGGTATGATATTTCCTGTAAGAAAAATTGAAAACAATTGTTGCTTTCAGTTGAACTCTATTGCTATAGCAAAAAAAAGATCTTGGATTTCCTCTTTGAAAAATGTAAGTTTAGCTTGCTTTTATTTTCAAGCATAATTGTAAGAAAGTTTGATTTTTTCAAAGAAAACAAATATCACAGCCTTCTTAGACAACAGAGAAATAACTGTGCAGTTCCATGTTTTTTCCCTTTATGCTTCCAACCTGCTATTTTAGCTCAGCAGTAAAACCATAAAATCCTGCCATCCGAAATGCCGTGGCCTCCTCCCTGCATTTCTTGCACACAAATGAAGACAAACACAAATTCCAACATGCACAAAGACGACATGCCTCTGCCTCTCATCAGGGTCTGCACTTATATTTCCTCACATGTAGGTGTCCCACTGACTGCCGCGAGGTCAGGCTTACACCCCAGAGGAGGCAATGAGGAGCTGAATTAACTGTCTTTCATGCCTCCATCCATTTTATACCCTACAGCAAGGAAGGGGCTGCTCGGCATGAGGAAAGGTGGCAAAACACAGCCCTGTGTGAAAACACCTCTCCTGGATGAGCACATAAAATTAAAGAAGAGCTCCGAGACGATGCTTGGCCAGCGACTGTGCGCTGGGAGGAGAAGAGGGATGCTATACGGTAAAATATTAAATCACGGCCGCTGTTCCCGATGCGAGCGGAGGCCGTAGGGCTGTGCCGTGGATCGAAGCGGCGGTCGCTCACCGCAGCCCCGCGCCGGCGGGTGCTGCAACACCCGTCTTACACCGGAGCGCCAGGGTAAGAGATGCAAGGTTTTGTCCTTTCCCTGCCATTTCCCTGCACCCGCCGGCTCTCCCACGAGCCCGGCCCCAAGGCTGAAATACCTCCGACCCCAGCGCGCAGCCTTCCCGGGAGAGAGGGGCAGTCCAAATCACAACCAAGACTTGGAGAGGGGCAGTCCAAATCACAACCAAGACTTGGAGAGGGGCAGTCCAAATCACAACCAAGACTTGGAGAGGGGCAATCCAAATCACAACCAAGACTCATAGAGGGGCAGTCCAAATCACAACCAAGACTCGTAGAGGGGCAGTCCAAATCACAACCAAGACTTGGAGAGGGGCAATCCAAATCACAACCAAGACTCGTAGAGGGGCAGTCCAAATCACAACCAAGACTTGGAGAGGGGCAATCCAAATCACAACCAAGACTTGGAGAGGGGCAGTCCAAATCACAACCAAGACTTGGAGAGGGGCAATCCAAATCACAACCAAGACTCATAGAGGGGCAGTCCAAATCACAACCAAGACTCGTAGAGGGGCAGTCCAAATCACAACCAAGACTTGGAGAGGGGCAATCCAAATCACAACCAAGACCTGGAGAGCACCGGAGCATCCTGGCGGTGGAAGGGGCTGCGGTGCCAGACGCCGCTGGCCCGGGGTGGCTTTGCGGATGACTCAGCAGTGCCGAAAGGAAACACGTTGTTGGTGAAACAGGCCTCTACCTTTACTACATCCCATATGTGCACCTTGTTTGTCTAATAACATTCAAAACCGCAGAAAAATCTGAACACCACATTCACTTTAAAGCTGAATAAACAAAATTTGTTTTGACTTATCATCAATCATGCCATGTGATCACAGGGCATATTGTGTGCAAACGGCAGTTGTTTTATCTGGAGCTTCAACCTTTAAAAAATTCAAAACAGTAAAGTTGTTTATTTGACACCGGTCCTGACCCCCAGACTTTAGCGCTGCATTCTGACAAAGTGAAAGAAAGAAAACACATTTTGCTTCTTCATTGCTGTGGCATAAAGGAAACCCGACTTCTCGGGAGACTTTTGACACATTCCTTGCATTTGAAATGTACCAATAAGAACTTTATCTCATTCTTTTTTATTTTTCTAGAAACTAGAGGAAGAAAGGTGTTTACATGGTATTGCACATGGTAGCAACTCTCATTATGAGGATCTGCAGACACACAGTGTGTGTATTTAGCTTTGGGAATTGCATTACTTAAAAGCCCTGTGGTTAGAAAGATGAATTCAGACAGACAATAAGGAATAACAGTTTGAAAGCCATGCTCATAAGCCGCTTGCACAGATCCAGTTAACAAATCATAGGCTTGCAAATATTTTTTTCCGTGAACTAACTTGAAAACTCATTCCAAACTATCCTTGAAAAAACACAATCTTTTCCCTCCCTTTGTTTCCTCCATCAATAAATAGATGTGAATAGATCGCAATATAGTACCTATATCTCATTTTGTGTTTACATGTGTATCTGTGTCTCTTTGGAAGAGAGAGAGAGAGTGTATTTTGTCTTCAAACATCAGAAATGACAGAGCACCTAGAAAGGCTGCAGATCACTGAATAATATGTGGCCATTAAGTATGATAATGAAAGTTTCTTTCTTTTTTTTTAAACCTCTAAAATTAACATCGTAATTCTCATCTAAGAATGAAGAGCAATTATACATCAGGAATATCTAAAACTTTCACTGCATTCTGTACAGGCAGTTTTGTGCTACTTTAACTTCACCATGCTCAGGACAAACTTTCAGATTCATCATATGGCCCTGAAAAAAACCTAAATGCATTCTGTTATTTAAGTCCTGTGGCATAAAGGAAAACTGACTTCTGGAGAGATATTCGACTTACCCCTTCCATACAACAGGGCTGTGGCTAAGAAGGACCAGAGCTGATTTCTTCTCCAGACTTCCTATTTTATCTTGCATAAGTCCATTCAGTTCTGTTTCCTCACATTTTAAAGATGATAAAAAATAATAATTAACTTCCAAATAAAGATGGCGTGATACCATCTAGTGTAATGTTTTTAAAGTGGTTTGAAGTCCCCAGTTACAGGAATATAAGGGCTACAATAAATGTTCTCAAGGAAAGGCTTGCTGGGAGAAGTAATGTCTTTTATTAGATCAACTGATATATTTGAAAAAAATGGACCCACTTTTGGGCACATGCAGGTTTGCTGCTTCCGTTTCAGCTCTGAAGAAGAACCTATATAACCACATCTGTTGATCTAATAAGGGATATTATGTACGAACCTTACTCCTTTCCAAGTCTGGACCATGTAAGCTTCAACAAACCTGTTTCTGCAACATAAATAATCTGCACAAGGGTCTGTGCAATCTCATAGAGTGTCTCTGGGAGCAACCAGCGTTGGACACTTTGGAGGCAGGTGAAAGAGTCCTTACATTGCATTCAGTGCGGAATAATGGGCTCATCAGTGCTTTCTACTTCATATCCCCAGTGAATGGTCTACCTGTTTTCTTTCTACTTGATCTTTCCCCTCGCTTTTTAAACTTGATGTTCATTTGCTTTTCAAATTCTTATGCTTGTTTCCACCTTAGATTTCATTTACCATGGTTTACATGCAGTCCCCGGGGATTAAGGCTTGATGTTAACAGGTTGGCACAAATAACCTCTTGAACTCATCAGTCTAATCCCACTGATCTGTTTTTATCTTCCTGCTCTCTCTTCAGTGCATCACCCTGTTACTGTATTGAGTGACTGCCACAGAAATGCAGTCCATCCACAGCAAGCGTATTGATGGAACTTCATCCAACAGGGTAAGGAATGAAGTCACTTATAAAACAGAATAGGGGGAAAAAAGAAAGAAAAAGAAAACAGACCTCATTCCCTCCAGAGCAAGAGTCTTAATGTCTTCTTTCCTTCCTTTGTGCTGCCCTTGGGAGGAGGGGGAGAGGTGAGGCTGTGGAAGATGAGTTGGATTTCTGCCATAAGTTGGAAGAAGCTCTATTGAAGATAACGACACACCGTTGGTGTAAGTTGGGTCAGGATCAGGTCAGACTCACAGAGAACCTCCATTCCTCCTCCCCACAGATTGGTGTGCAGCTAATTGTATCTGGGCGAATAATTCTAATAAAGATGTGACCTTTAATGCCAATTGGTGGTTTTAATTTTGATTCATAATCAGTCACCTCAGTCTGATCCCTTCTCATGTGTGAGCAGCAGTGAGGCCACTGTGCATATTTACACACAAAAAACAAATATGGGCCCAGGGAGGCATCCCACGGGGTGAATGCATATATTGCAGATCTTAAAAAGAGATTTGTACATTACTGGATTCTGAAGCAAATAAAAGTGCATAAATTCCTAGGAATCAAAGATAAGTCAAAGGGAAAAAAAAGGCATTCACAAGTAGAAAGCAACCCCCATAGCTCATGAATAGCCTAATTATGAGAGAGCCCCACAGGCAAATGCAAAGTTACCAACACAATTGCCTTTGGAGCTCACAGAGGGGTCAGACGCTACCCTCAGAATATTATCTTCTGTAGCACAGCACCTGGGTCCTGTACTTTACAGTGCCTTTCAAAAATCGCACCAAGGGACAGTCCGAGGAGGTAAGAGCTGACAGAAACTCAACATGGACATTGTTGTAATGCTTGTGCGTTCAAGAATCAGTTGCCTTTTCTCATTGTGAAGCTTCTCTTGACGCAAACACACTCAAAATTGATGCAACTTCTCTTCCTGAAATTCTCTGTTATATCCATAGGTAAAAGACTCCTTGTGGCCTTCAGCACATGGTAATGTTAAGACACACAGTGTAGATACCATCGTGTGGCAGAAAGATTTTGTGATGCTGGAGGTGCCACCTTCCTGCCAAGACACAAACCCCTGGTTTTCTCAATATTGTGAAAGCAGAAACAAGTTTTCTCTACCACCTACCATGCAGCAGAAAGCACTCATTCATCCTGGAGATAAGAATATGCTTGGAACTGTAATGGCATTTTCATTTCTTGGCCAAATACGTTTCAGCAAAATTTGCAACATACTCCGAAACTGCCTGGAGTCAACGATATGCAAGAAATGGCCACAGAAGTGAAGGGTACTGAAGAAAGGTGCTCAGACATAGAGACTTTGGCTCAGAAGGAAAAGCGCAAGAAAAAGCTTTGCCTGTCATCCATGGACTTCAAATTCCTTTGCGAATACAATCTGATCTGATAAAGGCTGCTTTTTGCCTTCCTCATTTGCTCCAGCCAGAGTGAATTTTGCTCTCACTCCCACTCCTATCTCCTCTTCAACCTCCCTTTCCACAGGCTCCTACAATATGAGTTTGCTTTGGGAAATTTGGTCCTTGCTTTACTTCCATGGCTGCACCAACCAACCTGTGACCACCTGGCTCTGCTGATAAGACTATGCAGAGTAAATACAACTGTATGAAGAGTTTGGCTGTCTTATACTACTCCTCTTTTTATAGAAATGCCCTTCATAACCTGAGTGCTAAAGTCATTACGCTCATCTACAGATCACTTAACAGGGCTCATCTCTTTTACAATGCTAAGAAGTACCACCTGCCAATTAAAGGTACAATACGGTCTCTTTAAATCCTTTTCACATTTAATATCACATGTATATTCATGTGCTTAAAGGATATATGTACACTTGCATTTCTGCATATTTCTACCTCTCTTTAGACACTGCTTTTTGCCTGAGACTATGAACATCAAATCGATGCCCTGCACTACATTAATGAATGCAAGGAAAGGAGAGAAATCATGTCTATACCTGTGTCCCTTGCATGTTTGTGTGTACAGGGATGTCTCCAACGCAGGAGTGGAGATAGATCAGAGGCGCTTTTTGATCTGCCTCAATAGTATTTAATGTACCAATCAGTGGTTTGAGCCCACTTCAAGGGGCTGTAACTTCTTGTAGCTAAATACACCCGAGATTACAAAAAGCTAAATGCTCGGTTCATCCCTATCGTGCTCAGGGGGCAAGGCAGGAGCATGCTGACATTGCTCTGTGATCAGTGAAGACGCACAGGGCTGTCCTGGGATCCAGTGCAGGGCTGATCGTGTCTTTTGTGTTCCACAGTAGAATGTCGTTCTGGATTAGCGGTTCATTAGGAAGAGTTCAGGATGGGAGGATGTGAAAAGGCAGAAGAAAAACCTTATCAGTTGAAAATGGAGCTTGCTAAGCTTATGAACGGAGTAATGTAATGCATTTTTCTGCAATAGCAGCCTGGAGAGCTCTGCTGCGTGGTCCTAGAATTCCTAAACATATAAAGTTATCTCTTTATTTTTACTTAATAAAGAAGACCCATTTATCCTATTAGACTATAGCCTGTTTTCCTATTTGCTGTGTTGAGATCCAGGAGCATCATATGGTTTTGAAATAGGCAGTTTAATCGGATTCAGAATTCATTTCTCTCAGAGAGAATCTAGACTGAGTCAGTATATGTGGTTTTAACTAAAATAATATTTTGTTAGACTCTAATATGATGTTAATACCCATATGAGACAGGGTAATACCATTCAGTGTTCATCTTAATTAACTAACATTAACTATCATTAGACTTTTATATGGTACAATGCACATTACTCCATAACTTCAACACAGATCACATACAGCTAGATTATAATGCATAATATCAATCATGGTTTTCTCCAGGCTTTCTTAGCACCTAGCTTTGATTTTAAAAGCTAAGGTCAATGTTAAGTGTTACACTTCGGCTGAAAAAGTTAAAATCAATGTTAATTAACAATGTTAATTAAATGTTAATCAGTTAAATGAAAGCATTTTTCATCCATTTCCCCGATAAATTGTGGTCAGGTAATCTTGCATACGTTGTTTCAGATGTCATACGAATATGTCATCACCCTTGGGATGACTAGGAGGAAAGTCCAAGACAACCATTCTTGCAAAGATAAAACAAATTGCTTATCTCAGTACAAAGGCAACTAAATTGCACTGGAAATCCAGACTCATGAATAGGAAATTAAAGGCACAGCAAGACAATACCACCACTGCTAGTCTCGATGGTGACCACAACAGTATCCTAAATCTGAGGGGTTAGAAGCATTTTGGGTGGCTGTGAGCCTTCGGCTCCTTGCCCAGCCGTGTGGCAACGGGGTCCCTTGGCCTGACTGTATCAGAAGCAAGAATTACTGGAATAATCTTTGTGTGCCCTGAGGACATGTCTGCCCATATCAGCAGCTACACACAGAGATCAGACGTTGGCCCTTAGAGACTGCACTGCTCCGGCAAGTTTATATAGCAGGGCAGGGAAGTGGGGAAAACCTCTTCAGCTCACCCAGGACCTTGGGTGGGTGGTGGGAGCTGAGCCAGGGCTGCTGCCGCTCACTTGCTCCAGGGACCTGTGATAACTGGGGGGATGGCAAGTTTGGTAGGATGTCCAACCTACGTTTCAGCCTCATCAGTGACTTCTGTGGTGCTGGACTGCAGCACAGCGTAAAGGATCTTACACACTGTCAGCATCAGAAATGGTCCACGGTCAGCTAAACACCCGTAGAGCTTAAGACATATTTGATTATACCCAGGGAAAATGCTCGTAAGAAGTAACTCACGTCCCATGGAGCTGACAACATAACAGGAAGGGACAGATGGAAGGTGTGCTATTAGGAGCATTTGGAAGCAATGGGTACTCAAAAGTGGGATGGCTGGCCCAAAATATAATGAAAAAAAATCTTGTAGTTTAACCATAAATCACACTGCTGGCACATCTACCTGGTCAGGTCTGGAGCCTGGTGTGCACACTCCGCCACACCAGCATCTCTGAGTAGTAGTTGTTAGCACGCCTATAAATCACCCATTTGCCGCTTGTTATAAAGACGAGCCCTTTTTTTCTCAATCTAGTCATAAATCTAACTGTCAAATTTCTAGAGCACTTGACGTCTACACATTAAACAATAATGTAGATAATGAATAATAGCAATTTGGTTTGTCTGTGTTCTAGCATTCTCCTCGTGTTTCTGGGGGGTGGGCATTCATTTTCTTGTGTTTTAACTATGTGCAGTGATTGCCTCCTGGGAAAACAGGTATTTGGGGTTCATTTAGTAAAAGAAAAAACAGCTAATTTTTTGTGACTGCAGGTCTTGATTTTGATTGTGGAATTAAAAACTGCATGAGGCAACTACCAGCAGCTCATGGGCCAAAGTAGATGGTCATCGGTAGCCCTAAATTATACCGGTTTGGACATGACTGGAATCCAACCCTATAACAGCAAGTTTTATGTTAGTTATTATAAAATATTAGATGAATACTTGAAGTATACAGAATATTTGAAGTCTACAACTGCCGTATCATGAGTTTATCACGTGAGCAGGCACATTCTAGTACACACTCCTAAAGCTCACAATAGTTTTCATTCAAGTTCAAGAATTTTGTGTATAGTATTGTACCTGGTGTGTATATATATATGTATCCAGTGTGTATATATAAATTTGCACTATTGTATATAACGTATATGTATTACAGACTAGGAAATTTTAAGCAAGACACTGTTCTTCAAATGCCTTAAAGATATTGCTTACAATTAATTGGATTTGAAATTTATGCTCCAGCTGGATTTCAGTCAAACCCACAGTTCCTTGCATGTTACTGAGATGGTTCTTTTGGCTGAGAACTAGGGATCTACCCTGTCATGTAGAAAATCTATTTCAAAAATAAAATAATAAAGCAGTGACATAATTGACTGTGGATATCAGCATTTTGCATGCCAGTGGAAATCAATATTTAAAGTGTGGTTCCACTTTGAAAAAGGTCCATATAAATATATTGTGCCCTCCTCATCAGATCTGTCTGGCCATGTGTTCAGGGAGACAACTCCTGTTTCTGCTGACCAAGCATTATCCTTTCCCTTGTCTTTCCTTTCAAGTAGTACTGAAAAGAAAATGCAAATAAAGAAAATTTAGCACTTCTACAAATCCTCTGTGAGTGATGGCTTTCTGGTAAGTCCATCGCAGTGATTCAGTTTGGCCTGATGTGAACACCAAGTGAAACTTTGGCTCTGCCTCTTCTCTGTGTTGGCCATTGGAAATGCTCAGCCGCAAGAGGAAAAGGCGGCTATGTTGTACCTCTGAAGAGCTCTGAGTTGTCAGCTTTCTTAGCAGAATCTCTTTTGGCATAAAGACCCAAATCTCCCTACAAAGGGAACTGTAGGTGCCTACTGTTGGACAGCCATAGGTGCTCTGCCATATGGCAGAATCTACAACACTGAAGTTAGGTCTCTGGTCCCTCATATATCCATCAGGACGGAGCTCAAGAAGTGCCAGAAATTAGTCAGTTAATAGGAATTGTTGTCTAAATCCCACCTCTTTCAGGTAGAGAGGCACCTTAATTTGGACTGCAAAGTGAGGTCTACTGGGGATCCACAGCCCTGAAGTGAAACATTCAAGCCCTTCCTTCCAAGATGGGAGAAGAGGACAAACATTAATTCCTTCTACCCTCTCCCTCCCTCCCGCAAAATGGATACAAAATATTGTTAAAGTTCTGATATTTTTCCTGGTAGTTAGTGGCTAGAACCACGTCCTGGACATGAATCACCCTGTATAGGTGAATCCACAGCTCTCTAAGAGCATGTTCCCACCTTTCAGCATTAATATTGCTTTAAAGTGTACAGGCTTCCTCTCTTCTCCTGCGATGATCAAATTTTCATGGACTAACTGATTATTTGTTAAAGCTTGGGGTAAGTGAAGGTAAGGAAGGTTTGAACAGCAGAGTAAGCATGAAACCAGGCTATGATGATCATGTCTCCCAGTGGTATGAGGTAGACTTCTACTCCAGCCCATGTTCTGCTAAGTATGTCATTGGTTTAGGTTACGTTTTCAGGGGAGCAGACGATCTTCACAGCACAGCAGTGGATCTACAGTTTAAGCGTTAGATTTATGTTCATCTTGGTTCTCTTTCTGTCCTCCACAGATATTCAACTAACTCCATCAAGAGCTTCAGAAGAGTAAAAAAAGTCCTCTGTAATCCCAGAAGCCTTCTACAATGCCAGCAGACAGTTTCCTGAGAGTAAGGAGATAAAGCTTCAGCTATGTAATAAATTAAAGCTGAAAACAAAGTGTTTTGACGGACATGGCTATGATCATTACCTTCCTTCCTTTCACCTGTCTCCATCTGCCATGGTCCGAGAATTCATACTTGCTCCACGGGCCAGATGAGCAGAAGAAACGTGACTTGTGGAAAGCAGCAAGGCTTGGCACAGGATCCGTGCTGGACTGCCAAACACTGAAAACTGACAACTTCTGGGTATGCCAAACTTTGAGAGGCTTAATGTAGGCTCCTCTGAATTTCAGTGCTTCTAGTGTTAAGGAACAGCTAATTGGGATCTTAGAGAATAAAGTGTTGGGCTAAGTGACGAAAGAGGCAGGTAAGAGTGTAAATCCTGGCTGAATTCACTATTTTGCAAGCTTAGAAAAAAAAAAAAAAAAATTCCACTTCTTCCTCCCCATCTGCCTAGTGTCAAGAGTTAGACCGTTCCTTTCTCTCCCCACTTCTCTACCTTGGGCACAGTGCCACCGTCTTCCGTGGCTCTGGGAGGCAGGAGACCTCTCTGTGCTCACCTCTCCCATTCTAAGTGCTGAAGCTCCCAAATAGGCTATTCCTGTAGTCATGCATCTCACGGGTAGTGCAGGGAATGACCCTGGGATGGTTTTCCTTTTCTCTAAGGAAACCATCTGGGCAAGAGCACAGTTCCTAGCAGGCTGGAGAGTTTGTTCCATGCTGCTTCTGCTGAATAAGATCATTCTGGGAAGAGATCTTTGGCAGGCTCCATCTAGGACAAAGACAGCAGCAGACCCATCATTCCTGCGTGATCACAGAAGAATTTAGCTGAAAACCTCAAACATGTATGAAAAACACACCTAGAATGGCTTTAGTATACCAGCTGAATATGAATAATTGGCTGACCGTCACGGAAGAATGGAAGAAAGCGTTTATAACCCATATAATTATTTCTAAGCAGCAGACACATGACTGAACCCTAGGAGGTACAAAAGAAGAGGTACCAACTTATGCAATAGTTGCAGTGTTGAAACCAAACGGCAGCTCGGGAAATGCCAGAGCGCTTCTGCCCTGGAAATTTCACAATGATGGAGAGAGACTGCTGGCTGAAACGAGCAGCAGTGTTGATGGTGGGAGAGGTAAAGATCACCCACGCTGAAGGCCAGCATGACCCCAGGGCTCTGCACAAGTCAAACTTGTTTAAGCTTAGTTTGATAAGAAAGCCTTGTTTTTAGGAACATTATCTATGCGATTGTTGTTCCACTTCCACAGCCTTTCTATCACATTACTTCTGTGCTGTCTCCCAGTCGTATCCTGTCCAATACTGCACGAGTGCAAAAAAAAAAAAAAAAAAAAAAAAAGAACTGCACTGCTTTGGGCACAAACACAGGTTTTTTTTGTGCAAAATGCAAGCTTCATATATAATGCTACAACCCAGTTAACTTGGTTATGCCATCGGGCCTGAAGTGGATTTCATGAGACATGCCAGAATTGGACACACCTCGTCAACACAAGCCATCTCCGTTTGGGTGAAGACGGGTAAGCAAAGCCACGGCACCCCTGACTTGTCACCCTCCTCGGCCGGGTGTAGGAGACACGTCCACTTTGGGACACCAGCACAAGGGTTGCAGCTCTACCCAGACTTTTGGGATGGTTTCTCATTCCCAACTGCTCAGCGTGGGGGAACTGCAGCAGAATTTTGCTTTGGGAAGAAAATAGGGGTGAGGACAAACAGGAGTGGTATTTTTGAAATAGCTTTGCTACCCAGAGACCCAAAGTTGGAGAGGTAGGGAACAGGCAAGGAAAAAAGCTTTTGGGGTTGAAAGGAAGGCCCACGTGGGGTCATGCAGCTGGGAGATGGGAAACCAAAGGGAGAAAAGACTTGGGTTTGGAACCTTGGGTCTTGATGTGCTTGTTCCAGGATTCCTTTGGTACTTGGTATTTTTAAAAAAGAGCGCTTCATCCTGCCTGTGTATTTGGGAGCTATTCAGTGCTTTAATGACTAAAGGACAAATTAAAAGGAAACGCTGTCCAGGATGAGATCTTGAGGGGTGGGAATAGGGGAGCTGGCAGGTGGGATGAAGAGGGCTCACCCCCTCGCAGCCCTGCTTCATGCTTCTCAAACCTGAAGGGACACATAAGGATGTGTTAAAATTGTCATTTCTTTCTTACTGCACTGAAAAATCTCCATTCTATCCTATACTGAAAACTTTCTTTTTTTTTTTTCTTTGCATCCAAGAGGACAGTGTAGTAACAAACTGCCAAGAAAAGAAACTGTGGTGAGTCACTGAGAGGAAATTTAGTAGAAATGATAACACTTCACAAAAATGAAAATTATTACATTTACTGTACATGGGAACTGTAAAAAGTCCTTTTTTTATTGCACTTGGAGTTGAATAAGAAAGGAGTGACATTTCCACACTGGTATATAATATAATTTGCTTGCCAGCAATTTGTTTTTCTCTTAAATGCAAGATGTATTGACAAATTTCTTAGCAATACAATACTCTTGTCAGAACCTGTGCATGGCCATTGTGACTATGTAGGAGTCTATTTTTCTGGCCTTTTTAATTTTAATAATCCAATATCTTATTTCTCAAAGGAAACTCTTAAGATTTCTGCCCAGCAGCATCTGGCAGTTTCTGTTTTGCAATAATAATAATAATAATAATAATAATAATAATAAAAACCATGGAAAATACATGCAAAGCGTCTCTAACATCTTTTATGGCTGAGGATAAACAAAGAGATTTTTTTCCATTCATCTCTTCAAGCAAACATATCTGAGTAATATCCCTGTAGAAGACATCAAAGTTTAGTATGTTAAATATAGGATTTCCCAGCCCTAGTCTCAGTGGAACATAAGAGGATGATGCATGGAGTAAAAAATTTAGTTACCTTATTTTTCATCTGTGGATTTGGTTTGCTTTCCTAACTGTTTTTGCTATTTATGGAACTCGCATTATAATGAAGCCTGTTTTTCAGCTACAGTGAATAGGACTTTCTGCTGCTGACCTGGAGCTTTTCAATCTGGTATCATAAAGTCAGATGAATAATAGTAATTTTCTAATATGTTGGGTCAGTGATCTGAAGATTCACTTATATGAGGTTTCTTGGGTAAAATAAACTTCCTTATAGAGGACTAGCACAGACTACATGCAGTATTGACTCCTCCGGATAAATTCATAGTTTCAATGAGTTAAGGGCAAAAGATTTCCTGCCTATGGCATTTGAGCTAATGAGCTTGGTAAGGCATAAGCAGGTCTTAAGCGGGTTTTAGGCCTCATGCAGACAGTCTGTGTAGGTGAGAAATTTACATTCAGTCTCGGACAGAAGCATGGATTAATGCAAACCAACTTGTCTTGGATGGAGAGGGAAGCTCCTCTATGTGCACCACAGCAATATGTTCCTTTGATCAACATAAACCAGAAGTCCAAGCTGGTAAGTTCGTTAAAGCGCAGTTACGGAAAAGTTTAGCTCTGTAAAACAAATTAGCCCATCTCGATAGAAGCTTTTTTCCTCATCTGTATCCAAAAGGGGTCTTTCTCTTTTAATTTTCAGATATAACTTCCAATAGCAGGCACCTGGAGCAGGGGCCGGGGGACATGGGCATGGGGGGTCCCACAGATAAGAGAAGCTCCAAAAAATCCATGGAGAGTTTCTTTTGGAGACATCACCTCTGCCTTGAAGAACATTTGTCTTGACTAAATATAGCCCTAAGAAAGGCCCATTGACTGAGATGTGCTAGTCAGACGTGTTTAAGTTACACTGCCTGACTTCAGAAAGAAGAGAAACTAAGAAGGGCAGGGAGCTCTGATACGAGGTATTAGTTAATCAAGCCCAAATATACATCTAAGCTTCTCATTCCTCCATTTGTTTTTCCTTTGCAAAGTTTTAACAGTGTTTTCTTTCCCATAACTGAGTTCCCCTGGACTTTAATTTTCTAATGACAGAAACCAAACACACAAGTTAGTTTTACTGCAGAGGAGAACTAGCTCTAGTGTGAGAGATACATTACAACATGTGAGAGAGGAGTGTTTGTTTTTGTAAGGTTTAAAATATTGTTTCTTTATTTTCCATCCTAACTCTGAGAACTTTGGCATTTGACTAATTTACCGTGCGTTTAAGGCTGGTAGCAATATTGGAAAAGAAATATGATAATCACATGCTGCCACAAAGCATTCTATACCTCGCTCTCTTTTCCAGCTCTAGTTTCACATGTGTTGGTTCAATGGAATATTCAATAGACATTTATAGGAAATAAATTGAGAGATGAATGTAAACCATATGGCATCTGGAGGTTTATTTGTAAAGCCCCTGCATCAAAGCTTTCTCCAGATCACACCATATTAGCTATGTTTTTCCAGTCCAGCAGAATCAGGAAGGTAACCACAGACTTCCTTGATGGAAAACACATGAAAAACAGAGCAAATCTTAATATGTAGCTAGAGCAACTGTTCAAGTAGCATCATTTAGAATAATTTTATTACTAATGTGTAAGGAGCATTGTTTAGTGATGGATTCCAAACCAGAGACCAAATGCAAGTTCATTTGCTAAGCTCCCTGACCATTAATTTGTAGAACTCGCAGCCCATTAAAATGTATCAAACCATACATATTTAGTGTTTGTACTTTTAAAGTACTTAGGACAATTAGATACTTTCTCGAAACAGAAATGCTGCACGGGATTTTTTATAAAAAGACTTTTCCCACACTAAACACTTCATAGCCAATCGCATCCTTCTAAGTAATAAAAATTATTGATTGGACTAAGAAGTTTGTTGTCATACTTATTTATTTTTGTAGCAAAAATAATTTAAGCCGCTCTCAATCTGAAATGCTTACTGTTTGCTCAAGTTTGGCAACAGCCAGCATTGCATCTGAAATCAAATTAAACTGTATTCTCCTGCAATATGTTACATAAATCATTAGGAAATGTCAAGAGCTCGTATATAGTTGTGTTTTGGGTTTTTTTTAAGTTTCCACTTAGTTTCCAAAATAGTTTTCATTTTTCAATGTCAACCCCTTTTCAGCCACTTAGACCAGCTATAATGATTTGTGTGTTAAATTTGCTCGTCACATGAATATTTTTAATAACCCATTTAATATTTAATACGCTGCACATATTTGCTGGGCCAGTAAGTTACAAGCTGCAATGCCAACTCCAAGTTAGTACTCCTAGCGGTGCAAGCATTTACCTTGTGCACCAGAACAACAAGCTCAGAAAGTGAAGTGAAGAAGACAGAAGAGTTTGCAGGGGGGTTGATTTCGTTGCCTTACGACGCCTCATTCAGGAAGCATTTTTGCCTAGGATGAGACAATGGACTAGGGCCTGTTTCAATACTTAACTTCTGGTAGACACTTAAGTCTCTTTGACTTTAATATTAAGCATGTGCTTAAAGACAGACATAAAATGCACTAGCATCTGTAGGAATCTTTCCACTGACTTTAATGGGCTTTGGATTGCACCCTGATATCTCAGCTCAAAATAGCTGTTATTACAGTAATAAATGATTTGTAAAGCCATTCTTTTGAATAGGTACATTTATACTACAAAATCATAATGACTTCTTTAAAAACTCTTACACTGCAAATTCATACATTTGGGATAATTGCTCTCCTCTTCATTAGGGCTTCACACTTCTGTGGCGCTTTCCAGTCCAATGGTTTGAAATCTCATTATGGATTTAGAGAAGTATTTCTACTCCCATTTTACAGATGGGCTAAAGGAGGTGGAGAGAGACAATGGGCCTCATCCAGCGTGGAAAGCTTCCCGATGACTCGGGTGGGTGCTGGACTGTAAGGTCCAGCCTTCCAGAACACACATAGGCACCTATTTCACACTGAAACCTATGGAATTAAGTATCTAAAATCTTTTGTGTATTTAGCCAAAAAACCTCACACTCCATCAAAGCGCAAGAAAGTCAGAGAAAGAAAGGTTTTATTCACAAATCCTACTCTCCGGTGATCTATCAACAAAGTAATTCTTCTGTAATATTCTAGCACGTCTGGCACAGGGAAGTGAGAATGGCATTTGAAGATCCTAGTTAATGTCAAGCATGAATCACTAAGCGGCATCCGGTTCCCAGTCGGAAATGCTCCCTAGTCCGGGGTGGAGGGAAGACCAAGGACATTTGTTTGATAAGAGGCCTTTTAGAAAAGTACAATGGCTTAAGAGGGGGCCTCATGACACTGTACGATTAGCTATTTTCTAGGCAATTTTTTGATGGGGAGAACTTCTAATTGGAGAAAAATGGCAATCTATAACACTGGACTGAAAGTGTTAGACTTCCTACCTAGATATTTTAATTCTTGCTAAGCACCCAGAGTCCCAAGTAAGCAGCAGCGAAGTCAGAAATGAAATAAACCTTTGTGAAATCCAGCTTTGGTTGTTTGAATTTCAAATACCTTCAGAGTTCATGTCATGTGTGGATCGAGCATTTTAGCTTGAGCCCATCTCTAGTTAAAACTCTCTTCTCCTCATCAATCTCATTCATTCATCAACATACAGGTTAGCCTTTAAACATATGGCAGTCAATGAATGCCACTCACAAACCTTAGAAAATAAGTATGCAAGCAACATCAGTTTAAAAATATGCAGCTAACTGCTGGAAGCTATTAAAACCCAAATAAACAAAAGAGATTATACTTCAAAGAAATGTCAACAGTTTTTCCTCTCCTAGAACAGAGCAGTTTTCTTTGCTTCTATCCCCAGCCACATCTGGAAAGTGCTTACTGCTTTACACATCTCTAACGATAAAATTAGTTTATTGATTTTTCAGAATTTCCTGATAGATTTATGCAATTTCCAAAACAAAGGTAAACTCACATCCCAGTTAAAAATCCTGGTGGTAACTACAAAGAATTCACAAAATCATAAAAACACAAAGTTACGCAAAGGAACAAAAACAGTCACTTGCTAAATAATGCTGTACCTCTGCGACTACTGTTAGATAGCAAGAAATTGCAATTTAAATTACTTTCTTGTATATAAATGAAAAAAAGAATTATCTTATGGCTAATTATGGCGGGTGCAAAGTTGAAATGAACCTTCTTTTCCAAATAAATAGAAAGAGATTTTAAAATGAAATCCGCATATTTCATGGAAAGCATTAAGAAGAAAAAGGAATCATAAATCATGACTGCAGATTCAAAGAACTATACAAAAATTACAACTATTAAAGGTATCTGCAACTCTATGCAACTGAAAATTTAGAGTCTATTTTCCACGACAGTAAATTGTGTCGTTTTAGATGGTCCAAATGTTGGATTTTTAATTTGCTTAAAATTCCACATTTGTAGCAGCCAAAACCTGCAAAGGCTGTTAATTTGATTTTGGTTTACAATTAACTAAGCAGTAGCAACTTAGCCTATACAGAAGACTGCCAAGAAAAATGATATCTTTGGTAAATTACCAAGGATCAAAATGTGGACAACAGATTTCTCCCCTCCCACCCCCCACCCCCCGACTATTTTTAACTTACAATGATAGTTTTGATAGAGTAAAAGTATTTAACAGAAAATATAATGACAAGGTGCAAATTTTGCAAAACAGTCCAGAATTTCAAAAGTAGCAGTATATGTTTAAAGGAGACAAAAAAAAACCCCAAACAATTTAAGCATTAAGCATACAGTAAGTGCTCTGTAGTCAAATAAAAAGAAAATAAACTCTAAGAAGACTGCTGCAGAATGGGAAAAAGCAGGTCTAGTTTGTTTATTTATAAATTGGTAACAAGTAGATTCTTTCGCACTAACTAAACCAGACAGTAATTATAAACACAGATTGGTTAAATTCCCTGCACCCTATCAAAGGAAATGAGTTCCTCTCTTTTCCAAACATTGTCATTTGTTTATTGAGCCTCTTTTGGGCTTGATTTCATTAAAAACGATGTAAAGTCCACATCTGCAACCCCCAAAACAATGTTAACCTTGTTAAGCTGATCCAGAGTCCTCATTACAAAAAAATTTGCAGGCAACATAACCAAGCATTTTAAAAGGGAGCCACTGGAATACAGAGCAAAGAATTTGGATTATTTTTGTTCCATTACAGAAAACTTATATTACTATGCAATAGAACAGGAAGCAAACAGTAACCGCCTCAGTAGTTCTGGATAATTAGTTACCTAAATTCTCTGAGGTGAACAAAATGTACTTAGATGGGAGAACATTACTGCTTGTATGCTGAAATAACAGAGTAATCTTGGTTAAAATGAAAATCACAAATACAGGAGGAAAAAGTCATGTTTAAAATCATTAGTCTTTATCAGTAAAGTACAACTGAGTTCCTCATTAAAGTAACAGTTTTATTAAAAAGGGGATGATACTGCTTATATTAGCTAGTGTCAGATATCAGATTTCAACAAACTTTAACACTGTAGACGCTATTAAAACATCATTATTAGAGTTGCCATGCTTGAATGATTTGAACTAAAGTGAATTTCGTGTATTTGTTGGAAGACAGCAATAATAAATCCTGGAGCTCGAGCAGGTGAGACCTGACCTGGACTTTGCAGACAAAAAGTTAAGAAGTTTTGCCCCCAGCATGGCTGGGAGTGGGGTTAGCGAAACTCAGCCCCGTGCCTGCCACCACTGAAATCCTGCCTGAAACAGCTGAAGTGGGACTGGGGTGGTCTTGTCCGCAGGAGTCCCTACGCACTAAAACCAAACGTTCCCCAACACGTGCTTCTGAGCCTGAAGAAGGGCCGGGGAGATGCTGTTACACCTGGTGTATGTTCCCCGCGGGACGTTTGCCTCGTGGTAGCACAACCAAAGCAGAAGAGCAGTACGGGGAATTATCCCGTCTCGCGAGGGTAATGGCTTGGGTTCCATGACTGCGGTGCCTGTCCTAAGAGGTGAGTGCGATTAAGGCTTGTTCCCGCGACTTCAGAGAAAAATACACACGAGGGCAGTGGGATCAAAGACAGAGTAATGTGCACCACCTAATGCTCCTGGACCAATTAGCCTGACAAACTACAGATGTCTTCACAGAACACATTGCATTTATTTACTGATTCATGGCAGCGCTGAGCAACTTGCTATCACACGGCCGCATCCTCTGGTCGGGTAAATGCTGGCTATCTCCCTCCCACCTATGGTGAAGACCAATCAAGGAAAAACGATCAGGTTCCCAAAAGGCAAATCCTTTTTCCACCACTGTTCCTGCCCTCCTCGTTTTCCTGGTGCCAGGGATCGGCTCCCTGACGATGTATCCATGCAACTTTTTCAAATGCAAACTGCCTAAAAATCTGATTTACGGCAGGTTTGCTCCTAACCTTAATCAGGTTCTCAAATGTGGCAAGTACTTTGATAAAATGAAGATAGTGTTTTCTACTTTTACACTCTGCTACCATTTTATGATACTAAATAAAATGCTTTTGATTTTTCAATGTTATGATTAGAATAAAAAACCCCACATATTTGAAATTTATATTTAAAATAAAGAAGGACCATCAAGAAGGGGGGAGAATATTAATGACTCATTTTGATTTCTCTTGGTATATTATTTCCTCTGAGCCCTTATGTATAACTTTAAGTTTGACCCCATACTGAGATTTCCAGCTCAGCTTGTCACAGGGAATTTGGGGCAATTAATGTCTTGAAAGACTATGCTTTTAGAATAATCAGGTCAGGAACTTTGTCTTTCTAAATGCTCTGCTGTTTCTCAGGAATATCTGTGGATTCTTGAAATAATAAGTTACAGTAACACTGGGCCAGATCCTCAGCTGGTGCAAAGTTAGCTTTTCTTCATTAACTTCAAAGGGACTATGCTGATTTACACCAGCTGAGGGAAGATGTGGCCCACGGTGTCCAGGTGGAGTTAAATCATACACATGAGAAATACCTCAGTACCTCCAGGTTTGTACTGAGGTTGAACATAAAAGGCCCGGGTAGCGGGAAATCTATCCCTTTTTATTTTTAAATGCTCAAATGTTTACCAGCTGACCTTCCCCTTTACTGCAGATCTGGGAATCAAGGTGCATACAATAAAGTTCAAACCAATCAACTGCTTTCAGCTGTTCTTGTGCAATGAATTTTTAAACATTTGATCATTAAGACCAATCTATATGCAGGTCAGTTTTCTGAACAGGATGGGAACAGTTTGGGAGCAGATGCCAGGGCACTGACTCATGAAGAGGGACTGCTAAAGAAACACAGAGAGTACATTTATCTTGGGCCACCCATCAGGTGAACACTACCAAGACCATCTCTTTGCTGGATGGATGCACAGATCAAAACAGTTAATCTCTAGTACAGCGCCTTCGTTAATTGAACGGTTCCACAATGGTAGTGCAGAGCTCACCAGCAGCGTTGAGGTGGTTTTCTTGTCGTAAATAAATTTCTCTGCAGTTTTTGGTCCTTCTCCAATTGGTAAATTCTCTAGAAACAGCAATCCATGCAGCTATTTACTTATTTATCCTACAAAATTGCCTGGCAAATGCTCTTAAATATGTGGACAAATTTCAGCTATGACTCTTTGTGATATATTCACTTCCAATACCTAGTACTCTTAACTCACAAGAGTTTGTGGCTGGGCAGCAGCCTCAGACCATTGAGCCCAATCTCCAAATCACTTCAGTGTTATCAGTGGGGCACTGGCTGCACCCTAAAGCCCACATCCACCATCCCAGCCACATCACTGTGTACGTGGGTCCTGCCCTGACCTTTCCAAGCCCCGCTGGCTCACTTGGCCCACCTAGACTGGAAGGTACCTGGGGATTAGTCTCTCATCTGAAGGCGACAGGACTTAGATAAATGTACTCGAGGGTCACACAAAGTCATGTCCAACCCAGAGTGGGAGAAGAGCAGGTGACTGACACAGGTCCACTGGCGCTAATTATGCTTGGAAGCACATTAGACATGCTGGTAATGAGCGGTATTGAAATAGAGACACAGTTTAAGCCTTTCGTTTCCTCGAGATGCATGTGCAATATATCCAGTCTTTATTTTAAAGCCCTCTACTTTCAAAGCTAAGGGGGAAAGCAGGCCAATCCTGGCAGCACTAGGGTTATTGTCCATTTTTAGTTATTATATCTGTAGAGGGGATGATCACTGAAGCTTGCCTGATTTTATCAGGTATCTTAGAAGCTGCCCTTTGAAGGCAGAGCTGCTGTGCTGAAAGCCCATTCCTAACATTATACAGGAATGTTTTGCAATTTGCCTAATCTATATGTTCATTGATTGGATTCCATTTTCTTCCAGTTCAGTGCTCATGATTGTAATGCACACAGCTGCTTTTGTACAGATGTCTTTAGCTGAATACTGTGTTGCACCTAAACAAAAGTATCTAAACACCATCCAGCTAAGTTGCCACCTTGGTGCCTCTGGAAACACCACCAAAAACATCAGAAAGGTCAAATTGATGCATTTGATTTGAGGATGCAATTTACAAATCACAAATCTTTTCTTTCACCATTAGCCCAATTCTACAGGTACTTCAGTCAAGGTGTGTAGGCAATTAATTACTCAAATATATCCCCAAACATCACCTACGGGCTCTTGGTGCTAAACCCTTGGAAATGCCCTTGGAAATGTCAGCACCGGGCTTGAACTACTTGGAGAATTTTAACAGGAAGATTTTTTTGGAGAATATTTGCAGGTGGTGAAATCTGCCAAGGTTTTTGTAGTATATCCAGGCACCGTGATACACTTGTAGCCAAACCAGAGCATATTTGTTTGACCCAAATGATAGCATTTGGGTCAAAGAACAGGTTGACCGATACGACGTGTTACCGCAGGCTGACTGAAAGCGTACTTGCAACCGTACAAAGCAACGAGGAATAGGAAACAGAAAGCTGAAGGTGCAAGTCTAATTCTAACACTTGCCGAACACATCATCTTGGCAAGTAACCCAACTGGTCTGTGCCTCAGTTACACTGTCTAAACTACTGAGATAATAATAATACTTAATCACCTTTGAAAAGAAGCGAGAGATCCTCAAACAAAAGCGGCGATAAGTGTGAAATATTCATTATAATATTAAAGAACAGATGGCCAAAGCAGAGATCCAGTTAAAAGGACTGCACAGAGTTATAAGAAACCTCTTGCTGTGACGTATGCACTTTACGATGTGCATTCCCTCAGACAATACATGATGAGTCGGCTGCAGCAGTTTATGTTCTGGATTAGAGCATACACATAAATAAAGCTACGTTTTTATGTGATCCCAACAAATAAATGGGAAGCACGGACAGGAATGTCTAGCTGATGGAAAAATGAGACACCACAAACAAACCACAGCTTGATGATAAAAAAAAGAAGTCTAAGATTTATATGGCACAGCTGGCTATGTGTAGTGCTTTTGTAAGCCTACAGCATCTGGTCACTTGTTTTAAATGTCTGAATAGATAGAGGCTTGAACCTTGCACAACTCTGGAAAAAGAGGCAATGTTTCATAGTAAACCACACAGCTACACATTGCACAATGCCCGGGCGCACATGGAGATCTGCCTGACTTCAAACACCAGGTGAGAAGGGGGAGGACGTCTCCCGCGCCGCCGGGCACGACTGTCCGACTGCACGTCTGTCCTGCGTTCAGGGTATCACAGACATCTGTGCACCCACATCTTTCTGGACAAGCTCTGCTGGAACTGGAGTATGTCTTCTAGAGGGACATCCAAGCACAGCTATCATTGACAACAATTTTACCATCTCGTTTCTGCAGCTCCGCTGGTTTAAATGGAGTTATGCTAACTTGCACCACTGGGGAATCTGGCCCGTTGTCCTTCAGCAGCTCCAAGAAACCGTGCCAAAACACCCTAGATATCCCTTTGTGAACATGAATGGTGCTTCTTCATCTGTAAAAATAGGGTGAAATGATAAAGCCTGTTACGGAGAGGGGAGGAGATGGACCACCTTCATGCTTTACTTGCAGAGTACTCAAGCCTTCCATTTCTAACAGATGATATTTTTACCCAAATGTTCAGAAGAGACATTGCACAACAAGTTGTGGGAAAAGCAGACTCCCAGCCGCGGGGTGAGTCACTCAACAGAAGGAGAGAGCGGAGCTTGTTGCATGGCAGAGCGGCACCATGGCGGTGGTGGGGATGGCCCAAGGGTGCTGAAAAGGGAGGAGGGCAGGTACGTTTTACGTCTGCATTTGAAAAAAGTCTATGGAAAGTCAAGAGGTTGAACAACAAGAAGAATAAATAAGGCGCCTCCTTGCTTCAGAGCACAAACCAGTCCTCTGCAACAGCAGGAACATACTGAACACAACTAGCTAAATTCCAAATTTGTGCAATCTGTTGCAGCCTATGGAAGACGTTTCTAAGAATTAAAATATTTCTACAGCTTTTAAACCTGCCATGCTCTCATTAGAAAGGTAAGATGTGGTAGACACAACCATTTATTTTTAGAAGTCTCACAAAAACCCAAAGGTTTGTGCTCCCTCTGTTGGTTTTAGGAAAGAGATTTGGTTTGGTTTTGTTTTCCCCACAAATATCATCCTTCATTTTGTTCTGACATCAGTGGAAGGACAAAAACGCATTTGTGTGACGAGATGTTATTTACACTGAAGTTTCTCTTGTTTAAACAAGAAAATGGACGTGCTAATTTCAGCTCCATCCCAAATGCAAAGAAAATGAATAAACATTTAATAAACCAACTGCCAAACTGGAGGAAGATTAAAGTATTTCAGTACTGCTGAAGGAAATACCGCAAGCAAAAGGGGGATAACACTGCACACACACACAGAGTTATGTCACAGGTATCTGAGTTGGCGTCTGTGACATTGTTCACCAGTATACAGACGCCTACATACCCCAAAGCGAGTGTTCCTCATAGTGTTCTCTATTGCACCTGCTTTCCCTTTAGCACTGGGAGGAAGAAAAAAAAAAAAAAAAGAGTAAGATGAAAAAGCCCAGTTGCAAAACTGAACTAGATGAGTATGAGTGTGAGAAGATATGGAAGACGAGTAAGAAAAAAAGCGTGACAGAAGGATGGATCAAATTATTGCAATTTTTTTTCCTTTGGTGTTAATTATTTACAATATATGTTTCTTATCTACAATCTGTTTTTCACTGCATCTTTATTCAGCACAAGGGAGCCCTGATCTTGGTGGGGTTTTAGATGCTGCTGCAACAGAAATACTAAAATATGATATCAGATACACTTGTTCAATTATTAATTTTTAGGAACAGAATGTGAAGTCCTTATTTGCAGAATATGAAACCGCTTTGGCTTAAATGGGACTAATGACTTAGGAGATGCTCATTGGAACAAAATGTCTACACTTTGGCCCTGGAGAAGGCTGAATCCATGGTCTCTGGGGACTAACCCATGGCCTTATCCAACACTCTCAATTTAAATGGGCGAAAACTGATAGGTGCAGGCAAAACGTGAGGCAAGGCTGCATATCAGATACACTATTTGGTTTAGTAGCCTTGAAAGTAAAAGGTGGCTTCTCAGCCTGCCTCCATAACCACAGACTAAGGCAATGCATTAAGGAAAAACTACCAGGCTATATAGCTATTATTTAACACAGCTGTGGAAAGGGTGGCTGCCTGACCCACAGCTCTAATGTATTTGACAGCAGCACCGCTTTGGCATACCCCGTTCGAACGGCTGGCTCCGCGTCCGTCCCCCTCCCTGCCTGGCTGAACTTGTTTGTCGCTGGCTCCCAGCCTGAGACTTGTGACACCGCAATTACGCCGGGGTGGCGTGCGGAGTCCGTAGGCATTTTACCCACTTTGCCAAAGCTAGAAAAATCCTGACTGAACTGGAGCAGGAAAACAATTTGCTGAAACATCACCTGGAGCAGGAAGTTATTAGATGCTTGAGTGACTTCTAGAACAGAAAACTATGTATGAATATGTACACAAGGCAAAACAGATGTTGTCTTGACCTCTGCACACTGGAATCTTATAGCTGCTCTGTTTACTCTCTGCTGTCCATAATGCATCTTTAAGCCAGGTGCTGCCACTTATCAGGTATCTACATCTCTTGTTTAAACAAATGTTAACTGAACTTGACAGCAAAGGGGACCCCTGCAGCAAAATCGGCAGAAGACAGCTTTAAAGCTACCTTCAGTTCTTACTCCTGAAATAACTGAAGTTTTGTGTGACTAGGTAAGGAGCGAGGGTAGAAAGTTAAACTTTTGACCCCATCTCCATGGGATTTCGTACACCATCTGCCTGGTTCTCTGCCGGGGTGTAAGGCTCAGCTCTGCAGGCAGGAGGAGAGCTGGTCTTCAGGAGCTGGCAGGAACCGTGCCGTGGGCTCTGTTCCCTGCCCACCAGCCTCTCCAAGATCTCTTGAACCAACAGGTCCCTTCTGTGGCTATCGTTGTCACTACTGCCTGCATCATAAACTCCTCCTCGCACCACAGCGGCTGCTTGCCCCATGGCTATGGCTACCATCTTCCCCCAGGGCCACGTCCTTGTCTCCGTTGGAGAGAGCTGCAGGAGAGCACTGTTAGCCGTGCTGCGAGTCGGGGAGCTGAACGCTGACTCCCCCCTTTCCCAAGCTCGCAGCAGGGTGTCTCTCTCATTTTTTTATTTGGGTTTTTTTTTATCAGTGACAACTTACACAAAAGCTCTAGGGCAAGGCAAGGCCAGAGTGCTCTAGTGCCTGGTGAGGCCCCAGTGAGATCTTACACCATGTCCATCATCATCACCATGGCAGCAGAGCATCTCCACCAAGGGCTGCGGGTTTCTGCAGTCCCCGTGCTCCTTTGGGAAATCATACAGCCGCTTGCGATAGGTGTGAAATTAAACTCTGTCACCTCTTTGTTAAGGGCAGCCCTATAACTGTTCATCCATGAAGCAAAGACAACAGGCACTTAAAGGAGGTTTTACAGAAAGCTTCTGAGCCTTGCTCCTTCCCTCTCTCCTCCCAGCTCCTGGCGTACGCAGCTGAGATAAAGGGTCTTCAGACCCACACGAGCCCCTGCAAGGGACTGAACTGGGGCAGCCGAGGAAACGCCGCCACTCGCAAGGAGGTCAGCGCCAGGGGTTTGCTCTCAGCAGAGCGCCAGACAGCACGGTCAAGACAGAAGCAACCCAGACTTAGCGTAATGCACGTGGTGAAAAATGCCCTAGTTTCGGGGCTGTGTTACAGCCTTTTTGGTGCCCAGTGGAGGAGAGTTGATAGGATGCGAGCACAGCTCCTTCACCATCCAAATGCTGCCGAGGAAATCAACACTCTTCTTATCAAAGCTAACTAACTACTCCTCTTATCAAAGCTAACTTTGAATTGAAATTGGTCCTCTGGTTGATTGGATTCAGATTTTCTTAAGTGTCTATCATTAACTCCTCAAAACTGCCTCGGGAACTCGGAGACAATCCAGCATGCATTACATAAATACCTACATCTATATGCTTGTCTACCGATCAACCTATCTGTGTTTATTTTAATTAAACATGGATAAAGGCCATAGCAAATAGGTACTGGTAGCACTGACAACTGTGAGAGAGAATGCTGAAACTCTGCCCGGATCCTGCTAATCAGTTGCTTATAGAGAGTTTAGGAAATCCTAAAAATTGGAGGGCGAGAAGTGGTATCCAGCATTAGAGATAAAGCTCTGAAGTTTATTTCTGAAAACTGAAACGAGTACTTGTGTAGAACCAAGGGAAGACACTTTTCTAAACTTTACAAAATGGGAAATAATGTTAGCTGTTCTTATTCTAACAAAAGAATAGGTCTATCTAGTAAAAAGCATGTAACTGTCCAAAAAATGTCTTTTGGACATCAAAAATGGTTGTGGGATGAAATTTATGTGCTTTTCTCCAGGCTGGGAATGCCGCTGGTTCACAGCTAGAGCTTAATGCCCAAGATCTATCTTTTGCGGCTTCAGTGAGCTGTGTCTGCAAGCGATTCCAAGCACAAAGTTAAAGGTCATTAAAAAAATAAAACATTTTGCTCCTGCAGAGGCTCAGGGTGTGTACATGCTGAAATAATCACCTGGAGAAAAATATTCAATTAAACTATAGTTTTCTGTCTTACATCCTTCACTCACAGCCAGTCCTTTACCCCCTGTCACTTCATCAGAAGACAGAAAGGGAAGAAAGATCAGGTCAAACATCTCCACTATCACGCGGAAGACAATTTCTAGAACTCATTCGTTCCCAAGGTTTCTTCCTTAATGCCTTGCAGAAAGGAGGTCTGGTATAACGAGACTTCACAACTTCTTTCATGTAACACAGATGCATACAAAGGAAAATCACACTCTAAGTTCGTTACCTGATCTCAGATGGTAGTGGTGGACTCAGCACATTGTCCAAAACGTACTAAACTACTGCTGAAGCTGAATATGTTGGATATATTTTATATGCATATACTGTGTATACATATTCCTTCCTGCCTTTAGCTTAATAAGCACCCCTTTGTTCTGGCGTGACTAATTTATGTTGGGGGTTTCTACTGATGCATGCTCACAGATCTATTATACACTGGGGCAAACATTCCTATTTTGGCTGGACTACTCAAGTCTTTTCTTGTTCTTCCAAGAAGAAAATAAGGCACACAATTATTTCTTGGGGGGCTGGTGGTGGTGGTGGTGGAATCTCTTTCAATGATATTGGGAGGACTGGCATTTCGCTAAAACACTTAACTTTTCTCCCAATATGTTTGGGAGTACACACAACAGTAATGGGCTGCAAGTCTGTCTGGTATCAGAGTTCGAAAGTAATACCAACCTCTGAGACTACAAACTTTCAGCAAACACCTTTGCAGAAAGGTTATGCTGCTCATCTCAAAAAATCCTCAGGCTGTATAGAATTAGCAGCAATGGATGCAGATCCGCACAGCTAGTCTCTGCTTTAAAACAACGGCAGCGAAGAGGAAGAAATATGCCAAACTCTGAATAACATTGATCACAGAAACAGGTAGAGACACCTTTTCCATTGAAACCTGCAGGCGGATATTAGGGAGAGCAGGGATGTGTTATGGAAAATGTACTGTGCTACCTGAACATCAGAGGTTTGAAATTTTCTGATGAAAGGGAGTCTCATCTGGTTCCCTCTGTCACACGGTCCATTTAATCCTGGCTGAGAAGGAAGGGGGTTGGTGAGAGTTTACTCACCCTCTGGCCACCAGATCAGGCTGTGGGAGATGGTTTGTGTAGCCATCAAACAGAACAAGGAAGTCTGTAATGGACAATATAGTGAGCAATGCCTCGAAACAGAGGCCGGCTCTAGGCCAGAAAGGATAAAATATTAGGCAGATGAAACGGGTTGGTTTTGAGGATGCGCAGACTTCAAACATGGCAGTCTAATTCCTTATGCGATAAACTCTGCAGTCAGCAGAACTACAGACTGCCAGAAAAAAAAGCATCACTAACACTCAGGAGGTTTTTAGAACAGGACAGCTTGTTCCTGCTGCAAGATGTGGGAACACTAAACGAGCTCAATAATTTCAGTCTCTAAACCTGTCGTTACCTGCCCTGCTGCTGATAGTGCTGTTATCTTGTTACTTCTGCATGCGTACTTCCTTAAAGGATTTTAGCATTATACCTCTGAAAGGATATCTGGTTTGCTTAAACATCAGGAGACTAAAAAGCTAAACCGAAACAAACCCCACACCTACAATGAGGTGAAAAGAACCATGCATTTCAATGAATGGAGGACATACACTCCCTGTAGACCTGAGTTTAGTTACAGAGAAACTCAGAAGAGCACTAGAACCACTGAAAGTGTATAATTTACCAACCATTGAGGCTTTGTTAATATTCCCCTTTTACAGATTTTTTTTTTTTTTTTGCACTGGCTGATTAGCTAATTAAAGTTGTAGGCTGTTTCCTTTCAATCAGAACTGTGAGCGTGTACCAGGTGCCAAGCATCATGACATGCAGAAAGGCAGACGAGCTCGGAGAGATGTAGGGGTACAGAAGATGCTCAGCCCTACCAGATTACCCCACTGGCAATGGGCTGACACACTGGGTTTGCCCATTCATCCTGTCCTGGCATGAGGTTCACTACACCTCACTGTGAAAACAACCCAAACACCATGAAAAAGCGGTACAGCGTCGGGTGCGAAAACCAAATACACCCCTAAAAAATTTGCACCAGTTTCACGCGAGCGTGGTTGAGTTAGATGAGAGGAACAACGACCTCTAGATTAGCATCCCTTGGAGCAAGTTAGTCTCCAACGAGCTCTTGTTGGATGTATTGGCACGTGAGCAGAGACCTGGACCTGATCCAGCTGGGCACAGCATCTTCTAACCTGAAAATCCTTACTGACATCTTCACCTGGAGCTGTTCACAGCGTTCCTAACAGAGAAGTGGGTTTTCGTTGTTCGCAAGAAACCGTCAATAAAGAACTGTTTCACAACCCTGCATAGAGCAAAATCAGCACCAAAACAGGTATTGTTTCCTGTGGCCGTACGACACTGCCTTCTGCATAAGAGAAGGAAAAAATCCAAGAGCTCTTTGGGACCGACTGAATCAATGTTTTCTTTGTTGTGCTACCAAGCAAATAAACTGGGCACCTCCCAAATAAGGTGAGACAAATCTTTCGTCTGAAAGACAATTAGAAGGTAGTCGGTTAAGGTTTAAATGTACTTGGTACATTTAAAGGTACGTGGTTAAGATTTAAAGGGAAGATGTGTTTTCAAAAATCCATGTTCTCAGTTTGGAATTTTATGTCTCAGCTCTAAAAAAAGTTTATAGGTAAAGAAATTATAGTACCTCCAAGATGCATTTGGCTGACTTAAAGAATACAATTGGGGCATGGTCTGTGACAGGGTTAGCTGAGGTAAAAATTTCCCACTCCTCTTCCAAAATCACTGGAAATTGTTGTTTAAATAGAAATTGGCTGAGCTACCCGTTAAAACAATTTAGATTGAAAAAGGCAATGTGGTATAAAACAGAGATACTTTTGATCCACTGGTAAGGTGACCAAAGTACAAGATATCAGAGAGGAAATGATCAAGGCAAGGCAGTCTAAGACTTCCAAATTGAAGAGTAAGCTGCAAAATGCTTTGCAATGGGACAGAGGAGCCTTTAAATATTTAACTGTAGTAGTTTTAAATGCAGATTGGGCTACATTTTCTTGGCATCGCAGAATTTTTTTCCATTTCAAGGCTAGCAAACCTCCTGGAATCTTACCAATAGCCATGAAAGATTTAAAAATTGAGTAACTGTGGTAAGAATGTGCATAGCTGATAAATAGGAAGAAAACATTTGGACTCTCTTACAGTTAGTCCTAGTGTTTCACAAATTTCTTTATCTAAAATTATGGCAACTGGAAAACCTAAGCTAACATTAAAATGTTTAACTAAGAGTTCAAATACACATATTTTATACAGTGGTAGTAAAATTTCTTTTGCCCAATGGAGCTCACAATGTTAGTTTGCTTACAACCAGGGCGATCCAAAAAGAAATAATGCCAACACGCTAAGCATATTTCTAAAATATTTTTTCCGCTAAAATGTGCGTCATTCCGAAAACATGTCTGAGTGGTTATATTTTGGGTGAGGAACAAAATCATAGAAAAAGTGTCAAATACATCTTTATACTACAATATTTCATGGTCTATTATATATCTAAGATGGTTATTTACACAAACAGAAACTTAATATATACAAAGGCAAGGGGGGAAAAAGCTTGTATTTAGGATTTTCTAGAGAAAACCAGTGAAGCTGCAGGTAAACTGGGTAAGTCATTTAGGTCAAACTGGGCCATCAGGCTGGCTAAATCCTGAGCTGGCATCACACCAGTAGGAGACTTCTTTTACAGAGGCTTCCACATTCATCGGACAGACATATTTAATTTTGTACGCTTGGTCAGTTCATCACTTCTGATTTTTAATCAAGATGCTGGACACAGGCGACGCAACCGCTCCCTCCGCAGTTCCTGTAGGTTTCTCGCTTTAATTACATCAATCAAACCGCAAAACTATTTGTTGCTCTCAGGCGGAGCCAGAGCCTGCGCATCCCACAGGGATCAACTCGCCCTCCCTGCCTCTCCTGAAGGTTGGTAAGACTCTGACGAGGCTGTGAGTGTGTGACAGGCCCCTGTAAATCCTTGTGCTTCACCTTCAGGGGGGGACACTTTGCAGACCCACAGCTACCCATCAGCGCGCTCAAAACCCACCTTCACCCTCTGCCCTGGCAAGGGCTCCGGTCCCGTTGACAGCTCCCTGGTTCCTGCCTTGCCTGGGATGCTGAGCAATTCCCGCTACCAGAAGTTTCTGTGGCTGCGCATCTCCTCCTCGTTAATTTAGCTCAATAGGTAACATGTGACTGCAGGAATTTTGGCATGAGGATTAGGAGTTAGCATAAGAAAGAGCATAGGAAAAAGGTTACAAGGGCTAATCTGAAGTGACGCTAAAGGTTTTACATGGCTGTGACTAAAAAGGAACTTGTAAATAGAGGTTTTGATAGTCTTTTCCGAGGTTTATAAATGACATTTCCTCTACTTCACCTTACTGCAATAATAACACAGATTTGCTATGCTACATTTTTCTAGAAATCTTGCAGGACACTGAAAGCCGACTATATCCTATTCATCCTTTCTGCATGCAGAAAAGTATGCTCTTGAACTTTTAAAAGTTTTCCATTTGGGGGAGTAGAAATTTCTCCTCTAAGAACCAATTAATCATTGCATGCTGTGAGGCACCTCTAATGTACAGATTTAACGAGACAAGCCTTCCTGGTTTAGTTTTTTCCACCTTTGAATAAGTACTCCTTGACACATAAAAATCAAATATAAACAGCACTAGGACCAAAACCCATGTTCTTGGAACTGCACCTAATTTAGAACTGTAAGAACTTGGGAATGTTTATATTTCATCCCTAAAGTCTTCATCTGTTTATATCTAAACTGCAATCTGAACTTCGACGCAACTACAAGGCTCAGTGAAATAGGAGAGTGTTCCCTTGAGCCATAGTCCTGGAAATCCACCATCTTTTTTCTTCATTAATATCTAATCCCCATTTAGTAAAAATTTAGCTACTTTTATCCTGATGTGAAACTTCAGGGCTGCCTATTTCGCTCTGCTGCCTGCTGCTTCTAAATACAGCAGTGCTGGTGGCGGAGGTGGTGATTGTGAGTCATAAACACTCTGTCATTGTAACATGTCAGATTTGTCCAAAAGAAACATATTTTTATATCTTAGATTATTTTATTATTAGTTTAAGAAGGTTCGTTTAGCTCCTAGCAAAGCCACGAGGAAGAATTATGCACTTAAGCAGTTCTATCTCTGATGTGTAATGCCTTGCAGTCATTTAACATGCTGAGACAAACAAGAGAATCCCCAGAGTGCTCATCTACTACAGGACTTATTTCATACTGCATCAATAATGTAAATTGAGATGTGAAGATAGCTCCTTGTTTTTGTAAGGTATGATTACACTAGTGCAGACAACATCCACTCAGCTTCACTGGAAACACTGAAGTCAGCTCCCTGATAAAAACCTGGCCCATCCTTTAGCTTAACAGAAGAAAAAATTATACTATCAACAGGAAACTGTTGGGAGCGGACCGGCTTTGTAAGATCAGTTGTTTGCTGCGATGTTTTCCAAGCATCAAGTGTTGAAAAGCCCAATGCAGGGGTTAATATTTCTCACTAACATGACTTCTGATATGAGTTTTTGTTCTTCTCAGTGGACTACACTGTCCCGCATTTAATTACTGTGGTGAACGCCAATTTGTATAAGTAGACCTCATAAAAACGAATTCAGCTGGATTTTTGGAGTCTGTGAGGGCTCACCCATGAAATACTTGCATCATCTACCTTGATGCTTTTGTTGGAAAACGGAAGTCACCAAAAGATTCATTTTTTCTCAGTTTGACCTTTTGTCTGCCCTAGTAAGACACATAGCATTATGTCTAGTTAACATACTGGTGCAGTGCCCATATCTACTATTGTACGATACGTAGAACAAACATAAAAGACATCAATCAAAATCCTCAAAATGTCTTCTTCTGCCAAGATGCATAAATGTTTCCTATCTCCCATCAAATTATTTTAATTACAGCTGCTGAGCTTCATAATTATTTTTAGCCAGGCTGGCTTTTCTGTTTTTATTGAACATACGATATGCAATATATTGCATTTATACATCCTATTGGATTTTTTTACAGCAGAGCGACTCCTGTAGTTGAGATGGAGACTCTTTTTCTGTTATTATGAAACCATTTGAATTCTTGCTGGAAATTTTCCATCTTTGGTATCTTACTAAAATATGGTTTGGGGAGGAAAAGGAAGAAAGAAAGGAAAATTTTGTATGCTCTCTCAGGTTGTTTCCTCCCGTAGCTTTCCTTCTTCTCCCCAAGATGTTTCATACTGATGAGGTTTTTTTATAAAAATCCTATAGTTCCAAACCAAACAAAACTGAAACATGATATGGACAGATTCTTACTGACAAGAGGAGCCAAATAACTTTTTTTTCATGACTCGTTATAATCCAAGATCATAGAACCAGGACCTTTATCTTTTCATGATCTTTGTTTTCAACTACGCATCCTTAACTTTGCTTCAATTTAGGGTCTCTCCCTGCAGGCAATAAAACATAAGGTAATTACTGAAAGAAATAAAAAAAAGTAAGCTTGGCTTCAGCTGAGTAAAAACAATTGGGTTTCAAATATATACCAGCAAGAAGCCTGTATGTTTGAGTGCTACTGAAACACATGCCATTTGTAACACGACAATAGCGATACTCTTCTGAAAGACACTGCTAAATGTGCAATTCACTTACCCAGGAAGAATTTGTATTGCATTTCTGAAAGCAAAATTACAGTAGCTGACAAAACATGAAAGTTTCATCATGGTGGATTAGAATGCGCACAAGGAATTCAAAGGAATTTATCGTTACTCAACATTTCAGCTAGCGCTCTTTAACGCGTCTTTGGGGAGCAGATTTGTCTCTGCACTCTATAGAAAACCCATGCACTTAAAAAGGTTAGATTACAGAAACCTAGTAAATAATATAACAAACAGCTAGTTAGACTATACAGCCAGATGAGCGAATATGTGTTGCTCCTACACTTCTGATCCCCAAAGAAAATGTGTCTGACTGTACCTCTAATACAACTGTTTCTTTGCGCAGGAACTTCCATGACGTGAAGGGATTGGCAGTTGATTTTAAGATTCCTTGTCCCTCCTTGCTTGTCATGGACCATGCTTGAGCAGGTTTCTTTACATTTCAGGGTACTTGCAGATATAAAACGTGATGCCACCTCTCCCTGTCAAGTAAGAAATGCTCTCAGCATTTATGATCTCCAAAGATCTGTCCAAAAAAGGACAAGAAAAGTACACAGTTGATATTTCTTAGACATAGCAGGTTTAGAAAAATAAACAAAAAAATTGTCCTATTGGCTGAAAGGAGACACAATGCCATTTGTTTTTGGATAAGATCAAGAAAAAATTTAGCAACCTTAATTTATTATTAGGAATGCAAACACAAGGTACGAAAGGGAGGATATTCAGTTTTTCAGTCAAGTAAATACTAGTCAAAGGTACAGCACGAAAACCCTTGCGGTAGCTACAGAATCACAGGGTACAAACAAACTTAGGGAAGCAAACTGAACGAACTGCTCTAAGCTCCATCCTGCTGCAGATGGTACCTTATCTAGTAGGTTACAGCTAGCTCAGAGATAACCATAATTCACATGCAGTGTAAATGTGCCGTTGGTCAGTAGACTTTTAATGTCATTAGCTTTGCTTTTATTACTCCAAGACATTTTGATTAATAAACCAGAAAAAACCACAGCAGCATTTCATGCAGTTTTGTAGGGAATAGTTCTTGGCTTTGTACTATGTAATATTAGTACACATTGGGAGAAAACCAACCACTGCTGCAAAGCTCAGAAGCGAAACAAAGTTTGGAAGAGTGGTAAATAAATTTGCAAAAGGGTTACTGAAATAGAACAAGATTGACCATAAACCATCTGAAGGCAAAAATCTGAGTTAGAGATGTGACTTTATATACAGCTAGTATACATATACTTTTATACACATACATATACTTTTACACACATCTAGTAATTAAAACATGAAGACCACACTCTCTAAATGTGGGACTCCTTAGTTCTGAAGAAGACATGGGGATGATCCATTCAACATTATATCCAAGTGTTAAGCTGTCAACTGGAGAACAAACTCATCCTAAGATGCTTAAATATGACTATACTTAGCAGACACAATTCTGTATTTCAGCCTGCTGTTACCTCTGTGAGAATATTGAGTTCTGGATCCACACTTTGAAAAGTACATTGAAAAATTAGGCAATTATAGTAGAAAGTCATAGGAAACATTAAAGAAATTGAAAAAGATGCTGTATCATGGAAAAGCTCATTTTGCCTAACTCTGAGGGGATCACAGAGCAACTTTATCATAGTCTGTAGGAATTAGACAGATGCTCTGAAAGAAAAAAGCTGGAAAATTCCCTGACAGCCAGACCACTCGCCGGCATCATCGCAGGTTGTGGTGGATCCTCTGTCGCTTGAAGTTTTTAAACTGCGGTTTCAAAACTGAAACTTCCCTAAAAATTTTGTCCCTATTTCTGGCCTTTTCAGGCCCAGGTTGCACAGGAGGTCACAGTGGGTGGCCGTGGCGGTCCCCTCGGCCCTTACCCGTGATTCACTGCCCAGCGTCTCCAACCCTCACTGATGATCCTGACCGGTTGTGACTTGCAAGAACCCCATTGAAAGACCATGGGCTACAGCAGCAACTCCCACATGTCACCCAGGGTGGGTAACCGCTCTCATCATCAGCAAATGCTGCACGGTGACATTATTCTGGGGTCAGTCTTACCCTTCTGCACGTGGTCACCGTATTCTGCTCCCACTGCCATGCAAGCAGGTGCCACTTTCACTGCCCAGGATGTCTTCGCACTAAGAAAGACCTCAATTTTTTCCTAGGTAGGAAAAATGCTCCACTGATTCCAAACTCTCCCGCCCCACGCCCCATGGAGAACATCTTCCATACCATCTCCAGGAAGGATCCCTGCACACCCTCCCATCCACCTCTTGGGAAAGCAAACAAAGGAGGATGTGGCCCCACGCCCTTATATTGTATATAACACTTTTAATCATCCTACCTATGAAAACTGCTGTGTAAGCTTTTTTTTGTCTCCTGGCTAGTTTTGTATTAATATATTATCTCCCTGCAACTCGTGACTACTTCCAGCTGGTGCCAGAGAAATAGGAAAGTGTTTGGATGCTTTCTGCTGTTCCTATGGCAAAAAGCAAAGAAAGAAAAGGAGAAAATATATTACAGAGAATTGAAAACAGGTACCTTTTATTAGTGTAGCTGATAGTGCTGTGCAGTTCACTGTTCTTGTTTAATTGGGCTACATATTGATTCGATTGTGGCAATGAAAATAGATGAATGTTCCTTAATTACATTTTAAATTCAACTTTCTGAGGCTGAAGGTGCTTTTGAAAATCACACGTAGCTGCCGGCCTCGCTGCAACACAGGTTGACTTAAAGTTGCGCTAATGCTGAGTGGTTATGCCCAATGCTGAACCGGTGCAAAGCCTTCATTAAAATAAAAAGCAGCTCTATAATGATATTTACATGACATTCAAAGTGCTCTTTGTTCTTACAATAAAATACATTCCAGATAATTCCACACTACCAACCATAGTTCCTATTATTCAATTTTGTGATTTTTCTTATGTAAGCAAAGTTTTTTGTAACATGTCCGCTAATTATTACTTTTGTAAGGAAAGGTTCAGAAGTATTTAGACTCCTAGGAGAGTGAAGACAAATGCATTATAGAAATAATGCATTTAGCCTCCAGGAGTAACCCTCAGCTCACTTATAAAAGCTCTTGCCAGTCAAATCTACAGAATACGATTTGATTCAACTCTAGGGGAGGAAAGAGAAACACTTGCCTGCCTCCAAAGTTCAAGCAAAGATGCTTGAATTGCAGCTGCCAAGTTGGGAGGTGGCAGAAAATGGAGGATTTGAATCTAGGGGGAGAATAAGTAAAAAAAATATTTATACATTCTGTCGTTCAGCTCTAATTGCTTCAAAGATTATTTATTTTTCATTTTTTTGGAAAATAGCTTGCAGCTTCTTAACATATTTTTCAAAGAAGGAGCTGGAAGGCATAATAAAAAGCAAGCAGGGATATGCTTTCCGAATAGACTGAAATAATTAATGTGAGAATGCTTCCGCTTGAGCATTTTTTATGAACCAAAAATACATTATTTTTGCTTTTAAATTGGAGATAATTTGTTACACGGAAGTGGTGGTTTCTTTAATCTTGAAATAATGCTAATTACAATGGTATTTGGAATCTGAATTCTTGCAAAGCTATTCCCTTGTTTGCTGCTGACATAACGAAGCTACTTAGAGACTTCAGAGCCTTGTGGCACAGTCCCACTTTGTTTGCCCGTTGTCCCTCCTTGGTTTCCCAGTCCCAGACCTCATTACTCCCTTGATTTGACCGCGTGTGGGTTTCATCTACTCTAGTCCACAGTCACTCCATAAGCAGCTGGTTAGGACGGGCAATGGTGTAAACACCATCGTCCTGGGCTTCCATCGTTAATACCGACTCTTTCCAGAGACCCACCAAAGCTCACGGCCACAGCTAAGCCTAAAGAAACAGCAATGTCTCCCCACGCTACGCCGCACCACAGCACATTTTCGGGAGGAAGGTAGGAAGGTTTTGCCCGTTTATTTTCCACTGAAAAGCAGCTTTTACTTATTTTACTTTCATGTACTGTGGGATTGCCAGGGAGCTTAGTCATGGAGCTGCACTAGGCACCTGCACAAACACAGACAAAAAGCAAAACCAATCTTCGTCCTAAAAAGCTTACAGTCCAAGTACGGGGCTGATCAGGTACATGGATGTACCTGGACGCTCCCTTAGCATCCCCTGGATTTCAAACCAAGGTCGGTTTGATTTAGCCCAGAGATGGGACTTGAGGCTTGAGGTCCCGCACGCTCCCTCCCCATCGCAGCCGGCAGCGCCGGGCTCGTCCCAGAGGCGTTTGCCGCGCTGCGGGGCCGCCCGGCGGGAATTCAGTGGGTGTATTTACCTTCTGGAAAGCAAACGCGGACACTGTTTCTGCAGCCACAGAGTTTCATTTGGCAGAGGAAGCGGTGCTTATCCACCAGGCAAGCCCGACACTCCCTCGTCTCCACTCAGGGTTGTGTACACAAACAGAAACAACGCGCTGCAGGTACACGTACGCGCCGTGTTCCTTTCTCCAGGCAGCTTTCATTATTCAGCATGTTTTCACCCCTGAACAACAAATTGTTAGTGGTGTAACAAGACAGGAACACGTGTTTGGGTACGGTGTGCTACCTGCAAAGCCTGGCACTTGCTCTGCCGAGCTGCAGTTCTCCGGTCTGGCACGCTCAAAGCGGCAGCTAAGACGGCAATGCAGCTTACGGCGCTGTTAAAAAAGGGTAGATGAGAAAGCCTGCGTTTGTCGAGGCTAGGAAATAGGACAAAGATGATGAGAGGCCATATTATTGAGTCATTTTGCAGGGCCAATATTCCCTCTCCCCCATAAAATACAAATATAGTCTGGAATAAGGAGCCAGCTGAGGTCCCAAGTACAAATAACTTCCAGGTTCTAGACCTGAGTTACCAGTGGGCTGACAGTGTTACTTAATGTGATCAAAGGAAAAGCAGGGGGCAGAGGGAATTGATTATAATGAGATTCTTTAAGCTGTGCTGAACTTGGTGGAGAACAAAACGTCTGCAATGGTACAACAGGAAAACAGGCTGAGCTTTTATTTTGAAGAACGTTAGCTAGGTCTGAAGTAGGAAGATGGATAGACCTGTGAATCATCAGCATAGAGGTAGTAGTTAAATTTGTGTTTTCAGATGAAAGTGGATAAGGCCAAGCCTCTAAAAGAAAATCAGAAATAGATCTGAGAGATGAACCAGCAGAAAACAGAGACATAAGACCAAGAAACAAGTTTAAGAAGGATGTGGATGAAGGGTATTCACAGTTCAAACCAAGACAGTCACGGGGTTCTCGGGAGGTCACCCGGTGCATCCCTCTGCCCTACGGCGGGATCAATTATCCTCCTGTCTTTCCTTTCAGAAGTCTGTCTGCCCTGCTCTGGAAGGCCTCCAACAGTGGAGATCCCACAACGTCCGCAGGCAGTCTACCTTAGTGCTTTATTATCCTGATTGTTATGAAAGTTTCCTGATGTCTAACCGGAATTCTTCATTGTAATTTAAGCCCATTATGTCATGTCCTTTCTATTCTGCACAGATTGTTTCTGTCTTCCCTGCCGCTGTTTCTTCTGTAATTACTTTCACGTCCCCTCTCAAGCACTTATTATTTAGGCTAAACAACCTTGTTCCTCCAATCTGTCCTGCTAGGTCCGGCTTTCTAGACTTTGTATTCAGCCTCCTCTCCAAAGAAGCGACATCTTTTCTTGAAATAAGGAACCTAACCCAGGAAAAAGTGCTCCAGCCGGGGGCTGCGGCAGTGTTGAGAGAAGGATTACTTCCCACGTCTCACGGGTGATAGGTCTGTTTGAACACTGCAACTTGGCAACTACCTTTATCACAGCAGGATGCCACCGCTGACTCCTGGCCAGGTTGTGATCAGCAATGATCCCAAATCAGTCAGTTTTTCCTCTGTGTAATTGGGTAGCTTGTTACGCTTAAATACTGTCAATTCACACCCATAAGACTTTCATTTCTGTGCTCAGCTGCATCCTGGAGTCTGCTCAGAAGGATCATTTAGTTGAGGATACAGTGCATCTGTCCTCTGTATTCCTTACACATTGATTTTTGATATTGCGCCTTTTGAGAAAATTATAAAAAACTATCAATCTAAAATCAAATTATTTTTCCGTCAGACTTCAATGACTATTGCATCTGGGCCCAAAAGGTGTTTAAAATTTCTGTTCTTTACAGACTTCTAGAGTCTATGAAAGATTCAGAATGACATTTTGTGAATAATATTTTCTGGGTTTTTTTCTGCAAATTTCTTTTTTTGAAATAGAACATTCCTTTGTTTTATACATTTATATTTGTTTAAAGACCTAAGCCTTGGTGCGTTGAATCTATCAGTCTTCGGAAAAACATTTTCCATGACCAAAAGTGAATATTCATGTTTTCTTATATGAATATCTCTTTCACAAAACCTCTGCAGAAAAGTACTGATTTCCAACTCATGCAGTGGCCCAGCATGACTTTATATCTTCCCCAAACCACTTGTCCATCAGACACTCAGAACAGCAGTCCACTCTATTGGAGTAAAACAGCCCACATTTACAGTTTCTCTTTTTTTTTCCTAGCTATTAGCTCGAGAAGTCTACTCCTGTTGGCAACTCTTACTGCTATGTAATAATTTACTAGCTACTAGCACCCTAGCATGCCTGTGATGGTGTAGCAGCACAATCATTAGTTTCTATTCTGCAGTGGCAGGATGTGACAGGGAGTCTACGATTTCAGATGATTCTGGTGTCAACTAACTGTGACACTCCATCAAACCCTGCATCCTTAATGTCATGGAGAGTTACATCCTTTCATGGGTGATAAAGCATGGGCATTCCGACAACCCCCGTTTAAGTGTCCTCGTTGGCCTTGCTAGGCTCATGTCACTTCATTGTTTTATAACTTAAATTGTCTCATATTGAAAATGAGGATTCAATTTGAGATTTTATTGTTAAGCTTTAAGGGCCTTGGAGCTCAAAGTCTACTCAAGAGGTAAGTGAAGTTTATGCTCCAATTCTTAATCTCCCTTCAGTTACAGATTTCTGCACACGGACCCCATTGCTTCCTGATAGCTGTCTGAAAACTTTTCAGTTTTTAGTAACAAAAAGGAATGAATGTAGATCTTCAGCGGTTTCCAGGGATGTTTTTAAAGATAGGTTCATTTTTCTTCTGTTTGTTTGAATCTTGCCACTTGTTTCACCTTAAAATTTTATGTTAGAGCTGGAAAGAATGGTTCTTCTTGCCCAGCCTCCTCTTTGAGGAAAATGCTGTTAAAAAAAACAAAAATTCAAGGAAGCTTCCAAAGGGCAAATGCTAACTTTTAAATTGAAAATGCTTTAAATTTTAGTTTATAGCAGGAATCTTCTTTGTTCTTCAAGTGGTCATTTTTCTTTTATTAAAACCCGCTATTATCACAGAAAGCATGCTCTTTGTGAAATAACATTTCAGTAGTCAAAACCCCAATTTTCCCTAAGGAAATATTTCAAGGGAAAACTTTTTACATGCCCTACTTAGCACCAAGTCTTCCCATTTAAACACCTCCACAAGTGGCCAAAGTTTCAAAAGAGATGCTCTTCCACTTAGGCACCCGAAGGAAGCGTTTGAATTCTGAGCAGCTTTTGAAACATCAGGCCACCTTGTTTGAGGTGTGTGAGAGAAAGACGTGCCCTTTTCAAGATGTAGCTCCAATGATGGGTCCTTAAGAACTTTTGAAAAATTCCCCTTTAAGAAGAAGAGGATTAGATCAAGGCGTGAATATTCCAGACATAAATACAGATATAACTCTGAAATCCATCTGTATTACATGTGTTTATATGCTATTACAGCTTGCTTTATCTTTGTGTTTTCAGCGCAAGTATCTTATATATGGACTTGAATGGATTACAAATAAGCTGTCTTCAGAACGGCTTGAAAATTATTGCTGTTGAGAAAGATGTTGTTTTTGTTGCACAGAAACACACCTAATTTCTGTTTGTGCAGTTGAGTTTTCTTGAGGCCAGGGCTGACATCCAGCATGCCATTAGGTACGGAAAGAGGTCCATTGTGCTCCAAACTGGCAGAGAGCTTGCAAAAACTAAGCTTAAAGAGAGGTGGATCCCAGCCAATCCCACTGTCAGCTTTCAGATCTACTCCCCCGTTCTTTCCCTGAAACAAGTAACCTTTTGCCCTTCCATTTTGTAAGGCATAAAGTAACTTCTTAATTAGGATTATTTTTTTCCCCGCTAGAAAATGTATTAACAAAGATTATTGTCAAAGCATAAAACTGCTTCCTCTTTATCTGGCACAATGCTGCTACAGAACAACCAAGAGGTTCACAGACCTTAAAGTCAAGATGCTGTAAAGTATTTGCAGTAATAGCTCAGAGAATACCATGAAATTGGGGGCTTTCAATCACGCTAAAGAGCACTCCTCCTTCTTTCTGTGTATCACCCCTCCCTGTTTTAACTCGGCCGTATGGACCCGTCAAGCTCCATTATTTTTCCTAAAATAATCAGGTCTGGCCACTTGACTATAAACCAACCTGTTGGCCGAGGTTATTAGTTTCGATGCACTTCATGGGATGCTAAGAAAATATTAAACTTGAGGAAGGTCTCCTTCCATTTCCACAAGGCTCTGCAGGCAAGTCAACAAAACCTCATTGTCAATAACATCAAGGACTGTTGACAGATCTAATAAAATCAACATAGATTTATTTTCTGTGGCCATTGCCAAGTAGAGATCAGCAAGAGATAACTACCCTTATATTAAACACACATCTAAAGCCAACACAGTAGGGATGAAGGATGCTTGTGAAAGACATAAACAGGCTTCTTCTGCTTGCATCATCCCAGAGATACTACAGAGATTAAAAATTCCTGTCAATATAGGGGCTAAAATCACCCACTGTGAACAAACTCATGAATTACAAAGAACTGGCCATAGCGTCAACAAACCAGAAGATTTTATCATCAGAGTGCTTTGCTGACTCCTCTCTGCTGTAAACTCTTGTCACACCAATCATGATGAAGGCAATAGCATCAAACAAAAATGCAGCAAGGACACATGTGAAACTGTGAGGGAGATTTTCCCATACATCCCCTCTATGAAGACAAAAAGCTGTTTTTGTGCCGCACATCAGAAGGGTGATCTGATAAAGAACTTTGCCAAAAGCCCTTCTGGAAAGATAAGCCCATCTGCTCTAGTAACAATACACAAGGAAAAACAAGCACAAACCCCAAACAAACAAACAGATCCCAATGTATGAGTGAGGAGCTTAACAGACTCTGGATATATTTAGTCTGATTACCAGAACTGTTTCCTCCATATATATATATATATATATATATACACACACACATACATGCATATAATGCTTTTCAGATGGTCAGTGCAGGTAAGGTACCAGACACAAAGTTAAACTGATTTTTCTGGTGTTCCTAGGTGCCGTATTTAAAAATGGGATTATGTTGGCTGCTTTCCAAACTTCATAGATCTTCCTGAACTAATAACCTACTCTAAGTGGAGAAGATAAGTCTGGTGATGAAAAGGAAGAGTGCTAACACGTCCTCTTTGATTTTGAGTAGATCAGTTCAGACTGAATTCAGCTGACTCATCCCGATGGCAAAGGTAAGGCTGGAGATGCTTCCAATATGGGCTGAGAGACAATTTTGTTGCAAGCAGAGCGATCTCCTTCGAGAGCTGCAAAGTATTTCCTAGCGATACATCTACTACCCTCATCAGCTAAACCATTAGTAAGCATTAACAGCAGTGAGCAGTGAATTTAAAATTATTTCCCCTATAGGGCAAACAGAGCTGGAGCGTGCTCACATATTTCTTGACAGAAAATAAGGCAAAACCCATGTTTTTTTAGCTTGGCTGCTACAAAACTCTGCGTGAGAATAACGGAAATAACCGTCATCTCTAGGGATCCTCAGCTAGTTTGGAGAAGTCACTGGAGCATCTCTGGACCAAATCACTGAACACCCTACAGTGCTCTGCATGCTGTCTCATTGGCATTATCTCAAGACCAAAATTTTGGTGATTGCTTCTATCCATGGCTCCTGGCAAGTGACAATCAAACAGCTGACATTAAAGGGCATACAAAATAATCTTTAATTTAAAATTTAATAAATAATAATGATAATAAATTATTTTAATAAAATAATTTAATAACAATGTAAATTTTAAATTTCCATTTGAATTAAAGAATTTTAAACTGGCAAACCCAGGCACTTCTTAAGTAAGAACATAAGAAAGACCGTACAAGGTGGTAGCAGAGGTTTTTCTAGCCTGGTAGCTTGTTGCCGGGCCTGAGAGGAGAGTCTCGGGGGAAGTACGCCTGAACAGGACAACCAGATTGTGCCTATCTGGGATGCTCCTGCTGTGAACTGCAGCAAAACACAGAAGTGTTATCAGGAACAGCTTTTCTGTGGCACTTCTGGGACTAAGAAATAAATTTTTTTCTTTTAATTAGACATCCTGGTGTGTGTCCTCCTCACTGAACTAAACATTGTGTTGAACTACCTCTTTCGCTTTGTCTACTTCCTTTTCAAATTACGCTCAGTAACTTATATTAAACGATAACACATACCATTTAAAACATTGCCTAGTGTGCTATGTAGCATCATCTACCTTCTAGATAAAAGCCAATAATGCTTGGTGTCTCAATCTAAATTTTTATTTTGTCCGTAAATTTATTTTCATTTCCTCCGCACTTCTGGATTGCACTCATTACGGGAAGCAAAAATCCTATTTCCAGTCTGGCAGCAGTCCAGGAGTACCTGGAGCCTTTAAAAAAGGGCTTTTTCTCCTCCACACCTGGTCTCCATCCCCTTTCTAGCCGCAGAAGAGCGAGCACCTTCGGAAGCACAGATGATCCCCTGGATGGCTTCAGCAGAGGCTGCAGAGCTCCAAGGTTTTGAGGCCCCTCGGCCACTCGAAATACAGGACTCCGGTTCCTCCTGTCCCCTTTCTCCCTCCTGTGCAGGCAGCCAAAGTGGAGGGCAGTTCAAAAGCAGTTTTTATTTGAGCAAAGCCCTGCAAAGCCAGAGTAAAAATTGGAGGGGAAAAATGACAGTAAAGTACCCTACAAACCCAGATTCTCCGCTTAAAACTGGTCGCTCAGAGGCACTACAGGGGTAATAGCAGAAATGCCTGGCCCGTTATCGTGCCACAGAGGCATTACTGCTCTCTCCTGTTCTGTCTTTGCTGGGCCTGATGCCACGAGTTCCTTTAGGAAAGCAGAGAGAACTAATTGCAGAGCGCTTTTGTGGGGTGTCCAGGGCCGGGACTCCATTCTGCAAGGCTTGTAAATTCTTGAGCACTATCCCAACGGTGAATAAGTTACCGTCATAAAGAATAACGCTAATACGTTAGCCTTCTGCTCTGCAAGTTGTTCGGTATTATTTGTGTGTGACTGTGACTTAAAAGCTGCAGGTCTTTTGACGGTCACAAACAGACTGGAAATAGCAGATGTATTTTTCATAGTAATTATTGTTTATCTGAAAAAAGATTGCTGAGACAAACAGCAAAGTACAAGGATCATAGCCATCTCTGCTGACTAAAAAGGGTCTTAAACACAGTAAGAGCACACGCTAGACGCGATTCTCCTCCGCTGTACGCTTTTATAGCCTTCAATAGAGCAGTGAAAGTTCCCTTCCCTCTATCTTGAAAGCACTTAGGTTGGTACCGCAGAAAGATGTGAAGTAACTGAAGGGGAAAATCCTGGCTCCTTGTGGAAAACAACAAGGTGTGAGCTAATTAAACAGCATTCTGTGAGATGACAGATTTCTTTTTAGAACTTCCTGCAGCTCCGCGTTTCATGTCTGCACCGTACAGAAGCACCGCGCTGGATTAAGATGCTGGGCTGATTTACTTAACCTACGCCACTCGCGAGAAGCAGACTAGTAAGCTGCTGTTGTCCCAGCAGTCAGTGATGTACCTAGAGCGTGGTCAAAGAGGACTTTGGTTTCCAGTAAGCTTAACCCCTCTATGAGTGTAAATTGATCACTTAACATTAAAAAAAAGAAAAAGTCAATTTTGCATCTGACCTGTTCACCTTCATATGACGACATGACATCTTAAAATCATAGTAAGTATTAGAAAAATTATGTTTTAAATATGGGCCTTTGTATCTTTTACCACATTCTCTCCTGCAGTGGTTATTACCTAATAATTTTTGACACTAGTGATTAAATAGAAAAGTTTTACATTTTATGATTCTATTTCAAATACACAATTGCCAGCGTATATATCAAGGCAAAAATTAGGCCCTTCTTAAAGAGTCTGTAATTATATTTATGCATTAAAGTGTCAACTGTTTAAAACGAATGACTTCAAACAATATTTTTATGTAATTGTTTTAAAAATCAAACTATTAATCAGACCTTATTGTCAATCGCGACTAATGGCTTGTGTTTCAATATTTTAGACCACTCAGGACATTCTCTAATCTGAGAAATCTTTATAAGCAACTTAAACAGTTACTTAAACAACCACCACAACTAAACTGGCGAGCACACTCAGTAAACAAAAAATCCTCAGCGGCAGATCTCAGGCTATAGCATCAGCAAAATCCATCACCGAGAAAGCACTTCATGGCTCACAGTTCTCTGCAGCACTCAAAAATATGAGAGGAAGTTAAAATGGGACCTTTCTTGAGGAGTTCAGGAGCAGGAAACTTTTAAAATTTTATTTCAACAGTGATTTATTTTTCTGGCCTCTGTTTCCTAGATCTTTTTATACACTTGCTCAGGAGGCCAGATCTCCCTCCCAGTCAATAATATATAAACAAAATTATCTTCAAGTTCTGTTCTTCCCTAAAATGGTGTTGCTTTTGCCACTTAGTATATGTCATAGAGCCAAATTAGGTCCCTGAGTCAGTGATGTTGCTGTTTACTCAAATGCCACTGGGCATACGAATCGCATTTGAAGTCACGGATATTTTTAACATCCATTTCCTAGATGATGAGCTCACATTGCGCAATAATTTCAGGCCAACAGCAAATCCCAAGGAATTTAGGATGTGGCAGCCAGCGAGGATGCCTGGCTGGAACACCTCGAGAAGAATGATTTAAAGGAGGGGGAGTTAATTTATAAGTTTTTAAACAGCGTGCCAAGGGAAAAATAAGTCTTCTGTACATCTGCCTACATTTTTTTGAGATCAGATTTCAGTCACTGAATGATAAAACAAAATGAAACAAAACAGAAAAAAAAAGAAAAAACCCAACAAAAACCAGATGAGTGGATTTGCATGGGAGGTGATTTATTCTTTAGTTTGCCTGCAGGAAAAAAATAAAGTGATATTGCAATTTGATAGGTACATATTTTCAAATAACACATCTAGCTCAATCACGGATATGGACTTCTGGATCTTAACTGCAGCTTTTAATTCTGCTTTGACAAATTTATGTAAATAAATAGACCAGGAATGGACAATCACTGGAAGTCTAAATCTCTTTTATGTAATCTTTGAGCTTCCCTACTGGAGGCTATCTGTTAACTGGATGTGAATTATTGCTTGTGCTTGTTTCCCTCGTGAGTAGTACTCCAGGTGACTACAGCTGCTGTTTAAAGAAAACAACTGTTTTCGTATGATTCAAAATGTAAAGGTGGCTGTGGCATTTTTTGCAATTTTGCCAGTTATCAGATATGATTTCTGTAATTTCTCCAGTCCTTACAAAGACCCTTACCCATGGAAGTGATCTTTGTACAGCATCACCCCATCATGGGAATCCAATACCTTGAATTCCTCTATTAGCTTTGGATTAATAATACCCTAAAAAAGTAAATGGTGACTTAGTTCTCTGCCACATTTCTCTTGGTTTCAGTTGATTTCTACCTGAAATTAGAAATCAGTCCGTATTTGTTCATACGTGGCCTGACAACACTTGACACTCAGCCCACGTTTGCCAAAAGGTCTGTGAACCTCGCTGAACCTGACTTAAGCCCTGAATTTGTAACAAAGGCTCAAATAAAGCAGCTTTCACCCTGTTGCAGGTTTTATTAAGGAAAGTTTAGCATTGCTCTAAGAATAACATTCTACTCGCTTAGAGGTTAACAAAAAGTTATTAAAATAATAAGATTGGAACTCACAGTGCAAATTAATCTGCCCAGGACTGGAAGATTGTTGGATGAAAATAAAGACTTGTAAATAAAGTATTTCAGAGGCTACAGACTTGACACCGAGGATGACACTGCAGGCTGGATTGCAAGACTTCAACAGAAAGTTGCAGTGGCCCCCAGACAGATACCCAAGAAAAAAAATTACAGAGGACTTTTCAATTTATAGATCTGGCACGCAGCAAAGTTTGATTGTTTTGATGAATTTGGCTCAGACACTGAAGGTATAGCCACAGGTAAAACACAACACACCTTTGTGTTGCAGTTTTTAATGCTATTTGGTTCAGAAGGATTGCAGTAAATGGAAGGGATAACTAAATTTTCTGAGTGCTGATGAGTTCCTTAGCCTCTTACAGTGAAACCCAAATAAAATTGAGGCCCCCAAATAAAAAATAGTGTAAGGATGAAAGCAGCAATGAAGAAAGCATCACCAGATATTCGTGCATACTGCAGGATCAAATCATTTGAGCAGTAGCACTTTCAGCACCTTTTGAGTCACTGGACAGGTAATTCTGCTAGAACTGAACCCCATCTCCTGTTTACCCATAAACGTGGAATACACCAGGAAAGTACGTTCTTGAATAGCCATCTGAAACGTGAACGGTTCCCCTGCCTATTACAATGCCGGGTTTGCTTCATATATGATGAGGAGCGTGTTCTTTTTTTGTCCCCACAGTCATGGTAAAGCATTTGGTATATACTGCAAACGTCATTGCTTACCGAAGGTGCAGACAGTTGGCTTTACTAGGCGATTTCCTGACTTTTAAGACTGCATTCTTCTAGCCAATCTTGCTGTAGTTTAAACTGCATTGTATGAGTTTCCCTTTCCTTTTTGGAATAGTATAATTTGCTTCATAAATTACATATGGTGGAAGCCTGTTGAATGAATAACCTTGTTGCACAGAAAATTAATTCTTTTGACAGGTTTATTCCTTTAACAGATATTTGGTGGAGGATTTTACTGCATTATTGTATATATTGTGGCTTGCTGCACAGAAAATGTTTCACAGTATTTCAGCAGATTTATTCCTTTAACAGAAATAACTATTCCTGTCCGTTTACCATTTGTTACCTATGAAATAAATTTCTTAGTTACAGATTCTTAAAAGAAGCTCACTTGTTTTGCTCTTGTGTTTCATTTGAGTGCAGAGAAAATACATTTTTCCTTCAATCAGCATTCATTTAAATGCATGGTAATATATGCAGTTGTAATGAACCATATTTTGTTTGATTATGTTAATCTGTAACAGTGTTAATTTCCTTATATATGTGTTTATGTGGTTTGTTTTTTTTTTTAAATTAACATTTTACCATGCCTTACTAGATTATCTTGGATTATTTAAGGCTCCATATACTATTCTGGCATGAGAATTACATAGCACAGATAGCACGACAGCAAAGGAAGTCAGATTGAATGCCACATGACCTGATTTGAGCAAGGCTAATTATGTAATTAAGATATTGAAACAGGAGCCAGAATATCTGAGTGCTGCTCCCAGTTTCGCCAAGAATCTCCGGTGGGACATTTAGCATTTAGCTTTTCTGTGCACTGCTTTTCCCTTTCCCCCGTGAATGGGGGTACTAATACTCAAAAAGTATAATACACAGAATAAAGCTGCTCTGGGTACACTGCCTGCAGCACATCGTGGCTCAGATGTGCAAAGTATTTGTAAAATAATTTCAGTATTTTGCACTGGTTTTTATTTTATGCATAACTTACACTCAGAGTAGGCACTCGGATAGAGCTGTAAAGGAAATGTGGTGCTTATCCATTAAATTTAGGGAAGAATGAGTTGATTTTTTTTTCTTTTCTTTTTTCCCTCTTCATTATTTGAATGCTTCATCTAGGGAATTAAAGTTCTGTTGCTTTGAGATTTAGAATTTGGTGTGTATTCATCTTCAGGAAACTGATATTCTGAGCTTTGTCAGTGGTGTCTACCCTACGTTATACGGGAACCCAAGAAATAAGAGACAAAGAAAATAGACATGACAGGAGTTTACAACCAACTTCTCACAAGATATCAAGACAAGAGACATGTGTGTTATGTCAGTACAAACTTCTGCATAGGCAGTAAACTTCTTCAAATAAATGTTTGTAGACCACTGGCATTAAAGGAAAAAAAAAAAAAGAAGAATAAAAAAGTCCTTGCAATCGATTTTTTTCTTATAGCATGATTTTTTTTTTTTAGTATTTCCCTATCAATGCCTGTATACTTGACACATGAGAACTTTCTCGCCAAAGACTGTAGGCCTTCCTTAAACTAATCAATACTAGTATAGTTTCTACAGGCTAGGAAACCAGAACACCAATTTTCCAAAACCGAAAGCAATCATCACAGCTGTCCAAGACTAGTCAGAAAACTCTCTCCTCAAAGCTAGTGCAAAACATATTAAAAATATAAATATAGATAGATATATAACCTTGTCTGGAAGGCTCTAGATTAAGATTCACACAGTTCTTACAGGAGAAAGACAGTAGCATATACACGAGACCCCAATCCATCACAAAAATAGGCTCTATGTAAAAAAACGTTTACTGTGCTTTCTTTAAACTTAGGGGTTTAATGTAACTTAAAGGTTACATTCGGTTTCACTATCATATTATTCTAAAATGCTTTTAAATACTTATCTTTGGACTATTGTCATGGCTCTGATGTGAGAAAAATTGCAAAATAACATGTGGTGAATGTAAAATCAGAGACACGCCAAGGTGACGAGAGTGTGATGGGACCGCAGTATGGAGTGGTAGAGGACATGGCATAGACACCCACCATCTCATACCCAAAAATCCACACCTGTGTGGATTTCCATGCTGGAGTATTTCAGAAAGCCCGCTCAGTCTTTTTTCTGCTCTGACCATCAGATGGTACGTGCAGCTTGCATCTGAAGGCCAGGTCTCCTAAGACAATGGTGTCAATGCTTAACCCAAGTGAGTGAAGAAACAGAAGCTCGCGTAGGTCACATAAATACTTTGGACGTGGGTGGGTGAGAATGTGTAAGCCATAGTGAGCACTTTGAATGACTTCCCTACTGTCCCACCTAATTTAGCAGTGTACAGACTCATCTATACCAAAAAACGTGACCTCTCGATTTAGATCGCGTAGCTCTCCAATAGTACTCATCGCAACCCAGAAATAGGCTTCACACTCCCGATTCAACCTGATTCAGGGTAGGGATCTGTAAAATGGTAATTACCCATGGATACTGCAAAAAAGAATATTCTTCTAATTAATAACTTCTTGCTACATCAAGACAACTTTGTAAGTCCTACCAACTAGGTAACTCTGATAAGGCAGAACTCTTTCAGAAAAGAAAAGCTACACCAACACACGCATCCCAGCAGCTACTCAACATTATGCTTCATTGAAAAAAGCAGAGAACCTGACTCACTGCTTTATAAATACGGAAAGCTGGAGTTATATGCCAGGGAAATCAGCAAAAATGTAGGCTAGCATAGGAGTGAATTATTCCCAGAGATACAGGCTCGCATGGCACCAGCTCAAGTGAGTTTCTAGGGGGCAGGGGAAAATAATACAGGCAAATATAGATTGGCCAGACTGTAGAGAATTATTTAAACGACATTCCTTGTACAAAACTTAAATCTGCAAAAAGCATATACAAAAAGATCATGTTTTAGTCCCGTCCCCCCGCTACCTCATGTCTCCATACCAAGTCTGTACTCGCTTAATTTCCTTGAGATTAATGACCAACTCTGCAAGTGGCCACCACACACTCCTTGTCTTGCGATTTCTGGGGAATACCCTGTCTCAATTGCTGTTGTTTAATTGTAGTCTTGTAAAAAAATATTCCAAAGCTCTCAAAGAGAGAGGCCAATAGATATATGGAAAACACATGAATATGTAATTTTAACAGCTGAAACTATATATATCTGGCAGGCCTTACCTAATGGTTCAACCGAATCCCCTTGGCAAGCTTATACCAATGTTATTTTTACTGTTCCACTGGTTTGTTATATATGTAAAAGAACAATATTTTATCCAAGTTCCAAGGCAGCTGGTCCATTCATGATAGACCCAGAAGAGAACTTTGAAAAGGACAAAAAGAAATTGTTTTGTACAGAGTAGCCAAGCGTCCACTCAGAGATAACTGCTTGTATTTGTCACCTTGAAAATCAAACAAATTCCCAATCAACAAGTTACCTATGACTGGAATTTGAAACGGTAAATTGTATTTCTCTAACAGACACACTGGATTTCACAGTAAGATGACTTCTTTTTTTCTTCACAGAGACCAATCCAAAACACATAATGTCAGGAAAATATAGAATTATACTTCGAAAGGTTTGGAAAAGACTGTTTTACAATCACAGCGGCGCTTTGGCACGTGTGCGCCTGCATGTGCGCGCCTGTGCGAGCACAACCTCGCGTCTCTTCCGTTGGACTTGACTTCATCTGTATTTGCATCCAGCTGTCTTCCTGCACGATAACCAGAACACCGGAAATTTGCTGAGGATGACACACATGATCAACGAGGAGATTTTAGTCATTGCATCAAATTAGAAAATTCTCAATCCTGACTAAGATGCAGCTAGGAAACGAGCTGCCAGCAACACCCTCTGAAGCAGATGGTTCCCACCACTTGGAATGCTCCTTTCCGCGCACTCCAGTGACTCCTGAAATAACAGAGCGCTACAGACCGGGGAGGGAAGATGAGTGGAAAGTCAGACACGGCGCTGAGCTCCACTTAGCAGCCTCTTACTGGTGGTTTGGTCAATGCTCCTCTGCCCACTTGAGAAAAATCACTGGCAGGTCATCACTAATGACACATCTTTATCCTAGCCGGTGCCGTTTTACAAGCATCAGTTGGGCACCTCGCAGCCAGTATGACTCAGACTTGGAGAAAAAAAAAGAGGATATTGGAGAAGGATGTCATAAAGAGCAGGCCACCTGCAGATCTCAGAATAATTGGAGTGCTAGACGGGAAAGACTATATTGTACAAATTGTCCAATAAAATAAATTACTTATAAGGCATCTCAAAACATGCTAGAAAGTTAGGAATTATGATCAATATCACACTGTGAATAAGGTGCATGTTTTAATAGTTCGGATAATTAACGAAGGGCATGGTTTGCCAAGAGTTGTGGAAGGTTATCAGTCACATGACATTTTAAAAATTAAGATCTCATGTCTTTCTAAAAGCAAGCTTTCTTTAGGCCACGAGTTACTCAGATTGGTGAAGGAATAACTAAATGAAATGCTAGGGATTTTGCTCCACAGGATGTCAAATTAGATTATCCATCCTTTAAAGCTATAAATACATGAATTATTACACTTGTTTTACAAATGAGAAAACTGAGGCATAGACAATATCAAAGGGCTTTATAAATGTGAATGACTCAATAACATTCTGCTATTGTTTATTATCCATATTCCTGTTTTTAAATGACAGAACTGAGGCACACAGAAATGAAATGACTATCTAAAGTCACACCAGTCTCCTCCTTTAACCTGATAAATGGGTAAGTAGGTATGCCATTTTGACATACTAATATATGTGTTAAGGTATTAATTTCCCATACATCTTGAATATATGGATCATTGGGGAGCAGTTTCTGTTGAAAACAGCAACAGTCATATTTTTCTCTCTTCAAACTTTTTTCTTATCATGAAACTTCTATTTAACTGGAAAAAGTTCTTGTTTTTCTCTAAGCTTGGCAAGAACAATGAATAAAAAGTGTAGTGGTTTGGGTGGCAGAAAAGAGGGATTTGGGTCTGGAATACACAGCGGTCTGAGCTGAGGGAGTGGGATGCCATCCATGTGCACTGGCCTACAGAATATCAGTGGTAAATTCCTCTCGATCCATTCAGGGTGGACTACTTTTGGTGAAAAATTAATCAATGGTGTTTCAAGGTATTTAGGAGGGCAAAGAAGCAATGTCTTTCCTTTATGGCTACACTGCAGTGATCAGTGCCTCTGCAGGTGTGTAATTTAAAGAGGTGCTAGGAAAAAGATGAACATAAACAGGAAGGATACAGGGTGTATACGAAGGTTACTGTAGAGGTTGCAGCTGAATGACTGCAGGGCTGCATAATCCTGTATCAGATAATGCTTGAGTTTATTTGCCTTGATTTGAACTCTCTGCTTACAGCCAGGACACAATGATCAGAGGTTAACGGGGCGATGCCACACAGAACAAAATAACCTGCACAGAGAAGTTTCTTACAGAATCAGGCATGACAGTTCAGATCCTGGCCGCTGTAAATCACTGCAACAGCACATATATTCACAGTAACTCCATGTATTTCAACCATCCCAGTACTGTAATACTGCTAAACATTGCAACTATTAGATCAATCCCCGCAGAACTAAACTCATCTCCCACAATCCACTAACCATCTAGCCACTTGTTCGGTCTGGCCCAGAAATAATTAGAAAAGAAAGTTTTCTTAACGACATTGACCCCTGTCAGAAAGCAAAGTCTTCATTCATCTGTTTGCCTGTCTAACAGTGCTAATAGTCAGGGATATACCAAAAAGGAAAAGTGCCTTACTTATCAACATTATTTTCCTTGTTCTTGATCTAGGTCATCAAGTAGATTAATATGTAGTTGCAAGCTGTTCATTCATTGTGGAGGAGCATGTACATAGCAGGAAATATCTCCCATGGCACTGATAAACTCTCAGAGGCTATAGGCCAAGGTGTTTATGCTCCAATGGAGACATTTGTGCCAAGTACCTGCTCCCAGTGATATAGTTATAAGCATTAAACTCGAAATGTAACTTTAAAAATCTATTACGGTCTATAGCTTTTATTATTTCCAAGACGGACAACTGTGTTGGTTATTATCAATATGTTGTGAAAGGAGCTTTGACGCCTGGGATTTGAGGCGGGGGGACGAGGAAGAGGCATGCAGGAACATTTAGACCAAATGTTAACAAACTGATAAAGCGTTACAAAAATGTTTGAAAGAAATGTTTCCCTTTTCCAGCCCCAGCTTTCAGCACGCACCCAGCAAGAGCAGTGCAAAATAACCTTTAACTGATAACATCTAAACACTTCCTTGCCAGGATCCCTCTTTGTAACTAGGATAGCAGCTTTTCCAGTCTCTCCATTTCTAGAATCTTCCCTCAGTATTCCTCTCCCGATTCATCCATCTTTTGTCCATATGGATGTCCCACAGCCAACAGGACTTACTGGTTTACCCCAACCATCACTGTCTCTGAATCTACTCTACCCGTTACTGAATTTTGCCTTTCTTCCTCTTTGCTCTGTGCTCGTAACTTTGCCATCTCCTTCAAGAACAAGTCCTCCTCACTTCAGTACTGGGTTCAGTCTGAAATACAGAGCTCTCTCTTGGCTTGGAGGTTCTCCTCTTTGTGGCCAAGCTCACCCTTCTGCTGGAAGCATCTCTCATGAGCTCAGGCTCCCTCTTTCCTTCCTCAGATTTTCCCTCCTGGCTCCTGACGTAACACTCGGCTGTAGCAGATTAACAGCCGTCTCGGTGCAACAGAGGTACAAGGACTATTTCTGCCTGGTGGTTCCCTGTCAGGACACTTAATGTCTTCTTCAACATAACGACAGGGGAGGGGAAGGGGAGATGACAAATGCATGGCTGCAAAAATTCTTCCTGAACCGACAGAAATAAATAAATCAGGCACAGAATCAGCCCATAAATGGTAGATCGCAAAATCAAATCACCTTAATGAAAGGAAAACATTTCCAATGCGTTGAGACACTGGAAGTCAGAATACACCTAGAAATCTCTCAAACTAAATTTATGTTTTAATTGCTTTGGAGGATAAGGACACAAAACATATACCAATATTCCAATAAGAAGTTACTTCTCCGACCATATAAAAACATGGAATGTCAACAGCCATGGGTGTTTCAGGCTGTTTAGCAGTGAAATTGTTATTGCACCCGTTGTCATGTAGTATTACACCACTTTAAATGTATTGATCTCCTTGATGTGAATTCTGGAGCAGTTGTACCCATATGTGGTAACAGAGAACTTGACCTTCAACGTTTTGGAGACATAACACAGAATCAAACCCCAAAAGGCTGTGATTTCTTGTCCTGAATGATTAGTTTTATAGTTTTACAAGAAGAGCTGTACCCCACTTCCCCTATGAAAAAAAATAGGCAGTCTCAAAGCTGCATATTTGGATTAGAAAAACATTTACACACATGGCCCTCTTACTGTCCAATGCTTTTAAGAAAGTAAACCTATGCTGTTAAATCCACTAGCATAACTTCATTTGGAATGATGGTAAAAAATAGATCCAGTCAAGAAAACATTGGGTTTTATACAGACCCAGTCAACTGACATACTTGTGGCCATACAACAGTTTCCCTCTATTAGCTGACATCATGAAATTTTTATAATCTCTTATGTTTAAATTCTGAACTTTTAATATTTTGAATTAAATTTCTGATTGCTTTCCTTCACCAATTGATACAATAAGAAAAAAGGAAGCATTTACATAGGCTCCAGTGAAACAAAGAAGTCAGTTAAAGTTAAGAAAACCACCAAGAAAAAAAATATCCTACAATTAAAAATAAAACACCAGCTGTTAAAAAAAAATTTTCATAGGCTTCAGCAAAATTATTTTCTTACCTTGTTGTGACATTATGAAGAAAACAAAAATCAGAATGCAAGTTTTGATTAAAAAATCTGTCAGTCAACATGCAATTTAATATGGAGTGACATATACTGCTAAAAGGTGCATTTTAACATTAAAGACCAAAACTCCAGTGATTAATATTACAGTGATGACAGAATGGGAGTGCCTTATTTTAATCCACTGTTTATCTCAACAGGGTAATTTATAGATCACTCGACATGTTTTAATAGCAGGCATAAAAAGGTACCCTCTAATATCCACTTGCTTGCAAGATCTGACATTTGGAGTTACGTGTTCAGAAAATATCAGCAACTGCATTTGTTGGACATATATACAAATAACTAGTCATCCTACACACAGTTTATAAAAAGTGATCTATTAATAACAAAGCAGCTCCGGAGACATATGGTCTCTTAATATTCAGGTGGAATATCAAGTGTTTAAGTTAAAATAAGGGCAGGAGCACAAAGAGTGGTCAACGCATTGATTTGGCTGCCAAATATAGTTTTTACCATCATAAATCTCTGGCTGACAACTGCACAAAGGCTGCTTTACCTAAACCCAGCCAAGGAAGGGTGTTTGCTGCCGGATTGCCTGATAGTCACTATGACAACTGATGCCACAATTAGACAAGTACAATCCCACTTTCAAACAGGCACACAAGTCATTAATTCAGCAGGACTTTTGTTGACAATATGTTATGAGGGAAATATTTAATACAATTCCAAGGCTGATATATTCTCCCGTTATCTATAGTAAAATAAATTGCAAGAACTGATGAAAACAACCATTTAATTAGTCTAAAGTGAGCCAGGGAAGCTACCCTGTACATTTTGGTTTAATGAACTCACAGGTGCACAAAGCTCCTTAGAGTCAGAGTAGACAATTTGAAGAACATGCTAAGAAAGATGTTACATTGGGGCAGACAGCAAAAGAGAAAGAGAATAAAATGTTTTAAAAAGTGAGCAAATAAATTGTGTCCCCAAGTCTCCGATACTATGAAGATATCCATGAGCATCTCCTCCTTTGTGCCAGGGAAAATCCTGCAAGGGCTCCACTAGTTGATCTGAGGAACTGCAGATGAGTAAGACTCTGTGGTGATCACCACTACAATGACATTTTCCCACCTAGGAGAAGTGAAGTGACTTGTTTACAAGACTGTTTTCCCACGCGATTTGCTCTTTGAGGCCGCTGGGAAGTTCAGGAGGAAGACAAAAGAGTCATAGAAGGAAGAAAATGCGGAACAGAAAGAGTCTTACCCAACTTCGGGTGCTAAACTTAAAGAAAGGCCTTGAAGGAATCAGGGCAAAAAGAGAAAGATCAGTAAAATATTGACTTGCATGTTCACAGTAATGATAGGGAGAGCTCTGAGACCCCTCAGTGCTACAGAAGCACTGTGAGATATCCTTGCGTGTAACCCAAACATGGCTGTAAAGCAATTGCTATGGGGAGGGCAACACCAAGGCAAGAAGCATTTGACATTTGTGGGTATGGCTGGCAGGAGGAGGGTGAGTTCACCCTGGCTTGGGCATGGGCTGGGGGATCTCTTAAGGTCATTCCAGCCCACAAGAAAAAACTATGTGCAGATGCTGACACTGCATCCACGTTGACAGAGAAGAAAATGTCAGTTGCTGGAGCTGCTGAAGGATCCGGGTGGTTAGAGCCTAAGCCAAATTCAACCCATTTCAGCCCCACATGAGTCAAATTTGTGAGGCCCATGCATTCCTCCCTGTCCAGGTCCCAGTACGTTCAAAAGCCATATTCAGCGCTGCTGGTGAGGCTGGGCATGGGGACAGACCAAAGAGCGCGGGTGATATTAATGTAGGCAGTGTGAAGCATTACACCTTTTCAAGAGCGGATCTGGACAACTTCCCAGGCGAGACATCCTTGCATCTCATTTCAGCTGCAAGAGCAGAACAAGGAGGCAGTGAGAGGCCGATCTGGCGCAGCGGTTCCTCTCCCCATCCCTGCAGTAAGTGGGCACTTTCCAACCACTCCTCACCTGAATGGCCCCAGGCAGCCTGGCCAGGAGGCGGACAACGAGGCCATTTTGCACAGGGCATCAATGCCCTTATTTCTGAAAGGAAAAAACAGCTCTAGGGCTGTTGGCTTGGGCAAGTTCTTCCTCTGGCGTCAATTAATTATTTCCCCAATAAACACTGCTGCTTACTATCTACCAACAGTAGCGTGAGCAAAGTGGTGGAAAGTTATGCTGCTCTCCATTACAGTCATAAATAGGCAGATGAGTCCTTAGTATTTTGGTGTCCTTGGGCCTCAAACCTGAACACAAAGCCGTAGTCACCAAAAGACAGGTTTTCTGGCTGAAGCCTGATCTCATCCCTCAAGAAAATGGACTCTGTACAGATGATGTTTTTTTCTCCATCCAGCCAAAGCTGAGATTTGTACAAGAGCATGTGGTATATGTGCAGTGGGTATGTGCCTGGAGATGCACCTACACCTCGGCTGCCCCACTCCTGCTCTCCTCTCTTCCATATCCCTACATAGGAATCACTGTCCCTCTCCAGTTTCAGTTATTAGTTGCCATGAACAGACAGAAAATGAAGTTTTTTTCTGACCTTATTAACCTGAAAGGATAAGGCATTCCACCCTAATATAGGTGACATCAAACTCTGTTTGACGGATAAATGTTACCTATGATCCCTCTAACAGACCAGCTTTTCAATCAACAGAGAAATCTCTGCAGCCATTATGGAAGATGGGCACAAGAGCCCCAGGAAAGCCCTGTTCTACTGCTTAAGCTGAAATATGAATAGCTTAAAAAAAAAATTACAAAAATAAATCAGTAATTTGGTACATGACAATCAAAATATCTTAGGACTTTGTTTCCCTTATACTGAAACAGGATATCTAGATACTTGCAGCTGCTTCTGCAGTTCACAAGATAGAGCAGGATTTCACTAGTGTGTGCATTATAAAGAAAATCAGATGGAAACCACACTATGATAAACAACATTAGTCATACTACTTTTTTCCCCACATTCCAATGCTTTTAAAAATCAGGCAAATATATATCATTCTCAGTTAACACGCACACAAACCGGTATACAGAAGTTAAACGATTTACTCGATCAAAATGTAAAAGAGTGCAAGTCTGCTTCTCAGACCCCTCTGCTCACTTGCAAGAAATATTACATCCTCTGTCTAACCAAAGTACAGATTAGAGCCAGAATAATTGATTCCGTTCAGTAACAATAACCTGATATGTATAGGCAGTTTAAGAACATGAGTGACATGTGTTTCACCAAAAATCAACGGTTACATGGAAGCTTCAACTTCCTTACTACACAAAATTCCCCACATGCCATTCGCCTTCAGGGAAATTCAGTAAGGGCTTAGTCCAACTTCATTACAATTAATAAGGTTTCTGCCTACTTTGAATCAGCCTTAACTATTTTCTCCCTTTCTCTCCCTTAATCGCTATTCATGCTGAAGACTACAAATAATTCAACATCTATTGGTAGAGGAAACACACAAAGCTAAAACTGTTGCACTAAAATAAATTTCCATGTTCTTACGCCTTGTGGCACTAATGGATGCCTGCCTGCAGGGTTTGTTTTGTCAGTTTTAATTTTAATTAAGAACTAACTCTGCAATGTGTCTATTTTCTTCACCCCATTTTTTTCCCCCACTGGATTGCATTTCACTTGCATCATGCCTCCTTCCTAAGTCTTCCAGAAGGGCTCTGCACCCAGGCCAGCTTAATGATAAAGATACCAGTTTTCCATCCTGACTCTTTCTCATGTTTGATTACATCATCCTCTTCTAAATAAATGTGAGTGTTTGTTAACATAATGACATTACTGCTCAATTTTAGCAAAGCAATTAAAGATGTGTTTAATTTGAAGAATTGCAGTTGTTTTATTGTCTGCAATTAGGTATATTAACTTCCGTGGGAGTAGTAAATACTAATAAAAACGCTTTGCTGAACTAAAGTCTTTCAGAAGGATATACAGACAACAGAGCTGCATACTTTTATTTTACAAATTCAGCATGATTTTGATGTATAGTTATTAGAGTCACTTCCATGCTTGTAACGCAGAAAGGATCTTACATTATAGCAATAGTCCGCATTTTCACTCCCTACCAACTTGGCTTCAGAAAACGCATGCTTAATTTGCATGCAAACTTTTTTGTTTCGACTGGCAAATATTAAAAAATAAATCTACTGTGATTGAATCGATAAGGATGCCTGCCCAATACACTGTTAAGTGGCAATATCCACTTTTTCTTTTCTATGGGATAAGTTTACTGCTTTTTCAAATGAATGCCTAGTGGCATTGTTAGTGCCAAGTTCTTATGTAAGAGTTATTAGATATTTAAACAATGGTATTTGAAAGTCTGTTGTACACTTAAAATAGATGGCTGTCAGGTCTTGTAAACTCCAAAGCAAAGGTTAAACATTTATCTGATCTGAAAGCCATTTATTGAAACTGTATTTTGTGACTTTCAAATGGTACTGCTGTTATATAAGAGGAAAGCTGGAACTAACACTGCAAAATCCTAATGATCCTCGCCTGCCTTGCAGAAGTCCAGTGGACCAGATCCAGAATTCATTGGAAGTGACAGGCGCCTGTCAATGCCAACATCAGTGGTCACTGGGCAGGGAGGAGGGTAAATGACAGTGATATGGGAATTTCAAATGGATTAGTGGACCCAGACATAGCTTGATGAGGAAAGGAGTGATAAGAGTGACAAGAAGGTTGGGTGATGTCTCCATTACCTGTGGTTTAGGGTTGCAATATTATGATTTAGCTGGTGGGGGATTTCTGGAGGAATAATAATAATAAGGTTTTTTCTTGATGCTGGTTGTTCAGTGGCTGTTTGTGTCATTGAAGAGCAGAGAACGGGGCTGTGGCATTATTTCACAGCGAGTCCCACCGTCTCAGGTGACCTCTTGGTCAACATCATTGTTTAATGCTGTAAGATCTGTACTTTTAACATTAGGGTACTTGAGATTTCCTCAAGGCACTAGAGCGCTGTACATTCTAGTATTTACTGAAGGAATACATCAGTGTTTCTGTACAGCCACCCAACAAGCAGAGCTATTAAAAAATAATGTTCATGCTGCTTTTATTTTGGTCTATGAATAAATATACTCTGCAACTTCTATCCAAAACAAATGTCTTCTCTCGCAAGGCCTGCCATGCTATGTTGCATCTCTGCACATTAAAAGTTAAAAAATTATTTAGCCTGAATTGTTAAAATTTTCATTAATGGCAATTTATGTCACTCAAAGAAGCCTCCTTGGGAAGAACATGGCATACTTGTACAGACCTATTATGAGAGTTGTCAGAAACATTTGTCCTTATGAAATATAAATAGACAGTATGTTAGATGATTTAGTGAGGGATCTGTTATTTATTTAAAAACAAACATGTTTTTTCATTTCTCCTTTCAGGAAACCAGGTCATGTAGCTTAGACAAGGAGGTTCTCAGGCTAATGATAACGCATCTGTAAATATTGCTTCAAACAGCTCATCCATCCCTCCAAACGCCCTGCATCTGCAGGCTGAGGGGGTCGAACCCCCACGAGGGCAGGAGGCATCACCTTGTTCTTTCTCCACTCCCCCCCCGAGGATCCACCACGGACTTAGTAAGGCCCACCACATCACCTCCCTCTGCCTGGGGATTTCGGAAGCACCCGCTGCTATAGCATGGGAACCCTTTCGGCCAGCGCACCGTTTTCCCCATGCTCACAGAGCTTGCTGCCTCCAAATATCAGGTGAATTTACCCCTGCAAAAAATGGGTCGCACTGCCTTTGAATTAGACCGGGGTGGGTAAACAAGGGTAATCTCTTTGTTCCTCCTGATAACAGCTTAACAAATCTTTGCGCAGAGCTCCACAGTGATGCAAAGCTTATTTTCTACAACTGCTGAGGTTTATAACCAGAATCCGTTTCAGGTGGACATAAAAATCCAGCCCACTATTTACTTGCCACTGGATACAAATGTTACCTAGTGAAGTCTGCACTAGTGTCAGAGAGGTGGATAAATCCTTCAACTTTGTTAAATGTGGAATAAAGGAGAGAATAACTTGAATTAAATTCCTGTGCCCACTTGAAATGATGTCTGGCTGTGCCTCTGTACCTGTGCCTGATTTTTGCATGAAAATATTCTCTTTGTCCCTATCTGGTGTTCTCCTTCAAAAAGGAATTGAGTTAAAAAAGAAGGCAATAATGTAAGATTTTTAAGCAAACAGTTCAATATTTCCTTTAAAATGTTCTCTGTATTCAAGAGCACTTTGATTTCTATCTTTTTTTTTCCTCCAGGCTTTGAAACTGTACCTCTTTTAAAAAAAGACCATCCCTGATTTTAGTCTTTTGTTCCTTTATGAGCTTTGTCCCTGACTTTTAAATGTGGAGAGAGTTGAGAGGCATGTTGTGAGAGGAGAGAAAATAAGAAAGTTAAAAAAAAAAACTTGCAAACTGTGTTAAATACACCTTTTGTTCATTACGTTTAATATAACATTCGCTATGAGGATTGATATTGAATTATACATTAATTTCAATGCTAAATAACTCTTCTATTTAAAAAACCCTTAGTTTTCTTATAATGTACAGTAATTAAAAAGTGAACCAAAAGAGGCAGCAATAAATCAGGGTGCACAATGCAGTAAAAATATTATAATTAATATTTAACATACGTTTTGATTACTTTTAGAGTAAGTACAAGAAATATCAATTAGAATATATATTCAAACTTTGCTGCCTTTTCCCCATTATACTCTGGAAAGGGGCTATTTTTAATTCTGGATATTGCATACAAAATCATACATAGTCCCTAATTAAATATAAGGCTGCAATTCAATCGAGAGTTTCTGCTGATGTCATAAATAATAAGAGCACAGCTCGAGGTATCAATGAATGGCAGCCAAAGCCTGAGATTGAATTACAACTTCAGCATTCAGTCTGTGGATCTGTATTGTTATTTGTAATAGATGGAAAATGATTATTATTATTTTTTAAATACAGACAAAAAGAAGGAAATTTGAATTCAAAATCTGTGACTCGGTGGTAGAAGATTAGAAGTCTTGTGATTAGAGAACGCAGCTTATTGGAAATTGAAATGTACAAACGTGCCAGGCAGCAGTTCTGTAGTCGAGGCTATGTTCTGCCTTTTTTTTGTTGTTTTTTGAAGCCTGTGGGCAAAAATTTTTTTTCCACTGGTATGGTTCATACCTACAAAATCAACTGTGGGTGTCGGTCTCGAGAGTTTTGCCTCTACCTACCCAATTTGTGCCCAATGCCCATGGCTGGAGGCACCCGGCTCTCCTCCGGGCCTGGGGGTCCCAGCGGGGAGCAGAAATGCCGGGGGCAGAAGGTGCTGCCAGGGTGAAAATTGGTGACACCAAGTACTGCACCCTGACCCCGCTTGTGGAAGGAGCCTTCCACCCCCGCGGTCTTTTTTCCCCTGCGGGTTTCCCGAATAAACCCCAATTATTTATCATTTCCATTCAGGATGAATAAGGACTATACACTCATGTGGATATTTTCCCCAAATAAATGACCCCTTAATAACCAGAAAGATTTTTATTTATGTAACATATTGGATTTCAGTTATGTTATGGCAGTAGAAAGAAGGTAGTTAATCAATATGAAGGCTTGCTTTCAACAGATTGCACAGCACTCAGCATGACAAGATCCCCTTCTGCTACACCACAGGTCACTCATTTGTATTTTGGGGCCATTTTTTCATGCTTAGCACATCCATCTAGCCATGAAGATGTACACCTCTCCATCTGACTTTGGCATGCAAAAAGTAAACAGTTTAAAGGCACCGAAATGCCATGGGTCCTGAGCAAGGAGTAACACACAGCTGTAATGCCATAAGCCTAAACTAATTTGTTACGGGCTCTAAATGAGTTTGTCACCTAGTCTCTCCCCAAACTCAAAGCATCGCAAAGTCCCTTCTCGTTACTGTGTCCCCCATCCTGGCTCGGTTTGTGCAGATGGTCGGGACCAATGTTTTCCCCAGCCTAGAAAAAAATAATAGTGGTTCTGGCAGGGAGTCTGGTCCCTTTGCCCTGCGCTATTGCCCACACAGAGGTGGTGTAAGATGCCCTTTCCTTCCCTGGGTAGGTGTGTACTGAGGGTTAGATCCCAACCTTTTGAGAAGAAAAAACAGCTGATGGCTTATCGTCAGTAAACCTGTGGCTCCCTACATCTCGCTTGCTACAGTGATCCTGCCCTCTGACACAGGCTGGCTATGCCAAAACCTACAGGTATTTCATTAGAAAGCAAGTACACTGCTGTCTAAGAACAAATATTTTGTCTCATTTAGGCTAACAAGAACAAAGAGCCAAGACACCTGAACATATAAAATGTAGCTTCTTGAAACACAGTGATTTCTCATCATACAGTAGGGTTTTTTTCCAATATATTAAATGTCCTATTGTTCTTAAACACATCAATTTTATGGCCTTTTCCCTAAAAAAATTATTTCCTAAACAGTCTTACACCATACAATAATAATTGTCATGATAACCTGTTTATGCCTTCCACGAGATTTTTTGAAGGGCAGAACACATATGTTTCTTCTAGATATTTGCATTTAACTCCAAACCACCTGTAGAAATGTTCATGGGTAACCTTCCTAACACCTGAATAAGCATTTAGGTTTAATAGTGCCTGTAGCTGACCATATAGATACGGGCCCAGTATTTTCCAAAGAGCTTTGCACATGGTATGGAGAAACCTTGAGAGATCTTGTGAAAGTAGATATGGGAGCAGTGAAAACAAAGTGCAAAATACTGAGATGATTCTTCCTGACACAGAATACATCTCCATGCTTTTCATCAGGACTAACACATGCAACATAATTTACCACTGAAATAAGCCTGACGTAAACACAGATACTTTAATATTGCTGATAAACAGGTATTTAAATTTGTAAAATATATGTTTACATTGGTATGGGGAGATGTTAGTCCCAGGGTGATACTAAGAAAACGCAAACAGCTGTCTCTGTCCCCAGATACACATAACACGGTAATAATAATCTTCCTCCATGATAAGCTGCTATAGGTGTCTTAGCTACCTCTCTCCTATGTCTCACTTGATTCTGAATTTATCAGGATTGCTTTTTTTTCTTTTTCATCTTTTTGGTTTTGGCGATTATTTCGTTGGGGCTAAGACGGCTAAGTTTAGGATCTGTTGCATAACTCTAAGTTTTTTCAACAGTGAAAGGGAAATCTTTAGCAGCCCCATCTCTCACCATCTCCTTCATCCGTCAGTGATCCCCTGACATATTGCAGAAGCAGTGCCTGAAGGCAGAGCCCAAGTCCCAGCTCTGCCAGCTGCAGCTTGAGTTTAACCCTACCTGCACTCAGCTTCGACCCTCACACGTGAGGTTGTGTCTTCAGCCACTGCTGCTGACTTCGGTCCAGCCAGGGCTTCATCTGCAAAACACATCAGTAAGAAAGAGGCGTTAGATGATAGATTCTGAGGCTATTTCATCTCCAGATGGACGTGGCACTTCAAACAAAATGCCAGCAGAAAAATCAAGCAAAACAACCCAATGGTCCGTCCAACCCAATAGCTGGTGCTGCTTCGGGGTGAAACACGTCTGTGCTTGGAGGAGGAAGGGCTTGGAGAAAGCAGTGCTTTTCCTCTCTCTCTCCAAGGTGGATACCCCCACGGCAGAAGGGTTGGAACTAGATGATCATTAAGATCCTTTCCAACCCAAACCATTCTATGATTCTATGGTACGAGATAAAGGGAGAGAAGGTGAAGGAGGAGAGCTGGTGCATCTGACTGGGTGTCAAGGAGAGCAGACTTATTCTGAGAGTAGGGAGAAACACGCACTAATCCAGCGGTGGAAAACCACAGAAGGGCTTGGAAATCTGGAGGAAAAACAGCCTGTCAGGTCCGCACTGAGCTCCTGGGATTATGATGAGTTTCTCTCTTACTATTGATTGTTGTCACCAAAATACATCTGCTGCTTTATGCAATTGAGGCTTCCTATGAAATGCATATATAGGCTCAATGATTCTTATAATTACAGGCTGAAAAGAACTTTGCATATTCATGAGTATCACACCATTTGTCACAGCTGCAGACCTCCAGTAAGCAATGCCTGTGATTAGGGTTTTGTTCTTCCCAAGTATATATTTTTCCATGAACCCTTATTGGTTCTGAAAAGTTATGATCTTAACTCTCCGCTCTTGTCAAACACAATTTTCTTTCTTTTTACTGCCAGCAATATGAATGAATTCCTGCTTCTGTAGCCAACAACAGGACTAGCCGGAACTGGAATTTGCATTGATGAGGCAGTATTTTATTTAGCTAATGTAGCAACCTACAAAAATCTATAGTTGGAGTGACAACAATTTTATTATCCCAAGTAAAGAGCTACCCATTCATTTTCTCCTCTGTGATTTAAGACTCCTAACCTCTAGACTGTACTGCTCATAAACAAACAGGTTTTGTGGACCTTATTAGGTTCACAAAAGAGGTCAAATGAAATAATAAAGATCTGGTATGCTACAGGATGTACTAACCATTAAGCAGCAGATTAAAGATTGAAAGTTTTTGAAAGCTAGACAGACATGTATGAAATCTAACCCACCCCATGGACATTTCAACATAAAATGGCACTAGAAGTGAGAAAAGTAGAGTTTTTTTCCTTCTGAAGCTATATTTTTCTAACACAGAAGACAGAGAAGTGTAATCAGTCATGGTCAAAACCCTGCCAGTGAGTATTACTTATTTAGCCTCATATTCCAGGTGACTCACAACTTGTCTACCTGCCAACATCTGAAAATAATAAGTTATAGTAAAGTTATTAACTAGAACTATGTGAACTTTGAAGTAGCTAAACCTAAATTAAATATAAACATACAAAACAGCCTGAGGCTAATTAATCTAATTTGGGCTCAGCCACCTCACACCATTTTTGTTTGTTTGCAGTTGTTTTTCCCCTTCCTCCTCATATGTGGTCTGCAGAGAAGGACGATCTAGATGCTAGTTGGAGGCAAAGATCGCATCTTTCCGCTCTTTCGCTCAGAAGCATGCGGTCGCTTTTCCAAGAAACCGCTCTCGACAAAGAGCCAGTTTGCAACGAGCCCCGCACGCTCGTCGCTCCTTATCTGCCGAAAAGGAGGAGAGCTGCGCTGAGGCAGATGTGAACCAGCCGAGAGCCCATCTCTGGGAAGCCTCATGCCCACGCAACATGTGTGGCTGGAAGGGGAACCCCGTCCTCCTCCTCGCCGTCAGATATAAATTGCCCGCTGGCGGCTTTGATGACAACATGGTGCTCCCTTCAGGAGCTTCCTCTGAAGCTGCTCAGAAAGCCGAGCCTGAAAGCAGCACCAAGGGAACCACCTCTCGCTCTTTTTTTTTTTTTTTTAAAACACATTGAGCTCTTTTACCACCGATCAGGCTCTTCTGCCATCCTAGGTAGGCTGATAATGTGCCTAAAGATTACACAACGCTTCAATGTTTAGAGAGGTTACATTGGCCAGGCCATTTTTAGTATTTCAGAGGGTTGAAACTTAAAAAGTGGAGGTGAAAAAATAAAAAAAAAGCTAAAAATAAGCTCTTGATTAGGTGTGGGAAAAGTGAAGATTCGAGGAAATCTCAGGGCTGCAGCCCCAGCACGAGGTAACAATAGACTCAAAACACAAAAAAGCGTCAGTGCAGTTAGCTTGTAAAAAGAGGAAAATGCACAATAGCACAACAGTGAGTTCACCTATTATATAATTGGAGGTTGTGTGTACATGTGCAGACAAGAAGACAGAATAAAAAGCCTCCTCTAGGAAACCCAAAACTTGGCAGCTTTGGCCAGGTAGAGTATGAGGCGGGTAGTGTCTAACAACAAAAAGAAACAGTCTGTAACTAAGGTTTGAATCAAGCTACAGCTCTCTTTGCTAAACAGCAGCCAGTTTTACTGCTGCAAAACCCATAAAAACAAAGGGAGAATAAGTCTGGCATGAGAAATAAGGCACGGGGAGAGTAAAGCAGAAAAAGAGATGCAGCATTAAATATACCAAGGCTGAGCTGTGCATCTGATTTCATAGAAGGATAATTTGGAGAGCTATGCAAAAAGCGAGAGGATTTCATTCATGCTGAGTTTCCATGTGGTCCAAAGTGTCTTTCCTGGGGGGCCAAAGGAAACCCAACCTGCCCAACAGGAGGGACACGGGGCAGCCTCGGTGCCCTCAGCCTCCATCACCTCTGTATTTTACTTTGACATCTGGGAGGGCTTCCCAGAGTCCTCCTCATTCTGTCCCCGGTTAGCGGGTTCTGATGGCTTCATGCATTTTGTTAACAGCACAAACAGTCCTTGGTTTGGGCTTGTTTACAGGGATTTTTCTGACCCTGAGAGCCTGACTACATCCAAGGGACTGGCCAGGTTATGTGAACATTTCACACAGCAATGAACAGTGATTCTAATGCTCTTCTGGTAACAGGATAAAATATTTCAAAGTATGCCATACTTGTTATTTCACAGGGGAGATGGTTTTAGAATGGTATTATTGACCATTTTGGTAGACAGAGTCTCTACGAGCTCTTCTCTTAACATCACCTGTCAGGTGACTTCTACTCCAAAGGTGTCACCACTCTTTTCAGGCATCTTTGCTAACCCATATTAAAAAAATAAAGCAGAAACACTTTCTTTAACACAAGTTTAGTGGTTAATGTATTAGTAATCCTTTCCTTGTTGTCCCTTACTCCTAGTGCTGCATCTCCCAAAGCTCCCCAGGGTGTAATGGAGGATTTCCACTAGATCCTCTTGGTTTAGCTGTTCATGAGTGGGCGTAGAGCTAATAGAAGAGCAGCGAGAGCAACTGAGGTAAAAACCCAAAGGGTATAGAAGAGAGAGAGGTAGAGCAGTCCCTTGCGATGCTTGTGGACACACCAGATGGCCATTTTGGTGTGATCTCTGAACGTGAGCAGGATTGGGTTATTCCCTGCTTTCCAGGGTGGTGCTTTCTGCAAACACTAGATCTGTTGAGGTAGCAGTCTTACCATCACTGAAATGCAGCTATTTCCATGGTAAAAACAAATCCGTTGTAACACGCAAACAGAGACGTTGCGTAATAGTTGAAAAAGGGAGCAACAAGTATCTATGCCACAAAAACAGCGACGGAGGGGAGGTGTTGTCTCTTTACCGTAGTACCAGGCATTTACAAGACTGAATGCATAACTCGGCTTGCAACCGTGGGGATGTTTTCCCCGAAAAACTAGTGTTCTGTGAGCTAATGTGGAGCAAGCCGGTTTGAGTAACAACAGCACAGAGCTCTGCATGGGCTCATTTACTGCGCCCGCTTTGGGCAGTAGGTGTGAACACTCCCCTCCTCTGAGGAATGCGTTACCAAGAGCAGTCAGAACCTTCTGCAGTTTAAGTCAACTGAAAGTCAAGTTCTCAGATACATTTGCAAAATCCTGGTGGGACTTGGATGTCTCCTAAAGTGCCCATTGCAGAAATTTGACAGCTACAACTGAAATTCCAGGAGATACCCGAGTTATTGCTGGTCCCATGCATGCTCATTTCCAACACAATTTGCCATGATCCACATATATGCATGTTGGCCATAACAAAACTACAACCAAACCCATCAACTAATTGTTTTCCTTTTCCATATCCACCATATCAGTCAAATGTCTCTGTCCAAATGTTTTGTCTTTCTAGACTGGAAGCTTTTTGGGAGCACTTGTTAGCCATTTATCACTTAGTATATGAGAAGCATACTAAAAATGCACCAATAGAAACAAAAACACATCGGTGTTATTTTTTTGACACATTTAATAGCGTTTTCTCATCTGCAGGAGTCCCCAAGTCATCCAATAACTACAGCTGTGTTACTATGATTTCGACCCTGATCCTGGAACCAACTTGATGGGGAACTGGTCAGCCACAGTGCTCTACCCCATCACCCTTGCTGCACACAAAGGTTGTATTTTGAGATGTTACTAGATCATTTGAATGCTCCTTTTGATCAAATAGAGTATTAACCCTCAGATTATAAATGTAGAGGGACAAATATATCTCTCATTATTAATAATATCAAGATTAAAAGGTACTTGAAAGCTAATAACTTCTTTCAATTTTAAAACATATAATACAGTAAATACCTTACAAATGATGATGTATGTGCTCATAATTGACTCATTAGGTATTTGCCCAAACAAAAGGCACAGGGTCATTAACAACAAGCTTTAAATATTCACTGTTTCATGGACTGCAGGCTGCATTTTAGGGCATAACCGATTCCAAAACTTTCCTCCCTTCCTCCTGTCTGAGACTCAAATTCTTGATGTGCCCGCTGACTTATTAGCCGAGGGGTTGGGTTTTGGGGTTTTTGTTGTTTGTTTTTTTAACCAGACTAGATGACACAGATACAGGAAAGCACTCTGAACAAGTTCCAGAACAATTGTTCCTACCCAGGTTTCTTTTCTTTTAATTCCCCAACTGCACAGGCAATTCAGTGCACTGTTTTGGGTCTTTCATTTTAGCAGAAGGCTTTGTAGCAACTGGTGTTGATACAGACCCTCAGGAGTACACAGGTAAGGTTGCAAAGAAAAAGAAAAGAAAGAAAGGAAGCACTTTTTTGAAAGAGAGATTCAAACCAACATGACAAGCAAGCTCAGATCAAATCCTAAGCAGGATTTTTCTGTAGACTTTTTGCATCACCAGCTTGAAACCAGCCATCTCTGATGTTTGGCCATATTTAAAACCATAGAACCAAAGGTGGCAGTTTAGACCTATTCCGTGATGTTTACCATTTCGGGCCAGCTCCTACAGATATCCAAATACATTACTTGTGTGAGCAGTCCCACCACTAGGTACTATTTGCATGCATAAAACTAAGCACACTTAGCATTGTTTGCAGAATAAGAATATGATTGACAAAGTGTTTATGACCCTAAAAACGCATGAACGTACCAAAGGGCATTAACAGAGACCAGAGCAGCAGCTAGGCAGCTAACTTGTTTAGCTTTTATAAATATGACTAGTCATGTATTCTCATTTTTAATTGCCTAAATACATTTGTAAATCTATCCATTAATAACTGAAGTTTAAGCTTCGGGGGCATATTCTCAAGAACAACTTCCTTTAGATCTCTCTGCAAAGATACTACTGTTTTCAGGAGAGTTATTAAAGTCCTGGCAGGTGCAGAATACAAATCTATACCAGTGAGGGGCAGAAGTCTGTTCATTCCTATTCATGAACTGTGTATTATTTATACAATGTTTGTGGGCTCAGCAAAGCAGAGGATATTTTTTAAATAAATGTTTATGTTCAAATAACTTTGCTAGTCTTATCTAATCTACCTTCATCATCTTAAGCACTGTAGGTGATTTTAAAAGTTTGCAAAACATTCTCTCATCTGCTTTTACACATGGGGTTTGGCAAAACCCAGTGGTTTGAATATTTAGCAATTCTGACACACAAAAAATTATCGTGATACCATCAGGTATCTTAAATCTTCTGCAGAACGGTGTTTGTAATCTATCAGTGGGAGGATTTTCCCCTTCCTCTGTTCCTACTCAACCCCTGACTCACTCACCTCTGTACTGTCTTTTAACAGGCTCACCCACCCCAGTGCTGCAGAGGACAGGTAAACGTTGGGCTCTTCATTTTCCAGGTGGAGAGGTGGGCAGCACAGACTAAGGCCTTGTCTGTGTTCACTCAAGGTCCCCAGAGACTACTGAGGGGTAAAGTCCTAAATACCTGTGAAGATCTAAGCCTGCTCAACCTCCTCATGACCACGAAGAAATGGCGTGGCACTCTGCGTGAGAGCTGCACCCTCACCACTGGAGCACCCTTTCTCTCCTGAATCAAGTTAAGAGTCACTCTCCGATCAAGAAAATCTATTTCTAATCCCTTCTAGTTAATGTTGGCCCGAAGCAACGCAGGCTTCTGTCCCTTCCAGAAAACTGCGTTGTAAACTTTAGCAATGTAACATAGGATGTTTTCATTAAATTTTATCTGAGTTCAATTTTTTCTTTAATCCTGTTATGTTCTTGGCCCCGCTAATCCCTGCTGGTTGCAATGAGCTCTGCAGATCTGCGGCACGTTGGCCACGTGCGCGCACTCAGAGCACTTTGGCAAAACGTACTGGCAAAACGTTCTGCCTGTGGATGCGAAATGTGCTGCCAACGCTGAGCTTTTACCAGTGGAGTTTACTATAGCCCCTCCCAGGGAAAAAGAGCACTCTGGTGAAACACAGTGTTAGTGCCACGCTACAACCGCACTTAGGCTGGCACCGAGAGCCCTACAGATTGTATCGTACTCCCGGGTGATGCAACGGCGTGGTTTGGTCTGCGATGCCAGCACGACCACTGCGTGGAAGTGACACCAAGCACTGCGACAGCCACCAGGAGAAAAACCCACACCAACAATCAGGCACCTTTTGTCTTGATTTCTTTAAACGAAATAGCCACAATCTTTTTATTCATTGGTGTTTAAAGAGAATGACCCGGGTACAAAATCGGGTGTAGGCTGGGAAGAGGGGTAGGTGGAGGGGGAAGAGCTTGATCCTGTTCTGTAAGGGAGGTTACACATATTTGGGTGTCAATTCATATGAGAAGTTTCACTTGACATTATCTGATGTGGTCAAAATACTCAACCCTGCCAGTTGGGGTTTATAATAGAAATGCCCACTCAACCTTAACTCTAGCAGTCACAATTGTAGCAATATAATACACCATCACTGGACCTACTCAAGCTGCATTTTGATGATTTGGCTTACTCTTAACACGCAATCTTTAGCGACTGCCAAGCATTAGGGCTCTCCTGATCGTTAAAATGTTTTGTCTGAGCATGGCTCAGACTTGCTCATCTCATGAATGCTGTCTTGAGGGCTACTTGAAAAAAAAAAAAGGCACTTTTTATTTAAAGTGACAATACACAGGAAAATGAATATATAGCTTATGAATAGCTACAGTGATTGTAGTGTTCTTTTACTTACTGATTGCACACATGAAAATTACCCTCCTTGCAGGAAGCCTTCCCTACGCCTTTCAGATCCTCCGAACTCTGCACCCGCGCTTACCAGCTACCGAGAAGAAAGTTCAATGACTCGATGCTCATTGTGTGTTGGAAGGGGGATGTGGAAGGAGTGAAACAGGCCTCTATGGTCTTTGGAAGCTGGCCAGGGATGAGGCCATTGGATCTATATTTAGGAGGGGTTTCACTTAATAGGGCTTGCAGCTGTGCATAGGTTGGGGTGTGAATTCCATCTCTCCCAGCATACAAAACCAAATCTTTATTAAAGAAGCAGTGACTTTGAGCCGTACTGAAGTACCCTATCATTTTCACTATGCTGTTCATCTGTTAAGGCATTTATATGACACATATAGGAAATAAAAGCCATCAGTAAACCCTGTGTTTTGAGTATACTGATACAATGACCAATAGTGTTAATAACGTGAAACAACGTGGACAGAAACAATACTTTGTACCAATATAGTTTTTCACAAATGAATGTTCAAAAGTATCAATCCCTAACCAATAGTGTCAGAGCTGGAAATATTATTACCTCCATTTTATACGTAGAAAAACTTGGAGCACAGAAAGGCTTTGTGATTACCCAGAGTCATACACAGCCATGCCATATCCTTATGTTCAGTTCACTGCGTATAAAGTGTAATGCCAGGGCAATATCTGTTGCTATGTATTTGTGCATGGCTCAATTCAAGTGGGACCCTGAGCACAACCTGATGGCTTACAAATCTTCTGCTAGCAGCCCGGACAGGAACAGCTTAACACCATAAAGTGAGTTTCTCCCAGGCTGGTCCAAGCAAAACTCAGGGCCAGAGTAAAAACAGGCAGTTCCCTAATTTTACACTAAATGATAACTCAGGAGGAGAGGACTTGCCCATTTGCAAAGTCTTTATTTTATGGATTTTCAGTTTAAAGAAGGCTTCAAAAAAATATATTTTTTCCTTTTCTCCATGGGTTGCTTTTTTACTCCATATTTGTGCAAGCCCACATTTAAAAGTAAAGAACTTGCGCTCCATCTTTAACTGAGATTTTTCTCTAAATCTTTACATATGGGCCCAGTCTTGCAAAACAGTTCTGCATAACAATTTTCAGACATGACCTTTTCTGCTAAGCCACAAAAACACAACCGTGCATTGTGATGCTCAGCACCCCGTGTCCTGTTTCTTCAGCATCCTTTTTCTTGGCCTGGATGAACATGCTCTTACTCATTTTCGATACTGCCACAGAGATCATTGCTCTAATACAAAACCTAATCATTTTTCTCTTTGTGTCTTTCTTCTGATTGCCCCTTCTCTTCCAAACTAAAAAGAAGTTGTTTGTATTCACTAAAGCCCTTTACAGCTTTAGCTTCTCTTTCCCATTGTCTCTACTTTGCCTTTAAAATGTACTAAATGCTCTTAGTTAGACCATGAAGCAGCCTCCTTTGCTCTAGTTAAATTTTCCAACATGCATATTTCTACTTTTCCCCAGTCTATCCCCACAGGGAGAGAAGCTCCTCATAAATACCTAAAGAGCAACCTCCTCCACTCAGTTATTTGTTATTCCTCTTCACCAGCTCGACAGTGACAACAGGTCCAAATGAAATCTTTTTTCTCCTCCTGTGTTTGTGGTCTAATAATGGCCGTATGTTTGACCATGACTCATTGGATACCTATGTATTCTCCCAGGCAACGAGCAGAATTGCTCCGTTTTTGAGACCAGACTAGATTGGGTTTACCAAGGACAACATAGAAACAGACCAGACTTTATCCTTCTTAAAACATTTCACTGCTCTAACTAAAAACAAGAATTGTAAGCACTTTGGGACAAAGACCATCATTCTGTTTGGCATTTCATAACACCAAGCACAGGAGAGTCCTGGCCCTTGCCTAGGACTCCTAGCAATAGAAATAAAATAAAATAAAAATAAAAAAAAAAAAAGAAAACCCCCCAAACTTATAAAATAAATAAAATGAAATATCAGCTATTTGCATGGAGCCTGTGTAATAAATCTCTGTCTTTACATGTACAACTGGAGAAACAGCAACATGCCCCCATAGGTACCTATTAGACAAGCACACAGTAATGCAGTCACATACACACAATGATCACCATTAAAAGCTTTTCAATTTTCCACTTGCAAAGGTGGTTCTATATAGAAATGAGTGATGCAAAAATAAAGGTACAGTTATTCAAAACCCACCTCTCACAATATCACCTAACTTAAGTTGTTCAAATTACCTTGCTATAACTGATTTTTTTTTCCGAATTGGCTAAAGTATCTATTGTAATATTTAGCTGTGAACAAAGTGCAGAAATGAAGGGGTTTGAATTGTTTCAAATTAATGGCTATAAAGTATGACTTAAATGCTTTTATTCAAAACTAATTATTTGAGAGCAGGTATTCTTATACTGCTTTAACAGCAGGATGCAACATTTTTAGCATTATGAAAAAGAAGCTTTTGCCATGTAAACTCATGGGGTGAAATCTCATCCTTGATCTTCAAAGTGTGACAAAGAGCTATTGATTGGGAGCATATTGTCATTTAAATTACAATTAGGGATGGGTGAAAGGTGGTTATTCAACAATTCAAATCTTTTAAAAAAATGCTGTCAAGGGCAACTTAACCTTAACCTAAACACACACTTTTAAAAACTTCTGAGAGTTTCAAGTGTTTCAGATAGCAATATGATGTGTTTAAAGCAACAAATCTGTAAATTTCAAGAGTAACATATAGTGCATTTTATTAATGCTGCAATTAAAAAAGCCCTTGTGGAACACTTTCAGACCCCGTTACCGTGAAGCACACATTTGCTCCAAAACTAAGGGAGGGAGGTGGAAGGGGAGGTCTTTGCAATTTTTAATCAAATTGTATCGCTCAGTTCATCTTGCTAGAAGAGCTAATAACGTGATTTAAAATCCAGATCCAATTTCTACTCTAATCAATGCAAGTCTCGTTCTCCAAGGAATTTGGTTTTGGTCTCAAGAGCCAAGCGGAGAAGAGCACTAGACCGGGTCTCAGGAAAGCCGATGCAATTCGCAATTGCTGCTGACCAACTGGCAACCCTCAACAAGCCGCCACTACTCCTGCCCTCCACCACCTCTCCCCACCTCTCTTCACTGAGATCCCAGGACCTCAGCCCAGAGCCTATACGGACCAGAAGACCCTCTCGAGGTCTCTGCAGTCGTAGGAAATTTCAGTCACTACTGAAGCTGCCAGGGAGAGGAGCCCATGGTCTACGCTGCAACGTGCAACTCGCTGAGATTTTTGCCCAGAGGCCAAGAAAAGCTAGCAACCTCCCCTATAAACCACAACCTCTGGGGTACGACCTGCCACTCGGCAACATTTTGGGCCCTCGTTGGGGTCTGGGTCCATGGTCTACCTTCCACCGTGACACAAATACAAGCCACAGCGAGAGCACCCAGCACCGTGTCATCTGGCAGCGCGCGCTGGCAGGGCGAGGGGAGGGCCGTGCCAGTTGCTGATGGGCTTTTCTTCAATCTCATTAGTCAGTTTGAGTTCAAGCAGCTCTCTCCCCTTTCAGAGCGGATTACGCTGCCCTGCCAAGTTAGGAAGAGCATTCCTAGCCCTGCAGGACAAACAGCTTCCCAGACCTGTGTTTATTTTCTTGGATGGCATATGTAGCCCATTGTGTGATTAGGTAGCACAGCGGGGTTCGGAAAGTGGTATTTCCCAGGGTGCTCCGGGCTCTGGACGATCGCCAGCATCGGGATCAGGGAGGAATGTTTTCTTTCACTATACGCTGGTGGATGTGGCAGAGTTCGAAAGAGGTTTTGACTTTCCCCTTTAGCACTCGGGAGACGAAGACTCCTTTTCGCCACATATACAGCGGGAACTTTTTCCTTGCCAATTTATTACACATTTGGGTCCTACTCCAAAACTGCAATGAAACCTGTGGATACTGTTATCTTCAAGTAACTTTGCTTCAGATTCCCCATGGGTTTTTCTTCCCCTCGTATGTCAGTGCTTTGGTGGAAAGGGCAGAACTTGGATGTCGCCACCAAATTCTCTCGGCTATCTGTGCTCCTTGGGCACATGGGCAAGGACTGTAGCTAAGGTCAAGCTTCCCGTATTTTGAACTTGCTGGCACAGACAAGCTGCAAGAGGAGGAGGAATTATTTTGAACAAAAACCCCACTGATCTGTTTTGGGAGTGGTGATAATCAGAACATCCTATTTAACTTTTGACCACAGAGCAAGGGAGAAGAGCCAGCAAGGTTTTAGGAGGGAGAGCTATTATATGTTTCTTTCTTATGATCTGTTTTCACACTGCTGAGTAATATAAAGGAAATTTTGGTTAAAATACAGCAATTACAACATTTGAAGCTATTCAGTTGTCCAAAGAATGGTAGGTATGGTCTACATTTCTGGGTTTCAAAACAATCATGACAAGTAGTGTCAGCAACAGAAAAAGACCTTGTGTAGATCCCGTTCTTAAGTTTAACAAGAGCTCTTTCAAACCCTGCTAAACTAAAATCTCTCACTAGAATAGCCCTGCTTTATTGGGAAGAAGGACGTACGGCAACAAGACTTGCATGGCTTGCAGAGTGAACCCTGCTCAGCTGGCCTTTGGTGACAGAGCGCACATTCGCTGCCGTTAAACTTTGTTTCTCCAGTTGCATTTCACTACTTGAGTAGATGAAATGGGGAAACTTGCCCTCCTTACTTATAGCAGCAACTCTGCTCATGCTAATGGGACTATTTGTGATCAGGAAAATCACTATGTTTTTCAGTGCCCACTGCTCTCCTCTCCCATGTTGCTGTTTATTGACAGGGTTGGGTATGTATTTAAGTAGACAAAAGGCAGTAAGACCTAGATCTTGGCTGGCTGAGGTCAAGTTTGCAAAGACAAGGAGTAGCTTCATCTCACTCACCAGCTGTGATCAGTGGGGAAAAAAAGAATGGTGCGCACAAGTGTTGCATCTCTTTGTTAACCCAAAGAAATCAAACAAAACCAGTTCCTGTAACTTTTTAAACACATAACAACTACCAGGAAAGAAAGTGTAAGTAGCAACTGGGTATCTATCACAAAATTCACAAGTCACTGAAATACTGGAAAAGTACTAAAAGAATATTGTTTGTCACTGCAAATAGGCAATTTACATTATCATTGCTTTAAAGCTCCCAGAACGCATAATACCTATTGTATAGGAAATTACTGACGGCTCTTATCAAGGTTAACTCCTATTTTGTTAACCCAGCACTTTGCAGGGTACCACGCAAATTTAGAGGCAGAACAGTTTTTTGATAAAATGCACGCAAATATAATTTCTAAGTGTTTGGAGCCTGAGCAGCCACCAGGCAAAGAGAACTCGGGGATGTGAGATGCGTTAGTGCCGCCTTGTGGAAGCTTCAAACTCCAACCCAAACCCTGTTTACTCAAGCTAATGGCTCATCCACAAAAAACCCTCCCCGGTGCAGGGGCTCTTTCCTAACATTTGTACAAAGCAATTCTGCAGATAATAAATAAAACAAAGGCAAAGGAAAGCTGGGTTTAATTCCGGATGTAATCCTGACTTAGGGTAGGGTGGCACACTAATTCTCACAGCTACGAGAGCGGGATTTTTTTCCAGCCATGTAGTTTCAGAGGTCTTCTTTATTTTCTCAGGAAATCGTGTTTCCGGTTGCTATCACCAAAAAAAATTCAAAACATCAACAAGAAAAACAGTAGGGAAAATTCAGTGGCTTCATTCCCCATCAGTGCTCCGTGCTCTTCCTTTGTCCTAGGGCACTGTGCATGCTTAACCTGAGCAGGTTTTCATGTCAGCTCTCCAATCTTCTCCAGTTTGGGTTAGCTTAGCAATTGTCTGTCTCAGTATCCTTTTTTTCCTGACCCAGCTATAATCGGAATGGGCAGATGAATATGAACTTGCTTTTAAGAAATTGTCTCCATCCTAATGAAAAAAAGGAAATATGTGGGGTTTTTTTAGTCTCTGACAAGTTTTGGGTTCAGATGAGCTTTTTCACCAATATCCCATTCCATCTTTAGTTTACCTGAAATCCCTTTTCTCAGTTCAACAGGCACAAGTTGTATGACTGTTTTATACTGATGACTAAAAAGAAAATACCTTGCGAGACATTTGCCTTAGATGGGACTCAAGCCTTTCTCATCTAGCTTATTTCTAAGGAGTACCTTTTGGCTAGATGAGTTGGGCTACAACTGGAAAATGAAGGTTTTATAGCCCCCGAGAGCTTTGATTCCTGTTCATAAATATGGCAGCAGCAACATTTAACATTTTCAATCACTCATTTTCTTGGGAGCTAGGGAAGTGTATATATATAGATATATATTCTTAACAACTGCTGCTTCATTCAAGATTTTTCACAACATGTATTATTCTCATGGGATAAGTAGCTGGATAAGTGGCCACAAGGCTTCTGAATTATCACCCCCACGCACAATACATTTTGTTTAAGTTATAACCACATAATTTAAACTGCTTACTTAAATTATAACATATTCCCAACCCCAACCCCAATACATTTGCATTAAGTAACATTAATGCAGGACTGGCTTATGCGTTCCAAGTTTTTGTGGTTTCCCAATTAGTCCTCCAGTAACAGTATCACATTATCATAATTTTAAGGTGTTACAAATATGATATCCAAATTAGAGATCAAATTCCCTATATTATATGTTTCTTCCTTGAGGGCTTACCAACCAAACACAGACTCAGCAAGGATGGAGATGTGCTAAAAATGCTTGTTCTTCATATTCAGTCCGCAGTTTCATAGCAGTAAAGAGTGACTCCCAGAAAGGCAGGTTATGAATAGCCCTTAGATGAACACTTCACAAGGTTATTCCTGAAGAGCGGGGGAACCTCAAGAAGCGGTCTTTAATTACCAGAAGTTCTCAAGTGGTAAATTTTCAATGATTTCACTAACATCAGGTTATACAACTGAGATTTGCTAGAATTCATTACTGGCTTACATACGATACCGATTTCTCGTGCAAACTAACCCCCAGTGCAAAGCCGAAGTCAATGGAAACTGTAGAGTTTCATTTACTTTCACACTGGAAACGAGATGCTGTGACACAGAGCCATACAAGTAAGCCTTCTTCACCTCAAGATTGGAGAATATTACTGAAACTTTCATCAAACAGAATAATGATTTCCATCTGTAACCTAATTCGTATAGTGCCTCTCCCAGTTCCTGGTAACTTGCTTTCAAGACACAGAGTACTGTAAATGTTTGGATTTTTTGCCTGTCCAAACTTTAAAAGGAATAGAAAAGAGCTTGAGTTACCGTGTCAGCCCAAAATAGGAGAGGTTATAGGTCTCAGAAGGTACACAGCAAATCACTGAAGTGACATAGAATACAGCTATATGCTAGAAAAATGTACATATATTTGTTGAGTAAAAACTCAAACAACAAATCAAGCTGCAGTCACAGCAGAGGTAATCTCAAAATGCCTCCAGTCATACTCCAACATGTATGAACTGCACAGGTGACAAAGGAAAATGATACGATCCTTTTTCCAGAACCACCACCCATTTCTGCAGCAAGATTTCTTGTACACTGAGTTATTCAGCTCAAAGTGTTAGGTAGTAAGATGGTTCCAAACACCAAAGTTATTCGTCTGGACACTCCTTCCTTGAAGGAAAAATATTAAGTAACAAGTACCAGCCTCATCTGACAATCTTTAATCAAACCTGGCATTGGTTTAAAGATTGATTAGGTATGTAGGACATCAAAGGGTAAACCTCAGGGAATGAAAATGAACAATGGCATTATTTTCTTACAGTGGGTTTAAGAATAAGTTGTATTTAGAGAATATTTATGACTCATATATAGCCACCTATTTTGCTTACGTCTCAAAATATCCCACAAATATTAATGGACCAATATTAAAGATTATCAGAATGATTATGTGCTTTAATAAAAGCATAGGAAACTAAATCTTCTAGACTTTTAGAAGAGCATCCAAACACAATGCTCTGTGTCCACTGCCTACTTAAAAAAATGATGGAGTCTATAACAAAGGCAAGATGTAAAGGTAGGCAAAATTTTAAGTCTAAAATATTGCATTACGCACAGTTCTAGAAATGTAATTTTTCTCTTCAGTTTTTCCTCAAATACACATATAATGTACAAACAGCCTAATGTTTCCCTACTTCAGTATTTTCAGACTAACTGAAGAAAAATATCTGTGCAGAATTAAAAAATGATAACAATAATTTAGAGGAAATTCATTTTTCTCTCCCTTAGAAAAAGAAGGTTCAGTCCAACAGACTACTGAGTTCAGGATCATATGGGCTCCTGCAGCTCACCGGAGCATTAGTAACAGCAGCTTCAAACAGCCTGGCAAAAATACACAGTATTTTTAAGATGGCACAGTTTAAGGGGGGAAAACAACTTTGCAGAAGTGCTGGCATCTGACACAAATGCCATCATTTTCCAGTGATATCTGAGTTTACAAGTTGTCAAAATACAGTTCCTATTAGAAAATTGTCTTTTTGATGGTTTGCCTGCCAAGTTCCCGCAAGTTGGTTTGAACTGGTCATTTCAAGAAAGCCACTACAGAATTTGCCCCTGCAGAGTCTCAAACACAGTTTTTTAAATTCAGTAGGCATACAGAGAAAAAAGAAATATAGTGTGAAAACCTTTTTTTTTTTTTTTTTAGCCCTCTTGCTCTTTTTCCTTTTATTATGTATTAATATTATCATTAAATATCAATCACTCAGGTTAACCTGTACCTTGCAGGAGGTTAACCTGTATTTGAAATGTCAGTCAACAAATTGCAGGGCTAACGCCACCGAAACGTTACCGATAACTCATTACAAAGCTCCCTCCTTTCTTTGCTCTTAAGTGATGCATTTCTACAAACTCCAAACCCCACCAAGGCTACCAGAGGTATATTAAGAGGATCTACACCTTTCACCTTCTCAACAGAAACAGCATTTACATGAGAAACGGGATCAGCAGCCCCAAGCTCCACCAGCAGAAGCCCAGCACAGACATGGACCACGAACCCCATCTCTGCTACCGGTTAAGTATAATCCCGACTAAATGTATTCACCCTCTTCCCTAGCTGCACCAGGACTGAAGATGACTCCTGTGGGAAACTCAGCAGCTGAAGGACCAGGTGCTCACCGCTCGGATAATTATTTTGTAGCTGTCACAACTGGCTGTTAACACTTCTCTCCTGGCCTTCCAGCCCTGTGTACAGTTGACTGCACTGTTTTATTCTCTTAGATGTAATTTTTTTTCCCCCTTTTTTTTTTCTTTTTTTTTTTTTTTTTTCAGTTGATTCCTGATGTATGGTTCTCCATGGTGGGAAATACCAGTTCTTGGAGGGCTGTATATACAATGCTCTTTTAAGATTCAGAAAGCCTTCCCTGATGGCCGCATGATATTTGAAGATTGTATGAAAATACATATAAGATGAGAAACAGCATGCATCTTTTTTTACATTCAGTTTACCTCAAGGTCAGGGAAATTTTGCAGGAGATTCTCTTCTGGAGAATCTTTTCATCAGCTTGCATGCCTAAACAGGGGACCTAAAATATTTGGCCCTGTAATTTCCAACTTTATTCTCTGTGCAATCAGTAGTGCTGTCAATACCAAGGCAATCACTTGTGTATTTAATATTGTACTCAGGTTTAATTCTTTGTCAGGTAGCGGACTAAAGTGACATGGTAGTTATTAGCCAGCCTCAAAAGTGAGTTATGGACATGAAAAAAAAAAAAAAAAGAAAAAAAGCAGATACAGAAAGAAAATTTAGAAAACTAATGATTCTGAACAAAATTAATACCAGCCAACCCACAAAATATAAAATATTTGCTTTGCTCTTTTTCCAGCGTTTTCCACACAGACTTGCATGAATAAGTCAAACTGACAGCTGCAACTTGTAAGCAGAAAGGAGGTCATCAACTTTTGATAGATCCTCTTGTAATCAACAGGTTTGGGGGGTTTTTTGAACATGAAGAAATATTGGCTTAATTTGCTTTTCAATATAACTCAAGCTTCCTTCAGCTCGGTAGCATAAAAAGGTTTAGCAAATTCAACACTCAGGCAGTGATGGTTTCTGCAATGCCCCAACATAATGTCATTAAGTGCTCAACAATGACTTTAAATAAGTAGCTTTTGGAAGTTATATGTCTTTGAAGTTTCATTAATTAGTCATATCATCGGGAATGTATGGCTAAAGTAAATTACAGTGTTTAAAATATCTACTCTTTCAATGTGAAAAATGAAAGGATCCAGCTACCTTGTCTTTATACTAATGAAGATATTATTAATTGGTTTAGCAAAAACATAGATCTAACCATAATGTGCAACAGTTATTAAAGATAATTAACTACAGATCATTGGTTTGAAACATCTAGTCCAAAATGATTTCTGAAGGGCACATTATTCTATGAGATAAAATAATTAAATTTCTAACAGCTGCATAAGACAACTGTGGCATATCTAGTGTTTTAATTTCTTTTGTTCTATCCTCATGGTACTCCTCTGTTTTAGATTTTGAAAATGCTACTAGTGTTTCACCGTGAACAGTCTGTACAGCATGTTAGACTGAAATATTTCATGTCTGAGGAAAAATGATGATTGAAAGAAAAGGATTAAAAATGACAGCACAGCTAATAATACACACACGCACGTGTGCACGTGCACATGCACATAAAGTCAGCTACTTCTCTTCGAAGGAGAAAAGAAGATGATAGGAATCAAATGAAGCAGAGGGTTAAGTATGTTTCCATTCTAACATTAGCTACACAAGTCCTGCTCAAACTAAACTGGCACATTTGCAAATAAAAGAAAACCTCGAAGATGAAGAAATGCCAAATACTTGTAGATTAATTAATAATGGAATCATACACAGCCACATAAAATTAAGCAAGTACAGTTAAAAAAAGGGAGGAAAAAAAAAAAAAAAAAGGAAAGCAGCTGAGGAGCTGGAACAGAAGTCTGTTTATTAAAACCCATATGTTCCAGGTCCAGAATTTCTGAGCTCACGTCTGCTCCGGTACCGTTCCCAAAAATGTTTGTGGTCAGTATTTATTATGTGTGCCAGCACTGGGTTCCTCATCAATTTCTTGATCTCTTTTTTTGATAACAGTAACCTACAAATGCTTTCAATAGCCTGGATCTGCATTAATTAGAGTGCTGTTTGCTTACAGCATTAGATTTCTCCCCATGTTTTGTAAGAAAATTCGTGTCCCAAAATATTCCTCATTTGCAGCAAATTTAGCTGCTTCAGCAGAGAGTGAGATTTCGACAGGAAAGGCAGGGAGGCAGGAAATAACACAGTTCAGTCAAGATTAGGTGTGTTGCTAGCTAATGTTGATTTAGCAAAGGAAAGACTGAAAAAAAGACATTACCCAGTGCCCCAGAATTCATATGGTGCAAACAACAACAGTATGACTTTGTACTTGATTTAGTTCGATATTCCATGGTTGACTTCTATCGTAAGAATTTCATTTATTGGGATCAACTGGTTCCTCTGTGGTTTGAGAGGGGGGAAGAAAGTTATGAAGACCTCTCAGGCTTTAAAAATAATTTTTTTAAAAGTCTCTAAAACAGTGGACAAACAGTGGCATCATTTACCTTAGCTCCTAAATGTTATCCTAATCAGGGATAGGAGCTGCAATACATCTGTAAATATAATTTTAGGGAAAACAGGCTTAGAAGGGTTGCCAGTGGTGTAAAAGAAAGATCAGATCATTGCATTTTGAGAGAGAGAGATTTGGAGGGTCGTTTTGGGTGTTCCTTGCCACGAGGAACAATCTTACCCTGCGAGCGCTTAAGGAGAGAAGAACACGCGTTACTCTTGGCAATTTTGGGGTCTTCTATAAGGGACTGTCCACACCGTAGAAATAAGAAACCACCAAATGGTCTCTGGGGCCGGTTCCCTCCTGCCTTCCATCCCTTGTCAGCACTGGGACTACGCAGATGCCACAAAGAGCTCCCAAATAAGGACGGCAACATTTTCTACTCGTTTGCGCTGGTCTAAGGGAAAGCATGGGAAAATGGGGGAGGACGTCCCTCCCCACGTGATGGCGAGACCAGGCAACGTGCGAGTGTGGGACACCGAGATGAAGGCGCCCAGAAAACCTCAGGGTGGGAGTCCGCGGAGACCTGCCCGCGCCGCCCCTTGTTGCAGATCTCCCGCTTCCACCCCAGAAATACACTTCCCCTGAATAGCTTGTGGGGTTTTTTTCCTTAATTAAAGATTCCCAGACTAACACATTTTCCAGTGATCTTAGTTAAAAAGCCTACAGAGGATTTTAGAGAGAAGAAAATGTTACTGCAAAAAGGAAGACTTTTCTTGGCAGGGTCCCCTCTCGTTCTCATAACGGCGCTGCGGCGCGAGGCATGCTTCTGCAATCTTAGCTGACCTATTTGTTGATGTATTTCAGGTAGCCAGATGTCCCAGTACTTTAGGAATTCAGAAGAAAATGATATTCAACTGTTTGTCCCGGTTTCGGTGCAATCAGCCAGCTGGCTATCCGCTGCTCCCTTCCAGTCCTCCCTCCCCCACCGAAAGCCTCCAGGTCACTCGCTGACCCACAGCACATCCCTCCCTACCTTCGAAGATGAACCTGGGGTCCAGCTACATCTGTGCTGAGGCCTCTCGTTGTGTGTCTGGCACACAACGAGCGCGAGGCTCTCCAAATGTCAGAGCGTGCCAGCTGATGCACATTGAGATTTAGAGCATCACAGATTTCATTGCACAAACAAACGCTCAAGAACTTGACAGGGGAGTTACCGGTTTGGCAAGGGGAGGAAAACTTGCCAAGGGTGATTTAGCTACAGGTTAGGAGAGCACTGGAGAGAGGAGTAATGAGGAAGGCTGACCAGGCACTGGGTGTTTTGGGGGAAACAGGAACACAAGCAAGCAGCCTGCAAGCAGGTAGATCTCCTGTCTCACCCTCCAGAGGCTCCAGCTTTCTGGCATTCCTGTTCCCAGAGGAAGAAGCGCCCCAATCCCACTTCCAGCTGCCAAACTCTTCTCCTACCAACGTGAGTTCGCCCAGCTAACGATGCACTGTGCCTTGCAAGCACAGACATCTCATCTGCACCTAAGCGTGACGGCAAAATTCAATCAAAAGATCTTCCTTGAAAATTATTTCCTTCATCACGGAAACCTTTTGCTCAGGCTAAATGACTCATGTCCCAAAAAGAGCCACCAGCTTGACACATCCCAATAAAATTCACGCTGTTCTCTGCTCACTCCTATACCCTCCGGCCTTTCCATCGCCGTCCTTCAGACCACCACTCCAAGTCCACACCTCCCCCTGCCTCTTGCACATGCTTTGGCTGTTGGCATCTGCAATTCCAGGGCAGCAGCTTCGCCCCAGAGCCTCTGCTTGCCAGTGCCCAGGGTGGTGGCATGAGCAAAGTGGGGAACACAGCCTTGGCTTTCATGAAGGCTAGTGGTCTCCCAGCACCCATTTTTGTGAGCAGATCCCAGGGTTTAGCAGAGCTGTGTGTTTCCTTTTTTAACATAAAGCTCCATCCTGCTCCAAGGTACCACCTCGAGAGACCAGAGGGAAGCAGCCATGAGGAGGGGAGGATGCTTGGGGAAATAGTCTGGGCTTCAAGCGGGGCTTAGCCCCTCTTGTCTCTCCACGACTTCCTCTGCCAGGGTGTTAAATCAAGGAAAATATGGTCTGGCAAGAGCGAAGCTCTGTTTTCTGCAAAGGAAAGGAACAGCTGCTGAATACCTGGGACAGCAAATGTCAACGGGGCTCCATTAGCGTTCATTCAGCTAAAGGGCTGGATTTCCCTTCCCCCCAGTTGTGTAACTCTAATTTCACTGACTACAGTGATTCCACCAGTCTAATTAGGCCCCCAGATAATAGTCAAAGTACTTATTATGTTATCTTTTCACTGATTTTATATTATACACATTTGTCTGTTAAATATAATGATTCGATTTCCCAGATTTACAAACTTCGGTTGGCAACCCACTTAAAAATTACAAGCTACCTGCCGCTGGTCTGGTATGTTCTCTATTTACGGCAAGCCCAAATGTTTGCTTTATGCTGTCAACGAAGAGAAACTGTTTGGGAAAAAAAAAAATAATAAAAATAATTGAACATCAGCCACTGAACCAGCAGGAACGCAAAATATTTCCATGAAAGGGAATCCAACAGGACCAGCGATCTGTAGGGTAACTATTCTCAGTGTGAGGAGGAAAAGTGAGCCAAGTGCAGAAGCCAGGCTTGTTTCCTCTCTCCCCATAGCGTGTCCTATCCCAGTACTTTCTGAAAGCAGGGTACACGAAGTTCCTAGGCACGGCCATACTATTCCACCCCCTACCGGGAAGCTATTTATTTTAACAGCCGCAGAATCTTTTCATTGTGTTCTTGGTCTAAACAGTTGGCTGTGCATGCGAGAGAGGTACAGCTGCTCTTTTACTGGGAACTGTGGGACCAAGAGAGGAGGTGTCAGGAAGGAGCAATGCACCCCGGCGCTCTGCCCTCCTCCCCTCGCCTCCGCCAACCAGATATAAACAAAGTTACTAAAACAAAGGAACAACATCAAGTTCCTAGGTTGAAAATAGCTCTACACTCATTCAGGAAAAATTCCCTTTCCAGTTAGCGGCCGAGCTGGAATTGTTGATGGATGGCAGCGCTGTTGCTGCGGGGGCTTTTCTTCCCCCAGGCGGCTGAGCATCTCCCTCCGACCCCGCCGCTCTCCCAGATTTGGTCCCTAAACCCTCTTTCCAAAAAAATTCCTGATGTCACTGGTTTCTGCGCTGTTGCTGGAGGATTATCCAGCAATATAGTCGCGTTAGAGGGATTCTGAGTTGCGGCAATTTGAGAAGCAGTTACTGCCAGGGGAAAAAAATAAAAAAAATAACAAAAAGTAGCAGCAGTCATCTCCATGGGAAAATCAACACTTTCTCTCTCATTGGCCATGAGTGCTGCCTTGCCTGCCAGCAAACCTGCAGGTATCATTACACCTTTCTGATTAAAGCAAGTATACCACTGTCCCACTGCCCAAAATTTAAATTTAGATTGTGAATTTTACGCTGGTTAGGACTGACAAAAAAATGCATTGGCTCCCTGGTATTTCAAAGATGTTATTCTTCCCCTTGTGCTTAAAACAGGTTAGGATGATAAGATCTCTTTTCCCCATATCTGTCTTTCAGTGGCTGATTATTGGGTGCAATTTTAACAAATGTTTGTCATTTATTCGCAGAACCACAGCGGCAACGCCTGTTTCCAAAACTGCACGTTACACGTCTTATCAGATGTCGTTCCTAATGCAGGTGGGTTTAGTTCCCAGAAATAATCAGGCCTTAGAGAGCCCAGGTGCAAGGGACGGCTCCTTCCCATGGCATCCCCTGGCCTCGGTGGGTGCCCAAGCCCATCCCTGTCCCCTCTGGGCACCGTCCCAGCTGGTGAAGAGCAATCTCAGGGAGCTGATTCGGCCAAGGAATCCCCCCCGGTCATAGGGGAGGCGAACGGGATGTTTGCCTATGTGTTGCATGATCTTAGACTGCCATAAAAAATGTTACTTAAAAGCCTGGAAGATATTATTTATTTTAAACTGAAAGCAAAACAAAGCAAACATTACTTAACCGTGTCTATTTTCCCGGTATCCCCCTAGACTTACCGAGGGACCCTGGAACTACAGCAGGCATTTTATCTTTCCCTCTTCTAAATAGCAAGTTAAAAATTAACTGCTTCATCTTCACATTGCTCTCTCCTTAAGTAGTTTAAACTTACTTTTAACTGTTACATGCCAACAAAACAGGTTGCTTAATTGATTTGACCTTTCACAGTATTTTTTAATTTTCAATCTTAGTTTCATTGTTCCATCTGGCACTTTAAAACGGCATCTGGTTAACTGTACTTAACCAGCTGATCACTGTACAGTTATTTTTAAATGTAATGTATGCTTAAACAGATGTTATTTTTATAGATGTAGATCTAAACTGCACTTGTATACGTGCTATGTCTGCATAAGCTCTTTCTGCAATTCAAATGTTGACACCAAAAATTACAAGCCAGAATGCTTATGAACTTCACTATTATGTTACTGCACTTTTTTGCAGCTTGTTAGGTAAACATCAATTCAGTTCTTTTTTCTCTGTTCATTGCACATAAATAAAACATTAGCATTTAGTTTATAAAGTGATGAACATTTTGCTGTGTTGGATTTAGCTTTATAAATACAACTGCTGTCAGCAAGAAAAAAGGATTTATTGAATAAATAATAAGAAAGCTAGAGGAAAATGAAAGTATATATATTATGCAAAACACGGTGTCTGTCCACAGGTCACGTAAGGGTCTTCCGATACATAGACATCCCATGTGAGAATATTTAATAACAGTGCATTTTTGCAAGATATAGTTAGTCTCCTGAAGCAAGAGCAGATTGGTAAAATGCAGTACAACACTGATAGCTGTAATTGTTCCCAGTAACTGGGGGCTCCATTTTTAACATTGTACAGTAGAAAGCTCGAGTTCAAAGGTCCTCTGAAGTCAAGAGTTTTACAGAAGGGATAAAAATGGAGAGCAAGATATGCCCAGTCTAACAGAACTAGCATTGCCAATCTTTTAAATAAATATATTTTTATAATAATTACTAATTTTGTAAAAGCAGGCAATAGTCTGTAAATTTCAAGTAAATTCATCTTTATTCACTAAGATGAAGACCTCATTCTTCCAAACACCCAACTGAAATCAGTATTAATCACCAAGGTTTAGACAGAGGCTAGCCCTGAATACATATTTTTTCCATTCATTTAATGTTTATAATTTGCTTAGTAACTTACAGTTTTTGAATCCACGTATTTATTAGATAGGTCTGGGAAACACAAAACATAATATACAAGCACCCAATCTTGAAAACTCAGCTGCATTTTGAGTACAGCAAATAGAAAAAGTTTCCCAGTCAGGACACTTTTTTTTTGGGGGGGGGGGGGGGATAATGAGTTCTACAACATCTAATATATTTTTTCCAAAAGAACTTAAAACGCAATATTAAAAAGTATTTGTGCAATATGCAAGGGCGTATGTTACTTTGCACAAAGGAAGTGGTTGTGGCACTGAATATTTCACAGAGAACTTTTAAGTATCATTCTCAAGGTTAAAAATTGCTGTTATACATAATACCTCAGTAATTGATAGACATTTTCTCTCTCCAGAGCCCATTTTCTGTGAAAAACACCACATAACATCTGTTCATAAACAGTCCTTCTGTGAGAACACTGACACAGGTCTTGAGCTTCTACTGGCTCAATTCCCCTGCCATACACAGATGGCACGAGGTATTTATACAGCTGAATTCTTTGTAATACAAGCTCAACTATATCTTCAGGTAAGACTATGGGCAAACATGTGCTTATACTATTCTGCTGACTTACCTCAAGTCATTTAAACAGTTCCCTCTGACACAAAGACAAATTGTAGCGTACCGTTATGCAAGTGTTTTGTCTCAAAATCACCTTCAGCAATCAGCACAGAGCTCTGCAGAGATAAGGACATTTTGGGACGTACAAAACCCGCCAAGTTTCATGTTAATGAGCTAACAGTTATATTAAGATTCAAGACTCAGGGCTATTCTCCTTGATTTTGATGTATGTGTTTTCCTTTTATGGAAAATATTTGTTTTGATGGTATAATACCTTGTTCTTTTGCATGCAAAATGTTAAATAAAGAGACAAACTCTGGCATTCAACTTTCACATACACAGCAACGGAGCGTGTAGGTTAGCCACAGTTTTCTATATGCTATGTTGATTATTCCCTCTAAGCAATTCTGAGTGAATAAGACTTTATAATGCATTCAGAAATTGCTTTCCTATTTATCTCCATGAAATTATGGAAGGCTTCAGTTGACTTCTGAAGAAATCTAGGTACCACGACACCATCTGCCAGACGACATCCTAGTCCTACGCACACATATGCCCATGCTTTGACTGTGGTCTGTATACACTTAAGAAGTAAAGCACATACGTAGAGATTTGCAAGGTGAGAGCCTTGAAAACTAGAAGCTCCAAAACCAAGGACAGCCTGTCGGTGTTTTGAAGCGGGGGAAAAAAAAAAAAGTTAACTTCAGCCAAAACTTCTAACGTATTTAATTCAATCTCCTTCAATCGTTCTTTCCGTACCTCGACTCCTAGCAAGTTACTGAAGTCCACGTTGGTGATTTAGGAGAATATCATCTACATAAAGGCATGGAAAAAAAAAAATCAGAATTCTTGACAAAAGAACCCTTTAATGAGAATACATACTGATAAAACTTTGAAAAAAAAGATATATGTTTTAGGTCATTCTTTCAAGAAGAAGTAGTATATACCTGCAGGGGGCTGGTGACCAACAGCTTAAACTATACATGGATTCTTATTTTACTTATGGAACATTTAATAAAAAGGTTTTTCTGGGAACTACTCATCCTGCAGAATAAATCAAAATGTACTTTCTTTCCCTGTTCAGGGCAAGAACGGAACGTGTTTCAAGTAACCTCTGCCTGTGTGCTGGTTGGGTGACCCCATGAAGGTGAGCTACGTCCTGCACAAGAAGGGTAAAGCGATGGTCCTCGTGAAGAGCAAGAAAGCTCCTGTGGTGCGTAACGGGACTGGGGAACCCTCCAACAGGTTCTGCTAATCCCAGAGCTCTGCCAGCAGTTACGTTTCCCTTGGCGTTTTTAAATACTGAAGAGGAGGCTGGATTTGTATATCGGCACTCACAACTGCAGTGTCTAGATGGATAGATAGGTTTAACAGGGAAAGAGACGTCCCCTAGCAGGTGACCAAAACCAGTTAAAAATTTTAAGAGTTGCAGTTAAAACAGCAAAAGAAATCTGGTTCTGTTTTCAGCCGCACCACAGATTCCCAGCACGGTACAGGCATGTCACTGAATGGCACTGTATTTCTTTGGTTACTGTAAATGAGAATATTACTAAAGCTTCCTGGTCTCAGGAAGATGTGAAATAAGCCCATTTGTGTTTGTGATGTGCTTAAACATTATAGCCATCAAAAAGCCAATAAATAGCATGTCCACACTAAATGTCTTTGTAATACCCTTTTTACATTTGGTGGCTTCTGCGTTATACTTGCTTTTTGTAAGCTGACGAGAAAAATACAGTTAAACACAGATAAGTTTAAAGAGAGATTATGTGGAAATGGATGCTACTTGCTTTTTTTATACTTTATTATATAAGAATTAACTCAGAATGATACCAAATGCATCATTCAATTTAAATATCGTGCTTGCTTATGGCCTGTAATATGATCCGATGCATTGTAAGCAATGTCTTGACACAGTATATGTGATGAATACAACTCAGTGTATCAAACACCAACTGTACTAAATCCACAGTAATGCTTCCTTTTTGTATGTTCTTTATGCTCCAGTAATTTTCATTTTTATGATAAGTACGAACCAAACCAGCTCAGAATATGTTCCGCCATGCGCTTGTTCTTATGCAAGAATCAGTCACCTAATATTTATCAATTAAGATTTGTAGAATAAATAATGCAGACAATAATTTTATAGCACTGATATTAAGAAAATATAATTCTCCAAATATAATGGGACCTGCTTCTTAGCACTGAATTGTTCTAATTTTTCCTTCTCTCTAAATTCTCCTCCCTGCTACCAAGCATTATTTTACAAAAAATGGTGTTTCAACTGCACTTAATGCACATTGTAATGATCATGTCTTTAGCTTTTTTCTTTTGAAGTTCTTTTTAATTACAAAATAATATCCTGTTTGAAGAACACAGATTTGATATCTCCCTCTGCATTTAGTAGTTATAAACTAGTTCTCATTATCAATATATTTTGAATGTTGTTAGTTTGTTTTGTTTTCCTATTTTTTTGTTTTAAATACAGGAAACTTAACTTGGCTGGCAAGAGGTTTTGATTGCGGATCACGTGGGAAGTAGAAGTCCGTTTCAGAGCCCTGATGTCCACAGCCAGAACTCAGTAGTCCATGACTGTCATCAGGATAAAAAGCCTCAATCAGATAAGTGAGAAACAGATCAGTGGCTGGTGGCTGGGACGTTAACTGGGGGAGTCAAGAAAGACAGCGTAGGTCCATTAGTCCCACTGGATCTATCTATCTGGACTGCATTATATCTAGCAGAGCAAAAACCCAGCAAGAGACATGTCCAAAGCTAAACCAAAAATTAACGAAAAAGAGTGATTTACATCCCTCTCTCGTTAGCATCTGAAAAGGGATTGGCAATCTCTAAGCTTCATATGTCCAAAACCGAGATATGTAAGATATTCACATTTGCTAGCATCTTTGGGACTTCTGAAAAAAGATGTTTCACAAATGAAAGCTATTACGACATCCAACAACGTGCAACAAACCCATACGTTTTTAGGCAATGCAAATTAACAGAACTGTCACACTCGTATTGAAATCTGCTGAATAATTTTACTGAGCAGTGAAGTTATCTGCTGATATCTTTTGATAATTTTACTGCAGATAACAAGATGCCAGCTCCTGCCCTGCTAGACCTCAGCATCACAGCCAGAAATGCTGGTGATGCTCTGCAAGATCTCCTTGCTACATTGGAAGCAAGCACAAAAACACAGAAGGGTTAAAAGAGTGAGGTCTTAGGGAGGTCTGGGCAAAACTTATTTTAGTTTGGATTTAGACCAGAATTTGCCATTTGAATAACCCTAACATATACATGACAGAGTATAATATATGTCCTTTTTCTGAGCCGGTTTACATAACCGCCTCTGCAGACTATGGTCCAACAGCAGTGCCTTTCGGGAATTTCACTGTGGTCAGTAAGATCTTTGTTTTAATAAAACTGCGTAACAAAATATAGCTCTTACTGGCTGTAAAATATTAAGTGGGAAATACAGGGTAGGGAAATAAGAGGCACATATTGAAAAGGGGCGGCGTTTTTTTAATAAAACTTCTATACAATCATAAGGCACTGGAAGAGTTTGATCCGTTCCCCTTTATGTATGCATACACTCTCTGATGCAGAGGAGAAATGTTAAGTTTAATTAGTGCTGCGGACCCTGCAGGAATGTCTTGTACGTAAGGAAAAAAAAAAAAATCACTTAAATATGTGAGCTAGAAAGATTTCATGCGTATATAGTTAGTCATATAGTTAAGTGTTTGCAAGATCACCCCGGAGATTGAAGCCACTCCAGGACAAGGACCTCATCTTCATACTGGCGTCTAATGCACCTAGCACACTGTTAGTGCTATAATAAATAATAATAATATGTTAGCATTAGGTGAGCATCTCTCGCATGATCAATTTCCTGCTGTTGCAGGAGGGTGAATGTTGGTGGACTTTGATCCTTCTGAGATTTTATGTTTCTATCATAAGAGAATCATAGCACATAAGCACATTTTTTACTAATGCAGTAAGTAAGGTGGCAATATATATTGCACTGACATTAAATGAATATTAAAAGGGATTGAAACCATTTCCACTTCATGAGGGAAAAAACCTCCAAGAATTAGATATACAGTAGCTATTCAACAAAGATACCACTTTTAACCTTCTTCGTAGATTAAAAAATTCGAATCCATTAGAAAGACAATCTAGTGTTAAAGGTATACACTAAAGTATCTTAAAATACATTTGTTGTTGTTTCTAAGCCTGTTTTGCCTACTGCCAAATCTCGCTTGCCCCTGTACACACATCCCATTGCTTTTCTGTTCCCCACTCTCTCATCTCATTGTAACATCTCAATAATGTATTACAGCACAAATCCTCAATGCACGAAGACTTAGTTTAAAGAAAAAAAAGTGAGATACAGCACTTCTGTGTATAAATAATAAACGCAGATGTTTCAAAGAGGGATATACAGGGCAAAACATCTTATTTGTTGGAGGGCATCGCTTTTGTGTATATTGTACACTTGTAATTTACATTAGTTTCTTATTTTTGTAACATCTCTACACAGCCGTATATTAAATTAGAGATTTCAAACCAGACTGAACAGTCCTCTTTTTACCCCTGTTTTGCTGCATCTTGCCAATTCAGTGTTTTATTATGTTTTCTGTCATAATATTACTCTTGTCCTTAGAAAACATGTATTTATTCCCACTTGGAATATAGTGTAACTACTGTAAAGCACTGCTCAAAAGATGACTACAAATTCTGTCTGAGAATAGAAAACTTGAACTCTTCTATTATCCAAATATTTTTCAAAGATTTTGCTTTTGTATGCATGGCAATTGCTGACACACATAATGAGATCATGGGAAAAGCCACACAGCTGACCTGAACTTTTGGGGTATAGAAGTATAAAACTATGAGATCTAATAAACCCAGTGCATGACCCCGTGCAGTTTTTGGACTTAAAGAACTAAATGCTATTGTGAGAGGAATGCAAGCCTACATATTTTTTTCCTGTAGCATGGCAGAGTTCAGATGTATTATATTTACAGTTGTCTAGAAATGTAACGCTATAGCGTGAAGCATATAGACATCTTCGGTCTCCAGCCTCACCAAGAGAATATCCCGACACCTTCTTGTCACACGCAAGATATTATTTTTATGCACCAAACAGTAGGCAGGATGCAGCAACAGACTGACTCTGTGCTACCACAGTGTGTCTGAGAGGCTGTCAGCACATACTTTGCCTACTTAACGTAGCTCTTTCAAGTAATATAAAACCACATTGGGCTTTGATTTTTTCACCTAGCTCTTGATATGCCTGGCTAGTAAACCAGGAACCAAAGTTTGGTGCATCATTTGAAAAATAGCTTATTTATAGAAATGCTGCTCCAGGAGATAGCGGTTATCTATCGCAGCTATTGAGTTTTGCATACAAGACCGGTTACTATATTTAAGGGAAAATTTAAGATCTCCTAAAGATTATAAACTACCCTTAATTAACCCCCACGGATCCCATCAACACTGGAATGGGCATGCCTAAATGAAAGGCATCACTGTACATAAACTGGAAGCTGTGGAAATCAGAACTTTAGCATATAAGTATATAGGACTAAGTCTGTCCTCTGAGAAGCAAGGATTATTTTGGTATTTAGGATTTAGGTGAGCACTTCAGAAGAGCACTAAATTCTAAGGGAAATGCAGAAGTCTATTACTGCTTGAAAACTAGATTCTCTCCAACATACATAGACAGAAAAAATCCTTTTCCCCAACAATACAAGTGATATTAACTTAGAGAGGATGCATTCTCACTATAAGAATAAAATCAAGCACCAAAATGTAGTATAAATGGCAACAATCTAAGGCATGACTATTCCAGTAAGACTAAAAGGGATTTTTTATAATGTTAATGCTTAAAGATTTTTTTTAAATGTTTTTGTTCATCTTTCATTTTTTATACTCCATTAGTTTCCTATTTAACTATAAATAAAGGGTGAGTTAATGGTTGATAATACAAACATGGTACAGTATAATCAAAGTGTTTATTTCTTTTAAAGTCTTACCCTGTATACCTGGCTTCAATTAAATAAATGTTGGAGTGTGAGATAACAAAATATAAATACCTGCCTAAATTATAAGTTATATATTCATTTTAAATAATGGAAAAATTCTTTTCAGCCCTGCGTTAGCTAGTAGCTATACTCAACATTTGAACATTGTTTATTCTTTACTAACTAATCATCCTTCATGGTCTTTCAAAAGTTCCTGGCATTTCACTAGTTTACACATTGATTGAATACTGTTCCCAGAACTGCTTGTGGCACTGTGCCAAATGCTGTGATAATCAGCTGGAAGATTTATTCCAGTTGAGGAGTGTTATAAACATAAGGATTCATAAGGCTCAGCGTTGAAAATGAATACTGATGCTTTCGTTGAGATGGCTGAAAAACTTTCTGTGAGCCTTCAATAAGACGCAATGAGAGTCTTTACCGTCTCCTTCTATATACAGGCTTTGATTTGAAAAACATATTCATTTAACTTGATTTGATATAAATATTAATAACTATCAGAGGTTTTAACAAACTAAAATATAATTTTACAGTGGCATGTGCAGAGCAAATCGTACATGAAAAAACCTTAAGGAAATTCATGGATTAACTACTGTGCATGGGATCAGACACATTTGCTGCAACAGGATATATTATTATACTGGTAGATGGGTGGAGAAAGAATACAAAGGAAGCTGAAAAAATTCAAAGGGAAGCAGCTGGCAGGTAAATGCACTGAGCCAGAAAGAAATAATAAGGAGAAAGGCAGTGAGTGGAAAACGGAAAGGATAGTAATTTCTTAAATAAAGAAACAAGAAGTAGAGAGAAATGTAAGCTAGGGATGGGAACACTGAAAAAAACACAGAATAGCAAACATTCCCAGTTAGAAAGAGGGAAATGCAGTTTGCTTACTGGACTAACTGTAACAATAAACTAATGTCACAAAAACTGAAAAGACTATACTAAAAGACTATCGGCTTAATTAAGAACCAGTGGAACCATACAGCATGACTGAATGGCATGTCCGAAGTCTACAAGGCCAAAAAGAGCTTACACAGAAATTAAAAGAAGTAGTAAAACAAATGAAGCAACTTCATTGCTTTGTATGGCTGCTACAGTCAGTGAAATGATACTGGCATCAGCTTAGGTCACTGCGAATATCAAAGCCAAGATATTAAAAACTTGCAATTATGGGTGACCAATTTCTTTGCCAAATAAAAAGATGTCACTTTTCTCAGTGCATGCAGCTGCGACAAACTACCCTTTGATGATCAGTTCCTCAACACCATCTTCAAAACTCTTTTGAGAAGCACACTTTTGAGCAATGAGGTATCCCCCTGCACCTTATAAAAACATCGCCTTTTGCACATGTGTTCACAGTCACCCATACACCGAACACTCAAATAACAGTGCATTGAATTAAACCTTCAAGCAGTCATTAGGGCCTTCTGCTTTACAAGCATCTTTAAATATTTGGTCACACAAAGTTTATTGGTACTACTCAAGGATAACAATTACCTAATAAGGACTTCAGTCTTAGATGAGCATCCCATGATAACGTTTTCAGAAATGCAATGAAATAATAATTCTAAACCCTACTCTCTATTAAATATGGCAAATGCAATAGACTGAACTCCACAAATGTTACCCTTAATTTAGAAAAAAAAATTGACAGTGAGGAAATTTTCAGGAATGTCTGCTTTTGGAAAAGTTATTACTTTCTTATGCCTTGTCTTAGAAACAGGTAACTATTAAGTATTTCATAGATTGGTAGAGTGGAAATATCACTAATACCTAAAAACATCAGAAACGGCATACCACAACACAATCTTGATCTCCAAAACTCTTTCTATATATTTTACATCTTCCCTCAGATGAAACCAAGGTACAATATTGATGATGAAAGCCTTGTATGGGAACTTGTGATTTCCCCCTTGTTGCATGGGACGCGCTCACCCAACAAAGCAATTTTGAGTGGCCAGTGGCTCTCTACAGCAATGCTGGAGCCAGGGGAATCGGGTGTTCTAGCAGTTATTCATGTGGGAAAAGGTGATGTTTCACAAGAACTAACGGAAGTATACATTTTGAAAACTGCCAAGATACTAGGCAGCTATTAAAAAACCAGAAAATACCCAATAGAGGACCTCAATATTTTAATGAGTGCACATTTTGAATCATTTGAAGAAATAAGGCATAAGCAAAGACTTGCATGTCCTGACTGGAAATGTCTAGATGTTTGCAGCAAGAAGGGGAATTGAAGAGGGAATGAGGAGACATGAATCGCAATGTTTATAAGAAAATAGTTTCTTGGCAATATTTCATCTCTTTAATGTGATTGCTGTACAAATGAATTAGTGTTTTGCCTTTCAAAAAAGAACAAAACATTTTTAAAAACAAAACCAAAGCCTCCTCAGTCCACTTTTGCAAATAGGTTTGGATACAGACCTCTTACTGAGTATTCCTCAGCCACTAAGGTTCTGATATTTTATTCTTATGACAAAGGCTCTACTGAGAACAGGAAGTGGCAAAACAACGATCCATTCCTTAACAGTGATTTAAAGGAAAGAAAAATAGTGAGAAGACAACTAATTTTTGTAACAACCTAATATTGTCATTTTGTGGATTTGCTCAGATGCCAAAGGAAGACTTTTTAGTATCGGTAGAATTTAAGGAAGAGAACATGAGCAAAGCAGCAGTGTACTCTTGAAAGCATGGCCCTCCAAATGTGTCCTAAATATTGGTAACGCAGAGACAAGTACTGAAGATGAATACTAAAAACCAGTCTCTCTCCATTGGAGTTACCACAAATAGGCCAATAAATAGGAGAGAAATCAGACACATTTATGTGTCAAGGAGAATTATGCTTGCGTATCTGCTTTTTGCTGTGCTGATGAAGACCACTTCTAGTGTGAAAGCCCTGTAGACATACAAAACCATGGGCTAAAAAAGTTTGCATCACTTCTTGTGTCTCTGCTTGGAATCTCACAGATATTCCCTATCCACTTTGAAGTATGGATCCCAGAACAGGATGTATTGCCCTGTTAGTGGTCTTGACACTGCAAATGGGGCAAGACCAGTTCTCTTCTAATATTTCATATTCCTCATTTTCTACTCTGCACTGCACAGAGTCCTCCACATCTTTTGCATACTTTATGGAAAATATTGCTGAAGACTTACTCCTGGGTTGCTAGTGTAATATATACATTAAAATAGAGAGGGGTGAAAATGATTTCTAGTCTTACATAATATGGATGAGGCACGCTGGATTACAGGCCAGCAGGGGAGGAAGAGGAGAAGGAGGAAGAAATCGTTTGCATGGTGACCTGTTCTGCATGAAGAAAAAGTTACAAAGAACAAGATTGAAATCACTCATAGTTATAAAAATGCATAGAGTCACTATGCTGCAAATTAAAAATCCACTCATGCTTTAGGCAGCACTGTGGTGGTTCATTTGAATGGCAAGAGCTTCAACAGCAGCTTCCAGTCATGATGACAGGTAGCCACTTGGTAAAGGAAAGGTTGTCATCCCCAGAGCCTGCTACCTATTTTTTGCAGGAAGAGACTGTACAGGCATGAAGCAGATGCAATTTGTTACTAAACATCTTTCAGAAATACAATGATTTTCAACCTTAAATTAAGCATATCTGCCATTACCATACTTGACAACTATACTGACGCTCGGGTATTGGTTACCTAAGGTTACACTTTTACCAGTCAAAGAGCCTTCAAACTGAAATGAATAACAGCCAATCATTACAAAAAAATGGTGACAAAGTTATAAAAGTCTAAAACTCCCAGTTTACATTTGGTTTCACATTTAAAATATTGATTATATCAAAGAAAGAGGAACTGTCAATGTCAACAAGAAGATCGTTCAGCAAATGAGAACTCCAGAAGGGAACAATACAAACAGATTTATGGTTTTTGATGCCAGAAAAGGGGTATCAGATTCTATTTGCATTGCTAACCAATCAATATAACTTATTAATCTAATTCTGCTGGAGTACAGCACAGTGCAGGTATTGATGTTATTCAGTGCTTTGTTAGGAAACAGATCAGAAACTATTTGAAGATCCTTAGTAAATGTTCACAGGTCATTACACTTGAAGATGATAGATATTTTTTAAATACTCTTTATCTAAGGTATAGTAAACTAGGAGTGCCAAGTTTATCAATATGCCCTCAGTTTAAAAGGTAAGGTGGGACAAAGCTTTCTGTGAAGAATGTGCCATAGGTATAGTAAAAACAGTACTCTCCAGTTCTTCCTCTGCAATGGTACTTGAAAGTAGCTGAAAGGGTTAGCAGCTTCATAAAAACAGATTTTTTTTTTCCCCTTATCAGGTGGTTTAATACAGATTATAAAAAGGCTTACTTGCTATCATTTACAAATTCATGAAATATGACATTCGAAATTAAAGACTAAGACTAGTCTGTTTCTAAATGAGAGACTGCAAATATCCGTCACGATGATGCCCAGCCCATAGGTAATGCTATATAGGGTAGATGGCTTCCTGACCCTTATTCCATCACGTGGCACATTGTGGCCTGAGACCTTAATTTTGCCTCTTCTGCAGCTGGAAAGGTCGATGTTTTTACTTCTCAACCCTCCTCTCATTTCTTCTCCACATTTCTGCAGAGATTGCCACAGAAGGGGAAACAGTCCAATTTCTGTGTTTTGTTGAGCCTTTTCCCCAATTTATCTTTTGGGCAAACTAGCATATATATTAAAAGGGAGTTGGATTAGATAAGGCAAATTCAAATTTTGATAAAAATGCAGGTTGTTTTTTTTTTTTGGGGGGGGGGGGGGGGTGGTGTGTTTTAAACTAACCAAGGCTCTCTGGCAGGTATTCTTGATGTCTGAACAGTAACTGTCCCTGTTCCAAAAGCATCCTTGACAGGATGAAATAGCCTGTTATTTAGCTATCTATAGTCAAAGTACAGATTAGTAAGATTCTTTTTGCTTTGCAGCATTTTGAAAGAGAGGAGCTGGGACCTCCATCAAAACCAAAACCACAACGATGCAGAGGACAACACTGGTCGTATCTGAAAGGTGCTGTCCTTCCCCTCTAGTAATACTCCTGTATTTTCCAAACTGACATTTAGTTAAATAATCCTGTCCACGCACCGAGAGCAGCAGTTTCAACAGGAGGTGAAGGACGCGTATCGCTGAGAGCAATTGTGAGTTGCTAGCCTACAAGGACTGTGCATCTGACAATCAATCCATAAACATTGGTGAGAGCACGCAAAATTGGACCCTTTAAGTTATTTCCCCACATTTCAAATCTACTTGACAACAAATCTGAAAGTCAGCTGTAATTTTAATCATCCGGTAATGTTTTATGTTAGCCAATTACAGGGCTCCAAGAGATTAGCTGAATGTTTCATGTCTGATAAATATGTGACTGGGACTAATTCACTGGACCCTTCTCTAACCTGAGTTAGGTATAAATGAGTAGAGCTTCACTAAAATCAATCGAGCAGTATCCAGTTATACTGTCACAGAAATTGGTGCTATAGACTTAGGATAATTTTCCTAATAAAAATAAATTTTAACCAGTAGATTTTTGACTCATACTTGTAATCTAATATTTCAGGCAATATACAGACCTACTAAATCATCTGCTTTCCCTGCATGCATTCCAGATGAGCTTTGCTTTTTACATCTCTACCTACTAGCAAGAATGCTCATGAAACACCCCATAATTCAATTATAAGTACCTCTAGGAACCTTCTAATTATATGTTAGGCAGGTCAGAAATGAAATAGCCATGCTACCCTTTAGTCTTGGATAACAGACTTGAAACGGTGAAAAGAAAAGTTCATCTGTTCATTAAGAGGCCAATTGTAATACAGTTAAGGGCTTCAGCAAGCTGTTTTGTTGAGATCTGAATATCCGTGAAACAAGCCCCTCCAAAGCTGGAAGTTTAGCGAGTCTTGTCTTTCAGCCACGGCATCAGCAAAGAATGGGGAGCTAGTCTGGAGAGTAGGTACTGTTCATTAGTCATTTGTTTTCTCTTACACTAAATTCCCTTGTAGGAGTTCACAGGATCAGAATGAAAAACAGCTACAGGTACTTAAAGGTGCTATTCTTTTCTTAGAGATCTCTGCACTGGTCTTAATTAAATCTCCCATAGGATTGCAGGGGTTTGGTTTTTTTTTTTCCTAAAAAAAAAAGATATGAAACAAGAACATGTCCATCAGGCAGGTTTTTCTAAGCTTTGACAGCTCTAAATGCAGGCAGCTGCAATACAAGCTTGTCCTCAAATCCTTGACAATGACCTTAACCTCAGGGTGAAAGATAATGTAGTTGCTATGCTCATTCTGTGCAGAGTGTCTACTGATCAGAGGCTTGTGGCAAAATATGTATATTTTTTTCTTATGATATAGACTATTGTTCACTTGCAAATCAAGTGATACCACAACATTATCTCTATGACAGTTTATTTTTTTTATTTATTTTTAAATGTGAAGGAATGGCACAAATTCAGGCAGACTTCCACTTCAACAGCTAGACAAATGACTTTGTAATGCCTTCCAAATTAACCCCTCCACAGCCACATGTTTGGAACTGAAAAGGAAAATGAAGCAAACAAACTATCTAATCCCACGTACTTTTGCAAGGGACTTCAGACAGACACCTACACCAATACAGGGAGATTTCCCATATAGAGTGGTTCCATATTACACTTAGCACAGTGTTCTTTAGGAGCAGTATCCTCCATGGTGAAAACTGCCACTGAACTGACTTCCTTGGAGTAATGACAATTTACATGCTGAGGATCTGCCTCAGACTGAGAATTCTGCCTTCGCTATTTAAAGGCAGATAAATTTTGAACTAAGAAGACAGACAGCTATGTAGGAGCACTGTAATCCAAGGTGCCTACCTTGAACCGAAACGACAAAGGAAAATTCCTACTGCAATATTAACATTATGATTATTAACATTACACTATTATAATTTTTTTAATGATTATTGAGATTTCCATAATAAATTAAATGAGTTTCGGAACAGCTATGGGAATATATTGGGATTTAATCTGGGGGTGCAGTTGCCCCAGTGCCATCGGCGGTGGGAGCTGCTGGAGGGAAGGATGCGTTCGGCTGCTCGGCGAGGGGGCAGCTGCTCTGCAGAGAGGCTCGACTTTACTCCGCAGTGACAGAACATATGGAAATTTTAGCTGCTAAATATCAAAGTCTTTGTCGTTCAAGTGCAAACTGCAATTTCTGTCAGTGTATAACCTGGCTAGATTTTGAAGGTTTTCACAATAAAAGGCACGTTCTGACATAAAGGCTGTACCCTCACCAACCTTCAAGTCCCTGTTCTGAAGTCTGGGCAGAGCAGACCTCTTCAAAAAGAGCAGCACGATTGCACTACTTGCAAATATTTCTCACAGGAGCATACAAAAATAGTAATTTCAAGTGACACTTGTTAAGCACGGTATTTCTCACAAAGAGGAAAATCTTTTTCCAAAGGCATTCTGAACAAAAATAGGAAGAGACATGGATAGCACAGAATGCACTTACACTACACATACCTTTTGGTGGGTGTGCACTCTGTGAACATGTCTCTTCTTATTCAAAGAGCTGGGTTTGTTTTTTTTCACATTACATTAGTCAGCTAAGAAATTAAGGAAAAAAAAATCATTTTCATGTGGGAGCGAAAACTAAATAATTTAATGCTTAAATGAAAACATGAAAAGAAATTTATTTTGGATTTAATTAAATATTCTACCATAGGAAGTTCTGATTTTGACAGGAGGTTCTTAAAAAAAATTAAAACAAAAGTAAGCTAAATTTGGCCTTAAAAAACTATGTAAGATTTTTTTAAAAATACTAAATAAATATTTTTTGTATATCTAAACCTAAGCTATTATTAAAATGGTCAAAAATCACTCATCAATTTTGACCCAGATGTGTACAGGGATTTAATTGCTGTGATACAGCTGAAAATTTTGGCCAAAATCAGTCCAACCTGACTTTAACACTGGTGGGATTCTGATGATCAACCAGATGTTACCATAATCTTTGAAACAATTTCACAAATGATTGAAAGACTACAAAATGTTTGATCAAACCAAATAATGTGAGCTTGATTTTACATATAACAACTATTCAAAGACGTGGTTGTTTTGTTTCTTTTCTTATGAGAAAACAGAGGCAGAGACACAGATAGTGTGTGCATGGGGAAATTGCTTACAAGTATTCAAAATTTTTGGAAAAAATGGTCCAATAACAAAATTGTTACCCATAACTACAAGTGCTAGTGTGTAATATTTATTATTTTAATCTATTCCCTTCTCTTGGTTATCTGTACCTACTGAAAAAAAAGACTGGCCTTCCCAACACGAAGGGAAAATTTTGGAGATACAGTCCTGGTCTTTGCTCATTTTCTGCCCACACCTATTTCAGATGAATAATGTCACACAGATCAGTAAACCCCATCTGTGGGATCTGACCCTTAGATTAAAAAAATCCTGCAGAAACCTATAGCTCCTCTTTTCTCAAATGGCTCATGCTTTTTCCTGCCATCTTTCTAATTCAAGAACGTGTTTCTGCTTTTTCCAAGATGCTATTTGCTTGTGATTCCTATTTTGTTCATTTTTAATGATTTCTTGAGAATGTGGCTCACTAGATCCTACCAAAATATTTCACTCCCCGCGTTCCATTAAATTCTCTGCCAATCAATTCAAGATTTTACTTTTTAATTTTATCTTTTTACCTATTAAATTTAAATCTCATTTTAAAATAGGAGGAAAAATAGAATAGAAACTGATACCACGTTCTAACTAGAAAGGTATATTGAGAATGTGTTACCATGATATTGTCAGACATTTATAAACTTCTTCCAATGAACTTTGAATTACCCTGGTCCTTTCATATTTTCCAGTTAACATACATACATCTGCTCTGCCATGTAATCAACTGATTGTTACACAAGCATTTGCTAAAGCTATGACAAACTCAGATTTATGAGGTCAAAAAGTTCAAACTTAATCCATTCAATAGCTGCAATTTATCGTCTGATGATAATTGTATACACAAACATTGTAATGATTTAGATGACATAGTGTAAAGATGAAATCCGTTTATTTTAAAAGGGTTTCTAACCCCTAAAATACGTTGCCATGAACACCTTTCTAGGTCCGCTTTTAACAACATAGTTATTATTGTTTTATTGATCAGGATTTTATTACTGATTTGACACTTATATTTCACACTAATCGAAAAAGGTGTAATTTTTCTACAAGAATAAGACTGTAATTAATTATATCATTATTGTGTTTTCAATTCCTTCCATTTAAAGGGGCCTAGAAAAGAGTGCTTAATTTATCATACATGTATTATAAGGAATATGTAAACCTCTTTAAACAGACAGAGAGCATGATCCTTTTGGAGATGATGGGATATGACATAGGCACTGTATTTATAGATTCTTACCTCTATAGTGACCTGATTTTATAGTGACAGCTATTGTGGAATGAGATAGTAAATTAGCAACTTAGCTTGGGTATCTAAAACTATTACTATTCATTACTTTTATAACACTTATTAGTGACCATTCTCTAATACATTCAACAGATAAGAAAGCAAGCTGCAGAGAGCAGAGATTGGTATGGCAGAACAGCAGTGTTACATATATCACATGTGTAATTTTATATATGTATTTATATACACACATACCTTCAGTTCACAAATTTAGGAAACAATTGCTAGAAACGGACAGCAGCTGTATTCATCTATTCCTTCTAAACATAAAACATGTTACTGACTGTAAATTTCAGAGAGACTCTAAAACAAGTAGCTAAATGTGAAATTTAAATTGATCTTTGGTTTATTGCCATTGATTTTGTCAATTTTCTAAATGTAACAGTGTTCACCACTGGGAACAGAAACCTGTATATATATCAGTAAAATTTATGCTTTCAACCAACATAAACTTCACAGGAGGAATGACTGTCCTTGCTGTATAAAATAAAATGCATGTGAAGTGAAGGATTTTCTTCTCTAATTAGACACTGTATTTTTTTTTTAACATCATGTTAGTAAATTTGCCACATAAATTTAAATGCTATTAGCAATATTGCTTGCCCATATTCAGTTCAGTTTCCTTACTATAGATTTTCACAAGTACTTTGTGATAATGGTATTAACCCATATGCCTAATGTACACGTAGAAGAAACATTATCAGTACTCATAGAAACATGCCTCTAAAGTGTTTTATAAAAATGTCAGCGTAAGCATAACCTAAGCTGGCAGATACTTGTATAACTCTAACGCTAATTATTGTTTTCCCAATTAAAACACAGTAGATCTACATTTGCGTACTGTAGTACCCACTCAGCCCATGAGTCCCCACACACTTTGCCTATATACAACTTCCACTTGTGAGTGGGGGTTGCTAAAACTGGTGTAAGAGAAAATATCCTGCATTTTCCAGGCTGCTTCTCTGAGTGACAAGTGTGGGATTTTGCTCACTGATGTAGCTGAAGTGCTGTTTCAGTTAACATTAGGAACCCGCCCTCATCAAACCCAGCTTGATCAGGTAGGGAAATAGCACAACTGTCGCAGAATGGCATCCTGAGCGTATTTGTTTTCTTAGGATTCAAACCAAACCACTTGCAAACTTGTTCCATGAACATTAAGGGGCGGGGGGGGGAGAAAACATAGAACCTATTTTAAAACACTAAGTGAAATAAAATCAATGGCTGAGCTCATTTTGTGCTAATAGTCTTCAAATGCCTTCATTGTTTCACTGTTCTTAAGCAACACTCAAGACAGACACATGTATAAGGCTTTATATTACCAGCCTCAAAAAAGGAACGTTTTTTTTCTTGCCGGTATAATGTCTGATAAGATATTAGTACACAAAAACATTTGCCTTAAAAGATAACGTCACTTATCTTAGTATTGTAATTCACTGGGTGGTGAAAAGATGCCCCTCAAATTAACGTATCTGCTACATACCCATGTTCAGTCAGTTCACAGGAAAGCACGTTTGTTTCCTGGAAAAGTGATTTTTAAAGAGCATTACGAGCCTTACCGTGCTTTAAGAGCATTATAAGCCAACCTGCAAAACGAGCACAAGAAGGGAGCAAAGCACCAGTAACACTTTCTGCTGTTCATATGCACATGACAATGGGATGAGCCTCCAGGGAGGGGGCAACCACCAGAGCTGCTGCTCATCACTGCCACCCCCCAAAACTGCTCCGGGAACACAGACCAAGCACCTCACGTAGGGAACCTCTGGACCTTCCCTCGGAGGTACACCGGTTCCTCCTGAGGAGGGAGCAGCACGTGTTTTTTTCCTAAAAACGCGAGACGAGGCGAAGAGATGCTGGTGTTGCCTCCCTGCGCTGGAGATGCCGGCCGGGAGGTACGTCCCTGCTCTGCCCGCGTGTGACCTGTCCCGTGTGTCCCGCTTCCCTCAACACTCACCAGCCACCACGCCAAGGATCTGACAAGCTTTCAGGGGAGCATGATTGGGGTGCAGTTCCCCCAGGCGAAGGAGACGTTTCCTGGGTGTAGCTCATTAGCAGAGAGGGGTTTTTGCCAGTGCCAGCTTGTGGCATGACTCACTGCTCTGCTCTCCTGCGGACTGAAGCACCGACTCCATAAAACGATTTGCAAACAAATGCTTACAGGTATGATAATAAATCAAATGCAATTCCAAACTATACCTAGCAAGGAGAGGCTTTTCTAACTCCGTCATCGACAGTCCCTGACCCACCGTCCTTGTGGCATTCACCCTGGGAGCGCACATGGAAATGGTTAGCACCGGCAAGGCTAGGTCAGCTCTTGGCATCTGCAGAAGCAAAACTCGCTCTTCAGAGCCACCAGCTTTCTGTGCCTCCTGCATTAGGCAGAAGGTGAGTAGGATTTTCGGGGTTATAATGCTTTAAACTCCTGCTTCCTTTGCATGTAAGTACTCGACTCCGTTACTGGATGCGACTTGCAGATTACCCCAAATATGGTACTTTTCCCACCTCTGGCCATGCATCAAAGGCTAACAGCACAGCTCCCTCCAACCCAGCCTTTGGATGAAGGTTGCTTTTGCAAACAGATTTAAAAAAACCGGTTTCAAAATAATGAAAGTAGAAACTGCCTTATGATGCAGCTAGGTACAAAACATTCATTTGGCCCCATCGAAGAGGCAGAGAACAGATTCCCCCAGATAAAGACGCTTGTGTTTGGAAAGACCGACAGATGATACGTTATCTCTGATTCCTCCCAGCTGGGCCACTGCCGCCTCTCCTGCACTTCTTGATACGCACATTTCCCTTAAACACATACCCACCTACTCGGGTGTTTTACAGGGTGGCTGCTAGCAGAGCCCGTCTTATTCAAGCTCTTCGATCTCTGTGTTTCAGAAGGGACAGTTACAATGCAACGAGAAGATAAACAAGCCATAATATCTTGTTTTTGCTACTGAACTCATGTTATCAGCAGTGACTTTGACATTTGGTGTGAGCTCTCGTTTTCATACACTCTAGTTCTATTGTGCTTTTTCTGATAAGAAACCTCAGTAACAGAAATGTACATCTGAGAATGACAGGAAAAACCTCCTACTTTTGCAGCAGTCTGACTGCATTCCCACTTCCAGCAGTGCTACAGCAGCTTAGGAGCTGCTTCCAGTTTGCACTGGAAACTGGGAGGATCAGAGTCAGCCTACCAGCATCTAAATAAGGTTATCAGTTTGAAGAATTTGGCAGAAACATTAATAATAAAGTTTTCTTTTTACTAGAGCAAAATGAACCCACTTGAGTTGTTTCCTAAAGAAAAATGTAGAATTTATTTGATTGGATAAAATCTCTTCTCACCTGCTCTGCAGTGCATGTGATCGCCTTTGGCTTCAAAAGCAACACGCACATCCTAACAGCAAAATGCTGCTCTGCCGATTTTAAATACATATAACAAATCCCTCCACTTTGAGCAAGCGTGAGGCAATGGGACCAAGATGGAAATCAAACCTTCAGTGGAAAGAGCCTGCACCTCTTCTGTTTGCTTCTCCCCCACCCTCCAGCTTTTTCAAGAACTTGTTTTCTAAAGAGTTGCTAGCAAACTCCTGTCTCACTTCCTAGACCCCCCATCTCCAGGGGTATTTTCACCTCTCCTACCATGGGCAGTGTCTTGGGGACTCACGTGGAGCATCAAACGTCTGCCACCAAAATAAACAAGGCAGCCTGGAGCTTTGGCAGCCCTCAGAACAGCAGTAAAGGGGTTTTCTTTACAGGTAATGAGCTGCCGAGGGATGTTTTGCCCGGTGGCTCACAGCCGGGAGGTGTACCTGGTCCCTCTGCTGAAGCGTGGCCCGGCCGCTCTCACCGGGCAGGCCAGATCGGACGAAGGATTTGAGGTGGCAGCGGGGCTGAGGCATTGCCAATATGCGCCAGGGCGGGTAGGATGCTGAGCTCTACTTTCTCCTAGTTCACAGGTACAAATCACAGCTGCTTGGCCTTTTTTTTTTTTTCCTCCTTTCCTCCCTGGAGTGTTCTGTGATGAGGTCAGTTTGAGCTGTGCATACCTGGAACTTATGTTAGCAGAAGGGAAAATGCCAATTACTTATATTTAAAAATAGACTGAGAGAACATGCTTTTCTCCCTCTTTTTTTTTTTTTTCCCCTTGCTGATTGCCTGGTGGTACTTACGGCTGGGAAGAAAAATCAAAACACCGCCACTGATTAGGCATTCAAGGCTTGTTTTTGTTTGGGTAGCAATCTAGAGGTGGAATGACATGCTATCTGGTGACAAAGGGAAAGCACACCCTACCTCGCCCCAGGTAAAATGTATGCTGCTCCCTTCCAACAGCAAGACTTATAAAAGCAACAGGTTGAGTCTAATGAATTTTATCATTTTACTAGAAAGGTCCCATGTGCTCTAGCCCACAGATTTCCCCTGTGCCAATGAAGACTGGTGCCCTTAGTGCAATAAAGAATGAAATAGAGCCCACTGCGCCATGGCCGCCTGTTACGCACCTCTTTGTGCTGAAGTAACCTTCACTCGTCTGAAGAGAGACCGAAATGCCTTAAAGCTACTTTATAAAACACAGAAGTGGCCATGTCATTGGCTACAGGTGAGCAAACAAGGAGAATTTAGAAACATCCAACAATTCATCTCAAAGTTTCACTTTGATGAGAGACGAATCCTTCGTTCATACGAAGGATGTTGCATCCACCTGGGGAACAGGCGCTCGGAGAACGCAGCTGAGCTCCTTGGTTCATATTCATTGGAAACCCTTTGGACTTCAAACGCTTCCACTATTAGAAGTGGGTGCCTCTGAGACAAATCTAGCTTCCTTTTCATTTTGTTTCAGCTTTTGAAGCACATTTGAATGGTTCAATTTATAGCAAAGAGGAGTGCTAGGACAGAGCTTGCTAAGTTATCTCTGTGTCTTCAGATATATTTTAGGGTAACAGGAATTTTAGGAAGGAATTCATAACTATACGAAAGAAAGACTTATGGGCTTTGCAGCTAGTGTGTTAGGGTTATTAAAATACGCTTTGTTATCTTCGCACATGGTAGAAGCTTTATGAATTATTCTTATGGAGATGATTCCTCGTTTTAATGTCTGAAAAGCCCTAAAGTTAGATGACACTTTGATTGCTGCTTTCACTGGGTAAGTACTAACAATATCTCTGCTCCTCAGGAAAATGAATATTCCTGTATTTTCCCCAAACCAACCTTTGCAGACATGAAAGACAACAACAAAATTTCTCTTTGTTTTTCAAAACCTGTCCAGGGAGCAACCTTGGACTTGCTGCACATACATCAAACCAGAAGAGAACTACTGCCCAAAGACGGTGAATGAAACTGTACAGAAGACCCAGAAAATAAATCCTTTAACATGTTAAGATACCTTCTGGAGATGTTTGTGCTCTGTCTGTTACCCAACCTGTTTGGGGTATGGAAGGACAGAAAGAGCAAATGGATGCATCCTTGCCCTTCTGGTTCAGGAGACATTTAAAAGCTCTATTATTAAGGACTGAACTGGCATCTTGCAACATTTCTTGAGATTTAAGGAGTATCTGCAGTGCTCTTGAGCCAGCAACAGAGGATGGAAATGCAAGCCTACACCTTGGGCCACTACAGAGATTCTTAAGAAAACTGTTTCAGAGCTTCACTTGTTGCATTGGCACTAGCTCAGCTGTACGGAGGGAAGGAAGAGGTAGAAATAAGGGACGTCCCTCCTCGGGGACACCAACGTGTCATAAGCACAGTGGGGTGGGAGTGAAAGTGGCATTTCCATCACTGCTGCCAGTGGCACACGTAACCTCTACAGGGCACAGGAACACGTGTATCTCCTGGGTCTGAATCACAGCGCACCCAACCGTGAACCCAACAGCCCGGTCTGATCTTAAGGGATTTCAAAATACAGGGAAGGTAGTTTGGTACTCACTTCCCCTCCCATTCTTTTCTTCCTGAAAATTCAATAAAAGCATCAGTACACATGTACAGACACATGGACTACAGGTGATTTTTCCAAGCCCTTTTTAAATGTTTGTGTGTCACAGTGGCCATCTGATGCTTGTATTGACTCTCTTGGAAATTCTGGCCACAGAGAAAGAAAAAAAAAAAAGATGTAAGGTTTTGGGAGACAGAACTACAAGTATGTTAGTATCTATAACAGATCCTGAAGAATTTAGTATGCCAAAAATCAGTTATAAGACTTTGAACATATGCGTATGATGGTGGATTTTTAATGCATAGAAAATGTTTTTTCTTCGAGTAATAGGAACAAATGACTTTGTAGTACATAAAACTATTAGTTGAAATGTGTTTGTAAAGTGGCTGATATGGATGTTGTTTCATCAGTACTCATACAGGACATTAGTAAAGTCAAACTTTATTTTTCCAGACACTTGCAGAGCAAGTGTAAATTTAAACAATAAGTAAGCTCTTCTCAATACATTATGGAGTGTCTAACCACCGGACAGAGCTGACAGATGCATGTGTACATTGGATGATTTCAAGAGATAAAAGCACATGTTTGGGGGTTTGGTTTGAGGCATACTTTCCACAGGATGAGATCTCTGATAGCCATTATTTGTTTTGCTCTTGCCAAGCTAGAGAGGTTTCAAGCATGATAACAATTGTTAGAGTTTACTCTGTTAAAACATTTACTTAACATTAGCAATACAGAGTGCTACTTGCAGGCTATTTCTAACATGAAAGCCTATGCTGTTTCCTATAAGAATTATATAAGTTTCATTTGGCTCTTTAGAAAAACAAATATAATTAAGTTATTCAGCTGGTCCTCTACACATCAGCCAGTATTACTAATGCAGAACACTGTGTTTAGGTTCAGCCTACACCAGTACTGGAGCAGGTTCTGACACATGAAGGGCCCTTCAATACTTCCTGAGCTTGGGTCTTGGTTGCACCATGCAGCTTTGCATTGCAAAAAACTGGTTGCTGAAACCATCCACAAACAGTGCAGCATTCACTGACATTGACCTACTGGTTTCTATGTTACTGTCTTTCCAGTCACGACGTATATGGATCCACAGAGCAGCCTCAGAATACAGGGTGGTGGGGTTGTGGGGTTTTTTTTGTTTGTTTTGGGGGAGTTTAGGGCGGTGTTGTGGGTTTTTTGTTTGTTTTTCCAAATTCCCATTAACTAGCTGCCTTTAAAAAACCCCCTAATCTATGGATTTTATTAGGATATATTTATCCAAGTTGTTATGGCAATGGTACATTAAAAATCAAATGAAATATTTGTCAGCAAGACAAATTTAATTGTTGCCTAGGGTCTGGAACAAACACAACAGTAGAGATAACATGCCACTAATATGGCTCGTTTGAAGTAACAATACTGTATCAATTAAATTGGGGCTAAGTTACACAGCCTTCCTAAGCTACTTAGCTGATGCTTGGGGATGTGAGACTTCACAGTCTATGCCAAGGGAAAATGGTTGGACTTTCTGTGCTAATGAGTAGCTGGAATTTACTATTTTCTGTAATACACACTCACTCTCTTGTCCAGTGTTTTGTACTGTTGCATCCTTCTTCAACTGGGAACATGAATAGTATTTCTGTGCCTCCCATAGCAACAGCATTATGGGACTCTTATTTCTTCTTCTTTTTTTTTTTCTTCTTTTCCTCCAAGTAGCTTGTGGAGTACATAAAATTTTGACTGAACTTGAGATAAGCTTAAGTCACAGTTTTCCAACATCCAGGCATCAAACTCACAGGAAAGGCTGGAGCTACAGATTTGCAGGCCATTGCCTAAAGCCCTTGCATTAGGATTCCTGATCCCGTCTCCAGCTTGGTGCTGCTTATAATCAAGAATTTGTTGCAGGGTGATCTCCTGACTAAGGGATACAGAAGACTGAAATGCAACACTGCAAAGAGAAAACAAAGGCCAGTACAGCCCTCTTTTGGAAGGACTTAGTCGTTGTATTAGTCTTGGCACAGATCTTTGGAGAGGGATTAGTTTCATCCCTAGTACAGGACATAAATCTCTCTGTAAGAATCATCACAAACACAACTCAGAGATGCTATGGAAGCTCTTAACCCTTCACACTCAACATAGTTAATGGGCAAACTCAAGTCCCAAAACTTGTAAGGCAAATTGTGCTTCTCAGGTGAAGTGTCCAGAAAGCCCACGGCACGGGGGAAGTCAGATCTCCCTGGTAGAGTTCCCAGCCCAGACAGGCGAATACAGGATTTGGAAAATAACAACTAACAGATCTGGACACTACCAGTCCTATGTCTATCCAGGTAAAATTCCAGTGCATCCTGCCCTAAAGCATACCTCTCAGGTAGCAAGCAAATGCAAACTACTCTGCATTTATCAGACCAGTCTACGCAGCAGCGCGTCCTCTTCATGCCTGGGTGTTACAGAACTGAGACTTCAGGTAAAGCCACCAAGGCCCGGGAGGCTTCACACACCTTCCAAGTTCAGAGAGGCATCACAGAGACTCCGCAATCTCCCCAGGAAAAAAAAATAAGTGGATAGGAATGCAGCACCCGGAGATCCTTCTTATCTACAGCCCCTGTTCTCCAACTGTGCTGCAAAGACTTTATCTGCACTTTTGCTCGGTGCAAGAGGAGGGTCTGGCAGTCTAAGCCACATCTACACAGGAGAGCACACTTCAGTGGAAGTCCCACTTTCCCTGAGTTTTAACCCTTGGTCCTGTGGAGTAAAGGCGTATATGTGGCCCACATAGTTGTTATAGTGTGTTATCTTAGATGACTCTGACAGATGTTGACATGAGATTCATTTTGATATGAAAGCAACAAGGCTCTTATCTGTTGCCCAGAGAAAATGCCTTTTACTTGCAAAATGCTTCTTTTTATTGGCGATAACAGGGTACAGCTGGGCCTTGTGAAGGAACAGACTTTTTAAAACATACGCACTCAAAATCAGAAATTAGCTGTTAGCAAAAAGACCGGCACATATACTATAAATGACTCTGGCCCACAAGTATGGCTAAAAAGAAAAAAAACCCCAAAAGCAGAGTTGCTGTACACAATTGTATTTTGTCCAGTCCTAGGAAAATGCATGTTTCATCTAGATTATGTTGTAGGCAGCCAATTTTCCATACAGCTGTATTTACAGCATAATGTAGTCACTGAATGCAGCTCTGATACCATATAGAAACCTTTAATAAGACACCATAACTTTTGTGTCCATCCACCAGGAATGTGCTGCCAGGAGATATCATATTTACAATATAAAAGGGGACGTATTTTAGATTTGTCCCAATTAACCTTGTAACGAGATGTATTGGAGTGCTTATTAATGACAGTAATGAGATGCAGACAAGACAATGTATAAAACATCATTGGCATATAAATTAAATTCATATACACAGATACCTTTATGCACTGGACATGAAGGGAAATTATTAAGAGGCAATTTCATAGGAAAAAAAGGCTAATTAGAAAAAAATTCAATACTTTTCCTAGCTTGTATCCATCAATGTTAGAAAACCTGTTTGCCCACTGACCGAGGAATTGTTCCCACTGCTTTTACCATGCAAGTTACAAAACTAATTTTATGATGGTCCTCTTGGAAGTATTTGCTACAAACAGCTACATATCCATTATCTTTTGACTATATATTGCTCTGTTTAATTTGCTTTGGTATGGATGCATGATTTAAAAATAAAACATCTTTTCTATCTTTAGAAAGCTGCTCTACATGTAAGATTATTTCTCATTGACACAAGTTACAATCACCTTATTTACATAGATCCCACAAGTCTTAGGTTTTATAAGGCAGCATAAAGGTGCCAATCCCCAGCATAAAAACTAATGTGCTTAAATTGGTAAGTGGGAATTGTCCACTTAAAATTTGTAGATCTACTCACGCCAGTGAAGTTATTCACACACTCAAGTGCTTTGTTGAGCTATGGCCTAGTTTTCCTGTTTTACCATCACATATCTTCATTAAAGTCATGCCTAAATCCTGTCCAACTTGGAAAAATTTAAGGTGTGCCATTAGCAAAATGGAGACTTTAAAATGATTGTCATGACCAGCAATAACAACAAACTGATTACCATGCTGAGCTTTATAATAGCATTTCACTTTCTTTTCATTATTAGAATTATAATAAACAGATAAATTACATCCACACATACACAAACAGCTATGTAAGCATGGCTGAAATAGTCAGAAAATCACTTTATCAGAGGAGTGATTGGATCTCAAAGGATACTAGAAATTATGTACAGTAAAAGTAATAGCTCATGCATGACTTACAGTCATCAGGAGAGGCAGGAGGCAAAGGAATAAAGCTTCAGATACCTAAGAGTTTTTCATATTATTACAATCGTATCCTGCCGTGTTACTTATTACTTCTTTAAAAATACTAAATGAAGGTAAAGTACTTTTTTTCAGTGTTGTTTAACTCTGAAAACCACCACACCTCCCAAATAACTTTAATGTCCTCTATTTTTTAAAATTAGCTGGTAAGCGAGGAGGAATGAAGCCAAAGTGAACAAAGAATGAGCGGGAAGAGGAGGGAAAGGCACCAAAAGCCTTGGAAGGACTTAATGCAGCGACTAAGACAAGTTGCAGAGGTGGTGAAGAAAAAGTCCTCCAAAACATCAGAGCTTGTCCTCTGCCTCGCCGCTCTCTGCAGGGCTGTCTGTTACCAGAGCTATGCCACCGTTCCTGCCAAAATGGGACAGCACAACTATTTCTGTCTGCCCACTCATCCAGCTAATACTGTTGAGGTCAGGATCGCTCAGCACCCCAGAGTCAGCCCCGAAAGAAGGTTTCCCCTGAGATCTGTACAACGTCTAGCAGAAGGGGGCCCCAGACATTGATGGGAAACAGCCGTTGTCCCAAGGACTCTATAATCCGAAGGGACAAACTATGAAAGGGGTCACCCTAGAGCCCCACTGAAGGCAAAAGGTCAAGTCTTCTGGGTCAGTGCACTATAGTAAGTCAAAGATCTACACTTGTACCAAGACGGAATTAAGCTAGACTCACGCAAAGTCAGAATTTTCCCCCTAATGCAACAGCTTCTGATCAGCACAGATTTGGAAATGGGTGCTTTGAAGGGAGATGAGTCCATTCCCAGAGACCCTTATCTCAGACTGGTGCCTCTTTTCTAAACTGCTGTGGAGTTTTTAAAGTCTACACAACTTAGCACACGATCACGAAAGGTTCAGTATCGCACCACGCGCCGCTTGTTTCGAGTTCACCCTTTGTGTCGCCACAGACAGGTTTAGTGAAAGCCATCTGGGTTTTACACTCCCAGAAGATTTTACTGCTCATTCACTTAGGGCTTTAAATATAAGCTGATGTCTACTGTGCACAGTATCTTGTCTGTTTTATTATACAATATTGCACTGGTGAAATGATAAATGCAAAGCAAGGAATGGCCGAATGACCGAAGCACTAGGTTGGGACTGCCTGGGCTCCCAGGAGCCACAGGACTGAGTCTCAGCAGGGTCAAGCCAGCTCTTCTCCCTCAACTTAAATAAATAAAACCCCACAAACTACTACGTGTGGTCTTTCACAAATGTCTTCAGAAACAACTTGTGCAGTCAGTCAAATCTCCTACCACTTTTTTTCTTTTTTGTAAGGAAAAAAATTTATTTTTGTGTTCTTGCTTCAAGTGTCACAGCCATATGTTATTTTGCAGAAAGTTGTGGGTTTCCCTTTATCTGGTCTACTACACACCTCCACTTGGCACCTTGACATACAGCAGTCAAAAGCCTGGCCCCGTGCTGAGAATCAAGTAGGCACTAGCAGCTACTGATATTTCCCTACCTGTATACTTTGGGTTTGTAGAAGTTTCACTCCGTTTCAACTCATTTAGTAAAACAAAAAAGCTCTGACTACCATCACCACTTTCCCTTAATATGTAGTTATGACTGAAAACAGGAGATCCAGTAAAGCAATTAGCAAGCAGTCTACTTGCAACTGATACATTAAATGCCAGGAGATGGGAGGCATCAGGAATCAAGATATAGGTTCCATAAATTTTTTTTTATAATTCAGGGATTTGTTTGTTCTTTACTTTGCTTTTGAAAATCACAGCTACTAGGTGAACTAAGCATGAAAATCTTGCTACTGAACAACAAAAAAGCTAAATTAGTTACTGAGTACCCATTGCCAAGGGCAACACGTTCAACAGAGGATATGATAATGACAGACGAATCCTCACTAAATTCTCTCTCTACAAAATAACTGCACAATGTCTTAGATATTTTCACTCATGCTCGAGTCACCTTCCTTCCACAGCAGCTGCTTGCAGCTCTGTCAGTGAAAGCCAATAGAGGTATGGTTTCCTGTCATTAATATGACAGGATCGCCCCAATTTTCAGCTGACAGCACTGGATTTTTATGGCTGTTCATGCCTTTTTCTTTCCTGCTCCTCCTTTGTATTCATTTTTTTCCCTGGGAATTTTGTTCTCTTCCTTTCTCTGTTTCCCCTATTACTGTCCCTTGAGCCAACACAGATTCCTACACCTTCTACATCACCTTTTCACCTTTCATAGAGGTTGTTTTTTGTTCCAGACAACAATAGAAATGAAGCAATGACAGCACAAGGTGACTTCATTTAGTCCAGTGTCTTTCAAACGGATCCAAAACACAATTTGGCGAGGAGCAACACAGTCTCAGCACTAGGTAACAAGAAAAGAATGGTCTGGTATGAGTAGGACTCATTCTTGAGTATTTAAAAGCCCAGCAGGAGGGCAAGTTTGGGGACCATGTGGTGCTGGGTCCTCCGGGAAGAGTTCATCTTCCACAAAGGGAGAAGCTCAGGCAATTTATAACCACACTAACTGCACCCACAGTCAGACATTTCTGCTGTCAACCCTTGTTGATAGGGATACAACATGGTCCCACTATCAGCCAAAAATTATTATCCATTACGTACACTAAGGCACCATAAATTTAACCCATCTCCGCTCTTTTGCTCGGGATGTAAAAGTCTTGAAGCTGCTCATTAGCCTGGCATGGGGATTTGCTAGAACCACACAAAATGGAGGTCCTTACTCGTGCAGGCACAAATCTTGTTGCCTTTCTCACAAGCGCAGCCCCAACCACAACCATGCCCGCACGTAGCAATTACTCACTGTACTACAAGATGCAAATCAAACTTTCCTTTTAAGTTAAGCAAGCACACTCTTAACAAAGCCATCAAACCCATCAAAACACTTACTAATTATTAGGAAATAAAATCGTGGTCCACGCACCCAGGTTTCTGAAATTACCAGAGGCCAATAAGCAATATCTAGCAGGAAGCACATGAAAGTACCTTTGTTAACAGTCTTTTTATTCCTTCATCAAATTCATTTTGTTTAGAAAGAATATTTCTCCTTATTTTCTTTTGCCAGATAAGCCCAGAACTGGGGAGCTTTTGTAACAAGGGCTAGCAAACAATGTAGAGTGTTGGAAAGAAACCATGTTTAGACAGGCAAACCATGGATAACAGTGATATTGTGTGTGTCAGGCAAGAGAAAGGAGGGACTGCAAACTAATAATGACAGGGCTATTTATTACTGAATAACCAGCCTCTAATTTTAGAAACATAAGATCTCCTATTTTCTATTGTTCATTTTAATTAGTATTTTCCCTAAATAGTCTCCCTCTTCCTATATGCTATTTATACAATCGCAAAGAAAATATCAAGTGCATGCAATGTTAGCAGAACGGCAACAAAACGTGCTGCAAGCGGTATGTTAGCTGTGCATTGTCTGGAGCAGGGACAATCTAGGGAATGATTTTGTCTTTTGCAACAGGACATTCTTGTTTCCTTTTAGAGAAAATATTCTGCCTTTAGTCTTTAGTATCCCACCATATCATCACATCTCACAGACACAGAATTGCAAGCAGCACATTGAACCCTGTAAATAGGGTGACAGAGGTAAATATCTCTGTGAAGAGCAGCCTTGAGCAGCTGGAGGAATCCAGCCCTGAATTGGGTTCTCTCTCTTTAAAATCCCTTTTAATTTTTTTTTTTTTCCTTACAAAGCTGAGAAAATGCTTGGCAGTGGCTCAGAAGCTGGTGCACTGCAAGATACCCTGTCTTGCTGTTTCCTTGCACTTCCCTCATCTGCTGTAACCACTTGTTTCTTGACATAAGTAGGCGAGAAACCTGTGATTTAGTATGCAGGGCCCTTCAGCTACGCCCTTGCACTCACACAACAAAGGGCATTTGGGAAAGGGATATTTTCATCATGGGCATACAGGGTTCACTTTACCCTCTGAGTGCCTAAACATGCTATTCAGAAGGATGCTGTATTTCTGCTTCCTTTCCCTGCAAGATGGCACAAAACTTTCCGTCTGACGGCAAAAAAGTCCAATAATGGTAAGCGTGGCTGTACTGGGCAAAGGTCCTTCTCGCCCTGGGCTTTGCCTCCACCACCAGACACAAGCAGATGCCTGGACAGGAGCGTAATGACAGGTCAAAGTTATATAAAACTTCCTCCCTTACATACTTCTTAGCTCTCTTTTTTTCTGAGTCATGTGTGAATTTTTTCTGTTGAACAGCACCCTGTGGATTCCTCTTCCAAGAACTTGTCCAGTCTCTGCCTGGACTCATGGAAACCCTTAGCATTAAAGGCGGTGTTCTGCAAGGAGCTTCTCATATACAAAACCTACATTTTTTTATGTGCTTGAATTCAGCTTCTGCTAAATTAATTTGATATTTGTTTATCAGGTACTTGCATTCGGGGGTTTGAGAGCAGATTTTCTTTTGACTACAGCAATATATTTCCTATGGTCTCTCCAGAAGTACCGATGCCCTCACTCTTACTAGTGCTAACTTCAAGCCAAAATAAAATAGAGGAAACAGAGCTGGCAAATCTAAAGGTAAACACAAATAAGTGCAATCTGGCCTCCTCGTCTTTCCTTTTGAGATTGTTTTATACTAATGAATTTTTAAAAGAAATAAGTAAGCAATGCTGCAGGATTTAGGTGCCTCTGCTCATTTGTGCCAGCACAGCTCCCCACCTCACACATTTCCATAGGGAGTGCATGTGTCACAGTTTTGACACTATCTGCTCTTACAAATAGGTACGGGAAAGGTGAATTTGGTTGCTAACACAGGGGGTCTGAAAAGAGGGTCCACCTAAACCCAAGTTAGACAGATCAATGTAAAATGCTGCTTGTTCCTGAAAAGAATCCAAACTCAGATATTTAAATTTAGTGCATCTCCAAGTCTTATAAATGCATAACCCAGGAGGGGAAAATAAATAAATAAAATCTGTAATAACAGAGTCGATTTCAGCATAAAACAGTCTCTGGGCTGCTCCGACCCCCAAGACCCCCCTGCCTGCCTGCACTCCTGAGGGTTTGCAGGAGAGCATTTCCCACTGCCAGGACCAACTGCAGTTGGCTGCTCGTCCTAAAGTGGCAAGAAAGCAGAGAAAGGCAGCACATCATGGGGTGTTTTCCCCTTGGGCAGGGCTGAAACTCCTGTAAGGACTCAAGCGTCTTCCTTCATTGACAGACTCGCTTCAGCAGTCGCCAAAACTGCACTGCTTCTCTGTAAGAGCTGGCAAAAACCAGCTGAATATTCAGTTTCTGTTGTGTTAAGCCATGATCCTCTACGAACTATTGGTGCCAAGTTTTAAGCAGCTCCATGTGCAGCGTTTTGTAAATCACTTCCAGATATGCAAATGACATCATTAAAACATTTGCATATACCCGTAAGTTTCTACTTCAGGTCCATATGCCCAGGCTGTAAAAGAGGGCAGAAAATAATGCTGCAGCATGGCATGAGGCAGGTACGTGTGCGGAGCGATGGGAGCAGGGAGGTGCAGACCATCTCTGCCTGCCCTGTGACAGCTGCTGCAGGAGACCCCGGGAGCTAAAACCTATTTTGCAAAGGAGCAAAATGCAAAACATACCCTTTCTGCTTGACCCAAGGAGCAACTGGCCTGAGTGAGCAGTGTGTGACATCTCTGGTGATGGGGGAACCTACCCACAGGCATGCACGAAGGTGTAGATTTTACCCACTCATCCCACTGACTTTAATACTCTCCCACTCTGCAAGACTTCGTGGCATCAAGGCTTCCTCAGCTACGTAAAATACAGCACGGAAACTTGAGAAATGTATTTGGAGAAAGATGCAACCACCCGTATGCAATCTGAAGATTCATTGCAGGGCTAGAGACCACAAAGACTTCTGAGGGAATGAACAAACTGGGGTGGCTTAGCTTGAAGAAGGCAGACAGGGCATGGGAGAGCAGCCTTCAAACACATAAAAAGCTGCTGCAAAGAAGAAGGGAGGGATCTATTTTCCATGCCCATGGCAGATAGGAGAAGCAGTAATGGGATTAAATTGCAGCAAGAAAGATTAAGGTTAAACATTAGGGAAAATTACTGAACAATGAGGCTAGCGAAGCACTAGAATAGATTGCTTGGGGAGGATGGAGAGTCTCTGTCATTGGAAGTCTTAAAGAATAGATTAGACAAGTGTCCGTCAGATATGACAGGTACAGGTGGTCTTGCCTTAAGGTGGAGCGATGGGGAAGATGGCCCATTGGGACCAATACCTGTCCTGCAGGCTGGTGAAATAGGCAACACAATAGGAATCATATCTATGCATGCTCACAATCTGCAAAGATATTTTAAATAACATTTTAAAACTACTAAAAAAGATAGTCAAAATTGTAGCCCTCTTGGAAAAAAATTACATACACTTTTACTTGTAATGGTCTATTAATTGTTTCACAGCCCTGATTTTAGTTTTCACTGGTTTAGGTTTTTGTATCATCAGTTGTGCTCTGATGAAATCCTTGGGATTTCTCAAAGCTATAAAGAATCAATTGTGAAAGATTCCAGTTGCTAGTGGGAATATTTTCAGTATTATTTTTCCTAAAAGGAAAAGCATCAGGAAAAGAGATTATTTCAATGACCAAATATAATTGGGAAAATACTTTTTTTTAAATTTTATATTTCCCTCAATCATCTTCAATAAATGCCAGTTACATACTTCATTCACTAAAGTCATAAAATAGAAAAACAAGCTGAAACTGTCAAATTATTTTTTAGCCCAGCTCTACAGTGAAATGTATATACTCATCCTGTAAACCCTTCAACACATGCCTAAGTCCATAATAACCTCAATTAACTGGTCATAATGCCTTATTCCTAGACTTCCTATAACATGTATATTTGATAAAATAAAATGGCCAAAGCCACCATGCAGAAAAGGCAAAACAAACTGCACCGCACATGTTAACAGAAAAAAAAATAAATGAAATACTTTTTTTTTCAGCTTCTTATTCTCCCAGGATCCAGACCTGTTACAGAACTGAGTATTACTAGCCATATTTTTGAAGGATAAACCAAGCCTGTGCAGCTCACCCCATCCCACACAAGGAATCTGAGTCTGGAGAAGAAGCTGTCAGAGATTTTGGATGTGTTTAATTCAATGAGAATTTTCCATCCACTCCCATGAAGCCAAGTTTCCTCCCCAGATCTGCTGTTGCTCCAACAAGTGAGGCGTGCTGTCATGTGGCTTCCCTTACTCAGACATATAGACCTAACACAGATGAGTCTATTTATGGATGATTAGAAATAAGTCTACAGAACAGAGTCCTACAGAAAAGTACGAGAGAGATTTGCCAGTGCAATCAGGTGTAGACCATAATCTGGAGGGGGACCTGCACTGCAAAATGAAGCACTTTGCGGGGCAGCATTTGAGATAACAGTGCAAACCAGTTTCAGACCAGTGATCAAGGAAACCTTAGCAGGCTAGCGGAGCTAATTTGCAGCTTGGACATTCGTGTGGAAAAGACTGTCAGGTTTACTGTAACGCTCATTAAACAAGAGTAGTGACTACTGTGGCTTCTGCAGACCACCTCTCCTGCCTGTGTAGAAAGGATTGAACATATATTGGTTCCTTTACACAAAACAACACACTTTTATTGTCCAGTTATAGCACCTGAACTAATACAGTATAAGATACAACAGACCCAAAATTCACGCTGCCAACTTCATGAACAAATCTTTAAACCTCTGCCACAAAACATACACAAAAGAAATGCTCCTGCCTGGCACGAACTCATTCACATCAGCCCGTTCAAGAAAATGCACCTTTCTCCTAGCTTGCAGCAAAGAACATCTGCTTCAGCAACTCAGCTCAAAACCAAACCACTGCCCTCAGAATAATAAACCCACAATGGCCAAGGTGAAGATACCAACCCACTACGTCATGGCAGTATTTCTACTGAGAAGGCGCACTCTGTGGACAGGCACATTTTTCTTAAGAATCTGAGACAACAGGACTGTGTGTAAGTGGTAACAATCCTAAATCCCCGTCGTCCATCCCTGCAAGAGCAGGGAAAGGTGCAGAGCCCCCCAGCTGACCTTTTTAATCAGAGTGAAATATTTAAATAAGGCCATAGCAAAAAGGCATCATAAAAATAAAGTAGGACACACTAATTCTTGAGAAAAATATATAATTCATAATGAAAGTTACGGGTTTGTCAAAGACTTTAAATGCCTAATGCCCCAAATTCTCTGTGAGCCATGGCCTGTATGACAGGTTCAACATGACACATCCCTGCAAGCCAGCACAACCTTCTGCCTGCGCTAACAGGTCTAGCGGATAGCAAAAGGGATTTAGGATTGGCCTTTTAAAAGAAAACACGATTCAGATTACTCATCTAAGAGTCCTAGTTATGCAAGTTTCTGTGTCAAAAGAGATTCTGGAGAAAGAGTGATCTGTGAAAACAACATTATAATTTGTTCTCCAATTAAAGTAACTGTAGGAGTAGGCATGTTCTCTAAGAGTTGGGTTTTGGTAGGAAACATGGTCAACGAGCAGAAGATTCGGCTGTGGAGGTCTGACCGAGCCATTCCAAACCTAGTATGTGTGTGCAAATAGTCCGAGCCAAACTTATACACGTACAGATTCAATGACTGATTCCTTCACCAAGGAGTCAACATTCAAAGCCTGAGGTATTTGCTAGCGCTTAGCAGGGAGAAACATCAGCGTCATGCCAGTTTTAAAAGCAGCAGCAGATTTTTGTGGCGTGCAGAACGGGACCACCGCTGCCTGCAAGAGGAGCTGGGCTGGTCGGATCTCTGTGGTGGGACAGAAAGGAAGACAAGAAGTATGTGCCTTGTATCTGGTCACAATACGGACCAGCTTTGGTGTTGAGCTAGTCTTTGCTTGGAGAGGCTTGGGGAAAGACAAAAAAAATGGGCCTTTGAGAGCAATAAAGAAAAAGGTGATAAAAAATGAAATGGAATGAATCACTGAAGACCACACAGAAAAAGATACCAGAACAGGTGGCCATCCAAAGCTATGGGAAGAGGAATTTCCAGCATGGTAAAAAGTGCTAAAGGAAGCATAACTACACAGGAAAAGCATCTTATTAGTAACAGATTTTTTTTTTTAAAGCAACCCTCATTTTAAAAAGCAGTTTTCAACAGTGCTGCAAATATCTCAAAAGTTTAAGAGGATGATTTCTCTTATTCTCCATATCCATATATTACCATATCATTTAGCACAGAATAAAGACCCATCAGTTTAATTATACAGCTAAAGACAGGTGGTTGTTGTTGTTTTCTTTGATGATGATGCACTGCAACAATAAACAGGCCTGTTATTTTTAAATTAGCATATGGGTTCTTTCTTTGATGATACAACACCTGTGGTTAGAGTGTATGTTGAACTGGAGAAAATACCTCCTGGAAACATCTCCACAGACTTAAGATTTCAAATTTAGAACAACAAAAGCTCCACTTGAATCCCCTGTTGTTGGAAGGAACAGCAATTAATTATTAAAAAAGGAACCAAAACATTACCATCAATCCTGCTGACAAGAGGTGCTGGTGGTTACAGTGGACAAGGACAATTATGCACATATCACAGGGCTACAGACAACTTCTGAATTACAATTACACCAAGAAACTCACTACAAATATCACAGATGAATACCACTGAAAAACATTATCAGGACTGGCTTGAAACATATGTTGCATTAGTGCTGGGGGAAAATAAAGCATACACCAACTTCAGAAGAGATGTCTGTCGAGGCAAATTTTTTATATGTTAAAAAATTCTGACATTCTGAAGCCTGTGCAAAGAAATTAACTGCTCCCCCCCCAAAAAAAAAAAACAAACAAACCAAAACCAACCAAAACCCAACTAAAACTTATACTGCATTAACTATTTTTACAACTTTAAGAAAGTGCCTGGTTAGGAATTTTTCAAGTGCAAGTAGAAGAAATGCACACTTGCAGGTTTTTCTGATTATGATAGTCATGACCATGCTGATGAATGCATCAAAGGAGGACGATCAAATGGTCCTTGCAAGATGTCCTGCAACTTGAACAAGCATTACTACTGCAGATGAGCTGTCTTGGCCTGCCCATCGCCTGCATCGTTCTCAGGCTATCGCACTGGCAATGCCATTTGCAGAGGATTCTCTTAATTCAATTCCATTGCAAAACGGGGAGAGAGGAGAACAAGAACAAAAACCCCAACCAATCAAAGCAGAGAAATTATAAACCAACTGGAAAAAACCCACCCTTTGAGGCAGACTGAAATGAGACACTGCTTGGTATTTTAATATCAAGCAGGATAAAGGTCCTGGGTATTTGCTATAATGGGTTAAATCGTCTTTAGTAAGAGGTAGAGGAGGTAGCAAACTCAAACTGAGCATACATGTAAGACCAATTGAAATGACCTGGCCCTTCTTTGTGTTAGCAAAACCTTGGGTGAACAGAAAAATGACTAAAGCACCATCTGTACACAGAAAATGGGGAAGAAAGATAGAGGAATAAAATTGGAAGGCGATAATTAAAGAGATGTGAAAGAATCCTATAAATATAGATTCAAGGATGGAAAATTCAGCAAACAAACTTCAATAGTTGGCATTTTTTATTCTCAGTCCAGGTTTCCTTCCATCAGTGGATCTCAAAGCAGTTTACAAATATTAGCTGATGAAATTTGTTCTTCTGCCAAGTTCCCATTGACAAAAATCACATCTGTTAATGCAACCAAGTACTGGAATAGAGTTTAGTCACAAAGATTTGAAAAACTTTTGGATGTTCAGTTTCAAAATATTGTCTCCAAAGTTCCCTAAAGTAGCTGACCTGGGAAAGGAAGGCTTGCAGGCTGCTCTTAAAAAGTACAAGTTCCATCTGCAGGGAGTTTGTATCAATCCTCTGGTGTCCCAGTAAAATATCAAAGTAGTGATCACTGAGAATAATTTGTATACGATAGCCTAAGCCTAGTGGTCCCTTAATGCAGTCCTTACTAGTTAGATATGAAATAGCTCAGCCTGCAATTACAGAATGCTTTAGGTTAGCTGGTCAGATCCTCATCTGCTGTAAATTGGTATCGTACTGATTTTGGCAGGGCACTAATACTTTATTCCAGTTGAATATCAGGACAAATATCACTTATGAACATCTCCAACTACAGAATTTGGGTCTCACAGCACACACAATTTAAAACTCTCTCTTTCACCAAACTACGTTAGATAGCCAGTGTTAAAGCAAAAAAAAGGTACAATATAGCCTGGAGTGGCATAATAGTATTCTGCGATTATGCTATCTTGACATCATTTACCACTTTTACTACAACCTCTTTTTTGCCATGTTCCCATTCTTCCAGAAAATAAAGTCTATAATATGTAATAATTTAGAATTAATATCTTGATTCCCTAGATCCTTTAATGAATTCAAATGCACCTAGGGAATCTAACCAAAGACATCTGTTCATGAATAGTGAGAATTATTACCAAGTCCTGGTGGAGACGGCAAGATGCCATCTCTTCCCGAAGTATCTCCCAGCTGAGAAATCAACTGTCTCCTGGCTGAATTTTCTTGTGTCAAGGTTTTACCGTGTTATGTCTCTTGGGATTACTTACTAACAAGAGCTCCCTCCCAAACTTTTACAACCCCCAGAAAGAAGAAAGATGAGCCTAGCATTTTTTTGTTGTCCAACTACACAGGCATACTACCTTTATCATATAAAATAATGATGGCCTCAATTAATACTAATTACTACTCCAAAGTTTCACAAATCCCTTTTTAATCATCTTTGGGTTTAACTGATTTACCCTAAACCCCTCTGACTGCCAAAAAAATTAACATTTCATTAGACAAATCATAACCTACTCCCTATTCTCCAAAATCCAACCCATCTGGAAATATTCTACCTCATCAAATGTCAGACTTGCACAGTATAATGGAAAACTACTTTTATTTAAAAACCACACATACATACACATAGCAAGTGTGATACATCTATACTTAGAGATGCAGATCTAGAAATATCACCACACCCACATCCCACCCACCACTCACTACACTCCAGAAGATGTCCAGTGCCTTCACCAGTTACCATTTTACTTCTTCCTCTCTCTTTGCAAATCTTCTCTCTCCCTTCCAAACATCCATCACAGATTAATTTACCTCTACTGTCAGAAATGTAAACCATCAGCAGCTTGTTATATTGAAGAGGTTAAATGAAACTTTTGACATGACTTGTGTTTAAAATCCATCTTTAGCTGATGGCATGTCATCAGCTAGAAAATGTGTAATCAGGAGAGCAGACCTGAAAGTCTGAAAAGTCAGAGAATGCAAAGTTCTGCTGGAGGTTTTTCTTTCCTCTCTCTGTCTTTTTTTTTTTTTTTTTTTTTAAATTAACAAGTTCTAAAATATATTTTCTATTTTTGGCTTCAAGTGTGGCTATGGTCTGAACAGTGACTGTGTAAAAATGGCACCTTCCTACTCAAAAGATCTGCTCCCTGTGTGCATTCTGAGGAAAAAAAAAAAAAGCTGCTTGAGAAAAACTATGGACCTAATCTCCAGCTGGTTAATCAAGGTATGGAAATTCAACATCAGTTCAAGACCTGTCCTGAGGTTTTCTTGCTTCATAATTTTTTAGGCCCACATAAATAATGCACATATAGATGCACTTGTTTTAAACTTTCTTTAAATTGTCATTTTGTCTTTTGTTGTTGGTTTTTTTTTTTCTTTTTACAAGTTCCTGTTGTGCAACCGTCAATGACGGATCTGGTAGTACACGGCAGGATGGGACGATTACAGCAGAGGTCCACATCTTGTTCATACACACTTAGCATTACGTGCCAGCGTAAGGAGTACCTCTTGGTGCCTTCCAGCGCCCAAAGCCCTCAGACTCACATAGCTACAGGGATTTTACCCAAATTCTGCTTGAGATCTTATTACTTGAACAGGCATCTTGGCTGTGCCTTCGTGTCCCAAATGCCTATCTCAGTTCAGTCTTATTGACAAAAGTTTAAAGTACAAATTGCAGTCAGCTTCTCTTTACCTTCAGACTGTGGTCCAAACCGTAAAACACGACCACCTAACTCCCGCTGCCCTCCTGCGGGAGCTTGCGACACCCTTCTGCCTTCCTCACGCTGATAATATCATACGTGAAGAAACATGATTTATCCAGGGCACTGCAGGTCCACAGAGGCCAATATACCTCCTTCACCCTCAATGTGCAAAGCCACTTGTTTTGGCTCAGTTAATGGTTCTTATTGGGATACCGAGGACCCTACTTCAGGCTCCGCAGCCAGCAGTACAATCAGTGTACGGGCTCGCACTTCGAAGACACCAGCTCCGCGTGTCTCCCCACTCCGGGAGCTCTCCCTGCAAGCTTTCTAACGAACCAGTGAGACACAGCAACCACAGAACCCCAAAAGACCTATTCCCATCGATTCCCAAACTACGGCCATCGTTTAACTCTCGCACCTCTTCCTCCCTGACCCTACTGATTCGCAGCCGAATCGCCTCTAATTCATCCCTTTACCTGTGAAGCACAGATGAAGGATGTTCAACCCTTGTCTGATATTACACACATGTTCCGATACGTTTGGTGTTTTTCATGCTTTCTGACTCACTTTTATGCATAGTATTTTCATTCCCCACTAAATTATCCCAACGCATTTCATTAAAATATCTCATCATCAGGTATATTATTCTTCACTTTCTACCTTTTTTACCTCGTGAGGTTTGATTAAATCAGCATGATGGTAGCTGAGCAGTGTTTAGGACTCAGTGTGACCACATCTGATTTGTTCGTAAAGGATTTTCCTTTCTGTGGATGCCAGAGGGGTGCAACCTGATGTTCACTTATTAGTGCCTTTTCTATTTAGAAAATCAGCTACTGAAATTGTTCCAGATTAGTTTGTTTAATCAAAAGCACCAGATAAAATTAACACAATATTGACAGAAACAGAACTTTAAACTCTGCAACTGTGCCAGTATTAGGTGCTCCAAGGTAATTCTTACAGTCTCGTTGCAACTTGTGGCAAACTTACGATAATAATACCTTAATAATAATAATACCTTAAATTTATACAGCAGTTGTTCTCCAGAACTATCCGAAGGCACTTTAGTGACTATATATAGTCATTACTTCACCTACCACCAAACTGCGGCTACCTTAGGGGTGGAACAAAACACTCGCTTTCAGCTCTCTGCATCTTTTAAAATGTGTTTGGAAAGGAAAAAGAAATTCTCCATAGTTTCAGGTGAGCGGCTAAGTACACAGAGGGCTGATCTCCAGGAGAACATTCACAGGACAGCACGCCCCGGTCCTGGTCAGAGTTTCCATACTCAGCTAGATGTCCCAAGTGCCTGGGATTATTATTATGTTTTCTGTGTACATAAAATACCAGTTGTCTCTCTTAGTGGAGATGCCTCAACCTGCAGCAAATCCGTGAGGTGAGGATAATGCCCAGAGGGCTAAATTACACCACAGAACACTTAGAATGAATGTCTTTTCCATCTTGTCAGTCCACAAAGCCATGGCTTCCTGATATTTGCAATTCCAAATTTTCTGTGTGTGTTCAGTTATTTTCATGATAATTTGCACCAGAATTTGAGCCTTTCACCATGTGCTTGTCACTAACTGCCTTGCTGATAAAAGTGGGAAGATTTCATCTTGTTCTTAAGTCCCCGCTTGCAAAAATACCTCTTTTTCTGCATGCAAAGAGCAGAATTTGTTGAGTGAGAAGCCTTATTTCTACATGCGCTCTCTCTCTCTCCCGCCCGCCACAGTCCCTACATGGCTACTCGGTTTCTTGGCTACAGCAGCCACCAGCAAGTTAACAACATGTCCCCCTACATGCTTGGCGAGGATCCATGACGTATCTGCTGGCCCATTCTCTTGCTCGAGAAATGCTAAATAGCATTGCTGGCATTTACATGTCTCTCATCGCTGCAATGCCATCGGCCCAAACACTCCTCCTTTCCTTCCCGTCGGTTACCGAAGCAGCAGCAGCACCCGAGTTCATCTGGGAATTCATCGCCGTGCCCCCAGTTCATCTGGTCGTTCAAGCCTCAGGCTTGGATGACCATGTTTGTTGGAAGCCTGTTTCTGGAGACAGATTTGCAGAGAAGAACCGGTGGAGAGACCACAGGAGACCCATGGCAAAAATATCAGACACACCGCGATTTACAGCACTTGTAACTGGTAATCTGCCTCAAGAAACTGCTTCAGCCGTATGGTCTTTCTCCAGAAATAAATGCATTACACTAGCTAAATGCTGTTTCTGGGCATAGTGGAAGCATTTACCCTCTGGAGAGATGCAGTGTGCTCCGGGACATGGCAAGAAGCCTGGGATCAGGCGACCCAGCTGTTCCTACCAGGTGCCGTGGTGTCACCCCGAGCAGGTCCTTGTAAAACCTCCGGCTCCTTTTGTCTCCCTACAACCAAAAAGGTCTCGCCGACTGAGCCTTAATCCACTTTGGATGCGTGCGACCAATAGAGTTGGAGCAAGGCCGTGTTTAGCCTTTTATGGTTAGACTGAACCAGAGAATAGCACTCTTAAGGCATCTTTCCCCACAACTGAGGCACATGCAATTAGATGACGGCAACAATATTACAGCATGGGGAAAATGCTTGCTTCAGAGCTCTTGTACCTGTTGGAGCAAAGTCCCCGAGGGATGTTTACAAACGGTTTGTCAAAACAGAGCCCTAAGCGTGTACACGGTACCCTTCGGAGACACCGCTCGCACCGGTTAAGGAGATAGCTGCATTCGTAATGCGCTGTTTTCACGCTTCGTGTTCTGCAAAGGGTGTGAGGTGGCACCAGCCGTTGGTGGCACTCGGTCCCACGGAGGTGCTACAAACGTGTCGGGGCACCCGACGTGGGCACTCGGTGAGCAGCGAGCCGCCAGTGTCACGGGAGGGCCAGCTCTGCCTCCAAACGGAGCGAGACCTGTATGATTAACTCTTAAAGGAAGGCTGCATTGTGCTCGAAGGTAATTTTACTCTGGCATTGATTTGAGGTGCAATTTGAAATTCATGACAATCTATGTAAATGTGCTTGTGACACTGAAGAGACACACAGTGCGGATTATGCGTGACATCTTAAGAGCACACAGATTTTTTCATAAATACTCATACAGTGTCTGCCTTTTAGGCATCCTGGACGTACTCTGCTCTCAGGTTACATCCATCATGTTTAAAATAACTCCCATGATCATATCAATACAAAAGAATTTAGTTTGGCCTCTAATTCTATCTGCAGATTTAATAATCTTCTCTGTGTAAATGTAACAGAGAATAAGAAATTTAAGGGTCACAGGTACTGCTCATCTATCTTTTAAACGGGGAAGTATAAGAGGAAATGGAAATGGTGAGGAAGGGAAAGGAAACACTGGAGGAAGAAGGAAGGAGGCAGCACCCCCTCCTCACCGCTGCTTTCCTCAGCCTTAATTTTCCCTATGCGTTGATAAAATTGCTTGACCGCAGACAGGACAGTGGTGCTGTTCTGCTGTTTCTTGTTGAGTTTACATTTATTCCTTAACATAGTATGGCCTTCCAAATGTCAATAAAACATCCATAAGGAGTTTGGGACAGACACTGACATCCTAAAGCAGACAGCGTGCTGACACTGTAGATAACCTTAAAGGGGTTAAATCCAAAGCGAGTTACAGAAAGAGGCTCTTTCATGAGTGAGATAAATATGACTAACGTACTTTTACTAGAGACAGTTAAAAATAAAACCTTAAAGAAGAAAAACATGCATTCATTTTACACGACAGACACTATTATTTCTACATATTTCAGATTCATTTGCAAGTTAGGAAAATTGTGACTGAAAAAAAAAAATGTTAGCAATCACATTTACAAGCAGAAATTCTACTGTGTTGAGTCATAAACTGCCCCCTTGCCTCAGCTATATTACGCTCCAGAGTTAAATCTATTCTTGAGCTTTTTCTTCACCTCATTTAGCAGTGGGTATATCTTTTGGATTAATTAGAGCAATCCTCTCATTCAATAATAGTCAATTGTTTTCTGTTCAACCATTATGCATAATTGTTTTCTTTGATCCATACAAATGCCGGCTATTTTTCATGCTTAATTAAATCAGCCGTCTCCCCCCCCCCCCCCGCGGAGGGGCGCGGAGCCCTGCGCGGGGCCGGGGCCGGATCCGGCTCGGGTGCCCAGCCGGTCCTGCACCGTTCGGGGATGCCGGCAGAGGGCAGCCAAGCAAGAATAATCCCGGCCGAGCAGAGATGCTGGCTGCAGATATTTGTCAGATCAAACAATTGGCCTCAAAAAGATTTTTTTTTCTTTTTTTCTTTTTTTTTTTTTTTTTTTTTTTGCCTCCCCCCTCCCTCCTTCCTGACAAACGTATCCTTGGCAGGCCAGCTCATTGCTTACTTAACCAGCTCTCTACACCTGAATAGGAGGCACTGCATTGCCCAGATAACAGATGAGATAGTCAAGAGACACGTCTACAGGAGGAAAAAAAGAAAAAAGAGAAAAAAAAAACCAAAGTAGAAAAGGCGACAAACGGAGTGGTAACTGGTGTTTGCACAAGCTTCCAGTCTTACTGCATGATCTAGTTCCAACAAGCGGCAGAAATAAAGTCGTGCTTTTTATCTCCAAATTATAACAGCAAACAAAGGGGAATGTATTTTTGCAGTGGAAGAACTGCTAGTTAAATCCTCACAGGAGGGCTAAGAGCTAGGGCTTAATCTTGAACACTCATCCGCATGAAGATTGACTATCTATGACTATCCTTCATAAGGTTACACATGTTTCTATAGATATTTATAAACACAAACATAAAAATATATACACACATATAAAATTTCTTAATCCTACTTACTGATAGAAATTTCTAATTCCTTAAAATTTATGTGTGCTTATATATATTCATACAGATCTTTTTAAGGAAAAAAATTACTTTTTAAAATAGGATTTCAGCCATCAGAAATGAATGTGATATGCGCAACAGCAAGATAACACTAAAGCATCATCTTAGGGGAAAAGCATTCAGACAAAACCTAGAAAGTTACAGGCATCAAATTGCCATGCTCTCTCTGAACTACCGTGAATGTTCAGCATAGTTAGGAATAGTCAGCACATCTTCCGACCTATTTTACTTTAATGGGATGATTGCTTAGAAAAGTTTTTTACTCCCCCACATGCAGCTTAAAAAAAAAAAAAAAAAAAAATAAAGGCAGCTTGGTTTGAGCAACCCAAATCACTAATTAAGAGTGCAAACTTTGAGCAAAACCATTGCTTTAAGCTGCACATTCTACGGTCTCCCCACCACAATTTCCACCTGCCGAAGAGCACGGGAGCCACAACAGGGCTGCTGCTGGCCCTGCCTGTTCTCCAAGGCCGGATCCTGCTCCCCTTCCCACCCCCCAAGGGGCTGTCATCCCCCCCAGCTGGGAAGCAGAGCAGGGTCAGGATGCGTTCCACATCCAGCACCCCTGGTTTGGGCACAGCCTCGGCAAGCGACCTCCATCTCTTCCCAAGCTTTCCACTCCCCAGGCTTCTGGCCCTTTGGTTTTACACCATCACCTCTAATCCTGCTTTAAAGCATTTTCCGTGGGGATGGGTAAATCGAGGCAATCCATAACCTCCCTGGGACCTGGTGCCATCCCACCGCACCCCCTCCAGCACCCACAGAAGCAGAGATGGACCATCATCACCTCTCAGATACCAGCCACGGATATGGCCCTGCTCCCACAATACCACAAAGTCATTCCAAATTTTGGTCAGTTTTTGAGGAGAAATCTGCCAGTTTTAAGGGTTTTTTAGAGGTTCAATGTTAGGTACATCCCTCTGTATCAACTCACAGGGGATGATGGTTGTTCTTTTTTGCTTTTCACAGAAACCTTTAAGTAGCAGACAAAGCTCCTGTCGAAAGAATGTTTTTACAGCAGTGGAAATAATCAGTGCAAGGCTAGTTTTTAAAACCTGCTCCTAAAGTGCTTGGAACATTAAACAATTATTTATGAACACTTGAAACATTAGCTGTTCCACTTGAAACCATTGGCAGGGCTTTAATAACAGCCCAAGCAATGCTCTGGAAGCAACACCAAGGACTCTCACTAGTCACGAACCCTTTATTTCATTTTTAAAGCTGCTGTTGCTGTGCACCAAAATTAAAAGGTTTATCTCTATGATTAAAACAAAATCTCATCACCGGCATGAGAATCTATTACCTTCAATGCTCCGCTGAGACATTCCCGTCACTTTTGGACTGTTTGCTTTCCTCTGCTTCTTCCTAAACCAAGCTATTCTTGCAGAAAGCTTGACTGGGGCACTGCCTGCCCTCTCTCCCAGGATTTGGGTGGATTTTCACATCAAGGAGGCCAATTGACACCAGGTTAAATAGATTTCCTAATCAGGATTGCAAACTCTTTGATAATGCAAGTACCCTAAACTTGTGCTATTTATTAAAAAAAAAAAAAAAAAAAAAAATCTTTCTGGTAAGAGGGGGAAAGGGGAATTCAATGACAGACATTGCTCAATGACAGGAAAGACCACATTTATGAAGTCTGCAAGTTTGTTTTCTTTCCCTGCACTCCACCTGCCCCAAGGAACCAAAAGTGTTCAATTTTTTCATTTATTTTTATTTATTAACATCAAGATGCTCCAACCCAAAGCAGAATCCCATTACACGAGGTGCAGCACAGGACACAGTCCTGTCCCCAGAATGGCACGTTTGAAGAGAAAGGAAAGAAAGTGGCTTGCCCATTTTGCAGTGAGGAAAACATGGTACAGAGAGGCTGACACCCAGGTACGGAGGTGGGTGCCTGTCCCCCAGAAGGGAAATTCAGCCCATCATCAATCTACCTGTGCCCCTGGTCTGGTACTTCCAAGCAAAACGCAATCCAAAATCCAGCCCTTTCAGTATCCAGCAGCCTAAACCTGCCCTACACAAAGACCCGAGGCGAGAAATGTTTCACAATCCCCTTTTAAACACAATTTTAGTTAAACAGTTTTTGTCCAGGAATTACAAAGCTCTGACCCTGCTCCTGGCTCGGGAGGTCACGAGCCTACATCACTCAGCTGTAGCCAGCTACCAAGCAGGGCTCATTTACCATTCTTCATCTTGTGGTTATGATGTTGCTCACAATTAGGCTTCTTTTTTTTTTTTTTTTTTTTTTGCACAGAGAGGGATGGAGGCAGGCGAAGGGCAGAAAGGTGTTTCCCACCTTGACAGTAAGTGCTGTTGGCCCTGTGGTCAGGGGGTCAAGCAGTGATTGCTTGAACACGCGTGCTAAAACCAAAGCTAACAAAAAAGGTCATGTTCCACTGGGTCTAAGGAAAAGCAGGCAGCATGGTGTTAAGAAATAACTGAGGCAGAAAAAGCAGCATAAAGAATCTGAAAGACATGAATGCCTGAGGAAATGCAGATTTTGGGGAATCTGTGAGTAAACAGGCATATGACTGACTGAGCCAAAATATATACAGGATTTCACAATATTTAAATCATGTATCTTTGTGTTCTTAAAAATAAATTAAAACTATACCAATGCTTACACATGGGGAACTGACGCACACTGGGTGCTACTAAACCTGCAGCCAATGGCCTCATCCTGCAGCCTCCACATAAGCAGAGCCGGGAGCCTGGTCACAGCCCCCAGGACGCTTAACCACTGACACCAGCGGGAGCAAAGGCAAGCAGTTGTGAGTGGTTTTAAACTCCCACGTGAAGAGCCCTAACAGCGTTTGAGAATCACACAACAGAACGTGCATTATCTGTTGTGGACCCCGTGCCCTCTTTTTAAGATGGCTGTTAACTTGCAAAAGTTACTGTGGCAAAGGAGCGGAAAAATGATTTGATCATATTCAGTGATATTGCTAAGAGCAACAGGGAAAGACATTTGAAAAAGTGGCTTGCAGTCATTTATATACCTCTTTCCACATGTTAACCATTTTTACTTTCAATAACCATGCATCAGTGCTCTTGCTGCATTACCTTATAACTCCTTTTCTTCTTTATGGTCCTTTGTGGACACATTTTCACCTGCTTAAATCTCTGCATATCCACTAGGAAAAAAATGCGAGACATACACACAGGTACTCTGTCCTAAGTTATAAATATATTAGGGACATACAAATGTCATCACAACCCTCAAATGCAGCTTCACTGGCTCCTGCTACAGAGACACATTGTGGCTTGCTAGAAGGGCACCAGCCAGAATCTGGGAAGGTTTTTCGGACTGGTGCTCCTCTGTCATCCAGGTAATTTGTTACTCAGAGTGTGTTGCTCTTATTAAAAGAGCTATTCTTTCCTTTATGACTGTTTGCTGCTATGCTAGTTTTCCCTTAAGAGAGGTAAAGCCCACTTTGCTCCTATTGGCAAAGTGAGAGAGAGTAATTATGTTGTTGAAACTCTGGAGTTGAAACCCTGGACTTACAAGGCGGCCAACAACTGTGTAAAGCAGCTTCTAAAAATTTACCAGAACAAGTTTGGCCACCTAGATTTGGGGCAATAGTCTCATAAACCATGAATTTGCAAACAAAAGACAGACAGCTATCTGTGTTTCCTCTCCCTTCCTAGTTGAGGTCCATTCACTCCTCCTCTTCTGTCATCTCCTGGATGTTGGCCCCACATCACCTTGCTCTTCCCTAACACAGTTACGTAAAGAACAGAAGTCTCTGCAAAACCTCTCAGGCTCCGAGTCCCCTGCCATTATTCTTGCTGACTTGGAAGAGATTTTGAATCCTTCCTGAACGGTATTTTTGGAAAGTTGTTGGCCCTTCTCTAGACACCTGGTATCACCATGCGTTCAGGAGGGCTCAGCATCTGGAAAGGCAGGCTCTGTGGGAGTCTGGCTGTAACTGCCACAGCTGGAGATGCTGGCCTCAACTCTCATGCTAACCCCTACCCTGGCTTTAGACACGGAAAAGAGAATTGCTAAATCTGAAATAAGCTCAGATTGAAAAGGCAGCTTACAGCTCCTGTAGGACTCTTCTCAGGTGCCTCTAAGCTCCCTGGTACATACATCTTGCACAAGGTACTGCCTCTCAGCATGCCAAAGAGCAGGCACACTCCGTTTTCATGGTGTTTCTCTGTGGTGGTATTAGCCACATTGTCACACTGGGTAGAAACATTGCTCCAGATTTCAGCAGGATTTGGGGGAAACACACTGCAACAAGGGGCTGGATTTTTATCATTTCCTGTAGTCTTTCTGATGCAATTCTTGCAAGCAGATGAAGCTGGAAAAGCCTTGCAGCTACAAACAGTCCAGTAAGGAGAGTTGAGATCTATGCAGATGTGGTTGAAAATGTTGGGTAAAGCTTTGGTAAAGCATCTACACAGCAGCCAGAACTTCCTTCTGTCTACTCATACTGCACATCCTTAACGACTGCCTTCAGTAGAAGATTTTCCTACAGGGATGGACTGAAAATGCATATGAGTGGCTGTGCAGCAAATAGCTTTATCAATGAGTTCATTTACAATCCAGAAATAGCAAAGGGCTCTGCAATTCAAAATGTTAACGCACGATCTTAGGCCCAGGGAGCTTAGCACTTAGAACTGAAAGTCTATGGAACACAAGAGGAATGAGTAAGATGCTTAGGGTGAAAATGAATAGAATAAACTAAAATTAATCTATCATATTTTAGGACGCTGAGATGTAGCTGGGGTTCATCTCTTTCCCAGTTATTGATCAAGTTGTAACTTACTAGCTCTTTATGAAGGAGAAAAGACCATTATATTACTACGTATGTTTGAGAAATCAAAATATCACCAGCATATGAAGTAGTTGGATTTCCAGTTATGAAACATGCATTTGACTCTTAAGAATGCTGGAGGCTGAATAAAGGTTAAAAACTCAGAAATAATATTGTTCCTGCAACTTTTGCAAAAATCTTTGAGAGATGAATTTAGCAATATGTGGCTTTTAATGGTGTTACATTAAACAGCAGGATTTCCATATGGCGTGAATCTGCTGAATTGTATCGAAGATGGGGATTTTGTTCCAAATTTCTATGGCATTCTGTGATTGTGTCATTAGATACCCGCAAGCCTTTGCTACAATGAAGAGTACAGAACGTGCCAAGTAAAACAATCTTGAGTGTGCCTTCCAAGGGAAAATACTGAGACTAACGTTTAAAATTTCCTAGCCCCATTTTCTTTGAAATGCACTGAGTTCTTTTTGTTAGAAAAGGGTTAAATGGAAATGTGTCATTTTCATAATAATAATGTGTTTTATATTGAAATTTGTTCTTCGCGTCTTTTCTTTTCAGTATAAGTGTTGGTGTGTATGAGTGATATGAGGATAAGTTTGTGAGGGCAATTACCCATTATTGTTGAGTAGCTGAGTAGTCCCCTGAGCAAACTCATGCATAATTTGTTTGTTCATAAGATACTGTAGAGCTGAGGCTGCAGTATCTTCTGTGCCCCAGCTTATGGGAAAATGGAAGCTTTTTCCCACTACTCTGCATTTCTTACCCTATTGTTTGAACTCTGATCATCCTTCTTGCCCCTCTATTATGGGCACCTTCGCTGAATAGGAATCACATATCAAGTGGGTTAAGGTCAGAAATACATCATATAAAAGGGGAAACAGCGAATTCCTTTTACAAGATTCATTATGATAATCATGTCCAAATACATTATTAGAAGCATTAAAGAAATCCTTTTCTAATTTATTTTTGTGCCTCTTACTATCTGCATATCCTTGTTATCTAAGGGAAACAGTGTGGTCTGCAAAGTTGAGGTTACAAACGTGCTGTGGTCTTGGGATAGACAGGACTGGCTTGAGATACAACTTCAATGTTAAATAATTTTCCACTTTTTTAAAAACTCTAATCTTTCCTTACATGGTTTTCTCCCCTTACAGCTCTCTCTTCCCTTATCTGTAAGAGGACTTGCCCTTTTCCTCAGGTAGCAGCATCCCTATTACCTCTTTCCCTTACGCACACTAGAGCAGTGATTTCTTGCTTTACTGATCAGCTCTTCTGTAGCTTCACCCTGGAGAAGCCCCACAATTTAAATGTTGCTGTCTGCAGCCCTTCTCCTCTAAAGAGCTGCACACATTTAACATCATGCTGCATGGGCAATGTATTTTGTTATTAAAATTACTGTAATAGGAATGTGAGGATTTCAAAATGATTCATGGGCACTAAGACAATGTTATGCCTTGATTTGTAAGGGTTTTCCTCCCACCTTTTTTGTTTTTAAGCCAAGGCAGTTCTATGCTATAGCACAAGGAGGGAGGCAGGCTGATAAACAAGATATCTGTATCAGGGGATACAGTTATCTGTATCAAGACATCACTTTCTTACATGAGTTAATATTTAATATTAGACAGAAAACACTTATTTTTGCACAGGGGTTCACAATTTTTTTATCAGTAGTAGCTCAGAAATTGGAGGCAGCACCAGAAGCAGTGACAGGGACATAGCACACTGCGTGCCTATTTGGTATGGCCTGCATGCCATATTTTGGAAATTTTTGGTTTAGGATCCAGACATTTAAAGGGTTTCCACCAATACTGTTAAGAGATTATGTATAAGAAACATACCTATAATTCTTTAAGTACATGGCAATATTTCTGTAACTGATTTGGGGTAAGATTTTTACAAGAAATTAGCTTTACAAAACCTGCAGAAAAGCTAACCCTAGTTTTATCCTTCCATAGGAGCAGTACTAGGTCAACACAGAACGTTAGACAATCCCAGCATTACATTTTCATATTTGGACAAAGCATTATTATCTGGAATGAATTATATTTGCATTCCACCTGTACCCAGCACATTTTTTACCATGACAAACTGCTTGTTTCTGAAAATAATGGTGCAAATAGGAGGGTGAAGCATTAATTGATACCCAGATGTCAATTTTTAAAATTTTTTTTTTTTATAAAGACAATTCCTTGGGAAGATCCTTATTTCTTCTTTAGATGCTTTCCATGTATTCTCTCCTGTTGGTAAAGTAGGTAAGAATTCAGTTGAAGCGTGATCACAGGATAGCTCTAATGTAATTTGCATCAAGTCTTAATGCTTCAGTTTGGAAGAAATGCTAGACCAACATGTGTATCCATCCCTACGTAGCTCTCCTTGGGGAACTCCAGCATGAGGCATTTGTCAAAGCAGCCCCCAAACTCACTCATAACCAAATAGAATGAGCTGAACATTCAACAACATAACTCCATACATGAAAGAAAGAAAAAACCCCAAAGTGCCTGAAGTCAATTATCAGCCTCCGCTTGTAACTTGTGGAGATACACTAAGTATCTTCATTCTAGCTCCACGGAAATTAAATACTTTAAGAAGTTCCAATGTACGACTCTCAGACTAGATTTTTCCTGATGAAGTTTCAGAATACATACATTAGGGTTCCAGGCTGATTTAAATGACAAAGCCAGATATTAATTTTGGTACAAACTTTGGATGAGCCCTCCAAGACTTTATGACACCTTCCTTTACACGTGGAACTCTGCCACCAGTGCTTTTATCTCCTCTTGCTCTGGCTGATGTTATTAGTATCAGAAATGCTGTTTGGATGGAAGGAGGAAATGGAGATATAGCTAATTTCTTAAAAGGTGGGGCCATTAGTCCTGTCAGAGGAATATTTGGAACCTAAGGAAGTAGATACTCTCAGGCTGGTAGCTGTCAGTTATAGATGAGGCTGAACACATGGTGCCCAAAGCCAGTGCCATCACTGCAATGCCCTCGGGTGCAAGGCGAAGGCACGGTCTTTGTGGAAAGGATAAAAAAAAATCCTGGGAATATATGGCACACCCAGTACTGGTTTAAGAGCAGCCTACTCTGGAGAAGACTTTCACCACCATAAACAGGGAGGAAACTGCTTAAGAAAATAGCAGATTTTAGAACCTGATATATTTGAAGAAAGGTATCAGTGGTAGTATGATCTCCTGGGGTCAGGGTAGCCTGTCTGCGGCCCAAAAGGAACTGGGCTGCTTGTGAAGAACCAACTCTCTTCGACGTCTACTTCACCGGCTGATGATGAGCTGCCAATATCAAATGTAAGCATAGATATGGGTGAGCAAATATTTATGAAATGCATCGGTTACTTATAACAAGGCAACTGGTGCCAAAAAATAAGAGATCCACTGACATCATGAGCAAGGAACAGGGAAGTGGTGGGATAAACAGGCCTTAAATGGAGAATTAAATACTGAGAAAATGGGCGTTTTTGCCCAGAATCCTCTGGTGACCCTCAAAGTGATTCCGGGAAGGGACTAACGAGTTCTTCCAAAGAGAGTAAGTCTGAAGGAGCTGTGCTGCGCTTCGTGTTTCCTGTGTCCATGGCTCTCTAGGACTTTATATTACTTGCAACAGCCAAAATTTAGTGGAGAGGTAAGAACAAACCCTGAGGTGCATGAGATCTTCACTGCTCCTGTTCGCTGTCCAGTCATCTTTTGTTTTCGTCTCTCACACAGCTTTAATTTAAACAAATAAAATACCCAACAGCCTGAAAACAGATATGATACTAATTATAATAGTACTAGGGTCTCTATAGATTATTTTTTTTTCCTCTACCCAGATCACAACGTATGATCACTGCCTCTTACAGACGGGGAAAATACAATGATTTACCCAGATCACTCACCATGTGAATGGCAGAACAAAGAAATGACCCTATATTTTCAAAGTCCTTAGCTGGTAGTTCGTACTTGCATTACCACATCTTACCTCTAAATCATTATAAGTTACTTGAATTTTTAGTGTATTTTAGCATATTAGTGTATCTTTGTCACTGTGAATCCCAAAGAGTGAAAGGAACATGCTCCAAAAGATGTACCACAAAGACTTGCTACTGTGGAAAAGAAAAATATTTCGATCGCATCATACAAAGTCACATCTGAAGACTAGAAATTTCTGTGCTGTGGCCATGTGGGCTAAACAGCAACAGGAACACCCTGACGTCTAAGATACAATATCTGAAAACTTGAAAGTAGTTCTTGATGTCCAAGACAGTTCTGTTCCTCAGCAAGAACTCATAAGAGCTGAGAGGACACTGGGGAATCACTTGGAAAATATGACTTGCAGTTAAGCCCTTGATCAATCAGTGTAGTGAAAGGAGAGGTATCACTCTTCGGAAGTTAATTAGACACTAAGAGTAATACTCTAGAAAGCTTTGAGAGCAGATTGTGTAAAGACAGCTCCCCATATAAATCATTACTATACCTCAACTCTGAATTTTCATTAATTATTAAAGCTTTCTAGGCAAGCTAAGCAGATATTCTAAGATGCATATTTCAGAAATTTCCACATGTTAAAAATTAAGTGCTGTCGAATAAGCTGGGCCAGGCAATGAGAGCCTTTGGAGGCCCCCATCGCAATGTACCCATGTCACTCATCATCTTCTCCAAGGGCTGCGTCAGGCTCCCTGCTGATGCACAGCGCAGCCCCAGACCTGGCCAGCTCCCCCCATGCATGTCACCGCCCTACCCAACCGAGAGGTTTGGGTCACTTTCCCATGTATTTGGGACAGACCTGGTGATACAAGTTTATCTGAGGGTGTTCAGAAGTGTTCCTGGGTTCTTCAGTGTACTTTGTGTCAGCAGGGTTTTAGATCATGGCACAAACTAAAGGATATGGGGGTGTGAAATAAAGGATTAGGCACAGGGAAGCTGTGGGGAGAAGCTTGTGTGAAGAACCAAGGCCTGGCTGGATGGGAGGAATGAGGCTCTTCCCCTCATTCTTCAAGTTTGCCTATGATGTTTTCTTTGGTTTTGCGATCAGGCTCAGAAAGAAACAGATCTGGACTGAAGATGTAATTTGAACAAACCCTTCTGGCATTCTCAGATGTTGAGAGAAGTCAGACTTCCCTGACCCTTGGCTCTGTTTTGGAGTTTAATTAGAAACAGAAGTCCACTAAAGTGCTCTCTTTTGGGATGACTGCATTAAGCCCCCTCGAAGTCCAGCTTCCCAATAAAGTACTGGGAGCAGGGGTCTTGTTGCTGTTTTTAATTAGATTAATTATTTTCAGTATTTCCTGCTAAGACTAAGAAAAGTGCAGCTTAAAATATTCTAAAACAGATATACATCAAAGGTAGACATGTCTCATATTCCTGCAGTAAAACAAAGGAAGAAAATCAAGAGATCTTATTTAGTCGTTACAAAAATGTGGGAAGATAATCCCCCCCCCATTCTATTCTGTGGGTCATTTTTTTACATTAAATACAAGAGTTGTTAACTTTATTTGTAAATAACATGTAGACTTGTTCTTTTGTTGGAACAGACAAAACAGAAAAAGATCAGCAATGAAAGTGTTCAAAGGAATTGGAGGCAATGGCAGACTTTAGATTTGCATGCAAAGCTTTCAATGTGATGAAATGTACCCAAATAAAGTGTCTCAATTTTCGATTATTCAAATCAAGATGCTGCAATATTTTTGGACACTGAAGACTTTGAGCTGTTTATTTATTCATTTTCTTTCTTTACTGCCTTTGTCCCCTGAGAAACCTAACAACTGAAATATAGCAACAGTGCAGAATATTTATCAGAGAAAACAAGCACTTAACAGGATTGCAAAATTCCAGGTTCTCAAGAAGAAAAAGCAATAGGCATTAAAACAAGAACTGCTGATACTGTACTACTTTTTGGTGTTACAGATAAAAGAGACATCTTTTGCTTTCAAGAAGAAAACTAAGCACAGTTGAATAAGAGCATTACAACGCTTCTCATCCAAACTGCACAGCAGAAGGAGACCTTTGCAAAACCACACAAATCCTGTGTTTTACCACCTAGGTAATATCTGAAAACACAGTCACTGCTGGATTAGCTAAGAACTAATGACTATTTGGTAGAAAACCAGTTGAGAAAATAGAATAGCTATGGTGAGTGGTTTGAAACGTTTTAGGCAATGACTTCAGCTGCACTTTTGACAAGCATAGATGGTGCTTTACAACTAAACGAACATAAAGAGCTGACCACTCCCCAGAAGTCAGCGGCTATCTGTCTGGTCAGAGAGATGCTGCTTGAGATGAGAACCACAGCTAAAGAAACAGGTAAGTGGGGCCATGGGTGCAGAGGCTGGGCTGACTGGGTAACCCTTGCGAGGATGAGACAGCGGAGGGTGAAGTGATGTCCCAAGAAGGCAGAAAAGTCTCCATGCTGGGACCTCACAGATGAGCAGTTCTCTTCAAAGGAGATTTCACTCACATTTGACAGATTTGTTTCAGAATGCCCACATACCTCCTGCTCCTCACATTTTCAGCAAAACATGCGCAGTATTTGAAAAACTCTCTGAAACCCTCTCCCCAGGCTTTCCATGGTAGGACAAGCTGTCTTGCACAAATCCTGTCTAAGCCCAAGATATGGTCTGAACTAAAAATTAGTAGCTTCAGGTATAGGATCACCTAGCATCATGGTTTAACCCCAGCCAGCAACTAAGCACCACACAGCTGCTTGCTCACTCCCCGGCCCCAGCAGGATGGGGGTGAAGAGAATTGTAAGGGTAAAAGTGAGAAAACTCCTGGGTTGAGATAAGAACAGTTTAATAATTGAAATAAAATAAAAATAATAAACTGTAATGAAAAGGAAAATAACAAAGAGAGAAATAAAACCCAAGAAAGACAAGTGATGCAAATGAAAACAATTGCTCACCACCAACTGACCAGTGCCCAGCCAGTCCCCAAGCAGCAGCTCCCCAGCCAATCTTCCCCCTAGTTTATTGCTGAATATGATGACATATAGTCTGGAATATCCCTTGGGTCAGTTGGGGTCAGCTGTCCCGGCTGTGCCCCCTCCCAACTCCTTGTGCCCCCCCAGCCTACTTGCTGGTGGGATGGTGGGAGAAGCAGAAAAGCCCTTGGCTCTGGGTAAGCGCTGCTCAGCAGTAACGAAAACATCCCTGCATTATCAACACTGTTTTCAGCACAAATCCAGAACAGCCCCATACTAGCTGCTATGAAGAAAATTAACTCTACCCCAGCCAAAACCAGCACACCTAGTATGTTAATGAATGAGGGAGTAGAAGTGAGGTTGCCTGAGCAACCTCAGTTCTGGTGTTGCTTAATATCAGAGTACTTGGCTAAGCAACTGGAATAATTTGCTTTTAATACCAAGTGGGTTTCTTGGACAGATCTAGAGAGCACACTGCCTCCATGTGCTACTAGGAGCAAGGATACAAACCTACATATCTCAATTCCACTGCCTTGGCAAACTCGGAAAGGGTCATCCCAGCTTAGGGTCTGAGGTTGCCCACAGGGCAAAGCAGCACATCCGAAGTACTGCCTGAGCTCGCACTAGGGCAAATTGAACCCCAGAATAGCTCCAAAGCACATTTCCACTCCGTTCTCTCTCTTCCCTGGTTTGTCTCACCATCAGCCAACTGAACTTTATAGACCATCAGAGTGGGCTTGACCTATGAGAGATGGGTTGAAATTCCAGGGCAAATTTTAGTCTCCTTTGTATCACTTGCATACTGCTAGGACTGATGACAATTTATTATCTACGTTCAGGTCTAGGGTTGATTGCAGATATAATTTTGCTCTATTCTCATCTGCATGCTTTCTATATATAGTACTACTTTTTTTTTTTTTTTTTCTTCCCTTCCAGCAACTTTGACAAATTCTTTTCAAGCTCAGGATGGAAAGAAATGCTGTCTTCAAAACAAAACAGGAAAAAAAGAGCCTGTTTCAAATAAAAATATGAATTTGATACTGTTTCACCTGTGACACACCTTCCCCACCCTCCTCCAACCTTTTACATATTTGAAAGAATTTGATACTTAAAAATACAATGAATACATACAAATAACTTTAGACCCTATGATTGTTTTTGAAGTATCATGCTACATTGAATCAGACAATTGTCTTCTTTCATCTACAGTCCAGAGAACTGCACTTTTTGCCTGAAATTCTATAGCATTTGAAAAGAATGGTCCCAGTTTAGAGCGATGGCGCTCCAAACAGTTCTTGTGTTTTCCATTAATTTTCGGTTGTATTGGTATTCTGTTCCAATTAGTCTCTGTTAGTGCTTCAAAGCTCTATCTTATCTGTAGATAACATCAAAGATGAGAGCTTCTAGTTTTAAATTTGGTTTGCAGTTATTTGAAAGATACAAAGGCATCATTTGTGAATAGCTGATCAAATAGAATAAATACTTTTTTTGTTTTGGCTCCAAAAGGGCCAGAAAACTACTCTTCTTTTTGAAGTTCAATCTCATTTAGACATCAGGCCTTATTTTCAGGGTGCTGAACTCCCAGAGCTCACGTTGACTTCAGCTGCAGTCATGTGTGCTCAGGCGGGAAACATACTTCCTCTGCCATGAAACTTTGAGACTTCACAATTTTTCTCATTTCACTAGTCCAAATCACAGACCTTTACAAAGCATCTCATAGAAGCATTAGCAAGAAAGATTCCAAGTAACTCCCATACCCACCGACCTATTGGTTCCTTTAGGATGAGTTCTTAATCTCTCCTGTTAGTCCTGTTTTTCACTCCAGCTAAAAGGTAATATAATCATTCAGAAGGGGCTTGACCTGAGGTTTCCTGTACCCTGTTAAGAAATACTAGTCATTTAGCTTAAATAAGTAAGTTTTAAATAGAATGAATCGCTCAGAGTCAGTCATTTAGCATTAGGACTCAGGGGTTACAGCATAATGTTGTGCAATTTGGTATATCATTTGTTTGGCATTACTTAGCAGGAGTAGCTAGATTTGCTGAAGCCTTAGGCCACAAACAGTGAACTTTCACCTAGATAGGCTGAACTTTTACCTAATTAATCAAAAGAGGGGCCTCCAGAGCCAGGTCAAACCAGAAGATAAGAAGGTTACAACCATCAGCAGAAGCTGCAACTCGACAAGATAAGAACAGTTAACAGCCTGCCCAGAGACAACGAAGGAATCCAATATGGTTTTAGAAGATCCCAGACCAGAAATCACCATTGGAGCAAAAGGCATGTGAAGAGCACGTGAGGGGTGGGTGCGTAGATTGTAAGGGTATAAATGCCCAGAGATTTCTTTGTTCAGGGTCCCTGTTTGGAGGCACCCAGCTTGAGCTGTTCCTACTGCTGTACCACTCAAATTATTTTTTTAGATAATCTGGGGTCTGAAACTCTGCTGTGGGAAACCTAGGGTTCAAACTGCAGGATAATACCAGATGCCCCGATGGATGGTGTGAATTACCATAACAACGCCAGGAAGACCCTACCTAAGGGTTTTCTCTCTACTGCTGCCTTGTCTCTGGCCCGATAAGGATATAAACAAACTGAGCAAACGAAAAAGACACTCATTTCAGTAGTGGTTAGCTGAGAAATAGCAGTGCTGAGTTCAAGGCAGCTACAAGTTTCCTTGACATCTTCCTGGAATAAGGTAGAGATCTAATTTTGTCTTTTCCTCGTAAGAGTAATTTAGACAAAACCCCTCCTTCTCAGCTCTACTCAGCATCTCTGAGAAGGTGACCACATTTCAACCACTGTTGGGAAGCAGCTTACTTAAAAGCATGAAGGGAAAACACTTAAATCAGTTTTTCTCTCGGTTTAAGAAGAGCAGCGTTTTCACTGACATCTTATCTGGGATAGTGCTGTTTAGGGAGGTGCTGTCAAGCTTTGCCGGTCAGCAAAGGAGACTGCGAGTGCTCAGATTCTCAGATTTCATTTAAAAAGTACTTGCCACTTGCTTTTTACATATGATCGAACACATAGCAAATCACCATTGCGCCTACCTGGCTTGCAAATAATGTTAAAGACACTGTGATGTGGCTGTCAGCAATCCTACTATGCACTCTGCACTTGCTGAAAACATGAGGGATTTTTCTCTATGGCCCCACATATGTACTTACGCACCCAGATGTGTCATACTGATACTCGGGAAGCTGCCTCTGTAGTTTATCAAACCATGAAGAGCCAGAGTTTAAAAGGTATTCATGGATTCCTGTACAGGCATAAATGCTGGGGGCACACGTGCCATCCATGAAAGTGCAGTTTGGGAAACATAACGCTTCGTTTCTGACCTGCTCCAAATGCCTATATTGCAGAGGTAAGTGATTTCCACAGCAATTCTGCAAACATCCACCAGTCCAACCACAACAGGTCACAGCTAATAAGTACGTTAGAGGACAGGACGAGAGCTCAAAACGATCTTCACAAACCAGGGAAATACTATGGAGAAGATTGGGATGAAGTTCAGGAAGCACAGCTGCACAATCCTATGCTTAGGTAGGAATAATCAGTTGCATAAAAAAAAACCCAAAACCACAACTGGTTACGTTGCTACGCTGCAGAACAGAATCTGGGGAACAGGACGGGTTATAAACTAAACATAAATCAGCAATTTCATGCTGTCATGAAAAAGGCAAACATCATACTGGGATGCATAAACAGGAAGAAAGCTTATAAAACATGCCAGTAACCTGACTGCTCTATTCCACGTGGGCAAAGTCTTAGGAGGAACGTGACCACTTTTGGAGACCACATTACCAGAAAGGTGAAGCTCCAGCAAAGGTCATAAGACTGACCATAGGCTAGTGAATGTGATCTAAATGGTAAGTGTTGAAAAAAGCTGATGGAACATGTGATAACGTTCCTTTATCTGCCGAAAGGATTGTCGCAAAGGGATAGGAAACTCAGCTTTGCGCAAGCAGAACAGAAAGAACAAGAGGTAATGGGTTGACTCTACAGCAAAGGAAAAGTTAGGTTAGACATCAAGAAAAGGTTTTGTATTTGTTATCAGGATAGAGAAGCACAGGAGTAGACTGCCTGGAAAGGGCATGTACCTGGATATCTTCGTGGGACTTTAAGAACAGGTTGTCTGAGTATTGGCAAGGGGACACAAGTTGATCCTGCATTGAGCTAAACAGGGAGTAAACGGTTTTCTGAGATTCTTTAAAATTCCTGTAGAAATATTCAACTAGGGGCCTTGCAATAATCCCGGATAACCATTTTCTAGACAGCAGTAATGAACTGTTGCAATGAAGATACAACCTTCACCTTTTGCACCTGTTACACAAACTCCTGTAACCCTCCCATGACAGTCTTGTAACTACTGTTGGTTACACCCATCTGCCAAAGGATAGATCCTCTCCATGAGATGGTCATGTTCCTGTCTCTGTTATACCAGATATCACAGCAATTATTCAGCTTATTTTCCACCTCATCATATTGAGTCTTTCCCAATTTTTACTGTAATGCTCAAGAGGCTTTCAAATATTTGTCCAGACAGGTCTCCTGTAACAGATGTCACTTGAGCTGGTGGGATCCACCCAAGGAACCTGTTTCACCTGCCTTTCCAAACACACCAAACCGAGCCTTTAAAAGGGCAAATTGTAGCCTAACATACTATATACCAATTTTTTTAAAAGCTCTTCGTTTAAGGTACTTTCCACCCAAAGGCACCCACCTAACCGGCAGGGAAATGCAAAAGCATCTATAAAGACAGCACACACAGAGGTAATGGAGAACTTGGCTCGTGATAGACAAAACATGAAACAGCATGGGAGGATTTTCTGCTTGAAACCAGGATATACAAAGGCACACATAATTCATATGTTACCATAAAACCATTATAAAGCCTGGGTTTTGATTTTGACTGGGGCCTCTAAGAGTTTGCTGCTGGTAGGAGGGAAAATGGCCAAAGTGTACTGCTGCATCCAGAGACCTTTCCCAGCTTGGACAGGGCGCTTGTGGCTCCAGGGTTAGAGGCTGGGTCTTTCTGCCTTGCCCATCCCAGCACCACACTATCATCCTCTCAACTTTATTTCACACTTGCCCCTCATACTCTTCTAACATTGTCCCCATCATCACTTTTTAGCATAGACACCAAGTAATCTCCCTCCTGATCTCTTGGAAGATGAAAGACATGCAGTCTCTCTTTTCTTTACTGTTCGGTGGAAATATGGAGCATTCTTAATCTTACTGGTTTGTGCTTCTTCTACATTATTAGTGCCCTCTATGCAAACCCACCTTTGCAACCCTTTTTAAGCTTTTATTCCATCCTCCAGTCTAAGCATATTCCCAGACATTCACCAACCTACAGTGGCACTTAGTGAAAAAGCGAAATCAAGCCACATGTCTCGCCGTGCAAGACACAGAGTTATTGAAAAATTATCTAGGCAGAGTGATAGGGAGTGAAATCCTACTGTCTCTGTACTGCTCAGAGCCTCTGCAGTGTATAGATCATTTGTCAGTGCCAGTTTGAGGTAGTCTCTATAAACAGGCTGTTTTGCATTTGAAGCACTCGCAGGACATGATGGTTCGGCTAAAAAACCATGCATTTTACATGTAATCACCAGGATAATTTGGCTGTATATCGTGTACCCACAACTTAATATTCTACCTACAGATGCATGATCAAGAAGAGATTCCTTAACTTTGACAGGGCACATCACATTATACTCACTTTATTATTGGAAATGATCACCCCAGGGTGCAAAAGGGAGCAAAGGCATAGTTCCATCATACTTTTTTTTTTTTTTTAAAACCACATTTACTGCAGTGTGGGGTATTCCAAAGCTACAGAGCGCCACTTGCCAGTGGACAAGTGGCTAACTTTTACCTGGATTGTGCAAGAAAGAAATAACTGCTCAATCTAATGCTCTGCTGCAGAAAATTCATGCTGGAAAAATTCAACCTCTAGGCACACAGTTCATATCCTCAAGTAAAAAGTTACTTTAAGTAGTGAAATATAATGTTGTAAATGCTGTACCCATGGATGTAACCAAAACCTCTCCTGGCTACAGCTACACATCCTCTCTTTGACTCAGGACAGGATCTGGTTCTGGACTCCTGATCTAACATTAAGCACACAAGGAAACCTTGACAGTTTTGATGCTTGCTAGGACCAACAATGAGGTTTTTTTCCTCTGCTTTGGTGGTTATTACAACCTATTAAAGTTTCCTATTCTCCAACTCTGCAAAGACTTGAATGCACTCCCAGTTGAGCAGACCAGAAAAATATACTCTCAAATCTCAACAAGCACTTGATACAGTACATTTATCTGGCAACTGATTGATATCACATCTATTTTGGCATTATGATTTTTTATTTTTTTTTAATCCTCCATATAAATGCCCTATTTCACAATCTGGAAGGAAAAGGAACAAGTGATGGCCCATAGCTATTTAATAGCTATAAAATAAAACCTATAAAATAAAAGTGAAATGAATTATCAAACCATAAACTAAAGTTCGGTGTTTAAAATGGGCCATGGCTTTAAAAATTCAATTACAGCTTTAATAGAAACAAGTTTACTCAATATTTTAATGACCTTCTCTCATAATGTTTTTTTTCCTCCTTTGCAAAGCCTGGCATTACCAAGGATGCATGGCAAGCCTGCCTTTCCTCTAACTACTTTAAGATTGATTAGGAAACAGAAATATTGATGCATTTATCCAAAATAACTTAATTAAATGAGGCAAAAAATAGCACACAGAAACTTGTCTCAGTAGAAAACTGGAGCTGATCGAGATTAAGAAAGGTTACATTTAATGTTCCTGGACTGAAAACATTAGGACCGTTAACTGAATGTCAGCAATGGAGAATACTCCAAATAGAAAGTCATTTAATGTTTTCTTAACTCACTGGTGGGCTATTTCCTGAGGTTCAGGTTAGGTAACTTCTGCAGATTTGCACGCTAGCAACACACAGAGGGGTCCTCCAGGGCATCTCAGCTCAGAACAGCAGATGAGGAGATCATCTCAGAAGAGTAGTCTGCGTTATCTTTGTTGAAGCACAGGTATAAAGTCAGGTTTGTGTTTGCTTGGTTTTGTCAAATTGGTCTTGTCATAGTTTGGGGGACACGTTTAGCACTGGGCTGCCAGCGATGCTGGGTTCTCGCGCTCCTGCAGGCTGAGCCGAGACTCGGTCCTAGCTCCTGCTGGTTTTAAGGAGAGCTGAAGTGAGAAAACCCCTTAAAGACAAGACTTTCAGGGGCTGTTATTTCAAGCAACAGCAGCTTTCAGGGGCTGTGGTTTTGGAGGGGCTCTTCTGGTCTGTTTTACTTTCTTTGGGAGACATTAGGATTTCGACAAAGTCTCTAGGAAAACAGGGAGGGGGTGCCAAATGAGCTAGAGAAAGAATTTCCTCTCTAGTTTGTTTTGGAAACAACCCATATCTTCATTTCAAACAATGCTTCTGAAATACACAGTAGCATCAGGTCCAAGTTGCAATCAGATAGGTCTAGGCTGATCTGTGTGGAGCCCAGCTGATTTTATTAGGACCCACCAGGAGCTCCATAGCCTGCCCTGACAAATCCAGCTGAAAAACCAGCACTACTGATTAAATTTAAAGCATTGCAGGTGCAACAACATGGAAAAAATAGGTAAGTGTTTCTGGGAGAAAGAGGGGAACTGCAATTGAAAATACATTATTCTCAAAGCTGCATCGAAGGGGAATGGAACAAAGATCTTAAAATATTACCCCTAGAAGTTTCCCCCCTGTGGTTGCAACTATTCCCAAAGTACCCTGCTTAAAATAGGTTTTCAAACCATGCAAGACTAATCATTGCAATTTGGAGATGTAAGTAGGCACTTACCATGCAGTTCACAATTAGCTAAAGATGGTAGAAGAATCTCAGTCATGCTAGCACAGGAGATTAAAAAAAAAAAAAAAAGGAAAGAAAACATTTTTTTTTTCTTGCAAGAATGACATGTGATGGGAGAGTAGAGGAAGATAATTGTCATAACAAAGGGAATATGTTATTATTTATTGGCCACACTTAAGCACTGGGATCTTGGATTATAGTATCTGGTGACAAATGCTGCTTGAAATTTTGTAAATATTGCTTAAAAGGTAAGGTAACTGAGTAATTCCGAATGTGCTCAGCAACCAACATTTTCAAAATTCAGTTCTGGGAAGCAGAGTGACATTTTCTTCTTGTCCTACAGAAAAAGTAAGATGCAACATCTGAGCACCCTAAAATCTTGTTCTCTTTAGGCTTCACCGTACTCCCACTAACATTAGAGCAATATTGCTGGTAACTACGGCATGAGAATTTTTAAAGCCAACTAATTACCTGAAATTTTTAGTGCCTTCAAGGTACGGGGTAGTCCAGGCTGTCCCCCTGCCCTCTGTGCTGCTGCCTGTCAAGCCCACCCAGCACAAGGGCCGTCCCCACCAGAGACCAGCCAGCCTCGTTACAACGGAGTTAACGAGCGTTCGTCTCGGCAGAGCTGCCCTCCTGGCTGCTGAGGGATTCCACCCCTCTGAGCTCGGGGGGGGGGGGGGGGGGTCACAGCACTCAGCTCCCCACAGGATTAGACCATTTCTTTGCCAAAGTGGCAGCTGTAAATAGACATTTAGGGTCTAATTTCTACATCCTTCAGTATTTTAACTTACATTTAGCCAAGACATTGGCACATTTATCTGATTTGTCGCTATTAATTTCCTGGTTCCCTTTTTATTTTCTTCCTCCTCTTGCAGATTCACTGGGTTATGAACTGCAATAATAACCTTTCCAAACCAATTTTTCTTTTTGCAAAGCTTTCGATTTTTTTTATCACTCCGGTAGTGCTGGGGAGGCCGATTACCCCCCTCCTTCCCTACCCTCCCCAGCTCTAGAAGTGCATGCAAACAAAAAGGGGAAGGAAAAAAAAAAAAAAAAAAAAACCTCAGCAATAAGTTGGCTGATTCTGGCAGCAAGACAAATCTAGCACCACACAGCAGGCAGGCAGAGAGTGCACTGCTCATCCTTTCGGTTTTGTCAGTGTATGGGAATGCTGGACATCAACACACAGCGAGGGATTCGGCCGAAAGCACTCCTCCTCGGTGTCTGAACCCTGCTGCTTTCACCCCCGGTTGGAAGATACAGGTAAAAATAGAGAAATGCTTTCGCTAACTGGATTCAGTGAAAATATAAAGCAGTTAGAAGAAGCCCGGACAGCCTAATATTATTCCTAGCAGGCAATGGAAGTAAACCACAGTGTACGGGCTGATAGCTACCGTATACATAATACCCTCAGGTACTGTAACTTGCATGTGATTCTTCGCATTACAGCAAATAAATTGTTGCAAGTGGCAGTAAAGATTTTTTTTTTTGGATACACTTTGTTCAAGTTGCCTTTATAAATATTTATCATTATTTACATAATAATACCTCTATCTGACAGCAGGCTTTACAGCAACTTTGAGCCACAATAAACAGGCAGACTGGGTGCCTCCTTTTTAGCCAGACCATATCTATTCTATGTGTTATATGTACATCTATTACCAGCATGCTATGAGCATATCACTCATTCATTTCATAATGTAATTTATAGTTACATCTCAAAAGAATCCATCTACAAACAGCAACTATGTAATATTGATAAAGCATTTAGGAACAGAACATAAATTTAACGACTCAGATATTACCTAGTATCAATAATCTGCAGGAAAAAATGTGTCTGTGTAAGCAAGCACAATTTATTTTAGCAAGAACCTAAACAGAGAACATATTTCTTTGTCAGAAACTTTCTTTAAAAGAACTTGACATCCCAAAATTCTTTTCTCCCCCACAGATGTCAGAAGCCGAGACAGACAAGGTAAAAATTAAACCAGCAGAAAGTTTTGAACATGAGAAGCAAAATATTTCTTGGCTGAAGAAAGGTAAGTTACATTGCTGAGTTATTAGTTACTCGTTTGTGTTCAGAGATATTTCTCATTTATTAAAAATTCTTTTTTGAAGAAAAAGGCATAAGAATACCTTATAGGCTTAAATATGGCCAGGGATTTCTACCACAGGAATTCCATAGCTTGACTTCTACGAAACATGCATGTACATTTCCTTACGGTGCAGAAAGGCCTAAATTACCAAATTTTAAAGTAACCGAAAACTCATTTTGATAATATCCTTGCATTCCTGGGGAAGTTTTATTTGACCTGAACTGTAAGCCACTAAGAAGTATGGATCATCATCTTAATTCCTATGAAAAGTTTTAATTAACTTAAACGATTACTGAATTGGATTAATATTTGTTCGGTTTTCTCAAACACAAGTGAAGATCAACCCTGAATCTTTGGATTTGGCAGTGTGTTATCTTAGAACAAAGTAGCATCTGTTGTCAGCGGTTTATCAAATATAGACTCTCAGAAGTAGAGAAGTTATAAAAAACAAGTATGGGCACTTTCCCAGTTTTAAAGGCTGAAAAATGACAGGTATTAAGTAACTCATCTGCATCAAATACCAGTATTTCAAGTACTATATTCTATTTGTTAAACTATTTTAGAAGAAAAAGACATACGATTGTAAAGGTTTTCTTATTGCGTATCCCTGTACACAGAAAGAGGGAAGGTTCTTAGGATATATTTCTTGCTGAAAAAATTGATTTGCCAGTTTAGTACATAGCTTATTACGTCTTTATGTACGTTTGCTGGCTATAGCGGGGTCACTTTATTATATTTCATACACACAAGAAGAACTTGAATTAAATAGAATCTCAAAGCAGAGGCTTTCAAGATGTACATGATACAAATGAAATATCCATGGTTAGGTGCATATTATGGTTTTTAATGAGAACAGTTATATTCTAATCCTAACAAAAGTATTTTGGGAAGACTCAACAAGTCACCTCACATTTTGAAAACATTATCTAGGGGGGTATTGAGGAAAAGGCTCATTTATAGCCACTATTATGTCACCTGTAAAATGTGCATCACTATTTTAAGCTCATGTAGTTAATTGTATGTTAGATCTTCTAGAGGCAAGAGAGTTTGCAATAAAGTAGGCCTAAATTAACGTGTCTACCTTGCAGTCTTCATTGTTTATGCAGCACTTCTGCAGAATGAAAAAAAATCATGCTCAAGCAGAGCAGACTGGCCAACATGCAGACTTTGGCTGGACACCCAAAATCCTCTAATTGCAAGGCATCAGCTAACTTCAGTCAAAACTCTGCAAGCAGAAGATTTGCAGTTTGAGCATCACAGGCAGTGATAGAACTGAGTGAGAGCTGGGTCCGATCCTACAAGATAGCTTTGCACTTTGGCTTGCAAACAGCAAACACGTAACTGAACTGATCATTTATTCCATCAGAAGAAAGTAGAGCACAAGAGATTTGCAACTTTACAAAAGGGGTATAAAGGTACAGAGGACTTTAGCTGGTGCATGTCTCTGAGCAGGATAAGACCGACGGCATGGGCCCTCAGAGTCCTGTCCAGTTATTTATCCTCTGGTCCAGACCTACTCCAGTAGCCAGGTGACATCTCTCACACCTGGATGTTCCTCAATTCATTTCACTTGGTAATGCTAATCCACAATGTTTGTTCTCCACTTCCTAAGGAGAGACACCATCCAGAGTTTCTAGATCTCTAGTAACGTTTTCATTGTTTTGTATTTGGAGGAGCTATAATCCCTTTCAGAAACAGCCAATCATTGTCTATCGGCACATCTTCTCTCTAAAGCGCCACAGAGCAGATTTGGGCCTTGAAGGTCTTGTACAGCAGCAGAGTCAGTAAATAACTGAAACGTCTCTCATAAGGAAAGAATATTTTCCTTGAGATAAGAATGTGGACATTATTTTCTCTTACATTGAAGTTTGCTTTTTTAAAATTTTGTTATTGTTTCTTTGCTTTAAGCACTTCTGTGGTACATGGTGGGTTTTTAGAATATGATGAACCAAATTGTCTGGAGCAGAAGCTTAACTTCTGTGTCTAAATGTTTTAAAAATACCTCATGTATAGATTTCAGGCATTCCAATAAACAATGAATTGTGGAGAACAGAATTGTCAGGCACGGTAAGAAGACTATATGTTCTTTTAGAATCCAGTTTTAAAGAAAAGTTATTTTTATTCATGGTTTTGTATTGATTATTTGTTCCTTCTAAAAGAAACAATCATGAACCACATAGTATCAGAAATAAACAAAAAATATAGACTAGGCTGTGGCTTTTGTATCTTTCCTAGACTTCATTTTTTTCCTAATGCTTTGCAAAGTAATAGCTCACAGACTGGTAGTGCAGTGGGTCAACATCAAAATAAGCTACCTATTACTTTTTTGTTGGCTTTCAATATTTGAAGCTGTTGAATCAGTGCAAGGCGGTGGGGTGGGGGTTAATCTGGCTGCCAGTTATTTATCTTCTACTTTTTTTGGAAGGAGATATTCTGCTTCTGTCTTGAAGCCTCTAAAAGCAGAAATCGAAGCCTCATTCTCAGGGAAAATTTCTTCCACAAAGCAAAACAGAAACCAAGCCAGCCTTGTGAAAAGTATTATAGAAAAACATTAGGCTGTGCATATAGGATCGTATCTTACCATATCAGCAGGAAGAGCATAAATGGTTCTACTCGTGTCTCTACTTCTCAGCAAGTCATTTGCACCCACTGCTGCGCTCCCGCACCCCTGCCACGGGTGCACCAGAAGACTGATGGGAGTTAAAGATGACACAGGGGAAAAAATAATGCTGCACAAGCCAGCACAGTCTTGGAGAGAAACATCTACATAATCATGGCCCTAGACTGTATTTTTTTAAATGGGCAATGACACATTTGCCCTCTCCTTTTATTTCCTGCTTATCCTACAAGCTTTTTTTTGGCGAAGGACCTGAGGTCCTCCACAGCACCTAGCAGATAGTAGAACTATAATGGAATAATACGCATTTAAACAGGGAAGCAGACTGGTAAATGCATGCTCTAGTTTTGCTAGACTTTAAGAAAGTCCTAAACCAGCTCTGTTCCTCCTAAGGCACTTAGCGCTTAAGTCTGAATGTGGACAACATGAGAGACTCCCTGGTTTGAGAGTGCAAAAAAGGAAGGTGAAATGATCACAATCCTGTCCCAAGATGTCTCAGGGTGGAAGAATATATACCAGCAATCTTTTCTGATAGTATGGCGTGTTCCTCAGGACTATCATTTCTAAAGATCACACAACAGATGAGAAAACCTGTGTTTGGGGGGGGGGGGGGGGGGGCATGCATCAGACCATCACATGCAACTCAACCAGAATTGGGATGAATGAGCACTGAGAAAAGGCAGTTCTGTTTGTCTGACCATAGCACTGATGAGAACCAACTGAAGGAAAGCCTGGGACGTAGGAGTAGAGCCAGACAATGACTGTGTAGGAACAGAGGCAGTTATCTCTGCTTGCTTCTTCCCATGGGGAAGAGCTCATCATTGAAGATGGGAGGCAGTTTTGGACGGAGAGAATTCCCCATGCCAACGCCTACAAAACAGGAGGACAGAGTGAAACATGGGTTCATTTGCAAAGAAGCACTTGCAAAGTTATCTGCATTTCTGCCCTGAAAACCTAAAGCAGGAATCCTCAGCCCATGCATTATCCCCACTTATTCACATTTTGCCCTTACATGCACAAAATGACATAAATGACAAAGCGTATAAAATAGGAATATGCATTTATAAGTAAAGAACCACCAATGTAACTAAAGAAACGTTCTCTGCACGGGCCTGTGTCCCCACCTATTTCATGCACCCGCAAGACGTGCGACAAGCAGACCATCACACCCCAAGCAAGAAACATCTCTGTGGCCTCCTAATCAAGCACAGTTATTAGAGGGTCCTGTGAAATCTGGAAGCTACTCAAGACACGCCTGTAGAAGCGCAGTGCCCAGGGATGAGTAACACTCCCAGGACCTGACTCAGGGATGCTCCCACCTTGCACAGCGCAGCCACGACCACAGAGCTGCCTCTGCCACATGGACTGGGAGCTCTTTCCACCAGAGTGGTGATTTAGTGCCAGATTAGCAGCCGTCTGGTGGGAAGGGAGGTCAAAGCAGAGCTAAATTCACACCAGCCCCAGCATGTGGCTTTCGGAGTTCCTTACAAACGTATCTCTTGGTATCACTTGATGATTACAGCCATATGGATACATGGGAGCAGGCAGGAGCTATCTGACTGACATAAAGCTGTGAAAGGTGACACTGATTTTGCACAGGGACCAGCAGTGGTCTGCTCGCTATTTCTGCATCCCTTGCAAATGCAAGGGAAAATGTGCGAGGGCCTAATACTGCCCTCCTACGGTTTCATCCAAAACTGGCCACGGCAGCCCAGGAACGCAGATCCAAGTTGCACAGAAATGAAATTTCATTTCAGGATATTTTCGCACAAAGCCCTCCTGTTTTATGCTGCCCAGCTGTGTACACAAATGCCCTCCATATATAACTTCCAGTGAAAAGTTAATGAAATGGCTTCCTTGCTCTCCTGCCAAAAATATAACTGAAATTCTAATCTCAAGACTTTCTCCAAAATAGTCCCTTTCTGCACTGAAATTCTCATAAATCAGAAACATTTTTGTCTAAAATAAGCCTGTTTTCATTGTCTTGCAAATAGTAAAAAGTCTAGCCCCAATTTTTTTAATCGGCTGCTCTAGCCAGCAGATTTTCGCTGTAGGGTGAAATTCAGCCCTGTACTGAGGGTCAGTACAAGGTCAGCACTTAAACCATAAAATAGGGCTTAAGTGGTAAATAGAGCCTCTGTTCAGGATTATATTTCACCCCTCCAAGGACTACAGTTCATATGAAAAGGGAGATTTACTCATATCAGAGACCTGGCTGTAGTGACATTATTCACATTATTCAAATAATACCTTATTTCAGAAGTAATCCCATTGGGTTCGATTGTGCCACATTTTAGAGGTACATCCCAGAAATCCAATACAGGAGCAGACTATTCTTAACTGTACCACACCAGAACATCCCGCAGCCTGGTCCTGGGGTTATATTCCTTGGGGTAATACCAAAACCTTCCTATATTGCAGCACTCAGAAATGCCTTTTCCCCGGCACACCCCTCTCATTGGTTACCCAGGGGCTTTAAGAGTCTTTTACAAGACGTAATAAAGTGGGAAGGACATAATGCCATGAGCCTGGTTTTGCAGAAGGAGAGTTGTCCTGGAGACACTCAGGGAATTTCCCAGTTCTTTCACAATCTTCCAGCTTTTTACCTGGTTTGCAGGGGCTGGAGTAAAAGTACAAGCCTTGTACTTTTGCCGAGATTATTCTCAGCAGAGCATTCTGATCTGAACTTAAATCCCCGCATTTAGGGAGCTAAATGACCTTTTTTAAATTTCTTTCTAAAAACTCAGAAGTCAGTGGATGCACTTTTACATACACGCTTGGACACTTGTTTCCTGAATTTTGCTGACTTGGGTCCAGAAGCTTTTTTCACTCTCTCCTCCCAGCCTGAATTAAGTCATTGGATTGAAAAGCTTTATAGAAGACTGATAGCAAAGAAATACCCCTCAGTTTCATGTAACAGAAAATGCCAAATGCTTATAAGATGAATGCTGTAATCCAAGCAAACTGTTTCCAGATAAGAACACCACACACAAAAAAAGCACATTTAAAAACTGATGACAAGGATCCCAGGGGGCTCAAATTCCTGGAAGATGCCTTGTCAGCTTCAGGACTATGACCAAATGAATTAATCAAGACAGCCCTTCCTTTAAGTTGTAAAACAGCAGATTTAAAGACTCTCTTCCAATGGAGAGGGAGTATATGAAATCTGCAATGGTCCCAGCTCACCACTCCTAATTACAGTTTTATAAACTGAGTGGTCCTTGATCTTTGAACTGGAGGGTCCTTGGAGATGTAAGACTTTGAATATTGCCACAAAAGTGGAATGGATGTACAGTAAAGACAGTGGTACTTCTCTGGGTGATAGGGTGAAAGTCACACTCCTGTGCTGGATATTGACTGTGAAAATATAAGTGAAGGTTTGTTTGGGTTTGATTGCCTTAAGTAAATTTGTTCCACAAAGGAAGAGAAAAGCCTATTTCATTCAACTGCCAGTGCTGGGGAAGACCTAAAGATATTGTTTCATTCACCCCTAAAAGTTTTCCAGACCAATTCTATTCTTTGCTGTACTTGGGCAAGATAGTCAGAATTTTGCTCTCAGTTGTGTCAGTAGAGCAAAGCATAGAATAACAATATAGACACTCATTAGTTGTTGATTTTCTCAGCAACATACATGTTAGAGCAGAATCCACATATCCAAGGACCTTCACAGCGCTTGCTACCTAAGATGGCAAACAGTGGTGCAGAGAAAATCTTAGCCTAAGGGTCAGTGTCAAAGTGATGAGTAATTCCATTAAAGCAACAGAGGTGCACTGGCCTGCAAAAGATTTCATTTGTCCCAGTATGTTTAAGACAGATACCTGTAATCTTAGGGCGTCAATGAGGCAGGAGGAATGAACCGATATGTCTCATTTTTACCACTTCAGTTCATAGAGAGAAGGGTCAAATGCCAAATCAGTCTCCTAGATCTAAGGCGATACAAGCTAGAAAGATGCCTGTACTAAACAGAAGTAACCTGGATGACAAAGAAAATTCAGTACTAATAAGAGCGATAAGTATTTCAGAAGCTTCATAATTTTTACTATTTGATTGTATAACTGCTCCCTGTTAGGGATGCTGTTGGCCTTAGATTCCAATACATGTATGACTTTCAGAGAGTGGCTTGCTTCTCTTCAAGGTGGAAGAGGAGCCCAATGTCGATTTCTTTAGTCAACTTTACCCTATGTTTCTGAAAGCTCAGAAAAATTAATTATTATTTGTATTCCTTCTAATCTGGAGTAGTAATGCAAATGTCCTTGGGGTTATTATCAGTTGTTGCTGGAGGGAGACAGTAAGACCTTTGAATCTAATTGGGTATTAGACATTTAAAAGCTATTAAAAACAGACATTTCAAACCTATTAATGAGCATTTAGTTCATTTATAAAACTTAATTCCTTGATAGAAATCCCATCAAAACAACCACTATGCAGGCCTGATTTACTTTCACCCTGAGCTTGAAGGCAGGATAATCGTGGATGTAAGCAGTTCAGTACCAGTTTTCAGGTGTTTTACAGGCCTGCAAGATTATACACTGATATGTAGAGCCAGACTGACAGTCACATAGAGGTGTAATAAAATCCTTGCTGTTGGAGGGGTTCAATGAAATATTTAGATTAAAGATAATTAGATTATATAAAAAAAAAATAGGCCTCCCCTCATCTCATTGGGGATTTGCAATCATCCTCCAAAATACAACTGCTTCTAAGTACTCAGAATGCAGTGGACGGGCTAAGTCCTGGGCATGCTGGTTGTCTATTGCTTATAAAAGATATTACAGGAAAAGTTGAGAGAAAGACCAAAAGTAGAATTAGTTTAAATATTCATTGTTAGCTGATGTTCAAAGGAATTATTTTTCCATCTATTTTTTAAATAAGTATTTAGAACTAAATCCAAATGGAAAGATACTTAGACGTTAGCAGTGACTGCTCTAAATGTCCAATAGTAAAATACTGGACATAAACCCCTTATTAGAACAGCTTAGTGATTAGTGAGTAGTTCTGTGACTTCGTATCTGGGCTGAGAGCACATGACTGTACGAGAGGACTCGAATTCACATCTTCCAGAAGAATACCCAGTTATCAGATACTCTGTAATATTGTGGTTTGGAGATTCCCAAGTGTCTATGTCTGGATGGACTAATTAAAGCTCATTGCTCCAGAAAGAAAGGAAAGGAGGTAGAACACCTGCATGAAGGGCAGGAGATGGGCTCCAGTCCCTGCTAGGGGAAGTATTCAGGTACCAGTAAAAAGTGGAAAACCTTTGAGAGGTGGTCTCAGCCCAGCTGAGAGCAGGCGGAGGGGGGTTTGAGCCTGGTCCATGCCCAGTCCCCCAGCCGCTCTCACCAGCGGGCATTTCACTCCCGTGGGTGGGAAGGGACTAGAGCATCTCCTCCTGCTCTGCCTCGGGAGCAGAGGCTGGCGGAGGTGCCCAATGCAAGTGGAGCAGCCATAGGGACATTGAGGTGGTCTTTCTCCCCATCCTTCCAGGAGTTTTCCTACATTAATTCCTCGTTTCCTCACCTCTCCCATCAGCTTATTACTCCCAGTTACCCAATCTTCTGCGTGTGCTGTACAGAAGGTTGAATCTGGGACTCTGGTGTCCTCTGGGCAGAAGGGCATATGCAAAAATTAGGTGCTGAAGCCCTCGGCGACAGCTGAGTTTCTTGGTAGCTCTTACTACAACTGCGATTCATCTCTTTGAAGATAATTGCACAAGGCCGCTTTACCACCTAAGCGATATTTAAGTGTTACAGAGATCTTTGCTATCCCCCTAAACTAAATTAATTTTTATTTCTTAGGAGTCACACAGTCTCTTAGGGTCTCCTGATTATATAGTCTCACTCTAATTTCAGTCTTTAATCTGAATAAACACATTAGAAAAACACAGACACAATTAACTTAATCATAAATTCAGATGGATTGTTTATTATCTGTCTACTTAATGTGCTTATGATTGCAGCAGTTAAACATGATAATGTTTTCTTCTCTCACACATAAATGAATATACACAGTACAGATATATGTGCAGGAAGAAAAACTTCTGCCTGAATATGTCAGTAGGCTCCAGAGATAGAGAAGTAGATGCACTGCTCACTGTTGTGCTCTGCAGAAAAACACAAACATTGCCATGATAGTGTTGAGACATCTGAGAACTGATTACTGACAAATTATATTCTTCTTGCTGAAATATGCCTACATGCAGTTTTGAAAAAAAGAAAACGCTATTGCAGCGCAGATGCATATAGGAACACTATTCAGCTATACCACTGCACTTGTAATTTAAAAGCAGAGATGTAGATTTTGGTAAATAAGATCACTTGAGTTCTTCAGAGTAAAATACAGGTCAAATCAATATCTTCCTACTGAAGTAAACTCATCAGACATCAGATTTACAGAGGAGAGTTTTCTGCTGCACAATCTTCATAAAGATAAATGTCTTAAGAGTGGGTTAAACCCTTTTAACACCAAATTGCCTGTTTTTTTAGACCCCCATGGCAACTAACACATGTGCCAAAATGCTCACATATCCACAAATACTTGGATGCCAAAATTAAAGTTGGAATATGACTCTTCCTGTTCCCACAGCATATTGAAAGTAAATAATTATTTCAAGCATGCGTTCAGTTAAATTAGTGATTATTACTCAGACTTATATCTGTCATTAGACCAATTTTTTAATGGCTACATAGTATACCACGATGAAGTTATATTTGGCTTTAGAATATTCCAATTTTAACTAAATTTAAAAACACACTACACTTTTTCCCCCAAAGAAGAATCATTTATCATCTTTGTTGCCTATGTTGACTGCTGGTCCTAAACTTACATCATGGCTGATAAATCAACCAGTGTTCCTGACTGAAAAGGGTCCACTATGATAGTACATGGGCAAAGGGGAAGACAGGGGAAGATAAAAGAACGGAAACTCAGAAGTCAATTTAAGCCTCTTCACTTTCACTTTGCTTCTTCTCAACAATTTCCCTTGTATATAAATATTACAAAACCAAATCAAATTCTATGATACACTTTTTTTTTTCCTGATTAAAAGAAAAAAGAGAAGTTGTATGTTACTGGAATTCTAAATCTCTGAAATCCACGCTTATGTTCCAAGGGTAGGCAAAACAACAGAAGAGACAGTGAGAGGCAGGAGAAGAAAGTCAAAAGAATCATAGGAAAAAGCAATTATGGCACCTGGTAGTTATTCTTGTTAGATGAAGTTGTGACCAATTGTATTGTCTTCAGATATTTTAAAAGTTTACTATTTTAAAAAATACTATTGCTATTATAAAATAAGACATATAAAAATTATAGCATAAAGTATTTGGAATATATCCATTACAGCTAAGCAATTTTTTTTTTTTCTAATTTATGATTTAAGTAAATAGCTTAAGATCTTCAGGTAGGTATTCACCTGACTCACACTCTTGGTCCCTGACTTTATGATCAGCCCTCTTCCATCAGAGATGGTAATCACTAAATAAAGAAAGTCCAAACAGCAGTGGAAGCTGCCCCAGCTCTCACTTGGAGGGAATCACCAACTATTGTGGAAGGATAGTACATTCTCCATGCCTTAACATTTTTTCATAAAAAATAAATAAAATATAAAACTAAGCAGTGGTTTTTACAGTATGACACAGCAGTATTACTTGCATTAGGCCAATTTACCACTTATGATAGCAGTAATAGCACTAAAAGCCAATAAAAGTGGTCTGTTCGTTCAGAGATTGGCTTTTATGGCTTATTGTAAATATTATCAAGTGAATCAAAAGCTGTCATTATAGTGTCTAAAAAGCCTTCGTACCTTGTAAGCAAACAGTGTGACTTTGACAAATAATCATTAATATGCCTGTGTGAGACCAGGGCTAAAAGAGAAAGAAAAAGGAAAACTCAATATTTCACTTTACATAAATCATTAATATAATTTCATTTAAGTTTCACACAAAATAAAATAGTTTTATATATAAAATGTCATAGTTTTCCCAAGTTGTTTGGTTGGGTTTTTTTAATCAGTGAACATACTTTTTCATAAAACAAGAACTTGTCAGATAACTGAGCAATGAATGATTGAACTATAATGATATATTCTCATCAGCTTTGGTAAGACAAATCATGCACGTGTCTAGGTAGCACCTTTGGGGCCAGCATCTAACCTAACCTCCCTTGGCTCCCATCCTGCCTACCAGAAGCCCTAACAAGCACAGCACCGCCTCCCCTCTTCTTGCTTCACAAGAGAAGGTATGTTCCTATAGAGCTAGAAAAGTGTAATTAAATTTATCTTCTGTCTCGTACCTAGCCAGTTACTCTTGCAAGAAGCTCAGGGCAGAAGAGCCAAGGCTCTGGCAGCTCTCAGCTGCCCTCCACCCACCTCCTGCCTGCTTGGATGTGAACAGGAGTGTCCAGAGAGAGACCTGTGCTCTCTCTTGTATGCAGGGCAGACGTTGGATATACAGGATTTCCTCTTCCCAGTATTTCTTGCTGCTGCCCAGCAACGCTACGGCAAGTCCTCTTCAAAGCTGCACAGCCCAAGTGACTACCATTTGCCATTCCTAGTCTTTGAACATCCCGAATGGCACTGCCCACCTTGCAGTCACCAGCAACGGTTCAGAATGAAGATTTGGGCTTACCACTGGCTGCTGGAGACAGCTATTACTGGCAACCTTGCAGTCATTCACACGCAGCTTCATGAAGTGGTTGAGTTTGAGAAAGGATGGAGCCAAAGAGACTGACAGGAGAAAACACCCTTATTCCTGCCCTTGTACTGTCACATCACAGCATCCAACGTCGCTTCTTCATGCTCTCCTGCTGCAAAACACGATGAACTTTCCGGACACATTACTCAAGGTCACACCTCCCACAGTTAGGTAGCCCTGCTGGCTCTATAGAATTACCCTCATCTGTTTTGGATCGCTGGGGGTAGGCATTACCTTGGCTACCTGGAGACAGGATAAGATGGACAAGGTGGAAACAGAGCAGGAGCTTCAGGATGTCACGTGGGATGGGATATCGCGACATGTGGGAAGGGTGAGCACAACACCGTGTGAGAGGGTAGGTACTGGGAAAGGTGGGCATGGACTGTACAACAGTTCTGACTATATAATCAAGGCTTTTCTCAACTAAAGAATTTGAGTTGTTAAAACAAACTGGACTAGCAGTAAAGTCTTAGCTGCACACACACTGTGCGCCCTTTCTGCCCACAGAAAGATTTTTCAGTGCAATGTCAGCAAGAGAACTTGGGAGCCCCAATTGTTCTCAGCATCCCACAAGGAGTCTGGGCCTTGGGTCTGCGGGACCCAGCGCTTCCTCAGCCCCCAGGCAGCTGTGGCAACTTCTTGACCATGCTGGCAGACATCCAGGCTCTGGACTCAAGACCAGAGTACGTAACCCTGGCAAGAGCCTGGGACAAACTAAGTGCCTTGGGCGAGGCACGGTCGCCCGTCAAGTCTCATGCATTAAGTACAAGCTTTGGGCAGTTGGCTCAAGCATTCCTGCTCCCACAGCGAGTACTGTGTCTCAGGGAGTTTCCTTACCTATTGCTATTTACAGTTTTGGGGGCCCCACTGGAACGGCAAGCTAGCGTGCTTGCAGTTGACAGCGTTATGTGATACGTTGTGCAGCTGCACGGAGTGCATGGGCTAGCAGAAACATGTGGTGTTGCACTGCCAGGGGAATTATTCCCCCAACACGGCCCTTTAATGGCCACGTGTGTTTTCCAGGGAATTTATGTGAGCAGAAACCCAACAGACCGCCCCTTCCAAGCTTCTCATTTCTTTGGCTATTTTTTTTCCCATAGATTAAAGAACTTTCCAGAAACGCTACATTAACAGTGAGGTAGAAAGATCCCAGGTAGAAACAGATACACCAGGTTTTGCCTAAGCTATCCTAAAGCATAGTAGGAAACCTATTAGGAACCTCTACATACTTGCATTTATCCCAGAATTGGCGTATACAATTCAATAAATCTACACCAAATAGAGCTGCTTCCCTAAAAAAACCTCCCACTGAATTATAGGTTTGATTATTTCAACCCAAGGAGCGAAAGAGTAGATAAGAGCTGGTTATCTACTCACAAGATTAAAAGGACTTTAGTTCATTTGAATCTCCTCTTTCAGGCAGAGTGTCTAGCAACTACTAAGCTCCCTTCCAGACCCAGGACACAAACTGAACATCTGCTTTTCTGTGCTCAGGCATAAGCTGGTTCGACAGAGGGTCAACAGTTGAGACCTAGAGAACATAAGCTGCTCATTGCAATTAGTGATGCCAGAGTTCCTCTTCCATTTCCACCAACAGTATTTTGCAATACTGATTTCAGTCTCAAGCATTCCTATAAAATGGGAAGAAAAGATTTTATCACGCAAAGGTTTGAGTGGTTTGGCCTGTTTGCTTTTCATGTCATGGGTCTGCAATGTATGTATTCATCACATACAATTTTCCTGTATTATTTTTCCCAAGGGTTCAATCCCCCCCTACTTTAGCTCCACCTTCATCTCTTTGTCACACACAAGTTCTTTATTATTGCTGAAGAAAATCAGAGCACAGGACTCTACGGGTTACTGTGCAACCTGAAACAACCTACATAATGCTGACAAAAAGGCAAACATCGGATATGATTCTTTTGACCAAGATTTCAAGAGTAAAGTCTCTAGAATTACTCATATGCTTGAAGTTTGGCTTGTACTTAGGCATGTTGCTGAATCTGCTTCTGATAGAAGAGGAAGAAGAAGAAGAATGTCTTGCCTAGATTAGAGGCCACATCTTGGGTATAGTGTTGCCCTGCTTCTAATTGCTAGTGTAGCCAAGAAACTGTATCCTTCCCTCCACTTGAGAGACCACCTGGAGAAATACATTTTTCCCCTCAAACTTTGCACAAGAGCCCAAAACTTGGCTTTAATACAATACATATTTTCCATTTTTCCCCCCCTCCTCTAATGAGATGCATTGATATTTTTACCTGCCCATACTGTGTTTTGTTAATGGGCAATGTTTCAAACACTGTGTGGTAATGGACTGTGGGATATGGGATTATATATTTATTAATCTCAAGAGCACTGTGTAGACGGTACCAGTAAGTTACAAGCAGACTGGCAGAACAGGGTTTGAATTCTGGCAGGAGATCTCTTCCAAGCTTGCCTGTTAGGCTGCATTTGGCTTTGCTTTAAAACTTTATGCTGAGCTATAGTCACTTTGGTCAACTGTGCTACAAACAGGCTGCCCTGAGCAGTCTGCTCTGGGACAGTCGTGTCAAAACCAGGGTGACCTGGTGGCCAAGGAGATGTGTTTTGAGCAGATGACCGCTACGGTTTGTTGCACAATGTAGAAAACATTTCTATATCCAGAGACAACAGCAAAAAATGTTAGTCATTATGTACTTCCATTGACAGAAAAAGCTCTCTCTGCCCATGGAGATTGTGTTTATACACTGTGATGTCTAAATCTATCTGTATGCGAGTTTACACAAGCATGCTACAGCCAGATACACCCTCACCTTTTCCTGCCACGATAGTTCAGCCTAGATTTTTCAATGTGGTGGCTTTTACAGAAATGAAAGGCATTTTTTACACAACTGAAAGACTGTCATTTTAAGATGAAAAAGCCTGCTTTCCCCCCGGAGGGAAAGTTGGAGAAAGTTTCATGGATTTGCCCTTTGTAATATTCTGGTTTGTCTGCAGCAAGAGGAGGAAATAAAAACTAATGGAAAGAGACATTTCTTCTTGGATCAAAACTGAATACTTCCAAGAATGCATTCTCAGACTGTACTCTTAAATACTTAGAAGAAACAACTGCTAGGTCAAATGATTCACCATGTCCAGCTCCGCTTGGGCACTTTATATTTATTTTTCCTAATCGGGTAAAAAAAAAAAAAACGATGACAAATTTTTACTTTTCTTTTGAAAGTCTCAAAACCTTTTCAGACATTAACCCCTAAAACAGCCTATTTGCTCCAGGAATGTGATTAATAGGACTGGAGGCAACACAATTACTTAGAAGTGTGAAATTCTTTCCTAGATTTGGACATCAGGACAGGACCATACTCTACAGCGAACCAAGTGAAAACTCAGCCCAGAGCCTTTCTAAACTTCAGAACAGTTCAGATCCCAACTTTGCAGGCTTGTTTCATCTTCCCCTATGCCACCACTTATCCTGAGGAACTGAGGAATCCTACAGATTGAGACAGTAACAAAGTAAACTTTTATACTCGGTGCTAAATTAGATATATGTTAGATATACCTAATACTTACATATTCTGAATATCCAGCTTCCTGGGTAGCTGAGACCCTTGACTGCAGGTGCCAGTGCCCAGCACTTGTTAATGAAGATGAGCTCTACATGTTTCCAAGAAATAAACAGAAATAATTGTAGCACCCAAAATTAGTAGATGTAGATGAGGTAAAGATCACAAAGGACTGCCATTGATTTTAATGACAGAAAGGTTGAACCCTTAATAAAAATGCCAGTACTGAATTATTAGAATCTCATCTTCCCTGATTTTCAGTCTCATTTTCTAGTATTTGTTTTATTACTCTTCCAATTCTCTTCCAAAAAACCCAAGTGGCAGCATCTTCTTTTTTGGCCTGTGATAACCTAGTTTGTGCAATGCCAGCCTGTTCATTTAATTTTATGAGCTCTGGACTGTGGCCCTAGAATTGGTTTTAAAACAATAAACTTTCCCTCCAGAAAATACAACACTTTTGAGACAGCAGAGGCTAACAGCCTTGTACATAAGTTTTAAGAGGTCTCTTTCCCGGGCTGGCCAAAACTACAGGTTGCGTGTAAAATTAGAACCGGATCCTGTAAGTATCCTGTAAGTACCTCCTCGATTCCCTTTGACTGCCAGGAAGGTGACAGTAGTTATCATCAACCAGGTACAACACTGGAGTTATTGACATGGAACTTGCCTTGGAAAATATGTAAACTTACCCTGAAGTTTAGACAGCTGATTTTTGACTACTTTTCTTCATCTACATTGTCCATAACAAACATAAAATCCTTATTTGCCCTATGGTAAAGACTACTTAAGGCATAGCTGGATAAGAAGTCTATTTGCTTTGTCTAAATAGTGCAAGCTCTCCCATATCCAATGACTATTGGAATCATTGTGTGATCTTTTCAGCTTCTAATACATATTAATTTGTAATATACAAACCCATTCAAATAAATAATTGTGCAGACTGAATAAAAAAGCAATTTAAACTTTTTCCTCCCCTAACTGGAGACACTTTTTACAAATAGTTCTTTTAAGTAGTCTTAATAGTATCTCTTTAATATTGCCATTAAAATTCACCAGAGTTCAAGAGCAGAGCAAATTTACATCTGTTAAAATAATGGAATTGACACTGATATTACATCATTGCTATTTTAAATAATCATTCTTCATAATTCTAACCTACTTGCTTTAAGTTGCAAATAAAGGGCTTGTTCCTACTTTCATCAAAGTCGATGGCAATACTCCCTTTGCCTTTCAGGGAGCAGCACCTACCTTTAAAGACGGGGGCCTCTGGTGATATGCAGTGGGGTTTGACTGCATTCACTAATGCAGCAAAGAATAAATCCCTCAGAAATATTACTGAGGACGGTTCTACGAGCTCCAGTCAGACCGGATAATTGTACTGCACTAGCCTGTTCCCAAAAATCACAAAACTCTATAGACTACTCTGAATTCCAAGGTAGTTACAGTTCTTCTGCTTAGTTTCACAAGAAAGCAACATTTTATGTAGGTGGGTTTTGCTATTTTAATGCAATTTTGTGGTTTTTCCTTCCTTAATATTTTGGGAGAGATTGTTTGAAGAGAAGCATAATGGCAACCCTCACAAATTCACCTGCTCTTGGGAGAACATTACAAGTTTCACCGAAATTACGTAAGTGTTCTTCTATGAACAATTCAAACTGAAGCTAAAGGAATTAAAAAGATGCACTCTACACAGCTGGAAAGCCACCTAGAAAATGAATCAATGTAGTCCTCTCCCTGATTACAGAAGAAAATGAAGCAAGGATTTTTAAGAAATATAGAAGATAAAGGTTATAACTAAGACTAAAACTGGAGAAAAATGTGCTTTTTACTATCCATTTAACACTCAAAAGAACAAAGTTTTGTACAGGGCTATTCCTAGGCTGCCTTTGTGTTCTTCAGGGAAAAAAAAAAAAAAATCATCCATGTCCACAACACAGCTTATCATCCGTAAAATCATCACAATTCAGCTACCTACTTAGACCTCAAGTTTTCAGGGACTGCAATGTTTCAGCTGTATCTGTACTGAGCACCTCGTTTGACAGATTTTTGGCCAGGGCAGAAATCACCAGTCACTACAGTTAACTTTCTACTAACACACTACTACAATATGTTGAACATTTAGTGGACAATAACCACCAGCTGAGTCTTAACCATAATTTTGCACTGCAGTATAGGGCCTGTTAGATGTTATCTGCGAGCCAGAGAACTTTATTAGCACTGTCATAAAAGCTAAAGCAGAATCAATCCCTTGTTCTGTCATCACTGACACTCTCTATTGTAAATAAAATACCTATCAAACCTTAGCAAATTTAGATCCTAACATAAATGGCAATTGCCTTGGTGTCTTTAAGAGCAATTTGGTTTAAAAAAGCCCACATGAGAGAACAAAATGTGGCCCTTTACTGTGAAGAAAAGCATAAACAAGCAGCACCACCAAGATCAGGGAGGAAACAAATTATTCCAGAAAAATCAAGTGAAGAACCTGCAGTGCTGACTGCTTTACTCCACTTGGAATGACTTACCCCATTACAAGTCTTTCTGCTTCCACAGCAGGACACCTGCCCCTATGCTTATTTGGGAAAAGAAAAAAAAAAACAACCAAACAAAAAACCATAGCTTGGATGGTAGGGAAATACCTTCTCCAAGCAAGGACGATTAGGCAATGCTCTGCTCAGGAAGCATTACAGGCACTGTCACTTGATGGTGTCCAAGAAGAAATGAGAGGGAAAACACCCAAGGGATTAGCCTACAGAGATTTTCATATCACACAGGCTGGGACTAGCTGAACTAGGAAGTCCTTTCCAGACACATCATCTGTAATTCTTTTTGGCACCATTCCTTGGCTTTAGAATACACCATCTTCCCCCATGCCAGTGGCACTAACACAGCACGATGTCTAGCGCAGCTCAGCCTTCAGGATAGTCCTGAACCGCAGAGCAAACCAGTGCTGTGCAATTAAATAAGTTACAAATACAGTTTTTGTAAGCACTTTACTTTTTTGTGGCTTTCCAACCATGCTAATAGGTGGAAACAGCATACACCTGACATGGGGGACTAGCTGTTGGCACAACTCTTCATCACTGGGGGAAGGAGGAATATTCATGTCTGTCTATCCCTACCTAATCAAATATATATATGAATAGTTTCTATAATATGTATTATAAATATACAGCCTAGATTCTTCGTTCCAACACTACTCTTTTCTCTTCTAACACTAAAACCTGTTCATCTGAAGACTTCACATAGCTGCTGAAATCTTCATGGGAAGAAATATGTTCTCATGCCATCTATTTTTGGCTTTCCATGCCGTGACAACGGAGTCTGGCCCGGTGTTTCTATATATGAACACTTCTCAGGTAGCAGAACAGCTACCGCAGATTGCCTGGCACCTGCTTGAGGATGAGGTGAACAGAAAGTAAAGCAAAAGTATTTTTGTTTCATCGAGAACATCTTGGCCAAGCCATATTTGTAGAAGATAAAAACTGAGGAAAGTGTAAACCGATGGGGAATGGAATCTTTTAATATTTTGGGAGCAGGAAATGGTGAAATCAAAGTTCTGAACTTGAACAGGTTTAAGATGGAGTGGAACAAAAGTGGCAGGCGCTGGGGAGAAATATCTTTTTCAGGATAAGTATTTTCAAAACCTGGTAGTTACATTTTGTTAGTTCTAATCTTCTCTTAATGAGATAACTTCTGAAAAGGGAATATAAAAATATGGAACCTGAATGCCAATAGAAACATATTGTAAGTATGATACATCACCAACAAGTCTACCGCTACTGGATTACAAAAAACCCAATGCACTTAAAAGCATCTTCTTTTGCTTTCTAATATTTTTTTGGAAGATCTGACTTTTTTTTTTTAATAGAACAGCTATTAAGAGAAACTAATTATGATTTGATTTTTAAGGACCTGGATTTTCTCTTACATGTATCATTCTAACTCAGGAGTAAGCCCATTCAAGCAAATGAGATGAGGTTGGTGTGAACGAATTTAAATGTGATCAGAAGCAGGCCCCAAGATATTTATGGAGGGAATGAGTCATTCTTGTTCTGGTTGGATGATTACATCAGTGGAGAATTAGTCTATCATCATGCAGGGCCTGAACTTCCTTTCTCTTACATCACCATACATCAGGAAATACTGTGTGGAGTTCACCAGTATTTCACTAGCCTAAAACCAACGAGGTGGAAGAGCAGAGCCCACAGCCCCAATGCACTACACTAGCTGTGCATTGACTGCAAAGAAGCTGTCCCCATTTAAATCAGCAGTTCATCTGGTCTTTCTTCCTTAGTCTGTTTACCTACTAAAACTTTCACGCAAGTTACTTTAAGACCTGTTCCTCATTTGAAATATTAAGTAACTGTGGTCATAAAAGAGCACATATTCTTTTTCTGGCATCACATCCAAGAAGTAACTTCTCTTCCATTGGTCTCCAGTGACACATCTACAGAGATGGTAAGGAGAAATTGAATAGATAACGTAAATTTGACTACTCAAACTCCCTCTACACCAAACGCAGTTCTGTGAGAAATCTTTAGCAGTCCAAGTATCTGAGCGTTTTGCAACAATTGCTGTGTCAAAGTAAAACAACTATGCTGGACCTGACAGTATTATTCCCTTTTTAGGCACACACCAGGTTTGGTGGTGCTAGAACAACATGCGATCCATCCATCTTATCGCTAACAATAGGCAATACCAGCTATACAAGAAGCCAGCTCAGGAAATGTTGCGGTGGGTTGCTGCGAGTATCTAGAATAGATAATGAGAGGAGACAAAAAAAATGGCTGGAACATCTCCAGCAACCGTTGGAGTTCCCAAGAAGTTTTTCCCTCATGGCAATGACTTTAAGGCTAATTAGAGGCAAAAAACCAAAATGGCAGCCTACAAATTCCCCAGGCACCAGGTGTTTACCAGAAAAATCTGTTCCCCAGCCACGCACTGTCCCTGTTCTCAATGGTTTCCATGGGTCTCTCCCGTCCCAGACACTAGGCGCTCTGCCTTCCCAGTATGTCTGCGCACTTCTCACTTCTGAGAATTGGGGAGGGTTAAAACCACCTTTGAAGTGGAGAAAACCAAGCATGGTTGCTTCTCAGATCCAGCTCAGCAACCCCAGAAACTGCCTAAGAACCACGATGAAGTTTTATACCAACTTCTCCATGCTACAGGCAACTACAGAGCATCAGGTTTTGCTGCTATCCTGTCCCTGGCCAGCCAGGAGTCCACCGAGGACAAAGAGCTGGAGAACACTGGATTTAAATCATTTCCAGTGCAGCTTTACTTCCTACCATTATACCTTTCTTTCAAGATATTTAAGCACCACACATTGCAGGTATCATGGTTTCCTACTCATGTTATACTTCACTAATACCATGTAGAGTTTCTCTGCATTAAGTGGTGTATTTCATCTTTTCCCACAAATAAGAGACAACTGCACCATAACATATGCTACAGGCAGCTCTTTTCATATCTAAATCCCAAGGATTTGGGGGAGAAAAAGAGGATTATATATTTATTCAGAAATTAAATGAGATTAATAATTTTAAAAGTAATTTACAAATAGCAATCAGCCTCTGCAATGAAGGTCAAAAGAAAAAGGACACATTAGCAATTGAATATCTTCCCTCCCTTTAAAGTTTTAATACTGCATACCTGTTAATAATGGGAAATATCCTTCTTCAAGAGTAGCATTTTCAAAAATTGGTAGGATCCTTTTGCTAATTCTAATCTTCTTTTAATAAAATAATTTGTTAAAAAGGATTATAAAAAAGCATGAAAATGGAATGCCAATAGAAATGTACCGCCTATACAATAAATAGTTAATGTATTTTCTAAATGAATGATTTAAAATAGCTATTAAAGTAAAGAGAATGAGCTTATGTTTCTAGTAATGACTTCTCTGCCTCAGAATGAAATCTGTAAATCCCTGATTGCAATTTCACATCCCAAAAGAACAAGCAGTCCTGGGACCAATGCTTATTGCCTTTATCATTAATACGAGCGTACCACATATGTGATTTTTATATCACCAGTTTGAATATTTAGATTTATACTTGTGTATGCTTTATATTTTAAATCTCATACAGCTATTCTGTCACAAAAATAAAGCTCTCCTTCAACAAGGCTTTTTTGTATGTACATGCATACATGTATACACAGACTTTCAGTATAACTACAATTTTATTCATAAGAGTGCATAATGATTCAGGCTGTGATTGTTAATAAAAATGCATTTCTAACCATCAAATTTGAGTCTATTATTCTAAGTTAATTGCATTTGCCCTAAAGAGACTTGCGACTGGCTGTCAGCCTATTTGTGTCAGTTCCATTTTATTCATCAGTCAATCTTGTCTCCTCTTTTTTCACATCCCATATATTGATCAAATAGATTTGTTAGCATGCCTCTGCAGTTTTAAAAAAGTTTTTGTTATTTGTCAGTTTTATTTGATTACTATATTAGTTTGCGTGTTATCTTAATTGTTATTTCAATAGAAAATAAATGCTCTTTGATAGTCCCACAAGATTCCCATTAAATATAATCCATATAACAAGTTAGTGGATGGAGTGAATGTGGTAAGAAAATAAACATATTAAACCTATTTTAAAAGGTGGAATTAATCTGCAGCTGTATTGTACTTGATCCAAAAGACAGGAATAGAAATAAGTACAGTGTGAAACAATTTTGATAAACATCAGTGCCGTATCATTGCATATTATGCTATGTATAAAATACTTTAAGAAAAAGACGTGCGATATAAAATAAACTGAGGTCATATCTGGAAGAGTGGGTTTTGTGGTTAAGTGTGAAATGGAACGATATTATATATGGCTTTAGACACTAAAAATTAGGCTAGAGAGGCTGCAAGCAAAGGCGAGTGGAAATGCTGTGTTACATGAGGCAAATTCTTGATAGGGAGAGAAAAAACAGCTTTGAGGAAGGTATTTACAGGAGCAAAAGAAACATCTAAGCAGGTAGGTTCTTCCTCTGTAAAGATAGGATACACTGTTTAGTGAAATAAATAAGAGTTTAGCTGGATTAAAAAACTGAAACAGCATCCTGTGCACATCAGTCACTCGTTTTGGTAATGACTTAATGAAAACAATTTTCACTTCAATCTTCTCAAAGGGGAAGGTGATGCAACCAGTTTTCCCATACAAATATCTCAGAAACCTGCCTCTGATACCTTCATTATCAGCAAGACTACATAACCCTGGCTCCTTGCTTAACATTGAATCTGGGATCTTCCCAGCTGGTACCTGAGCTTACAAAGTGTCAGAAATAAGTACTGTGGGAAATCAGAAATAATGTGCTTACCATCTCATAAAAAAAAAAAATAAATAAAAACCAAGTCCATGTGTCTTAAGATAGCCACTCAAGACACAGAAGCATTGAATTAATAAAAATTTTAGGAAACAAAATCTTGTGTTTTACCTGTATTTAAGTACATTGACCAACCCCACAGCGTCCTCAAACTGAAATTGGAAATTACCAAAGTTTTCCAAATTTCTCGTGAAAAGCTAAGTTCTTTCATTTCTCTGGCCAGGATTGGTCTTTGTATTATCTAACTTTAGTCACCTAGAAGTTTGGTTTCTGGTCTGGGTAACTACCTACATTTTGTCTGTAGCCAACTGCAGGGGGTAGGGGGAGAACAGGGACAAAACAAGTCTTCCTAAGAGCAATTTTTTCCTGGGTTAAACTCTTCTGTCAAGATGGGATGACTTGCCAGCATGCTGGGCTTGTCTTTTCCACTGATTATTGTAGGAGTTTAGGCCAGACAGAGCACCTATCATACCAGGTGCAGAAGGTTTGGTGAACACCACCCTAAGGGGGACCTATCTCATTATAGCAGGAGCATTTTTAATGGGCTATACCCAGCTGTGGACACTGGAAATGTCCAACTCCTAGATTATTGGTTTTCGTCTGGAACCTCTTTAACAGTATTTCGTACTAAACATCCATGCTAAAGCTTCAGATGCCCTAAAATAAAGCTCAAATTTGCAATTGTCCTAGAGCAGTTAGCAGCACTCCTGCGATTCAGAAGCACACGGCGTGATGATAGTTTCAAGCTAAACTGTTATGACCAGCTAGTGCAGAATATAAACAGGAACAGATGAGAAGAATACAGCCTCAACATTTGAGACAACAAAGAAAGAGTGAAATGATTGCTACATAAAAGACATTTCAAAGACCTCCCAGAAAAGCAGGCATAAAAATCCCCAATAAAAAGGCTCAGCAAGAAAACTGTCACACCCCCTAATCCTCAGCAGACTTTAACAAGATGTTCGCATGAGCCAGAGATCGTCTCCTTCCCCAGAAGACAAAAGGCACAGAAAACAATACTGTCTAGCATAGGATTAGGAGGCAGGAGATAGATAAAAAGGATTCCTTAACCTTACAATTAGAAACCCCAACTCTCCAGCCAAAAGGATAATCAGAAACAGACTGCAAACCTGTGTCACAATAATTGCTGCATCTTTCTTTACTCTTTGAAAACTGATATATTTTCTGAAGATTTTTTTTATCATTTATTCCCACTCCAAGAAAGGTTTTGATGGCCACCTAACTACAAGACAACTGCTGCTACCAAACCACAATTCACCACACGTGGCAATAGCCTCATTTCCCATTCTTTATATTTCCACCACCTCCAACCAAGCAAAAAGTAGATTACCAATGCTCGTACCAACCTCCTGGTAAATTGTACAACTAAAAGGAAAATTATATGTAATGCACTAGTCTTCTAACAAATGATCAGCTTACTGTGCCCTAAACCAGACACATACACAGATTCTACATGCCAAACCTGGCATGAGCATGTGCTCTGATTAAAAAGGAAACAACTTAGTTGTTATAACGAGCATCTTTAGCTTTATTTGGTATTACTAATGCCTTTAAACAGAAGGCAGGGTTCTGGCAAGAGTAGAAAACAGACTTGAAGGGGGAGGAAACCTACAGGCTGGAAAGAAACTACAGTCTCCAAAGTTTGACCCTCCTCCTGTAGCTAACTAGTGACCATAAACTGCAATAGCTGCTGAAGTTTGCTGCATAAAAATGTAAGACTATTTCTGAAGATGAACAAGGCAACCGCAAGACATTGACGATTGCATTTGCAGAGCGTATATTAACTTACAGATAATACTTCAGCACCCAAACAGTCATACATGATTAGGAACTATACATATCCCTGCTTTGTAGGGGATTATTTGAGGCACACAAGAATTAAATGGTCAGTGCAAGCACTTATTGGGGGATCAGGATTTAGGCAGTCACCACCTCTAAAGGGCAGTTGATGTTGCTAGCCTTTCCCAGTCTTTCTGGTACCATCAGGAAAGGAAGAGTCAAACAATTTCATTTTTCTTCAGGTGCAGCACACTTGCAAACTATCAGTCTATGCTCTTGTGATCCTACTGTCTATTGGACTTTAAATTTCCTGCCTTAAGCTAATGTTCAGTGGTCTTGCTCCGTGCAAGCTAGACAGTACCTCAGAGCTGCCTCATATGCTGTGGCAGATGAAATAATCCCTCTAAGTAAACTACTTGAAACCACTCAGAAAGAGGTTGGCAGAGATGCAACCTTAACCATTGTCATTTGTTATGGAAAGACGTAAACAAATCGCACTTCCCAGAAGAATCATGGCTTGAAAGAAATGCATGGAAAAAGGCATACGTTTCTGTTCTCTTTTTAGTAAAACTCAAAGAGAGCATAAAGCTTGGCTTACACATACTGGTAGAAGAAAAGGGAGAAAAGTTATCTACAGATTTCTGAGTAAACTTTCTGGAACTCAGTCCAGGTGAGAGCAAGTAATTCACTACGTATGTCCCCAAAGCACGTAGCTAGCAGCCAGAGCGATACAGGATGTGAATCACTGCAGGGTAGGAGCAGAGGGTAGTGTGGTCTGCACGGTGGCATAAGCAAATTAATCTCTTCTCAGCCACACAGTGCCCCAGGGACTCCAGGTCTTGCTTGCGTTGTGGTGTCAGAGACTCACAAGCCTTCGCCTACAAGCACGTTTGTCCCCATGCCACGAGGAGCTTCGCTGCTGTCCTGCTGAAAGGCCAGCTATGCTTGAATCAAGAGCCTGCAGATAGGACCATGGCACCCCGTCTGTTGTCTCAAAGTTATTTCCAGATCATATTTTCCTCATTTTATAAGCAAGCAAGCTTCTGGTTGCCACTGGTACAAGCACAACTTCAGATTTACAAGGTGGGCTAGTATTTTTCACAATTCATATCCAGATGCAGATTTACAAAAAAACCTGCGGAACATTTGGGGTGACCCCACATCCAGTGGGATCACAATGCCACCCAAGTATTCAGTCATTTAGATAAGACCTATGTCTTCCCTTCCAAGCAGAGGGGAAATGCATAGTTCCACAAACACCATGAAGTTTTCTGCTTTGCCATCATTATTGATTTTGAGATACTCAGATACCATGCAGTGAAAGACGCTGCAAAGCCCTAATATACCTAAAAGCATGGGAAGCATTGCCATGCTGAAACAGAAAAATAAAGATGAGTGAGCTAAACTTGAGTCCCTACCATATCCGAAAACCAGAAAACTAGGCTGTGTGTATTACAGTCATTATGTTTAATAGCTTATTCTGCTAGCTTCAAAACCTGAAAGTCCAGCATCTTCAAATGCACCATTGGTGGGAACAGGGATGTGACAAAGCACACAGTGATGAGGTCTGTATTCAGGTTCATTACCAGTGTTTTCCTCGGTTGCAATTATTTTAATGAAGATTTTGCCTAATTAAGATTTTCACGATTTGGCATAGGAAGCAGATAAAACACCTGATATAGTAAGCCCTGAAGCCAAACATTACCATCAGCTTTAATGGGCATTAGGATGGTCCCTTATGGATCAAAGCAGAGCCATTTCACTGATCAGGTGCATGAAGACAACTCAGACATGAGCCACCAAATAGACATACTAAAAATTGTAAACTTTAGTCACTCAGAAACTCAGGGATGAACAGTGCAGTAGTGAGTCAGGATCCTCAGGCAGTCTCTGCTCCTCTAAGACAAGTTGTGTGGACCATATGAAAACTGGCTGTGTCCCTTGGGGGAAAAAACCATCCAAACCAACATCTCAGTGAGAGGCCAGAGGACACTGGATCCTTAAAGGGAAGAGGTACCCCCAGCTTCTGTCACGAGCTGTTTTTCCATACTTGTGAAGTCACTCAGAGGACTAAGTCTCCAGCCCCAGGAACCTGACTTTTCTTTTTCCTCTGTTAACAATACGGTTTTGAGGCATTTACAAAACTCTGGTGCCTGCGGGGGATAACAAAGCCACCTCAACAGCTGAGGAGTTTTTCCTGCCTAGTGAAGCCTTCCTCTCCCATTCTTGTTTTCCAGAACTGGACAGCCCCATCCCACAGCCCCTTGGAGATTCAGGTAAGTCCCCACCTTCTCAGCTCCTTCTCCCCACAGTACCTAGGGCATGGCACCGCATCTTTGCGGCTACTGAAGTGGCCCCTGTCATGCAAGAAAGTGAGCTTAATTATTCTAATTCCTTGGGGGAATGTGAACAATATTTTTTGCCTTAATACTGACTCATCGTCTGTTTCAGCCTTCAGCCCATCTTTAAACTGAGACTATTATTTGTATTAGTGACTTAAAGAAACATTCTAAGGTTTATTGAAAACAGCAAAACAAACATAAAGTGCTCTGCAGTGGGCCAAGCCTACAAGCTTTCAAGTATGAGGATAATAAGCTCTTCACCTCACAACCGTTTTCTTAGGAAAATTGAGTAAGAACCCAAAAGGGTCAGCTTACGAGCCACACAAAACCTGCTTGTTTCAATCTGCAGGATCTCAGGGGATCAGTTTGGGATCAGGCAAACCCCAAACTGACACCTAGCCACCTTACATGGGCTGCTGATTCCAGACCTTACCTGGAGAACAGCCATGACATTGCTTTCTTCCTCTTACCTTTATTTATCTGCCGAAGAAGGAGAAAGGCCCATGGCACGCTCCCTTCCCAGTTGAGGATGTTTTCCTGACTGAGGGTTCTCAAACCAGTCTGCCCCACCTGAAAGCCTTTAAAAGGGAGCGATATGCCAATTTATCTGCTTCCTACTCAGCCACAGCAGAAGTGGGCAATGCTTATCAGCTCCCTTTACTTCTGATGATGACCTTTAATTGGAGGGTCCGAACTGGAGCCCACCTGAAAGACCTCTCAGATTTTGGCAGTGGCCCTCAGCAGTTCTCACCATGACCGTTAATTGGGGTGTTGCTGATTAGAGGGTGAGCACACCAGGCTGTGCAGCACCCACAGGTTGGGCTCTTCCAGTAATGACGAGCTGGTTGTGTTAGAGACCACTTCAACTAAAAAAGTTTAGAAAGCACCATGCCCCCATTAGGACCTTTCTTAATGGGGTACCCAAGACCCTGTTGTTGCGTGCAAAAAGCCTGCACCCGACGGCCCTGCGTTTATTTGTATTGCAAACACACACGATGCAAACTTTCTCTGCTAGTTAGAGGACACTGCTGGGGCTTTGGTAGGCAAGGTCAAGACAACGTTAGTCTGCTCTGATAAAGCATGAGGAGGTAAATCATTCCGTGCAACTCAGAAGTCATTCAGATGGTACTTTTGGCATTTCCCCCCCTGCTTTTGTTCTGTCAGTCTGAAGAGAACAGCTCGTGTGATGTAATTTCGAATGGAGCTTTTTTAAAGCTTTCACTCAGGAAAAGCTTCAGGAGCTCTGGGGGTATAGCTTAGCTCCGAGAAATAGAAAGAAAGCAAGTTTGCATTGACAGCTTGATCCCAGAGAGAGGTGGCTGCCTGCTTGTCTAACAGGTCCTCTGGGTCTGGATGAGGCAGAGACAGAGGAGCAGTCATATTAAGTGAACGCGCGCTGCCAATGTTAAAGGAACAATTACCATTATTCTGCATAGTTCACTGTTTGCTACTGCTATTTCCTTCAATAAAACCTCTTTTCACTTGCCAATTGGAGCTTGTCATGTAACAATATTTCTTATGCACAATACACATACTAAAATGCCCCTGTGTTTTTAATACATTTATAGTTGTTAACAATAGCGGTATAGTGACAGAAAAAATGTACTTGCTTTGAATACAGAATAGATTGAAAAAAGAACAAACCAGAGGCCCTGCTCTGAAGGATTAATGAGGGTTAGATTTTGCCTAATCTGTGTTAAAACAGTGACACCTCTTCCATTTCACTGACAACCGCTTTTTCCTCTCAGGGCCTGGGCTGTGACCTCCTTGCTTAGAAGGGGTTGTGCACCTGAGCCTTGAGCAAAAGCAAAGTGAAACTTTTGACGTGAGGAAGCGTTGAGGAGAGGGGTGAGCTCTCACCCACCCCCGTGCCCGGGCAGCCCCGATGGGGACGGACAAGGGGAGCCGCTCCTGCGGCTTCGGTGAGCTCGGTGCACTCAAGGTCGCCCGACCAACCCTTTGATCCTTGTTCTCAAGGATCCCTGTGGTCCACAGACGGGTGGGAGCGTGCGGATCCACCATCTAGCGACACCTGAAACCTCTGGTGTTCGCTGCTCCCATCGGACACTCGCAAAACTCCTTCGGAGCGCGGTTCCTTGCAAAGCAGGACGAACGGCTGGCGTTGGGGAGAGGCTAGCTCTCCTCTGGAAGCTCGTACAATGAAGACATTGTGCTGGTGCTGCACTTGCCAACATTACAAAGCCAGGCAGAAATGACCACGGTGAAGGTGCCGCGGTGAGAAGAAATCACATATTTGCCCTTGTGAGCAGGCTGAACCTAATATTTCATGCACCCAAATGAACAAGCAGCTCTTTGGAAACCTTCGTAGCGCAGTCATGAGGGAAACTTTCTTCTGCCATAAGATTCATGTTTTCTAAGAACACTGTTTTGTTCTGAACAAGTTAATATACACAGGAAAAGACATCTTGAGTGTTCCTGGACTCTCCTACACTATCCAGGAATAGTGATAGACTGCGAGTTTAAACACATCCTTCCACTGCACAGGGAGAGAAGTGTGTTTAATGCTGTGAGCAGAACAGTTATCATGTTTGCCTTTGCCAGAGCTGGCAAGACTATACTGTCCTAAAAGTACTTATTACATAATTAAGAAACAGTGGATGTCATCTGTGTGCCCCCAGAATAGACGTTCTGCATCCTCGGTGTCCCCCAGGAAAAAAACATTTTGTGAAAAGATGTATAGCATGATACATCTTCTGCTTCAGATATTGCTAATTGCTTTGTCTGTGACTCTTTCTGAGGAAAAGAGCAAAGAAACCCAGAGAAGGCTACCATACTGGAGGTTGTTTTGGAGCCTGATCTGTTGAGCTCCCTGGAATTCTTTCCATTGACATCTGCTAATCAGGCCCTTGCGGAGCTAAACAAATGGTTTTCCAGCACGGTCCAGCAAAGGCTGCTCATCGGCACCGGGGAGGTGCTCAGATAGTGATAAGATTGATCATGTTTGCTATAGTGGACAAGTCCAGCTCCCACTTGTGTTCCAGTATGGCATGCAGAGGAGGGAGAAAAAAATGGAAGTGTTTGCTAGGAAAGTCTCTAGAAGACATAAGACTCTCACAGATTGCCACTCATGGTTGGATTTGAATCAAAGAAAAGCTTTTATAACTTATTAGAAGACATGGGGTTTTGTAATCATCTATTATCACATGTCAATTTACCACGAGTAGAGCTTTAAGGACCTTCTATGAGAAATGCTGCGTCTTCCTTGATTTGCAGCTCTATTTGACAGCATTCAAACTGTTTGTATATATTTTAAGAATACATGTGGTTTTGATGGTGTTTCCCCCCACCAAATCAAAATGCTGACAGCCTCAGAGCTCCTCTGGCATTAATGCTGGGTAAGGATATCTTTGTGACCACAACCGTGTGTCATACCTGCTTAGGGAATAAACTTTTGGCACATAACTTCAGTGTCATTCAGAAAGTGGCACAGTTGCCAAAGACCTTGGGACATGAAGGGAAGACATTGTGCTGTCTTTTCATTGGAAAGTTCACAAATTCTGCCTAGAGATTCCTCTGATACTTTCACTTTTCAATAGATAGTGCTTACCAAAAATAAAACTGAGAATTTTAAGTGCTTTCCAAATTTAATGACACTGAGTTTCATGTGGAAAAAAATTCTTTTGTAATAAACTCAGTATTTTCTGTTTTACATGACCTATAAATTTCCCAGACAAAACAGAGTGAGCAATTACACAAGCATGTCCAGGAGTGACACCCACCTTTAGTTACTGTGCCAGTGTATTAAATAAAGCCCTGTCCACTTCTGGCTACTCTGTTCTGGTTAGGATTTTGTTTCTGAAACTCGATCATATGAGCAGACAGTCTTAACCTCATGGATGGGGTGGGTAATTAACTGCGAGATGAAGGAAGGAAGACTGAATTAATGCAGCAGTGCTGCCGAGGCAAGGACTATAATAATAATAATGTTTGCTTTTTTCTTTAATTTGAAAACAAAACGATCAATTCGGATAAGAGAAGGCATCAAAATCTCCAGCTTCCCACAGATTCCTCACGGTGAGGAATAAAGAGAATTTGTGAGTGTCGAGTTATCCCTGCAATACAACAAGCAGCTGCCCGTGAGCGCTGGGACGGACCTGTCTCCGCACCCGGTGTGGGGGGTCCGTGCAACCCCCGCAGCGGGGTGGCCTCTGGGGCTATCCATGGGGCTGTGCATCCCAAATCCCTGCAGCCCAGGGAGGGGACAGGGACTGGCATGGCCCTGTGGTGGCTGGGGTGACCTACTGACATTCATAAAAACAAATAGATGCTTAGCGTTCCACTTGGAGGGGGAAGGACAGGGCTGCGCGTTTTCAGTTCGGGTTCAGTTTGAGACTTACTTGCTCTGAGTTTGTTTAATTATCCCTTTTAGCAAAACGTCAGGAGACTGCAGCCTTGAAACAGAAAGAAAGAAACAAAAGAATAGAGAAAGAAGACTTTATTTTTCTTTACAAAAGCTTTTTAGGGCTGTTTCATGTGATAGAGCTGCCACACTACCTACAAGATCCAAAAATCCAATCTGGGGCTTAAATTCGACTTAAGAAATAGCCACTCCTTCTCAGAGACTCCCAGAGAGGATGATCTCTTTCAAGAGCTGCAGTAGTAACAACAGGGTGCCAGGATGCCCTGATCATAAACTGGAGGAAATTAATTCAAAACAGGCAGAAGAAAAAAAAAAAAAATCCCTATCAGCAAGCAGTACATGAAATGCCACGAGATCCTGCTGCTCTCTGGACTAATCCCAATTACTATAATGGATTTATTTCATGGAGGTCATTTCATACAGTCACAACAGCCAGGACATAAATACGGACCTAAAGAAAAAACTTGGTAGGCAAGAAAACAGTGGGTGAAGGAGAATTTGGAAGACCCAATCTAGATCAAACCCTGGGGGCTCTGGCACACTCTCCCGGAGGATGCTCGGCCGGATCCCGCACCCTGGCCCGTGGGTTTCGGTGACTGCATTGCCTGTTGACCAGCTGAGGTTACGTTTCTGCTGCAGTTAACACTTGATATCAAAGCTGTGAAGTTCCTGTGAAAATCTGGTGATTTATCTTGGTGCTTATCAGCCGAAAGCTCCTGCGAACCTGGCGCCAAGCTCTGACATGGAGCGATGGCGAGTGCAGGTCTCTGGGTAGGCACCTGTAAACCATCCAGAGAGCCTGCTACAAAAGCAGTGGGGAATTTTGCTGTTGTGTTCGTTGAGAGCATGAATTACGTCCAGTGTCTAACGCGGGCGATGATGTCTGATGCAATAGGGACTTTTGAATTAGCACATAAAAACCTTTTCATAAAGTGTTTGGTCCCCCTTCTTGCAAAGTCCGTTACAACTCCAAAGTGTAAGCGAACAACATAAAATTAACACTGATCCCTTCAATTCTTTTTTAAGCATCCTTAAATCCAGCTTTTTTTTTCCCTGCTGTACATCTTACTTTTTATAGTTAAAAGTAATTTTAAAGCAAAAAAGAACATAAACAATATACACTGACTCTTGACACTCCATTGCTTTTTTAAACTAGAATAATAAAAATTTGCAAATGAACAAAAGAGTGGGAGGAAGATATCTGATTTACAATGTTTTTGAGATAAAGAACACTATAAAAAAAGATCAATGTGAATAATAAAGCATTGTTAACTGAGTCATGACATTTCTATTCTCAGTGAAGATTTGAACAGTAGAGCTCTGCAAATGAGCACCTTGTGCCATTTTCAAAGTGGGAGGAAGACATATAATTATAATTTTTAAAGTGAAGAGAAATTTAAAAAAATCTCTGTGAAAAAGTTTATTGAAAAACATATCGACATATCAATATGACATAAATTACTTTAATTTTATTAAACTAGGAGGGGGGAAAACCTCTTTTTGATGACTGGCTGCAGAAAGCATTCCTTGAAAAGAATTTTCTTTATTAAAAACTCTTTTGCTAAGATGAAACAGCACTGAATGTCAGCACTACCGTATATTTATTCTGTAACTCTTCCAACAGCTGAGATCTATAAAAGAAACATATTTTCAAAACAGTTTTAACCTCCATTGTCTTGATCATTCGTATTAACATTTTTCATGTCACCTATTGAAATCCCTTAAAGGAACCTTTTATTCAGTCAAAATTAATGAAGCCATTTTCTTAAACAGCCTCCAAAAAGTAAAAAGGACATAATGTTGTGCATTTTATTTGACATACGTTTTCTGCCATTTCACTTATTTGTGTGATGAGAGCAAAACTTCAGATTTATCAAATCTGCAGAGAAAAGTGATTTTGAGAGAAGAAAACTAACTCTGCTCTTGAGTGTGTGCAATTTAAATCCACAGTGAAAATACAGCATTGATCAGATTACTCCAATTGAGTCATTTAGTGCTTTGGCATTCCTGAAGTTAGAGCCCAGCTGTGAAATCATAGCTGGGGCCAAACTTTGCTGTTAGGTGAGTGCACATGGCTCCCATTTTCTTCAAAGGGAATGACACACATGGCCAATATTTAACTTTCACCTCTTCCATTCTTCAGCTAGCAAAGCCAGAACCAATGGACTGTATGTAGGCAATTTAACAGAATTAAGAATATAATCAAGATTTTCCAGGACTTCCTAGTGATTTGGGCTATATAATTCAATACACCTCAAACAACAGATGCTCAGCATATTCTGAAAATCAGGCCATCTCGAATGTCTTACTTTAGGCAGGTAAATCGTAAATCACTTTGAGTATTTTGGCCATTGGATCCTAGCAAACAGGGCATAGGATACCTCTTCAAAATCATAAGCTCCAATTTCTGCGTTGGCTGGGATGCCTTGGGAGACTTACCACATCCCACCCCGTTTTGGGTACTGCGATTGTACACGTTTCTCCCCTGCCATTACCATTATGGGACTTGAACACAGTGCAGATGCCCGTCTGCAGCAGCCGTCCCCTGGCGAAAATCTAGGTTCTGGTTCTGCAGATCCCCTGGGATGGATTGGACTGCTGGGATGGCCCACGAGACTTTGAGGCGTATAGTGCCACAGAGAGAAAAAAGGATGCATCCCAAGATCTAGCTGTCCCACGGTGTATGCAGATCTTCATTTCAACTCAAGGTCAAGTGGAAAACTTTCCTACCATCCTTGCTGACTCTCCTCTTCGCTTTCCCCCGACTCCATCTGTTCCTCACCCATCTCCTTCGTTCCGCACTCGCCTCCCTCTTCTTCCTGTGTCCATCTGTTCCCTCCTTCCTCAGCACAAGTTGGGGAAGGGAAGTAAATTCAGTCATTCACCGAACAGATTTCAAGATGAACCCCCTCCCTCTCCAGCTCTAACTTCATTCATCATGGTAAAAATTATAATGAATAGAAATGTTGAAGGTGAAAATTTATTAGGGATTGTGTTGCTTTCTTATATCAAAAGCAGTTAAAGCTGCTTATAAACATTGGCTTCATTCATTTTTCTTAATATATGGTATAATTAGTGAGAAATATTAGTGGAAGTGCTTGCTATGCAGTCCATCAACACATGCCTGTCAGAGTTTAGGATCTGGGCCAAAATTTTTTGCCAGTCCTGTGATAGATTTACAATAAGCCTGTAGAAGGCTTTACAGTCAGCTGGGTCACTAATTCATGAAGTTAAAATGTATTCAATGAGGTCAAAAATTCACTATTGATAAAATACCCCCTCCCGGGATTGCACCATTAGCTTTGTTACTGCAACAGCAAAATAAAGTAAACTCAAAGCTTCTGTGAAGTACCAGTCCATCATCATAAATCAGAAGAGAAGCACTTGCACAAGTTCATGATGTCATATGAAGCCCACTATATATTTATAACCTTGTGTACTATTTCTTGTTTCCTTACGACAAAAATAAACAGTCTCTAAATCCCCTGTATCCTTATGCCTGAGCTCAGCAAAATGTAATGGGCACGAAACTCTGAAAGCACCCATGATATATTAGTCTAGAGCAGCCTGCTTCAGGTCGTCTGTGACACCCGCTCTCCCTCTGGCCTCTCCTACACGGATGAGAGCACTTCCCATGGAGTTTGCTTTATCTGCTGCACTCGCTGTAGGGATAGTCCCACTCCCCTTCCTACTTTGCCTCCCTGGGAGAGAGAAGGAAGGAAGATTTAAGCCTCCAAGCCCTACATATGGAGCGGATGGCCTGGCAAGCGCAGCAGAGGTGGAGGAGCTCAGCACCCACGTGGGGACCTGGGCTTGCCAGCACGAGGACCTTGGGCATCTTGTCTACCAAGACAGCTAAGCCATGGAGGTTGGAGCTTGGGATGCAGTTTCCTCTTTTCTTTGCTGATGGTTTGGGAACGTCATCTAAGGTTTCTGGGGTGTTTGAGCATGGATGATGCTCCACATTTTATCATGGACCTCCCAGCCCTCAAATTTTCTGTACCTACCTGAAACAGGAACTTCTGTGTTTGCCAGTGATCGTCTTCCCCTCTTCTCAGATGAAACGTTCTCTCTTAGCAATTTGTTTACTTTTTGGCTTCCTTTCCAGAAATGAGACAGAGGGTAACAGAAACAGTGCACCATCCCACGTAACCTCCCCCTGCAAGGAAGCACACTTGCTTCTATTTGCCCCCAAAACAACAACTCCTGAAGTCAATGACTGTCACTAAGCGGCTGGGGGTGATAGACGTGCCAAACAATATTTATTTACGGTGTCCCTCTGCAATGTTGTTTTGTTCTTCCACCAAGACAGCTGCACCAGCTCCCTGCCTCTCCCGGCGCTCCCCGGGGTGACGCCGAGCAGCGAGGACCGTCCAGGTAAGCTGCTGGCCCCGCGCACGTGTCACACTGTGCAGAGATACCCCTGGCATCCCCTCCCATTGCTGCTGGCAGGCAAATTACGTCCTTTAGACTGGCAAGAATTTTTTTGGTTTTTTACTTTTTCTTTTTTGAAACATGGCCATCGGAACCTGAGGTTTGGGACTCATTTTACTATGAGTCTTTTCAAACCGAGTGAGTTCAAGTTCAAGCCTTTATACCTACAAGTTATCATCCATCAGGTCCGATGCAGGTCTGCCTGCTTCATCTCAGGACTGACTGGACGTGGCACACAGCTCTTTCAGTGACGAGCATGCGATGTATTGAATAGACGGGTAGCGACAGCAGTGCGTGGGATAACGAATGGCAGGGAGATCAGCCAGGCGTTCCTTTGGTTCTTTCGCTGCACTGATACACGAAGATGCCTCACGGTGAAATTTGAAAGTTACACGTCCTAAACTGCTACAGTTTTCCACACAGTTCACCATTAACCCTTGGGACTCCTCGCCACAGGGGTGTGAGGCAAAGGGCCACTGCCAGGATGGATTGGGAGCAAATGCCACCGGCAAGTAGAGCCACAGGCTCCCTTGTCCTTTGCTTCTAAGATGTGTATGAGCCCTACGTCGGGTGATAGATCCGTTCTCCTCCTCTTTCAGCGGCAACTCCGCCTAACCAATTGCTCCAAACAGCTCTTTGGCATTACCCACATTGCTGCAGTCCCCAACCAGCAAAATATAGCACCTCTTATCTCCCCTGTCTCTTGCCAAAAACAGACTTAGAGCCCTTATATGCCACTATATAAAAGCTAATTTCAAAAGCGTGCTAGGGAACTCCAGCCTCTTATTCTCCAGGACTGCAAGACCCTGTTTTGTGCCTAAGCCAATGAAGAGAAATAGAGGTCAGGGGACTTAATGTAAATGCCAGCCTTGGTATTGCTGCTCCTCGCTATTAACCAGAGGGATCTTGGGCTGGTGTCGGTAGAAATTAAGTGATTTACTTTGTGCTTTCATGAATTTAGACGCTGTAGTCAGCCGCCTGAATTGCCCAACTTAAAAAAAAAATAGAAATTTCATGTGAGTATTGAGACTATCTCTATCTTTAATACAAACATGGGTGAACAATCCCAGTCTTCTACTGCAATAGCCAAGGCAAGTCCCAGTTACCCCGTATGAGGAAGAAAGTTGCTACTTCATGATACTGTTTAAAAATGGCACATCGTGGGGGTTTACCTCTAGCTGCCTCTGCCTAACAGTCTAACACTGAATAATCTGAGCTTTCTTCATCATGATACACTTATTTTTCCCTTTTAATTCCCTTCAGTGGATGATTTCTACACATTAAAAACACAAACATTTGTGGATATCCGAAGCTGAACACAGGCTTTTAAAAGACAGTAGCAAAGTTTGACAGTCTGCCCATCTCTAATTGTAATTTAAATTTTTTTTATATTCTCATTTAACAGTAATCATAAATAATATCAGTTGTAAGTAATATATTTTTAAAGCCTATTTGGCTCCACTTATTTGTTCCAAGCTCTCAACCTACTACTACTGTTCCGTGCAGCAACAAACTCTAAAAGAGAAAAAAAAAAAAGTGCTAACCACTTTTTTTTTTATGCTGGTCTAGCATAATCTTTATTTCTTTAGACACTTTGTGCAAACATTAAATTGATAAAAGACATAATGTAGATGGACCCACAGCTGAACTGAAGGTAATTGCATAAAAATGAAATGGAGACCTATAATTGTACACTGCTTTAGCCTCTATCGCACTGTTTTCTGGAAGCAAGGATCTCGCTTGTCATAGCACGTTGCTTGTTACGGTGATTGCATGAAGACTTGATCTAGCTGTACAAGACAAGTATAACATTACTTAAAGGGAGCTTTTCAAACTAAGAGTCTGACACTAAAATGTACTGTATTTTCAAAGATGTAGTATGCTTTAACAAACAGAAGAGTCCTTGAATGACAGCTTTTGTTACCCATTTGTTTGATGGTGCTGTATTGAAAAATTCAGGTTATGTCTATGCCTTTCTATTTCTGGTTTTGATTTCTCTTCAACAGCACTTGAAGAATAAAAATTGACTCGAAGCATGAATAGTAGAAGTCGGTGGATACAGTAAATGTTAGTCTGGCATTTACTGATTACTTGGGTCTGATTTTTTTTTCAGTCTCGTTTGCTGAATGCTTAAATGCAATCTGTGGGCCATTGTACTGTTGTAGAAATGGGGAACTCAACAGATATATTGTGATTCAAAATATATCCGGTTTAGACTTTGGGGACAATTTTGAAAGTGGAAAATGATAGAAAGCGTCATTCTTGCCCAGGCCTTTCAATCTGATCCACTTGTATTCAGCTGCTCAGCCCGTGTGTACTCTCAGCTGGGACAAACAAGATCCATTTGTAAGATTGGCACCTGAATAACAGGTGGGACGTGTCTTTTGGACTCACAGATCAATTATTATCCAATAAATCCAATGCATACACGGGACATTGCTTCCTCCAGAGCTCTGCTACTTCAATTAGCACAACTTTTCCTGGAGATGGTATGTTATTGAATGAAAGTGCAGGAAAAAATTGTGGTATGTCATTGATTTATAAACACTGGAAAGCAGTGGTTACTGTACATGTAAGTACATCCAAAATGCATGATTTTCACATTTTGGACTCAAGAGCTGGCCAAGAAGTCGGAGAGAGAAAAAAAAAAAGCTGTATTTCCTTACTCTGGGGGGAAAACCATCAACAAATTATCACAGATGTGCAAAATCAGATGTGCTTTGCTCCGGATGCTGGTTTCCTACGACCAAGTGTACAACCTGCAGGCAAGCAGTGCTGTGCTTCGCGCTGCTGCTTCACACCCAGAGAAGCCACTGCCTCTCCTGCCCTTCCCAAGTCTCCCCTGTGGCTTTCCTTTGTCATAACGCTCACAAAACCTGACAGTTATAGGTTTCTGAGACTCCTCACTGTGTCACTGCTGTCTTAGTGTCCCCTTCCCTCCACTTCTGTCTATCCCACCAGTCGCTCCCTGCCTAAGTCCAACCTGTGAACTCTCCATGGCAGAGAAAATCCACATTTCCTTCATAATAGACTTTGTCATTACTACAAGTTCAAAATCAAGCCAAAACATCTGCTAACATGCATTTTTAAAGCCGTGATTTAAAGTTAAAGTGAAAATGATAGCTTAGTATTTCTTCTTATCCTCTCCCAAGGTCTTACTCTGCTAACCTCTACCCAGCTTTTCTGCTTCTACATATTTCCCTCCATGATGATGATCTAAACCAGCATGAGATCTGACTATGAGTAAAAATTTAAATGAATTGCTCACTCATTCTGTAAGTAAACAGAATCATAGAAATCATAGAAAAATAAGCTTGGAAGGAACTTCCAGAAGTCACCCCATCTGGCCTTTGCCTCAAACCAGTAAGAGCAGGTTGCAGGGGTCCATGCCCAGCTGAGATCTCCACACTTCCCCAGCCTCACCTGGGGCTGCCCCAATCCTTTACACCTCCCATGATGAAGAATTTGTCCCCATATGTAATCCCAATTGCTCTTACTGCAGCTTGTGACAGTGGCCTCTTGTCCTTTTAGCTCCGTGCACTGCTGGGAGGAGCTGGGGAGCTTCTCCAGTACCCTGCTTATGAAGTGGAAGACAGCATCCAGCACCGCTCTTTGCCTTCTCTTCTCCAGGCCAACCAAGCCTAGTTCCCTCTGCCTCTCCTCATACATCAGGTGCTCCAGACCCCTCATCACCTTGGTGGCCTTCACTGGACTTGCTCCAGATGCCAGTTAAGCTTCAAATCCTTGCTTCCCCCGCTTCGACCCTGATGGTCCCAGTGGTTTTTCACCTACCCATCCCATCCACATTTCTTCCTTTTGGCTGCAGGGGTACTACGGGACACAACTGCAGTCTCATCAAGGTTTCACTCTCTATCAAACTTTTCTTGCCTTTTCTTTAATATATGTCAGGGGCCAAAGGTACCTGAAAAACAAGAGATATGCAGGGTCTCTCTTCTGGCTCCTTGCAGCAGAGTGCAGACTAACTGCTTTAAAGCACTTACTGTTCCTCTCAGAAAGTAATGTTTGCAAAACTGAGGTGTTTGTAAAGATTGATTTTCTTTATATAGCTCAAGAGCCAGCATATCACAAGATTTAAGTAAGATAAAAAGTGAGGCTGTGCTTGATGTGAGGTGTAGGAGCTAATCAGCTGTAGATAAGAATTGATGAGGTTTTATCATCCCAGCCATAGAGAGAATGACTGCGTTTCTTGGCCTCTTGATCACTTCGGAGAGTAAGTGAAACTATATATCAACCCATGTTTATCTGTGCCTGCGAAGTTCTTCAAGAATAAATTGAGCTCAGAACTCTTCTTAACCTTTCCCCTAGTTGTGCCTTAAAATTAAGCTCTCCTTCTGGTTTTTGAGCTGCCTTTCTGGCACGCTGACAGCTTGTGAAGTATCCCATCTTCTAGTTGACTTCCAGGCCAACAACACAAGTGTGGATGAAGTTACGAAATGATGAATCTGGATGTTAAACAGACACCATCTGTCTTTCTTTGCTACAAGAGTATGAGCCATGGCGAGCTGGCACATCTGCATCGAGGTACCACCTACGCACACATTGTTGGCTCTATATTTAGGGAAACTGAGCTGCTGTTGAAAAATAACAAGATAATTGTTTTGCCTTCTTTTATATTGCAAATTGAAGTTAGGATGGATATCACACTCAAAATAGATGTCGACTGAGGCATTAGTTTTGATCTCTTTCCTAACCTGATCCCACTCAGTGGAACTGAATTATTGCTTAGCCTCTAAGTCCTCTGGGTTTAAGAGAAAACCTTAGAACGCAAGTTCACAAATACTTATACTATGAGTAAACTTTACTTGCACAATGAGACTGAAATCATTAGGTAAGTAGTGTTAGGCCTTGGAAGTAAACAACTGTAGGCTTGGAAATTCTGCATATGTTATTCTTTCAGATCTCTGTCTCAGTATCGCAAACAAGCCTTTTTTTTTTTTTTCCTAATCCTACCAGATAACCAGCTTACAAATGAAAAACATACAGATGAAAAGCCTATGAAAGGTATTGTTATGAGTTCTGTCGCAGAATTCAGCATCACAGACACTTCATCAAAGGGTACCAAAAAGGAGAAGAAATTGTCAGATGTAAGCACATCATCCATTGCTTCCCTGGAGAAGTGCAGAGAATTCACTTACATTGAAGATGACGCATCAGTACATCAGAGAGACAGTGACGGTATGTTTTATAAAACAGATAAAACATTTAGCCTGGTTTCTTAATAATGCCCATTGGAAGAGCACTATGTGTATCTAACTTGAAATAAATGCTTACATGCTGAACAGGAGGTTCAAGAACATAGCCAAAAGCAGTATTAAGTTGCCCTGCAGACATTTTTGCGATAGATGAGAATCTGTATAAGATGATCTTAAATTGTCAGTGATATTAAAGTCATAGAAGAGGAGCTTAGAGCCTATTGTGCAACAGAGCATTTGTACTTTTGTCATGAGCGTTTGCACGGAGGTACTAGTGTCAGTATGAGATAAACAGAGTATCTCACATGAAAACATTTCTCTCCAACAGCAGAGGCTGTTACTTTTGCCATTGGAACCGCAGCAGCTGCTGTGATTGCTGAACAGATGCTGTGTTTGGTGGTCAGCATATTACTTCTATGGACTTGTAGGTGCAGTTCTTGTATGGACCATTACCTCCAACCCTGCCACTCTGCTGACCCATCACCAAAGAAATCCTCCCTCTGCTGACCACACTGCAAAACTCACGTGGGTCAGGATGAGGAGCTCTCTTCATACTCTGCCCTGCTTCTGCAGAGAACTGTCTCTGATGACTGGCCCAGGTGGATAGACCAGGCGGATAGGGCTTCTGGTTAGTTCAGTACGCTCCGTGTTTTGAAAAAGCATATTTGAAAACAAAGCGCTATGAAAGGTTGTTACAGACCAAAATTTCAGCAGAAGCCCGACAGTTCGAGTGCAGTTTCATAAATGAACATTGTTAAAACGTAGCTTGCTCTGGGGCTAACAATCAGAGCTGTCTTACTTTTTCCAAAAAGGAGCTGATCCTTTTTGTTGCGTAAAAGCACAGGTTAAAGAGCCGAATACCTGCATTATTTTTTGTAAGAATTTCAGAGGCAATAGTATAACCAAGAGTTAAGGAATAGAATTGGCTGTAAACACCCATTACAGACCAAGGGCATGACTCCTGCTAGTCTAAATAATATAACACCCCTGATTTTAGTGGAATTATGCTGAGAACCAGCTATTCCTGGTTATTCCCGTGGATGTGAAAACAAGGGCTTCTGAGAAGCATTTTTGAAGTTTATTATGAGTGCCTTTTGCAATAATGGACTAGCATGTTATATCCAATGGAGCTGGGATCTATCATGTATATCATTTAACAATTCCTAAACTAAGAATTTCTAAATACAGATCAACACAATAAACCGCCATGCTCTCCAGGAACCATTACCATCTCTATTGTATCACTGATCCCGTAATAAAGGGGTTGTCTCCGATACATGTATTAGAATACACTTCATTTCAGTGAAGGATCTGAAGTATTGATGTCATTTAGGGGACTTGTCCTCTAGCCCAGACACTCACTATTTTCTGAGTTTGCTAACTATCTGATCAGGCCCCTCAACCATTACTGGCACACAGGTGTGTACCATGTGATGCAAATAACAGATTTCATACTCCTTAGAAAAGCTAAAAGTGAAGGAAATTAGCAAAAAAAAACCCCAATCTGTGCTCAATTAATAATGTTAAGGGCTGGATGGAAGCCAAGAAAACCAAAGGAAGCCAGATTTGTGACTGTCACTGCATACTCCGCTCACTCTACTCTGACAAGTTGCTGCTTATTCCACACACACAAGGCCAAATCCTGTTCGCTGGTGCATGGCGAACTTCTGAAGGCAGAGCAATAGCTGAGGAAATCAGTGATGATTTTGTTCCCCGCACTCAGAGAGGAGCAGATCCAAAGCTCGTAGGTCCCACCAAGGGTGACCATCGTGGCTTCAGCGAGCTTGGGACCAGGTTTGCTCAGGGCACCATCTGCGTGAGCAGAGGGTGAGCTGACAGCCACCAAACAAGAGCAGGAAAATTTAGAGATGAGGCAGGCTAGCAAAATTATTAGAAGTTCTTCTCGTGTGCTAATTAATCTACTAATGTAGAAACTGAGAGCTGAGGTCGTTGTTCTCACTGAGATAAATGCAGTAATGCCATTTCGCAAACAGCAGGGAAAACAGACGAGAAAACAGGAGATTGCATCTTCTTTTATGCAGTTTGTGGCTAATTTATTTTCAAATATATAAATGAATGCATAGGAATGGATGTTTAATTGCTAATATCCATTATTTATATACATTACCCCACTTAAAACAGGACAAAAAAGCCTCACACATGCAGATTTTTCGAAATGTGTTACATCCATTATCACAGTTCATGGTGTGTGCTCTGATGGGAATTTAAAAGCATCTTTACTGCACATCACAGACTCTGTGCTGAAACATTACTTTATTATTAAAATCTTGTTCTTTTCGTGTGCTCTTTTTCCTGGATGGAGCCCATATCTATTCTCTCCAGATTACATAAGCAACACTATGGTTAACACATTCCGGAAAAAAACTGTTATTGGAAAACAGATCTTTGGAGAGGAAAAAAAAATTGAAAGATCCTTAATCGATATATAATTTTGCATTTAATCTCTCACACCTATGTATAGGAAGGAAATTTCATAAACATAAGATATCTAAAAAGAATAGTCTTAATTACATCAAGGACTGCTGGATAAAACGATTATATTTTCTGCAGTGTAAATTTCATACAATTAAATGCGGTGGTGTCACCTTATACAATGTTTCAATTTTATAATTATTTCAGTTCATTTAGTTAGAAAAAAATATAAGTATGAATTTACTAAGTATCACCAAAATCTAGTCATTCTTATTCTACAGAACTGACTTAGAAGTTAGTTGTGCTTGTCTGAACTTAAATAGATCTTGACATATTTAAATAAGTATTAAAATTGATAACATTGGTGATGATATGCTACTCAGAAAGAAGTTAAATCACATGCTATTTATTCTTGCTACCTGCTTTAACTGCCTTTTTTTTTTGTAAAAAGTTGGACTGATTTTTTAATTTTGTTTTTCATCAAGAACGCTTTCTTTAAAAGAAAAAAAAAAAAAGCTTAATTCTGGAAACTTCCTGGCAGGGAACTTTATGTTACGTGAGAGAGAAAATGCCACAACAGAACCAACGCAGTTGAATGAGTTCACAGTTAGTCATCCTAGGGCAAGAAATGTGGTTATAACCATATGCTTTCCTGAAAGAACCAATGAAAAGGCATTCATATTGTTGAAGGCATTTTTCCTTTCCAAAAACAAGGAGGGAAAAAAAATATTGAAAGGTCTGGGTCTTTGCACTCCAACTGGATTCACACAGTCAGAATCTCACACCTGCTCCAAGCCCTGCTGCACCCGGAGGCAGCCTCCCCAGATGCTGTAGTTTGAAAGGTGGGGAGTTAATTAGTTGATTTTTGAGGGGAACAAATATAACACAAAGTTTTTGTCATGGTGACCAAGTTTTCACGTATATTCATTGGCTCCAGGCACACATCCTAGCTGATACTACTTTCCAAACTTTTGTCTCCTTTCAAAAATTAACAAGTCTGTGAAGGAAAAGGTGAGAAACCCTTTTTGGTGGGGAAGGGGAAGGTCCCTGGGCTGAGAATCAATCAGCACGCTGCCCTCTGTAGATGACGTTCCCCACAGTTGTTTTTTCTCCCTGTCTTTGGTTAGGCAATCTAGCTATCCTTAAACATTTTTACTGAAACAGAATACTTTTAGAAAGAAAACTATAAGCAGATGATGAATCCGTACTCTTTTTTGCCCCCGTGTGCGTGGATTTGGTCTTGTTCATAAGATCACCTCAGTCCTTACCCAGATGCCATATTGAATTCATGAGCCAGGGATGCCCTATCCCATGCATCCAGACTGACCACAGTGAAAAGCAAGAACTAGACCTGGAGAGTCTGAGGGCCTGATCCACTCTCCACAAAAGCTTTGGGTGTTTGCGCACTGACTTCCAGCAAGGATTGATTCAGACCGTAACAGACTTACATCCCAGAAAGGAATTGTTTAAATAAGAAGGATTCAGTTCCAAACCCTTCATATGCAGGCAAAAATGCCCCTGAAAGTTTTCTAGGGTATTTTTTGTTGATTATTTTTTTTCCCTTCCTAGAAATAGCAGGAGCAGCCTGATGATTTTCAACTTTAATTGCAAACCCTTGTGAAAAAGAAAATAAACTTGTGTCAGGTGTGTTGGTCAGGTAGCACATGTGGCATCGCAAAGCAGCAGCACTTCCAAACTCCTGCAAGGCTGCAAACCCCCCAGCAGAGCATCCCTGCTGCTTGAGGTTCACTCCTGTGCTGAAATTTATAGCCCAAACACTTGAAGAGTAGAGAATCATAGAATCATTCAGGTTGGAAAAGACCTTTAAGATCAAGTCCAAGCGTAAAGTTGGTTCAGAGTATTTGTTCCTCTGAACTTCACTGCCACAGAATATTTTCATTCAACTTATTTTCATGCTGCTGTTGTTTTTCCAGAACAAACAACATATAAAATAAATCCTTTCATTTGACTTTATGGAAGTAGTTATCATCAATGTATTTTTAGCCTACCCTGTGTGCTGTCTTGCATCTCATCTCTGTGTAGTCACGCTAGCCTGAACCTGGGTAATCAAGCATACCCTTTTTCTTATATCTCGCTGCTTTTCCTTTTTCTTAGATGAGTGCGCAACACTTATCCTGGCCTGCTTGTTCTGCCAATTTTGGGACTTTCTTATAATGCTGCCTGATACCTGTGAACATTGGCTGACAGATACCTGTTGTCCATCCAATAGATACTACCAGACGTCCAACGAAGACCATGCCAACAACGACTGCAACTGTGACTGTGACATTGATTGCAGCCTTTTTGAGTCCTGCCACGAGACCGGTGAATGCCTGGAACTTGCCATGGAGATTTCCGAAGTCTGCTATCGCTAATAGGAAACTAAGTGACAAAATTCCTCAAAACTGCCTGAAAATGAACTGACAGAGTACAAAGGATTTTTTTTTTTTTTTTTAAGATAACAACAATAGTAACCAGAGTGTTTGCCAACCAGGACTATGTGCATCGTGCTGCTCCCACCCTGGAGGTCTGTATATCTGTACCATTCTGGTTGTATGATTTCACAAACTGCTGAAACCAATAAAGGGCAAGAAAGGGTCTTCTCCTTTGCCATAGATGACAACAGAATTCCTAAGTGCCAAGCGTGCTCGATGCTTTACCCACTGTCAATGCAAGGCTTTTATAAACCTCTAATTGCTTTAAACATGGATTTCCCCATTCATAAACACAGGACAAATTAGGACATTATTTTAGGACTGATATATCATAGTTCATCTTCCTAATGGATTCATACCTAAACATGTATTACACATTGTTGGTTATTATTAATAATGTATGATATAGCATCATTTTATAATTAAAAATTTATTTATTCAATCTCTTAAAACACACTTATATGCTCAGTTTAGGTAGAAAAGAAAATTAAATGAATTAGAAACCATGCTAGCGGTAATTACAGCAAATGTCTCTAAAAATCTCCAGTGAATTTTGTAAAGGAAGCATTTTAACAGGGTAGTGCAATTCGACAATGTATTAATGTGCGTGCCTATGGTTATGTAATAACAGGTTATGCCTATTGTTCATTAGTTATAGGAAAGGGCTCCTTAAGTGTAATTAGCCTAAATGGGAATTGACTGCACACTTCCAGAGGAGAATTACCCCGTGGATAGCCAGTAGCTCCTTTACCTGATTTTCATTTGTAAGATTTCTGCAAGCAGTAGAGTGTTGCCACCTATTCTAGTGGAAACAGGCATCTCCACCTGTGCACAAAAGATTACAAAATGACAGTATCTATCCCGGTTGTGCTTTCAAACTCCCTCTATCTCTTTTCTGATGGCAGGTCTGATTAATAAAAACGAAATACCTATCACACATTACACATATGACAACAAAAGCATGTAAATTCGGCTGCCTGAGGGTGCAGAACGCATGTATTAAGCACAGAGGAGAATACAGAGTTGCTTGCTCACGTTAGATATTTATAGACTATCACCAAAGACAGTGTTTGCTTTGTATAGGCACTAAAACTTCTCCCCAAAATCCCACTGATCTCAGTGCAGAAGTGCCTGGGGAACCCCAAACAAATCCTGGACAAGATGCTGGGATACTCAGCATTGCTGAAGTCATTGAAGCCACTTGTTTAATAATCTCAGTTTCAAACCCGTAGTCCTGACATGAATATTTAATGGAAACAAAAATTTATGTGAATTTCCTTTTTTCCCCCCACTTCTGGAAAATTCATGTTTTCAAAAAATCAGAAAGTAAGAAGTAGGTAGAACTGCCAAAGATCTTTGTACAGGTATCCTACAAAGCCTAGTGACCTAGGGACAACAAACCTTAGAAATGCAGCGAGCAGCCCAGCATACCTTCTTTCTGGGTTCCTTCCAGGACATCAGTGAGGAATAAGAGAGGTTTGCTTATTTTAATTGTGACCTCACATTGTGAGTTGTAGCCACCTAAAAGAACAAAGTCATTAGTCCTTAATTGCCACACCTGCACTAGCCTCCCAGCTGGGTCTGGACCCAACCCCAAAAAGCACTAACCACTACCATCCAGGAGGACCTGGTTTTGCACACCCTGGGCTGGGCAATGCTGAGATTTACTGCTTCAGTTTGCACTCTCCCATAGATATTTGATCTTAAATCTCCCAATACTGAGCCTCACAACTAAAACCTCAGTGCAATGTGTTGAGCCACAGAGGCTTGGATCATTCTACTTTCTACCGTACATTATCCTTGAAAAAGTGGCAAGTAGGCATGTATGAATAAAGTCACTGACCCAAAGCATCTAAGAGTCAGAAAAGGAGAAAACTTGCCCCACATACCATTTCTCAAAGAAGTACCAATAGAGATGCACCTTGGCAGTCCTTGCTCTTGATGCTGCCATCCAAAAGGGGACAATTCACATGCAATGGCTGGAAGACCACCAAGAGAGGAAACCAGAGGGTGGCATACCCCAAAATGATGCCAGTGAGGGATCCAGAGATGGGGAACTTCTCTTGCAACCCAGGATGTCTTGTTCCAGCTCTGAACCTGCAAGGTATACTGGGATCACCCATGGCAAGTGAGGTCTCCACGCATCATCTGTGGAGCTGAATTAAGGACTACTGGCACAAACATTTTTTTTTCCCAGCTCTTTTCCTAGGAATCATTATTCAAAAGAGCTTTTTTTCATGTTGTAATCCATAGGTTGGCAAACTGAGGTCATGTCTACTGTAGGGAATGGGTAAGGTCAAAGACAGAATTACAATGGTCACGGCCATAGCCACGGCTAGACAGGATGTCCCAACAATATGAATTGAATCACACGGTGGGATATATTGAGAGCTGCTGTTGTAGTGAATGGCGGTGTTTTAAATAATGCAGCAATATCTCCTTGCCTGAAGTATACAATGGCACGTTGCTCAGTTTCCTGTTTTAGGAAGTAGATTTTAAGAGGCCTTCTGTATGAGCAACGAAACTTTGAAAAAACGTGTTATTTCGTACAATATAGTAGAAGCAGCAGCTTATGATGACTTTGTTTTCTGTCATAAAATTATTAATTGCAACATTGTATTTTCATGACACACAGAAACCCTTTAATACATTGACACCAGAGAAAGTCAGTCACACTTTTCCATTAACTATTCCAGAAACTGGGTTTCCTCTTTGGAGAGCCATCCTTTTCCCACACTAAACTGACTTCCTGGGCCAGACAAATACCCATTTATCAGATTTGAACATGGGTAGACATTCCAGTGAAACAGAAATATTTGGAACAATTCAAGGCTGTCTCTGTATTTTTTATTTACCGGGAAGGAAGGTCTGAGCACTTGAGTAGGAGGCGTTTGGGTGGATGGCTGTTCTGAACATGTTGGACTCAGCTGTGCTCCCAGAGAGATGTCAGCTCCGCAGCGTGTGAAACCAGCTCCTCAGAACAACAAATAGAAGTTACCATTTTGCAAACGGGAACATCGCTCCGACACGACGCCTCTCCTCAGCACCAGAAATGCGCTGACAGATTGGTTGGGGGAAGAGAGAGACAGAGATAATAAGGAAGAGTTATATTGCTACCTTCTACAGGAAGGGACCATGGGATGCTCTCTAAGGATCTCCTCTTGGAAATGACCCAGCAGTCTCATCCTTGAGAGGAAAATGTCTTTTCACCTCCTTTCACTGTGTTCTCAAGACACAATACAGATTAGGATGTCAACTCTTTACAGCAGAAATTGTCATTTGCTAAATATTGTACTGCACACAAAGGACTGGACGTGAAAGGCCTCAGGGTGCTTCCGAAAGGTTAAAGACCAGTTATCTCAAAGGAAATGAAATTCTCCGACTGAACACGAGCCCTTCCGTAATGTCGTTCTGGTGCCTTACTCTCCATTCACACTAGGAGTCCCTTCAGATATGGGGCTAACAAAAATTAGCCCATGTACACCCCATGGGGCACATTATATTGTCTCCTTTGACTTCCCTCTGCTTCCCAGAGTATTTTGATCATTCATATTCTCTTAAGCAATCACAACCAGAATGACCAACATCTTCCAACGCACAACTCTGCCTTAACTCCAGTGCTGCTTAGGGATTCAGGCTGAGTGCTACAGCTGAGCTCTAGAAGTCTTTGGTTCTCAGGAAGAAAGCAAAATACGGGAACAATTAAGATGTTCACAATTGTATTTCTCCTACTGTTATACTTGTACAGTATCAAAAAATGTTCAATAGTGTTGGACTAAGAATGTATGTATCTATTAAATTTTTCTTTTAATTACATGAAATGGGTGGTTCCATTGCTTTAATCTTCAGCTATGTCAGGCTATATTTTAGGCCTTTTAAATGCAAGGTAAGTTTCCCACTATGCAAGAAAATAAGTTTACCAAACAGGCTACGATTTCCAGGCACTGCTCCACTATAATTCACAGTAACAGAGTATTAATCATGATTAATAATCTATCATTCCTGTGGTTTTAAAGAAATGAAAAGGGAGGGAATTCTTGAGAAACTGCACTTTGTCTTAGCATAGTTCATATAATTGCACAACGGAACAATTCTATGGAATTCATTATTCTGCTGGTAATGATCTAGATTTCCTTAACATTGCACATGAACAGGAATCGTTGCCATCTGATGCATGTTCCGTGGCCTGTACAAAATGAGTTGGTGGGTGCAAGCCAATTCATAGTGGATCTGTGCCCATATCACAAAAAACACCATTATAATTTGTACCCTTAGGAAAAATGCCAAGGTCTGAGTGTAAACAGAGCACTTTCTGTCCCAAGAGCTAGTTCTTCCGTGGTCAGAGTTGAAGCACAATAGGAAAAGTAGTGCTGAACTGCATCTGCCGCCTCTGTAAAGGGCTTCACTCTCCTAAGGTAGCAGCTGGCATCTCAGATCCCCTTTAAAATAAGGAGAAAATTTACTCTTAAGGGACACATTCACTGTGCCTCTTCCTCCCGCACCCATTAAAGCCATCATGAAGATTGTGCAAGTATAAAAGAAAACAGAGCCAGTCATTGTTACAGTAGAGAATTTGTCCTCTTTCTAGGTGTATCCAGAAAAACCACTATTGTCACTGAATAAAAAGTGTCTATTCATCAATCTCCATTTGGAATCTAAGAAATCTATGAACCAGAAAATGCCGAAAGTCACTGACTTCTCATCTCCTAGTGCTTTCCGGTGGTGAGCCACCATTCTCCTCGTATTGAAGAGGGACTGTGGACTTCCAACAGGCCAGTCCACAGGCCACTAGAGTATCTTGCTTATAAAGCAAAAATCAAAAAAAGAAGATGTCTTATGGACATTCTGTTGATGGCCTGCCTGAGCAGAGCAGTTTAAGTGACGAAGTAATATTGGAAAAGTCTGCCTCCTTATTAGAGAATCTTGCAACTGAAACAGTCATTCACATGCTCATGCCGCAGTATACTAAAATGACCACGGTATAAAAGAGAGAAAAAACCCCCACCTTATACAAGCACACAAGAAAATCACCATCAATATCATTAAAATGCAGACTCAATTTATATTGCCAGTTTTGCCATGATTTCTATGAAGTAAAAAATAATGCCAGAGAGCAGTGAAGAAAATCTTATTAGATCAACTGTATAAAAAGCATGAGTGATTCCATTAGCAAGCACAGCTGAGAAAAGACAGGATTTAAATCAAATCTAAATATGACAAGATTATACAGCCAAAGTGACATGTCCATTTTAGAAAACATACAGGGCAGGGACAGAAGAGGCAAAACAAAAGTAGAATTTGGGGGTTATGCTGTAAAACATGTTCAATCTTACACAGCATTTAAAAACCTGATGGAAGCATCCTGTTAGCTCCTCAATTTTATACTGTACTTGTTCTAGGAAAATAACAAGTGTGCAGTTAATTTACAGGGACACCCTTTGTTCATCTTTATTGCAGTATATTTGCATGATTCAACCCTTCGAAGAGTCATTGTGTCTTATCACTTGATACAGTCATCATACACACAAGCCCTTCTACTCGGAAAACAGCAAAGCTGCCCGCAGAACCCAGTTTCAGCTCCTAAAAACTTTTGGGGTGTTGTAATGTGTCTTTGCTCTACATGGAAGGTGAAGGAAAATGTGCCAAAGGTTGGTGTTACATGGGACAGTCAACTGTTTAAAAGAAAAGGATCAGGTTTTCTAATCTGTTCTCTTTTTGAACAGGAGAGCTCACCCTGCACTTCATGAGCCTTTTCATCAAAAATGTAGTTGGAAAAATCTCTTTCCAAGAAGCATTTTTTGGATAGTACAGCATCCAACAAAGTCTACTGTATACAGAGAGACACAGGGGGACAGGTAAAGGATTAAGAAGCAGAAAGAGATGCCGTAGCTTTATAGCAGCTGATACTAGCTCATGATCTCCGATTGCTCCCTGGAACAGTTTTCTCCTGTCAAGGTAATCTTTGTGATTTCTGCTGTGCCAGAGGCGAATGAGCCATGGTATGAAAGCAGGACAAGCATCGGCGGGCCTTTGCCCCAGCTCCTGAAGATTCCTGCTTCCTCATGCGCTGCCCACTCCCGTCCTTGTCTACATCCAGACGGTCTCTCTGAAATACGTTTAATTTGTAAGCGATTTCAACACAGTTCAAAATCAGGAGTAGAGAAGGACAGGCATCAATGTTCATCTTCTCAAAGTTATAATCAAATATTAATCCATTTTAAGACCCTTAATTTTACTATGCATTTCAGTTTTTCCTATAATCTATAACCCATACACACCACAAAGTCATCACTGAGAGAGGAAGCTGGAAAAATCCAGCTACCTTTCCAAATTGAAATCAGAAGATATATTTTTAGCTACATTAAGCCAACTGCATGCAGCTCTGCACACTTATGTAATTCCAACATAAAAATAATCCATAATATTCCAGAGGAACAAATCCAATTCTTAGTCATATAAATTTTCATATTAGTCCATCAAAACCCATTCCAAAAATGTCTCAGTCTCTCTGAGCACTAGAGTTGGAACAAAAGAGTGAGTCCTTTAAAATGCCTTTGGAGCTTCCAGGGATGTTAAATCTAATTGCCCTTAGCATAGCACCGATCCACAAAGGTTTAAGTCATGGAAAATGTATTTTACCTTTATACAAGATATACTACGCAAAGTTTATCATGGCACAGTAAAGTCAGATCTAACTTACTTTGTGCAAATTTCAGACAGAAAGAAATTAACCTTTGATGCTCCACTTTGACTAACCAGGACAGAAAATGTGTCTTCTCGTTGCAGACACGCAATATTGTATTAAGGTATGTGACACAGTATGGTATGATATGATAAAATATCAATTTGTGCACTTGAGTGTAGATGTGTATGTAGAAATCCATATTTATACAAACAGATATTTATAGCAAAGCCTCTGTGTTCCAAGAAACAAGAAAGGATAGAGAGTGGGCAAAGATTAATTGTGATAGAAACCTTCTTAAGACAAAGCCAGAACCAACATTATTTGTTAATACCTTTAGAAGCTGTATAATTATCAGAGCTAAGGTTGAGCAGAAATTTCCCAGTAGAACGGTTGTTCATGACAGAGCGATCATTTGCTAAAGCAGACCTTGCAGCATCGCGGGCAAGGTAGCGTTGGGAACTGCTCGTTTCCCTGGAGGGCTCCGTGGGGCTTTGGCAGCCCACAGAAAGAAGAACGACCCAGGCGCTTGCCTGGGAGCCTGGGAAGTCCTTGAGATTCAGGTCAACCATCTGTTCCATTTCATTAAAACATAAAATAAGAACTAGAACAGAAACCTTCTTTTTTTTCCAGAATGAGTTTTCTTTGACAATCCTTCTACACTAGTTCTTTTATTTTCTAACATCTATCTGAACCGGTATTTTCCCCCAAACTCCAGAATCTCTGGTGGAATAAAACCCCCTATCTTTGGCTGTAATGGCTCTGTCACAACCAGTGTTTTACAGGCATAGGAGGAGACGATGTCTGACCCAGAGAGCTCCTAATTTTAAAGATGAAAGAGGGAGAAGTATAAGACTGTACAGTCTGCAAACAGGAAAGCAGAACAAAGGGACCAAGGGTGGATTTTTTCCTCCGAGAACTTTATTTCTCAGCTAGAAATCTGATCTGCAGCAAGGGGGGCCAAGGGACAAGCCGTGTTTATAACACAGCCAAGGACGCGGTTCCCTTGGTTGGGTCCCCCCGGAACACTCAACACTCCTAAGCTGCGTCTACTCTATAAAGGCCCAAGAAAACTTAAGCAGCCGAAAAAAAAGAAAAGAATTTGCAATGGCACGTCTTCTTAACCAGCATCATGGAAAAGTCACGCTGCTCTGCATATAGCCTTCAGGATTGTGTCTGTAACACTTGAAATCCTGCCCAAGTCTGGCTTCGCTCGCACTAACAGGTACTCTGTGTGCTTCTGCATCTTTTCCTACAAGCAAATGTTGCAACTTTCCTATTGCGACAGCTGTAATAGGCATTCACTTTACTCTGTTTTTCCTTAACACTCCCGATTCCTTTTATATCTAGTTGGGAATACACTCAAGCGCTAATGGCACTTGTTCAGCCATCCAGAGAAGGCGCAGCGTCGCCTTTCAAGCTATTTGTATTTCTTCATTTTGGAAATCTGAACTTTGCCGAGATCCAAATGCCTGATATTTAACTTAGAGTCATCCCTCTTAAGGTCAGAAGGAACCATTAAAATTATCTGGCAACACAAGATCGGCATCTACTTGGAGAAAGAAGGTTTTAAATCAGTCATTCCTTCCTCTTACTTCTGTTTGGGCAGTAAGCGGATTCCAGGTGCCAGATAATTAAGTCACCACTGACAGATGAGACAGGTGATAGACCTGCATCCATATGCTATCACTTCCAGTTTGGTAACCTCAAGGGATGTGGCTCACGCTGCACGATAGTGATCTACAGCTGCTGGTGTTTGCTAGGCGGTCAGCACAGGCTCCTTCTGCCACCGCCTGATGGAAAAGTCCTAAGGGGCTGAGCAGAATATGTAGCTTTTAAGGCTCTAAAGGCATCGTTTCATGGAAAAGGACCTGCTCTGGGGTTTCAGACCATAAGCGCTTTCTGCTGTCAGCCGTATGGGGTGGTTTGAGGCGTAGGGAACAGCATCAGCGCAGTCCTGCACAGCGGCAAAGAGGCTGAACTGCCTCGCAAGCCACTTCCAAATCTTTGAATCCATGTGCGAAAAATGGCTTGAACGGTATGAGAAGAAATGGCACTAATAAGCCCTACGAAACCCATTGGTAAGGCAAAGCAAGGAGAGCTGCAGGGGAGCTGAGGGAGTGTGGCGACAGCCAAAAAATTCAGAAACTCCTTCAGCAAACAGGGAGAGAGACATACCACCACCCAGGCAGGTCTGACATAAGGGTTTTGAACGGGAGCCTTCAAAGTTTTATTACTAGGCTCCTTTTTGTAAGGCAGGGCACAGCAAATACTCCATTTAAGGCTTCTGTGGAGTAGAACCAGAAATATCCAGCCTTGCAAATATCCTCACCAGCCAAGCGCGGAGCCGAGACATGCAAAATGAGCGCCCGTCAGCTCGGTGCCAGCACAACAGAAGGCAGAAGTGCTTCAAGGAACTTGTGACAGGTTCTCTGGATGCACCAATTCGAGACGGGCCAATCCCTGCTCGAAATGTGCAAACTCTCACACTCCTTGGCATGACCGTGCAGCCAAAATGCACATTTTTTAAAGGATTCAGAGAAAACACGACCAAAGGGACAGGAACACAGAAGAATTTGGCAATGGGAAGCAGATGCTTCCTAGGGAGGAGACAGGACTTAGTTCGGAAAAGGTTTGAGGGAAAACTTTATATATAGCAATGAAGTTGTTGAAGTCTATTTTATTGCAGAATATCTAACTTACAGGGAGGACTGTACTCTAAACAGTCACACCTAGAAAAGCAACTCCATGGAGATTCACTCTGGGGAGTGAGGAAACTTGAATGGTATAAGTATCAGTGCTCTGATTTACCTACAGCAGCCGCTGCTGGCTGACACTGCAACCATCCATCACAACCCAGGCTATGCAGGTTTTGCCATTCGCTGCTCTCCAACAACCCCTCTGAAACCCCAGAGGCGACGTACCAGGGATAGCGAGAGGGTGAGCTGGTGTGCGGAGCTGGACTGGGAAAGAGAAAGAGAGGGGATCGAAATGCATATAAGGCACAAAACAGAAGTAGAGAGACTCAAGATGAACTCCAAAGTTTCTGGCAAGAAAGAGAAACACGACCATCAGTTTTGAGGAGGGAGGTGGTACAGTCCAGGCTTGTTCCTGGCTAGTAGGATACATTTTTTGGTTGAACTTTGTCTGACAACTGAAGTGGTGCTAAGCACTGAAATGGAAAGAAAATGAAGGACAGGCTGGCTTGTGAGGGATGGAGCTACCTACCTACAAGAGAGAGAAATGGCTGGTTTGGGGGGGAAACGACCAAGGACAGGGCAGAAAGTCCTACAAGAGAAGGGAGAGAAAGAATATCCCTGTTCTCCTTTATGGCACTGAAAAAGGGTTTGCCTCCATCCAAAGGGACCTTACTTTTCTTTCTTCTCATAGGCAAGTATGAAATACATTATTCCAAACGGACCTCAGTTACAGCTTGGGCTGAGCCTTTGCATCCTTCAGTTAAAAAAAAAATAAGACACTTGCGGTTCTCTGGGCTTCAGTCCTTTTCATACTGGTGTTAATTTTATTTTTGAGGCTGAACAAGATCACTCCTCATTCACATCTTAGGGCCTCCTCATAAAATTAGCCTGGGAAAGCAAGACAATTGGACTGAAAATTTTTGGACTTGCCTTGGCTTTGGAACACTCCTAAAAACCTCATGTTTCCTTGGAAATACTCCCCTTTTGACCAAACTAAACCTGCTCTATTTCCACTAAGTGTCACAAGATCATGCCTCCCTCCAGCGGGACCAGAGAGTTTCCTTCCTATAAAGCCAGGTTTAAAGGCCAGCTGCACTCCCGAGGCTTCAGCAACAGCCTGCAGTCTCCAGCACACCACATGCCAGAAACCAGCATCTATACGGGCTCACAAAGGCTGTAAAACATCTTGTGCTGAGCGGAAAAAAAAAAAAAAAAAAAAATGCCAGGAAGCTTTGCCAAACACTTTCTGCTTATTTGCACATATGCCAAATGCTTTGCAGTCTTTTGCGGGGGGCATCTGAAAGTTACCCCGCAGCAGCCCTGGGAAGCAGGGACCTTCCTTCTGTCAGCATCCTGGGAGAAGGGCTGGGACAGAGCTCATGCTCCCAGGGAACTGCGGTAGCTTTGAGACGTCTGCAAAGACATTAGGCTGTCTGATGCCCTTGGGGAGAAAACTTTCATCTGAGGCACAATTTAATTCCAGTCCCGCCACAGAATCCTTTGCAGTTGCAAGACTGCTGCCTCAGTTTCCCCATCGGGAAAAAAATGTTAGTATGTCCTTTACACAGCTGTCTTGGGCACTGAAGGGACATCCACTTCTGAATCACATAGTTTGGAAACAGAGCAGAGAAACAGGGAAATGCAGGACATGAGCTATCCTCCTTTTGAAGAGGACTTGAGCTTCTGCAGCAGCTTGGCTTTGCTGCCCACACTGTCCTGTAGGGACCTATGAGACAAGCTCTTCTCCACACCTAACAAGAATTTTTGGCTTCAGGAGAAGCAGCTTTTCCCAATCTGGGATGTGGAATGAGGGTCTTACAGGTAAGAAGAAGTTCCTTCTTGCCCAGAAGGAACAAAGCTTGGTGAGAAAGTGAACCAAGGGGGAGAGCTGACTTAGGCCGTGCCCTTCGCTGCTTTGAAAGAAGCTGAGAGGAGCTGCATTCACCTGTTGCAGAGAGAGAAGAGAGACGTTTAAGCGCAGCAATTTTTAAGCAGTAGAGAAAAACCAGTGTCCTGGCTGGGGCGGGTGACCGGGAGCATCCCACACTGCACATGGAGCAAGAGAAACAGCGAGGCACCAGCCAAGCACTGCTCACAGGAAGAGCGGTGAAGATAAGCACTTTGCAGATGAATAGACTTGACCACAACTAACTTTCCTTCTCCGTATTTTGCTTCCTTTACCAGTGGTCATTGCCCACCGCCTTGTCCTGGCAGCCCGGGATGAAGCACCGGGTGCTTTTGCCTGGGCAGCCCTTGCCCTGGCAGCAGGGCAGCCCCGGCTCCTGGTGCTGCTGGAAGCTGCGGTGAAGCCTTTTATCATGAAAGAGTCATTTCTTCTATCGGGGGAGCGTTCAAAAGCCACAAGGGGCCACGCAGACATCCAAGAAGGCATAAGCCTGTTTGAGGAGCTTACAACATGGGAAGGCAACAACGACTCAAGAGAAATGATGGGAGAAGGCAGACAGAGGGGTACAGGGTGCTCTGGGCTTCAGGCAGCCAGTCATTAATTCCTTACTTCAGTGTGGTTTTGTTATTTCGCTATATAACGATTTGCTTAACCAGCCTCAAGTCTTCAGCTGTGAGCCCCCCTTCCAACACAGCAGAAATACTCAGTTTGGAAGGGGAAACACAAAGCACAGAGGTACCTTCGCATCTCCGAGCGACCTTAACCTCCCTCAGAAAGCACGGGCAAAGGCAGGTCCCAAACTGCTGCCCTCACAGGTCAGCCTAAATCTGTCCTTTGCGAAGGACAGCTGATTTTGACTTAAACACAGCTGTGCCTCATCCTCGGCTCCTGCAAGCTGGCATCCACCTGCCGAAGTGGGAGTCCCTGCTAACGGCTGCCAGGGGAGGACCCGGTCCTCCGCATCCGCAGCGGTCGCAGAGGACACACGAGCATCCTGAGAGCGCCGGACGGATGGTCCTGGCCACCCTGCCACCGAAGGGACATCCTTCCCCAGGTGCCTGCCCTCATCCCTCCCCACCACCTCCCTCTCGCCGTGCAGGCACCAGCGCAGAATCTGCCCCGATAATGAGATCCGGGACTGTCACTTCTGACATGGGGCTGACTTTTGTCAAAACCTATCATTAGGACTCTGTTTCCCCACTGTTTTGAACCTTCTTACGTACAACATTGAAGCCTCAGATTTGTCAAAACACGCAAAGGTGCTGCCAGAGGCTCAGCAACTCATTTTAGTCCCTTTACAAAGCCATTTTAAGGAAAGAAACAACATGTCAGGGCGATGCCAACAACTGACTGTACCAACAAGGAGAGATTTGACGTACTTTTCTATGCTGCAGTGACTGTTATAATAAAAGACAGCAGTGCATTAGTGAAAGATTTATGCTAGTATTTCAACAATGGAAAACATGAGCTTTGCTGTATTCTCATTCACACCGAGACAGGCAGCGAGGGCATGTCATGTAACGCTATTTCCAGGAATGATGTTACAATTGAAGAAATGCTGAATTGCTGGTACAGTAAGACAATTCCTGGAAGCAGGACAGACCCTTGTATTATTATCATCGCAGAGGAAGAATTTGACTGTACGGCTGCTTATCCCCGGCCGTTTAGGAGGGACGACTCTCCTGCTCCCAAAGGGGAGGAAGAAAAGGTGAGCCAGAAAGCCTGGGAGAGCTGCCGCTCCGCAGTGGCCCCCTCTCCGCGGCAGCAGCCTCCCTGGCACCGACAGAGCCCTCCATGCCAGCAAGCGCAAGTGCCAGCTAATTGAATTTGCTAATGATACATTCTCTCGAAACCCTTCGCGCTGCACCCACCATTTTGTGCTTGCAATTAAATCACAAGCAAAAAAAAAAAAAAAAAAAAAAAAAAAGAAAAGAAAAAAATGCCATGTGGTGTCATTTGACATTTAGATGTCAAAGTAACTGATTGACAGGGAAAAAAATCAACAGCGAAAGGCCCGTTCCTGCCAAAGCCAGCGAGGGGAGGTTGCCAGCGGCGTTGGGAAGAGCAGGATCGGGGCCCCCGTGGGCCAATGGGATGAGGCGAGGTGGTGGAGAGCGGACAAGCAAGCCCCTTGCCAGCTTATCCTGGCCCTGAGAAAAGTGGGAAGAGGGAATCAGCCACCTCCAGGAGCCTCCCTCTCCCTCCCGCATCATCCAACACGGGGGTTTGGGACCCACGGGGGTTTGGGACCCACGGAGGGAGGGAGGGAGCAGACCCCGACACCTTTGCGGGAGGGTTGTTCTGTGCAGAACCTGGGAAGAAGATGGGGTTCTCCCACCTTGACAGAGGTTTTGACGTCTCGGTGGTTTTTTTCTGCCCCTGTTCAGTATAAAGAAAGGAGGGATTTAAAAGGAAAATCGTTTCTGAGCTGACCATTGGGAAAAAAGCAGAATTAAAGCAAATAACTCATTTTGATCATTTTGAAATCTTTTCTTCAATTTTTTTACCTTACACAATTTTTATTGGTTTTAGCCTAAAGACTAAAGTAATGAAAATTTCAAAGGAAAAAGGAAAATTTTTAGATGTCAAAACCTGGACAGTTTTTGTAATTTAAAAAAGCTTTTTTTACCCCAAACCTTTTCAAACTGAAGAGGTTCACCACAACAGGCCCCATCCTGCTCAAAAGCCTCAGCAACGCTAAGTATGATGTTTTTCCAATGGGATTAAAGGTTTATGCCCAGGTTCCTGGTGAGCCAAAGGAGGGAGACCTGCCTCGGGGCTCAGTGAGGAGGGAAGGGGACTGCTGCATGCTCCCCCCTGCAGCCTCCATCCGCATCTGCGCGTGGTCCAGGAGTGCAAAGCACAGCTACAGTCGTGGGCCTCTGGTTTGAGAAAGGGAAAAGAGAGAAGAAACAAAGAAAAAAAGAAAAAAAAAAGGGAATTGCAGTTGCGTCTTTTCTCTTTCCTAGACCTTATGTGGAAGTTGGCTAGAAAAAATGAGTTTTTTGGGTCACCCACTGCAGGCAGTCCCGGATCCACCCATACGGTGCTCAGCTGCTGGCAGGGTGCGAAGGCACAAATTCCTATAAGAGATGAAAAAGAGGAATAATACAAAATTAAAGGCTCTCTCCCTCAAGCTCACTTACTCAGTGTCTCTAGCAAACGAGGTACACCAGTGAGCTCCCCTGCCTGCCTCCATCCCTGCCTGCAGCAGCAGTCTCCCGCAGATCCCACGGACCACCGGTGCCGTGGGTTTCGGTGGGCTTCATCTCAGCCCCCCCCAGACCAGTGCCGGGCAGACCGTGGGCGCTGGGACTCGTGCGTGTTTTAATGGAACGGACGAGGTATGTATGTGGAGTTAAAAATAAAGCTTTGGGGCTTTTTTTCCTTCTCTTAGATGCAGGTGGGGCTATAAAACCCTGTTAGCATGAGTCAGAGAGCCAGACTTGGCAAAGCTTGGCTTGCCACTTTAAAAACAGAGCACTAATTAAATCAAGTAACAACAAGGAAAAAAAATACCTCTTTTTTTCCAATAACTAATCCAGCCTGAAATGAATTAAAAATATTTTACCTGGACTCTATTCATGTAAAGAATAAAGCAAAAAAACACGCCTGAAAAAAAAAAATGGCTTGGCAAAAACCTAATGCAAATTGCTCTAGCATGAAAGTGCAGACTCTTTTTTTAAGCAGTTTAGATAGATTTAATCATGAAGCTGAAAGCCTCCTTCTTCTCTGAGGAGAGGCCAAGTGAGTAGCCCTCGCTTGGGTGTTCTTTGTAGAGGAGAGAGGATGGGACCATCAGAGTCATTCTGAATATCCCATTACAAGCTGCTACTAACAGGCAAAAGTGTATCCTTTATCTTCCAATGTATATTTTACATCCTATCGCAACTGTGAGTGGGTTTATTAAGGTGATGTCATGGCAGAAGTTTAGGCTTTCGCTTGGTCCTGTATCCCCTGTGCAGAGATTTGCCATCACTCGTAAGCCCTCGCTGGGTGATGCTGCGTGGCCCCGCTGGGCACCGCGGGTGCCTCTGCCCCAGCACCATCCCTGCCATGGAGATGCTGAGCCGGTCCTCGTGGCAAATCTTACAGGCACAACCAAGACAACAGATTTTAATAGCCATTACAGCAATTTCATTCCCCTATGTTCCCGCTTCATGCAAACGCTTGAGGAAAATGAGATCCATTTTGAACTCGCACCAGTGTAGAGAAATGTTCATTCTTCCAGTACTCCACAGTTCCTTGGCACTATCCTTACAGATTTTCTTCCAGGTTTTTTTTTTTTTTTATAATCTTATGTTGTTTATAAAAAAAAAGAATCTTCAGAAATGTTAGTATCAGCGAGACACAGAAAATTAGTGCGAAAAACACTCAGTAAAAATACTAGAATGTGACAGGAAGTAATCTATTTCTAAAATGCAGCTAATTCCTCCTGAGCATGCGACACTTGCAGAATTAGTTAGCAACAGTTAGGTTTCACACAGGAGTCACGGGACAAAGTTACACGGCTTGCGTTGTACAGGCCATCCGATCGGCTCGGCACAGCATCACTTGCCTATAAAATTACTTGGGGCAAAACGATGCACAAATCCAGCTCACTGTACATGACAGTCATGCCATTAACTCCAATAGAAATCTGCTCGCCTGAATAAAACAGGAGAGACTTGCCGGGGAATTTCTATCAGCGCAGTGAGCAGTAATAGATACAAAGCGCACAGCCTGCAGTTATTCATTCTGGAGATTTATTTTTATTGGGAGCTATTTACAGAAGTATCTGCAGCTGCACATTTGCGGATGCTCGGGCCAGCCTGGACCACAGAGCGTTTCCCCAGGCGTGATCCCGAGCGCAGCAGAGACACGCTGGCTCCTCTCCCCGTCTTTATCTGCTGCAGCCGGTGCTCTGCGTGCTACGTGCAGGCTTATACCTGCACCCCGATCTGCCGTTAACTTCGGGGACAAATTTGGCTGCCAAATAAAAGGGATGTCTGGTCCGGTCGGCCGGGTGGGTGTGTGCCACGGCAGGGTCTGCGTTACCCTTGAAGCCGATGCGTAAATCCCGTTAACGGTCATTAAAATTCCCGGCTGGTGTTGGAAGGAAAATAGACATTGATTGGTATGCGGGGGAGTTCAGGGGAGGCGGGAGGCACCGGGGAATTGTGCAGCTCTTGTTTAGGGTCCCGATCTACCGCGGGGGGGTTTCTGTGGGTCAGACCTGGTTCGGGTACGGCTCACCGAAGCACGGGACCCACAACCGCAGCAGCGCCGGTGGGCACGACGCCGAGCCCCGTCGCAACTTGTCCTCGCGCTGTTCCAAGCACCTCGCCTGCGTGAACACGGCTCCCTGGTATTTCTGCACGGAGCAGAAAACTCAAGGGCCATGCCCGAATTACATGGCAAAAGCAGTGCCGCCTGAGACTTTCCAAGTCCCATCCCTTCCTCTTTTCACTGAAGGCGTCTTTGGGGTTTTTTTCAGAGTGCTCATTTAAATTACATTTAATAAGATAGGCATGTCAGATTTTGTTTACAGAAGTTTACTGTTCAAGTCAGTAGGGAAAATAAAAATCTATCGACTGTGGCTTTTAAACAATAAGAACACAGATTTTTTTTTATTAGCACTTTATTTCAGTGCAGACAGAAACATCACTGACTATCACTGTTGTTTACTGTTAAAGGCACAGCTCCTACCGCCTTTCCACACATAGAATATTCCCATGGCAATCAATGGAAGTTTAGCATAAAGAGCAAAATATACTCCATCATGTTGTCTCTCTATATAGTAAATGCTAATTTCTTGCCAACTATAAACTTGAAAATTTCTTGCAGTACATTGCAACATAAACCTATTCTCAGTGTGTAATTTAGATTTTCAAGATGTGTACATTCCCAGCGGAGAGTCATTTGTGTGTGTATGTGTGTGTGTGAGTATATGTATAGAAGAAATGAAATGTTAATGACTTCTCCATCTACGTTTCTATACTTGTTAGCTTTTCCTACTATTTTCTTCTGCCCTTCAGAGTGCTAATTGTGCCTGTAAAAGTCCAGGAAATTTGTGTCATAAATAGTTTCTGCCTATTATAGCCAATGAAACACATATTGAGACAAATATATGGGACTGAATCACAAGTTATTTCACTGAAGTCAATGGGGTTACTCTGCATTTTGATTTCGATTTGGCAAAGCATGTGGTCTAAAGTTGGTCTTGGAGACGGGAATAAAATTAAGCACATGCATAACGTACTTGTCTGGGGCTTTTTTGTTTTAAATTGATTCCATACAGGGAGCAGAATTCAGCTAAATACATTTAATACAATTTCCTTCTGATTTTCATCACTATAGATAATAGCTTGTATTAGGAAAAGTGTACCATAAATATCACACATTTGCCAGAGAATGGGCAAATAGGAAATACTGATGCTGCACTTGAATCAGCAGTAGTGCTGATTTTGATATCCAGGTTATTGCCATCTGGCCATTAATTTTGCTGGTAGGTTGGAAAATAGTATGCTTTTCTGTGTTAACTAATTAATTTTGTATTCAGGAGCAAAAAAAAAAATCCTTTGGTTTCTCAGGTGTTCAGAAGTACTACCGTTTCTTTGCCGTTACCTATTCCCTAGTATTTTCGGTGTGTGACCCTCTTTGGTGGGTATACTCAACCCTTAAAACTAAGTTGCTCTTTATTTTTCATGGGGTACAGAATTGTATGCATGTGTGGTTTTAAACAAGGGCACCTGCATAAAAAATGTCTATCCTCATTAGATCCATTTTCTCAATTAAATTCAAGTTTCTATGTCCAAAAGGCATAAATCTGGGTATCGATTTAGTCATAAAATAATGAAACTCCCAGCAGTCTTCTAAACCCATTTTACTTGGATGAGCGTATAAGCTTTTAAAATATCAAGTTATTCCAGTATTTAATACACATAACTGCTTCCAGAGGTCTGAAGGCAATAAGGCATATCTTCCCCACTCCATTTGAAGCAGTACAGTTAGAGCTAGCCAGTCCCTCACTACTGGTTTTAAGGCTTTTGACAATTTTATTCAGTGTGAGTTTGATACTTTCTCAACAGGGGCTATATCCCCCAAAGCCAAAATCAATAACCTATCAAATCAAAGCTCTATAAAATACCGATGGGCTCTTGGTGCTTTGCTCCCATAAATACAATTCAGCTTAATTTTACACTTCCAAAATGGGCTGACTCTACATTTACTGGCCTGTTCCACCAAGTTAACTGTATCGTCAATGTGTACTTCCAAAAATCTCTTTTTTAGGCAACAAATAACGATCTATTCCTTGTAAAGTAAAGAATCAAAACCAATTCCACTTACCTGTGTTCAGGGGACAACTCTGAATCTTTCTTTTTTTCAAACAGGACAGTATTTTGCTGCGCCTGTGCATCCTTTACCTCATTCAAGGACTTGCCCAGCTGAGCAAGTATAACCTCTGCGTGGAGACAGCGGGAGTCTGGGCAAAGTATTTAAGGTTCTTGTGGTCCTATTTCAGGTTAAACTGGATTTAATAGTGCATAGACCAATGTTGGTAAACAAGCTTTAAGGTACATCAGCCTCTTACTCAGCCCTGTCTACGGTCAGGGCAGTTTGAAAATATAGGAAGAATGGTAAGTTGAAGCAAATCGAAAAAATGCCAGTGTGTTTTATTTGACTCTTTCCCACTCCTCACACACATGCTGAAGCTGCTCCTTGATAAAACAAAATCTCATAGAGATGAGCATTTTATGAGCTAAGAAACATTCTCTTCTACTGCAAAGTGTAACAGTGCAAGCAGTAACTTACCTTGTTAAATCAAAACAAATTCAGCATACCATGTTTTTCCCCAGCTGGCAGAGTTTAGCAAACAAACTTGCCCTGCATAATATAACAAACATTCTTCTCATAACTAGGAGCAACATTTCAAATTCAGTGGGTTTGCGAGGTGTTTGATCTGCTGATGTAAGCGGCGGTTCCTTTCCTTTCCTCGCTTGCCTTTAGCAGCAGAAAGCTCAGTTCACAACCACATTCTTCCAGGATTTACAATCTATACCACTGGAGCAAAGGATCCTCACTGCTGGCTGTTTTCAAATGATTTCAAAAGAATTGAACTGTCAGATTTCACTGAAATTACACACACAGAAATCTGAAGTAACGTGGTGATGAATTATCCTCCAAGTATTTTGATTATTAATGAATACGAAATACAATTACTCCTAGCAGTTTGATATATACAATCTTGACTCCTGTTCAGCAGCAAGACTAGTTTCTAAATATAGTCTTGAGGTCAGCATGTAAAAAACGTAAAGTGTGGCCACACTTCAAATATTGTTGTATATCATAAATCAAAATTAATGCCAAAAATTTCATTCAAATTAGTATCTTTTGGTTCCGCCACTCCTCTCTTCTCTCTAATTAACTCTTCTCCCACAGACATAGTGAGGTAGTCGCTATTGTTTTTTCTCTGGATGGCATTTACATAGTTCCCCTACAGCAAACACCACAGGAACATATTTATGTATTGATCTCTCTGGTGTCCTCCAAAAAACCAGTTCTCTAATAGTACTTTATTCCAGACAGGTCCTTATATTCTTGACTCTGTTCTATAAAATTAGTAAGCACATTTTCTTTTATGTTAATAAAATCAGCAATATCGGCTGGAATAATCTTCTTCCACTATTACTTTCATCTCTGTAGCTAGCAAGGACGATGTCCAGATTTGGAGGGCTGAACAGCTGCCGCGCAGGACCACAACCTTTGTTTCGTGACATCTCTTGTTTTGACCCCTGCTTTCTGGTCACCAGAGAGATGATTGACTAAGTGCGCCGAGAAGTCCATTTTTAGTACGGTGGACTGGAGCACGGCATGACAAACTGTGATGTCTGAGTTTTGCGTTACACCATCTGGCCTGCCATTTCCAGAGCCTCACATCAGAGTCCTGATGATGTATGTTTAAGCTTGGCACTATCATTTATCTCGTATCTTGTGTTTAAACAGATGCAAGCTGAATATAACAGAAAAGGAGACCTTGATGCAGGAGTCGCTGCAGAAAGTGATGCTCTTGAGCTGTCTACAGACTCCAAGATTAAGTGTAAAATCTGACAGGGAGGATATGTATTAAAAAATATGTGTTGACAGAATGATTTAACTAATATTTTAAAGGCAAAACATCAACTGAATTTCCATATCATTTATAATGTTAGTGAACAAGGTACTACAAAGCAGGCTATCCCCTCCTGTCACCATCATCTTATTCGCAACTTTATTTTACAGATCAAGAATGTTTTAATAAAAGGAAGCTCTGGGGCCTGATTTTCAGCTGCTGTAAATCAACCCAGCTACACCGATAGCACCAGGGTAGCCACATTAATGAAGCGACGCCGATTTACATCAGCTGAGGATCTGGTTCCTAATTCTGATACAAGTTCTTGTATGCAAAGATAACTTGCCGCATCGCCAGGAATACAAAACCTCAATGATTAAAATGAGCGCTTGAAATGCCGTGGGTGGGAAAGGATGACTGCAGGGTCTGATCCAGATGAGTTGGGCAGCCAAGGAAGAGGAGAGGAAAGGAGAGGGGTCTGCCCTGTGCCACAAGGTGGTGCTGGGTGGAGGGTCCCCACTGTCCCAATCGTGCTCAACTCTTTTTTTTCCTTCATCCCACATTAAAATACATGTCTCCTCCTGGATCTAGCTCACATAAATCAGCAAATCCAATGGAGGAATGACATTTCACACCAGCTTTGGATTCAGCCCCTGCAGCCTAGATTAAGTTCACCAAATTTAAATTAGCCGTCCAGGTCTGCACTCCTAATGCACAGAAAGAGGTAGGCACAACCAGAAGGGGATGCAGGCCTTTTAAGATATGAAACATACCTTAAAAGAGGGGAACAAACCTCATTTCAGTGGCAGCAAAGGGAGTGTTGAGCAACCTCATAGTATCTTGGACACCTGGGTCCCGACATCCAACAGAGAAAATACCCCAGGGCAAACAAGCTAAGTGATGCAGGCAAATGGGAACTTCTGGGGGAGAAACTGAAGGTTGGAAGGGGAAGAAAACATGATGAGCTGAATAAAAGAAGCAGGTCATTGAGATGTGAACAGTTTGAGAAGACTGAACTGTACAAAACCTAGATACATCACCCTCATACTCCCTCAACGTTGCTGTAAGCGCCAGCAGCACTTCCATAAATTCCATGGGACGTCCCAGTGCTGAAACTGGACTAGGAGCAGCCACGGTGCCGGGAGGATGAGGGAGCAGCCCCTGAGCGACATACCCCCCGCAGCAGCTCCTGAGCAGACGATTTTCAACCCTTATTAAAATGTTAGCACTTTATTTTGTGAATGGAGTGATACTTTTATTGCATGCACAATTAGCCTTTCGTATTAGCAACTTCCTAGCAACTCTGTTTCTTAAAATAGGGACTTACAGTGCAAGCTTTTATCTTATATAATCCCTTAGAAAAAGATAGCTCAGACACCTTTTGGGGGTTTTAAACATCAAATCTTCAGCTTGAGACCTGTCTTTATCAAAGGAACTAGCAGCTCTATCTAGGGTTTATGTTCTTTAGAGGAATTCCAAATTGCCTGTTTTTTATAGACTACCTACATAACAACCTCCTACAGTATTTAAATTTTTGTAATTTTCTACTCCTAATGTGATCTTCACATTTAAATGCACACAGAGTATTTTACATTTATCTATTTAATATCATAGTTATGTCTTTCTTTAAATGCCTGTTATTCAACAACTTATTAATAGTGAACTGTTTTTTTCTAACAGAAGCCATTTAAATTTAGTTAGTTTATGGTGATTTCTTGTATCTTTTCAGCCAGGAGAAAAGCCTTAATAGCTTAGAAGACTGTATTTATAAAACATATTTGTCTATTTAACCTCAGATGTATCATCATTATGAGAGGACTGAAGCATTTTTCCTGACTTTTCTTTTCACAGATACTTCATTGCTACGCATTAATAAACGTGACTCCTCTGAAACAGACTTGCTGTTTATCACCAATCCTTAAAAACTGTTTTGGCATCAAAAACCAAAGAAGTTCTCCCCCACGGAGTGCTTAAAGTCTTCTCGGGAAGCTGTCCCAAAGACAAAGGTCACAGCAGAGCTGTGCTTACCTTGGCTGTCGCGCTGCTATGGGCTCCCAACACAACACTCTCTCCGGCATCAGCTGCCAGACGTGACCCCATCCTCGGTGGTACAGAGCACCCCGATGCCTGGGGCTGTGCACACGGGCTGAATACGGCCCAAAGAAGCATCATCTTGTTAGTGAAGAGTATCTCCCATCGCCTGGGCAGGGAAAGATAAGGGAGGAGAAACCAAGTGTAGCGTCATTTAGCATCACACTCCCCCCTGCACCCTTCTTACTCGTGTGGACTGGCCCTTCGGTGCACGGGTGGGCCATAATCCAGAGCCAAGCCTTTGCACGTGATGTGAAGAGCAGAAATGCTCACAGGGTTTCAAGGACATCCTTGGCCACTGCTCCGCATGGGGCCTCTGGAGGCACACAGCAGTGAAATGTGTGTTTTCCTGACAGGCTCTGGCACGTACCGAGAGGAAGAGATGAGGGCTGGCAGAAGTGTTGTTTGTAATGACCTGCACAGGACCATCAACGGTAGGTCCAGCCAACGGTGTCATTGACTTCACCCACATTGTTGACCCCAGAGCATCTCCCAGGCAGGAGGGAGGTGACCCGCTCGCTTCTGACGGTTGCCCGAACATCGTTACTCCGAAGCAGGCTGAGCAGGAGGAAATGGAGGGTTCCCCAAGGACGGGGACAACCCAGCTCCCCGCATTCCCTCTGGGCCCACGACATCAAGCGATGTCTGAGAAAGGGGTGACTGTAGAGGTAGCCCCGGGTGCAGGGAGGGTCTCGGTCCCAGAGCATCTCACCCACCTCTTTGGGTCGTCCTCCTCCCTGCAGGACCTGAGCCGTTCACAGGTCGTGCAGCTCCTGGCCTTCTCCCTTGCTATGGGTACCTAACAGCGAGACTTCAAGGAGTCCTTTTCCTCCTTTTTATTTATCCACCAAGCGTGCTTTGCAAGGGCTAATTTATATTTGAGCAGCAGTGTGTATGAAGGTCTATGCAAGGCAGCTCAGGCACCAGAAAAGTTAATATGTGCTTTGCATTTGCTGTCTCTAATTACAGGAGGGAAGGAGCGGAGGTACAGCTATGCCTGCCTCTGCATGAGCCACTTTGACTATTGCAAAGCTAATTAAATATGTCTCCTGTATATAAAATATATCATCTCCAGATAACAGCATACTGTTAAATTCTTCATCTTATTAAAAGCTTGCATTAATGCTTTTCCAACATAAATTTTAACTGTGGACAGGTACTATTTGAGGAGCCTGACAATAGGACTGACCTAGATTAGGCTGACAGTGCCAAAAGATATATCACCTCTAGCTGTCTGGGGGAGAAGAAGGATGAGGAATACATTCTCCATTATTGCCTAATGCTGATGTGCCGGCATTATCTCCAGGAACCCGGTGTTGCTTCGCCCTCTGCTCTCTTGGTACGGTAGGTGGCCATACCATGACGAGGAATGGTATTCTCTGCTTGCCGTCTCTTATTTCCCATCTTATAACAGCTGCAGGGACATTTAAAGGGGCATTGGATAATGATTTTAAAGCCGTTGATGAGTCCCCCTATAGTTTAAAAAATTACGGGAGAAGTCAGGTAATTCCAGGTGGTTGGGTTTATGCAGTAAGTTCTCGCAGGCATTTAGGTCAGGGCTGCCATCTGTACGGGAGCAGAAAGAAGTCTGCCTGTACTCAAGCCTTTGCAAATTAAATCTTCTCTAAGATTGCTTGGACTCTTCTGCTAGGCCTGAGCAAGCAAGGGGCAGTGATGACAAGTTTAAAAACCACAGGGAGTTTCACCACATAGGGAACATTTTGTTCTTTTAGTACATGTGCACAGAGCTGATCAGAGATCTTCTTAAGGCATCCTTGTACAAAAAGGAGACAGCAAGTGGGTTCGCAAAAAGCCCTTTACTGTCACACAACTTCTAATGCAGAAAACAAGACGACTGCTGAAAAGCAGCAATATTTCTCACATGCATTACTGAATATTCAAAAGATATGAAAATAGCATTAAAAGTCTAAGAAAATAGTAATCCCAAATATTAATAGGAACTCTGCCATCGATTTTAGCACAGAGCTTGCACTGACATTGTGAGATTGCTCAGTCTTAGACACTTGATTGACACAGTGATGGCTCATTCAAAGTGTATGCAAAGTCAGTGCAACTGTATTAGGCTTTTCTCTTGACTTCAGGTTTTTTAACTTTTTCCATCGACATCCCAAGGGCCATTGTATTGACAGAATAATACTTCTGTTGCAATGCTGGTGTATGACAGACTTTGCTTTTTGGGCAGGGGGAAGGGAAGACTCTTCCACTGCTGTCCTCCTGGATGAAGAGCTCGAGATACAGTGAATGAGGTGCAGCCACAGAGTCTCCAGCCCATGAAACACTTTTTGGACTAATTGGTGGGTTGAGCACTCAAAAATTCAGTGAAAACCAGTGGGAGCTGATCCCAAACCAGCCCTTCTGAAAATGAGACTTTATACATATTCTGCTACGGGGATGAAAAGGCCAAGGACCAATTTTGGAGCCACACCTCTCTCAAAGTTGACCGTGGTGTTTCCCAGAGCTGGCTCAAACCTCTTCAGCAGGACAGAAGAAAACCAACATTGCCATCTCCCAAAAGAGGACAAAACTGCTTCCCAGGACAAGGGAGCCATTTGGCATCTTTCCTCCCTACATACGCGGCGAGTCGCCTGCTGTAGCACAGACCTGGCCCTTCCCCAGGCCGTGAGCCCATGGCCCCTGGCAGGGGCTCAGTAACGAAGATACCAACGCAGGGAAAAGTGGCCTAGTCCAGAGGGGGAAAAAAAAATCCTTCGTTGCCACATGCTTTTGCTATATAACTGGGTGAAAGACAAAGAAAAGGAAGTAAAACTGATGGAGGAAAGGCCTCTCTAGGGGAAAAGTTATCCCTTGAGCACTAGGACAATAAAGTAAAACTTACTGTATCTAGGGATTCCATCCGATAAAAAGAAAATTCAGTGCCAAAGCAAAACTGAGGATTGGAAACTCAATGAGCAAGAACTGGAAGGGTCTCAGGATCACTTCCTCGGCAGGAATAAATGGCTATAAGTGCACTGGCTTTAATACCAGACAAGAATATGTCAGGGATCTATCAAAAATGTCCTACAGAAACAGATGTTTCCACCTACTCAGAGATATGGACAAGAGTCTCAGTTACCCTAAATCCCTTTCGTGCTCTTCTAAATATACCCATCATATGCCCTTTAAAGTGTGAGAATGATGCAAGACAGATTTCACGTGTATGAAAATCTTATCCTGGATTTTTAGAGGGAAAAGCATAATTTATCATCAAACTTTTTCCCAGCACTTCCAGTGGCTGTGGAAATTCACCTCCTCATTTTGGAAGGTATGTACAGAAATCTCTCTAACTCAAGGAAGAAAAATGAAAACTGACAATAAACCATCATAATCTGCTCGATCAGCTGGAGCACAGAAATAAAAAAATGCTACTTCTTAAAAGAGCAGTCTGAATTATCTTGATTTGTACATAGAAATAAGTGACAACAGCTTCTAGATAGCACCACTTCCTATCCGCATATTTAAACTTAAAAGTCAAGGTTGAGTGAAAAAATATTGCTGCCTTGAAAGATAAATATATTACTTATATTAGCTATAACAGGAATATGTGCTACTGCATAAATATTTAAATTCGGATTTGGAAACTATATATTTTGAAGAAAGCAAGGCCAATAAATATTGGATTACAAATTCATATTTACAATTTCCTTTTAAAAAAAACCCAACCTTATGATTTTTGTTTCACTGAACTGGGGTGGTAATAATTTGTCTATGTTGTACAAATGCTTGATTTGCACTCTGTTCTCCAAGCTAACATTTCCCATTTCCTTTTAACTTCCAGAAAAGTGAAAACCTTGCCCTAAAATATTTCCATTCAAATTTCCGAGATGAAATCATATGCTTCTAAACCTCAGCCTATGACCAAGACACTTTTCCTGCAGCCCTCCAACCCAGCTAGTTGAGAGGGATGAAAAGCAATAGAGTTGCACTAATAGAGCAACGCTAGTTTGGAACAGATAAAACAGAAATGCTGCACAGCAGGCAGCTGACAAAGCCCATTGCCAAAAGACATCCCTGAAAGAAGGATCTTAGCAAATTTTAAAAAAAGGAGGTGGGAGGAAGAGACCGTTGTACATAATTAGAGCAGAAAGGGCTTGAAATGTCTTAAAATATAAGACATGCGCCAGCCTGTAAAGAACGTAAGCAAGGAGGAGGCATTTCATTTGGCCTGCTCTTTCGCTTTGACCTACTGTAAAGATTACTGCATTTAGCTCCAGGGCAGCTCTTATGGGTCATTTTTACCTACAAAATTAGGCCTCCATAGCCTGGGGTCTCATATGATCTGATGGTTCCTACATTAATTACTGAATACCAGGTTCTTCCCTCCTTGCTCGGATAAGCTGCTGTTGGTCTCTGATGGTGCAGACTTTGAATCAGAGGATTTACAGCTGTGTCAGGGCAGGAGTTGGGAAACGATAAGCCAGGAGTAACAAAGGAAAGACTGAAAATTAACTTGGCAAGTGCCATGGTGCTAAAAGTTTAAAGTATGCAAAGGATGTATTTATAAAGTTTAGGAAGAATATAGACTCCAGTCACATAGATTACGTGGAACAAAATGCTTAAGCGGGGCTAATAATAAAACAGTCAAGGGAGAAAATAATCTGGTCCTCCTATCCTACAAACCTACATCTGCAATTGTTCAGGCTGGGTAAGATCCCAGAGGGGTGAAAAATCATGTCACTGAACTTGTCGAGTCCTGTCCCCTTGTGCTGGACCCCCACGTTTGCTCATGGGGAGAGCCAGCACCCCCACACAGGCATTAGAGGAATGCTAAAATCCACCCTCGCACAGCTGATGGTGCAAACTGCACATCACTCTGAATTTCAGAAAATGATTGCTGGTTTTAGTTGCTCTTTTTGGGTGGCTGCCCAAGAGAATTGATTGCCAGAGAGCAAGGGCTTGGGCTCACTGTGAATCAGGAGCTAATAAAACGTCTCAAGGGACAGGTGAAGGCATGCCAATTGTTTTTGAAAGTGTAGGCTTTTAAACATGACATGACTACCAAAAAAAAAGAAAAAAAAAAGAAAAAGAGAAATAAGTTTTGTTCATAACCAGCTCAATAAAAATACCTGATTTCAGAGGGAAAAAAGAAAATATGGATTTTTTTGCAAAATCCCACTAGAAAATTATCTCATTTCTGAGCACCTATGATGCTGACTCAAATACATCAGGCTTTTCTTTTTTTTTTTTTTTCCCTGGGAAAACCTAGTTATCTTTTACATTCCTCTCCTTTTCATTCTGCAATCGACTGTTGCCACAATGTAGTCTAACTCTTGCCCATTACTGGACCATCAATGACTGTACCAAAAGAAAATGCTGCATACAGTTGGCGCCTTGATCAAAAGGAAAACATAAATGACAAAGAAGTTTTAAGAAGCCTTGGGATAGATTCAGTTTTCACTAGTTTGAGCTACTTTACCACTCTTTCCAGCAAGCTGACCTCAGCACGGACAACCCACTGCATTCACATGAAGCGTTGACATCATGTCCGTGACTGTAAAATGAACTTTGACAATACATCTGGCTCTCTGGGATGCAGCAGGCTGACCGCTGGGTTTCCAAATCCTCCCCTTCTCAGGAAGTTTTTACACTTGTTCATTAATACTTAGCTTAAAGGGCAATTTGCTGCCCACTACTGTGTGGACAGCATTTTTAATAAATAATGCATGTTGTGTAATGAGGACAATAAAGGCCAAGGTAAAAAATGTAAAACATTTTAACGGGATGTCTTGATGAAAGCTTCCCATCACCTTCTCTAAATACTTCACTAATGATCTTCTAGCTTGGGGAGATTATTTTTTTTCTTAGAAACAAGTTCATAATGTACTAATAATATGCTGCTAATTGTTGAAGTAGCAAAGTTCAGATATGTTATTCCAGCTGTTCTCACTGAGTAAATGCACTCGTGTCACACACCGAAAGCTTCAGTAGGGTGTAAGTGATACATGTATGGGGTCTTCTTCAGGTCTGCGCTGCCTGGGAGAACTTCAGCCTCTCAGTACAAGGGTGGATTCCAGTTTTCAGGGGTGGAATATGGAATAATGAAGTGAAATAATAGCATTAACCAATACCTAATTAACACACAATCTATTTAATTTCTAGCTCCACCATTAGGTTACTATTAAAGTATATTTAGTTGGCCTGTGTAAAACCGCATTATGGCAGCTTTTCAGAGTCAGGCTATTCACAGGCCATTTGCAATTTTCATTTCTCTTCTCTCTTTAATGTCATAGACTTAACTTCATGAAGGTCTAGAGCAGATTAGTGCAGAAGATTGACGATTACAGCCTAATAGGTTTTTTTCTTGGCCCCTCCATAGCGTGTATTAGAAACCTGCATAGGTTCAAAGCAGCAATGTGTCTCCTCTTGGCCTCCAAGGTAAGGGGGAGCTGCATTTTAAGTAAGAGGAACCGGTATTTGAAGCAGAGCTATGGCATTCTCTGCTAGACACCAAAGTGTTTAAGCTATTTGGATACTCGGGCAGGTGAACAGGACCAGTGCCTTAAACTTAGCGCCCATGGAGCTAACAGAGTGCCATTCACCGTGGGAGGACTTTACATCCAATGCAATCCACGGTGTGTTACATCTCTCTTGTATTCCTGCCTCAGCTCCTGTTCGGGTCATGGCCAAGGGCATACTTGTCCGTGATGTGCACAACTCCAGTTCTGCATCCCACCAGGTCAAAACACTCCGCTTCCTCCCGACCGAGAAGACGGCCGCATGCAAGCTCCTGCTCGTGCTCAGGGACCGGCACGGTTCATCTGCCACCACTGGGCAGAGGGGACGGAGCAGCAGGAGCAGGTCCAGCGCTGCAGTGAGCACCAAGGGGATGAGTCTGTGCTTGCAGCCCTGGATTTCAGACCAGGTGGGCGCTGGGACAAGGGTTCAAGCCAAGCACATTGCAGATCAGTCTATCGGCACTTATTCCCTCTCGGTAAGGTCTGGGTCATGTGCATTCACAATTAAACTGTTCCATCTGCATCAAGCCTGACTGTGGCCACAGATATTATGGTCAGCAGGTGAGCCTTGGGGAGTCACCGTCCCCTGTTCTTCCCTGCCAAGAGACCCCGCAGCAATGGTCCATATGCTTAGTTGCTAACTTTAGTAAATCATTCAAAATACTGCCTAGCCCATAATATAAAGGACAGCTGTGATTTAGTAAGGCTCTCAGGCTGGGCAGAGCAGAGCTGTCTCTGTTACCTCAAGCTAGAAAAGGATGAGTTTTCAACAGACCTCCTCAGGATATTTTAATTTGTGTAAGTGCATTCAAAGCATGAAAGCAGACGGACAATATGTGAATTATGAACTAATTGGGGGAAGATGGAAATGAGAAGGTAAATTTCATTTACATTATCTCCCTTTTTACGCTTGCTAAGGTCTAAGGTAAAGGCTTGGTCTCTTTCTGGTCCATAAAATATGGATTGCTATTTTCAAACTACATCAACACTGCTAATAGCCATTCCCATTAGTCAGCCGTATAATAGCATTATGATGCTATGAAATATTGACATGATAAAACAATGTAAGCCAGAGGTTACTGACAGTGCAGACTCTGCTATTGACAAATAAATGCAGATTTTTTTAATGCACTTCTTTTGCCACCTTTCTACCTGGCTGACAGTATATAAAAAATTTTTTCCAGATGCTTTACTCAGTATTGCTAATGCCGGTTGATGGCAGAGGAACACTGAAATTAATGGGACCATTCTCACTGATGTTTTCCAGTGTGGAAAAAGAATTCAGGAATTTGGCTAAAATGGGCCCAGCGCTGAAGATTTTATATCTCAGCCAGTGCGGCGTGAGAGAGGCGACACAGGCGTGGAGGTGCGAGAAACCAACCAAAGAGATGAAAACTTGCTGGATAACACCCAGCTTTTTGGAAGCGTGAGCACACAGAAATGGTCAGGGTTGGGCAAAGTGATAGACCTGGTTGCTCCAGCACCTCTTTTTTTGCACCCACACACCTTCTCTGGAAGGGAGCTGCCCTGTACTGTGCCTCCTTCACCAGCTAGCTGGCAAAGTCACCTTTCTGCAAAACAAATATACATAAACACATATCCAGCTACCACAAGGGAGTATTCTATTGAGCATTTTTAAACATTAAAATCATTTATAACACCTGTTCAGTGCCTGATTCTCCACCCTAAATCACACCTGCAGTATTTTTTATTTTGCTGGGTTTAGGCAAATTTTATGTAACATTTGATGATACAGTATAGATGAGAGGGAAAAGCTTATTTTTCCAGAAATAATGATTACTGGACACCTACTAGAATGCATTCCAGAAACATTAAGTCAGAAATCATCTCTTTAATGGAAAACGTATCCTCTGTACCAGAGGTTTCCATTCATTAGTGTTTTCTTTACCTCTTGTCTTTACTGTGTTACTCTTCCTCTCTAACCGAAACATGTCCACACAAAATTCAGCTGTGGCCGTCTCTGTTTTCCAGGTACTCCAGTGATGCCTGCTCATTTACAGCTCTGTGTCCCGTCAGAAACAGGGATAAAGACCCCTGCCAGGGGATGGTGCTTCATTCCCTGGTGTTTGCAGAGCAATTGGATGTTCCCAGGCACGAGGGTCCAGAGGTCCTGTCCTGCGCCCGTTTCTGCTTCCTTTGCGCCCAAGAGGAGCCTAGCACAATTTTGTGGTTCTCCTGGAGAATGTGTCTGCTGGGCTCACTCTCCACCTCCCAGGAGTCCAACATAGGACTGAGGTCTCCTTCTCATTCCTCCACCCCATCTGGTTTAATGATGACTAATTTCCACTGCATGTAAACCACCAGCTCCCCCTTGTTTTGCTGGAAGAATCCTTATTCTACGGTACGTACCTCCTTATCTGTTCCTGCAACCAGCTGTCCTTCCTTTGATGGTTTCTACCAGGATTGCTACACAAAATCCCCAGACGGTATAAATCCCGTTCTGTGGAAATGTGGTGATTTTGCCACCGGGGTATCCAGCCCACTCCTGAGATGACAGGACCCGAGGAAGGGTCCGTAACAAGCACTGGCTTTGATGTTCTCTTCCCACACGCTCTGTCGCCTCATGTCTGAGGCTGTACGTACCGCAGGAGGGTACGACAAGAGCAGCCTGAGGAGAGCTTGTCCGGTGGGGCTCGTTCCAGAAAGACGCGTGTTTCTGGTCTCCATTATCTGCAGGAGTCAAACAGAGGACGTGTCAGTGTGAGCCGATGGGTAGTGCTGAGCTAAGGAGAACACAGCCGCGTCTGAGCACACACAGCTTCTGTGCGCCTTTAACAACTTACGCTTCGCAGGCGAGGTCTGGATAACACAGGGAATTTCACCGCCAGATGCTGTAGCCTCTACCTGCAGACAGAGACCACACAAGGGAGCGGAGCAGCACCGGGTGAAGATGGGAGGAAGGGAAGGATGGGGTCACCGCTCACCTCCTGTGTCCTGGCACTGCTGGGACAATGAGATCTCCTCTTGCTTCCCACCAACATGCGACACGTCCTCTTGCTTAAGATAGGAAGCGTAGCTTTTGGTTACGGAGGCGCGTGGATGCTCCAAACTGCTGTGCAATTAAAGCAAGAATGAAACAGAGAAATAGGAGCAATGAATGGAAGAACAAAAAGAGAAAGGAGAAGCTCGCGCTGGCAGGGGATGTGCTTGCTCCCCGGCTATGGGCGATGAAGCTGGGAAGTGGGTTCCTTTGTTGTGCCCAAATTACGGGATGTCGCTGCCATCCCCACGGGCCAGACAGGGCTCTGCCTCCAAACTGGAGAGGCAGAGACCTAATGGCCCAGTGAGCCCATCAGCGGGGCTTGAACTGGGACATTGTGATGGGCGATTGGTTCCCCCCAAGAGGCACAAGTACTTGCTGGACATATCCTGCTGCCTCCACTGATGCCTGAGGGTCACAACCCCGCATCCAAACAGGCTCTCCGGTTAGCCAACCTGAGGGTACAAGCAACAGTCTGCAACTGTGACTGTTGTAGGGCCATAAGGCTGATAGAAATCCTGGAGAAAGCTTACATCGCCACTGATTGCAAGCATTTTCGCTGATCTTATTCAGGAGACAGCTCATGAGGACAGGCACTCAAAAATAGACCTTCCCGTAAGACTTAACATTACTAGATTTTAGCACAGGTTTGAAACCTTGCTCGGTCTAGGTTACGATGCTTGGAATATGGTGTCCTGAGTTAGCACTTTAGTCTGCTGACCTGGCTCCTTACCTGAGCAATGCTTAATAGCCGAAAAGTAGCAGAAGCCATTCCAAGTTGTGCGCTGCGTTGCTGAGCTGGTGGGTGAAGCACGGGCAATTAAAAATGTAGTCAGAAATAAGTTTTCAACCACCATAGATAAGAGAAGTGATATGCAAAGCAGTTGCTTGTCCTTACTATTTACCTTGGTTTAGAAGCTGATGGCAACCCTCCAAAGAAATGAGTTTAAACTGAACGCTGAACTCAGTTTAATTAGTTTTAAGGTATTGACACCACAGCAAGAACCATCAGACAAAACTTCAGTGCTTGATCAAACATATGGCTTTATCTGTGTCCGATGCGAGGCTTTTGCTGCCTAAACCTGAAAACTTATCACTTAATGGCTTGGCTCGAAAGAAAGCTAATTTGGGATGGTAAGTGGATTGACTGACCAATTTGTGTTTTAAGACTAATCCACATGTGCTGTACTTCACAGTGCTCCTGGGTGAACTCCTCACCTTGTTCTGAAGCTTTCTGTATAAGCTATCTTCTGTGACAAGTGCAGGGAGATGCAGTGAAGAGTTAAAAGTGAATCTCCTGCCTCTTTGAACTGTTTTCTCAGTACTGCGTGTACACAGATACACTTTTGATGTGTTAACTAGAAAATCTGACTGAAAAAGAACAAAGCAGCTGTCACTGAAAGGAAGACACTGACGAAGAACCACACAGCCTTTTATTGAAGAACTGTCAAGATTGATCCTACAGCACTCAGTTTGTCTGTAGTATTTATCAAAGACCTAGATCAGATGAAGGAAATTAAAAAAAAATAATAAAATTCTATCCACTGGACATTTATAAATGGTATCTGAAAATGCATTACATTTAAGACACCTATGAGAATGGGGTTTTTAACAATTCAGGGACTGGAATATAAGCACACTGGCATTTTTCACAAGTCTTTGAAAATAATAATTTGTCATTGTTGAACAAACTCATTTAATTACTTGCGAAGTCTTAAGTAGCAAACTTGATTAAAAAACATTCTGTGTTAATAAATAAATGAACTCACAGAAAGTTCAAAATCTCTTGCCTTTAAAAGAGAAATAAAGCATGCAATGCATCCTTTTAAGTACCGACATTCATGTTACAGTTGTGCCGTGAGAGCTCAAAACAAGATCAGGGCACAAGTGTGCCAGAACCTCCCCAAACATCTGGGTAGGCTGCAGATGGCTGCATGAGCAGAGGGATTAAGGCATTTGCCCAAGGTCACACAAGGAGGCCTTTGGATAGTCAAATCTGCAGCCCTGAGGGTTTCGGTCCAGTACTCTACCACAAGGCCAGCCGCTAATGGAACGTCCTTGCTGGCCTAGGGATGAAGCACGTGATGTGACGATGTGAACTAGGGCGATACATATCTCACAATGGCAATGACCGCCGTTGAAAGGATATCGAAAGCCAAAATCCTCTCTGGATTAATATCGCAGGTCCTGGTCCTGCACTGAGCTCTTCTGGGGAACCAGCACTCCCTGGGGGAGGTAGCAGAGCAAAACCTGTGGTTACTGTGTGATATCTCTTGGCAAATGCTGACAGTTTAATGATGAAGACTCTGGAGATCTCTGCAACACAGAGCCAACAAGACAAGTTCTTCTCCATCAACCTCTCTTTAAAAGTGACAAAAATACTGTCCTTTCTTCCAAAGAGGCAAATGCTGCACAGAGAGCTCTGAAGTACTGTGCAAGTGTTGATTAACATACAAATTCTACTCGTCTACACACACACACACATATATACCCTGGGGCGGGAGGACAGATTAAGCTTTCTGTCAGTGTTGGAAATGGAAGTTGCACTAAGGAGCCATGGAAGCCCATGTTAAAAAAAAAATAATGTTTTGTGCCATTACCCTTTGTGGAAGAGCACAAGTAAATCCTGGAAAAGCTGGTGTGCTATTCTGCATCCTGGGCCATTTCAGGCACTGTTTCACACACACAACGAGAGTGGTTGCCGGCCTTTCTTTAGCCAAGGCTCACCTGAAGAAATCAGGAAGAAATCTGCGCCTCACTGGGTCCAGCTCCTTACACCACACTCACACATTTTCACTCATAATAGTTAATATCTCCTAACTACCAAGGCTGCCAACATTTCCACCTCTCCTTCCAGTAGAGTAAAGCCACGGCCCTGAACAGGATAGGGCATATGGCCAAGAAAGGCATATATATGGTACATCAAAGAACTGTCCATAGGGGGTTCATGCACACTCTCTTTGCACTGGCAAGCAAGATGTTTGCTAATAAGGTAGTCAGGCCTTCATAATTAATTCATGTGCCTACCGACAAGCACAGCACTGGCCTGCTTCTCCCATGAGAAACGGCCCTGGGAGACATGGCAGTGGGTTAGGCAAAGCAGGGGTTAAGGAGTTGGATTGGGAATAGACGTGTGTCTCAGTTTGACAGTCATACGCTAACTGGGGATGGCTGAACAGATGCTCTCCGAATGCTAATGTCACTCATGGTGTTCTACTTTGGGCAGACTCTCTCCACCAGCACAAGTCATCTGGGAAACGGCTGAGCCTGGAGGAGCTGGTGGCCCTTGTCCTGGGGCACTGGGGCTCTGCCCAGATGGAGCTCGCCCCAGCGCACATGGCCAGGCTAAAACCCTTTGCTCAAACATTATTTAAGCACCTTAAACCAGCATTGCCCCTTTTTGCCAGCACTTGGCAAGGGGTGGATTTCTACAAATCACCTGGGGATGGGGCCTTAGCCATTCAGATACTCTTGGAGGAATTGAAAAAGTGCACTGGACTTGCTATGTACACTGTAAAAGACATTTAGCAAGTCCTTAGCCAGCATATCTTCATTGATTAAGACACCAGTTCTGTATTCAGACTAGCTCCTCCAGACTCGGAGTCCTACTTCTGAAGCACCTTTTGAAGCGGAAAGGTCTGTGCTATCAAAGGCAGTGCATGGTCAAGACCTCAAATAACAGGCTGCTTAGATCGAGGATGTACACAGTGCCGCAGGGACCTGTGACATTTTATAGCGATCATTAACAGGACATACTTAAATTGCACTTGGAGAAAATATATGTTTATTTAAACTTTGAGCAGAAGACCCCAAAATTTTAAAATCACATTGGAGCTGTCCATTATAAACAAAATAGCAGAGATCTTCCTTAGCTCTACCCATATAAACTTTCCCTGAAATTAATCAGTAATTTGTCTGGGTGATTACAGAGATGTGGGATTCTGGGTGTACAGGCAGAAGCTTGCTTGCATAGGATGCTCTCAGTGGAGTAACACTGATTTACACCACTGAGAATCTGTCCCAGAGATTTTACTTTTTCTGAAAAACACTTCCCGCTGTGGCAGACATAACGCCATATCAAAGGCATGTGCTGTAATACACAATAAAGATATAGCTTTCATAATTTTCAATTACACTTCCTCTGCAATGATGTTAGTGAATCTCACCCAAAAGTAAATTATTCAGTGCAGATGATATAGAAATCATTTGATGAGTGTCACTTTTCCATTTAAAGTTTTACCAAGATCTTCTTGGATAAGGGGCTCTTTTTTCACATGACACATTTTATATTTTGTTTCTGTCCCTCACCTTCATTCAGCAGGCTGTTTCAACTTTTTAATATACTTTTCTAACAAAACATTGAGTAGCCATTCAAATAGGTCTATTCAAGGGAACTGCTCATTCATTCAGCCAGAAATACTGATATATATGTTTTATTTAGTTTTAAGAATACTTTTTTTTTTTTAATTTTGAGAACATTGAAAGCTAGAGCCAAATATGAAAAGGCAACCTTCTTTCAAGGCAGGCTTGGAGGGAGAAGTATCGTGGGCTGCACTGGGAATCCTTTTCTTTCATGTAAATAAATAGTTCATTTACAAGAGCTTTTTAAATGGAAAAACATATCCAATATACCAATACATTTAAACTCAATCATATGGTAAAATACAGCAAACTGAAAAGCTGAATTCCAGAATGTTTTTATCTTTCTTTTCATGAAGTTACAGATACATTGGAATCTAATTCCAAAAAAAAATTAAATGCCCCTTTAACTTCACAGTTATTTTCTACCTGCTGTACTTCAGATATGTACAACAATTAATCATTTCATTTTCCCATCTACTTTTTCTCTTCTACCAAACTATTCAGAATCCTGCTCATGTGACACGGCCAGTAAATGATGTCCTAAGTTATGTTTATACAAAGCAAGCTTCTACTTTTATTTCTGGATCACTAATACGGTCCTTATTACCTCAGCCATACTGGTCAAGAAGCACCAGGTATCGGTTCCGTAAGTGTTGTGTCAATTATTCCTGTTTGGAAATGGGTGGGTAACAACTAACTCTGGCCATAACTATTTTTGCAAGCATGGAAGCAAGGGAAGGAGCTGGAGGAAGAAAATGAGGCTTGCACATTGTTACGGAGTGTTCAGCCAACATAGAAAGAAGCCTCTATACCATTATACTAAGTTGGCAAAAAAAGCCCCATCTCTATCTACTGGAGAGAGGATGGTGAAATTTCACTGATAAACACATATATTAAGATAGACCAAGCAGAGCCTTGAATAGGAAAATCAGCAGCTTGTGTCCGAGACTAAAAGATGTAGCAGCAAAGGAGATAAAAGATGATGGAAGTCTGGATGAGAGAGATTTAGCGTGTGTTGATGTACAGGAAAGGCTGCATCAGCCGTGATGGGAGGAGAGATGACATTCTTCACTGTTTTCCTCCTTCTGCCTTGGAGTACTGCACCTGCCTGCATTTCCCTAATTCTTTAAAAAAGGCCTGGATCTATCTGCAGCTCATGACAGGTGACACATACCCATGCAAACCCCCAAGCTTCAGCATCTGTCACTGAACACATCAAAAGCATAGCAAAGTATACCTGTTTGTCCTGGCATTTATCCTGCACTTGCCTGGGTTTTGGCACCACTTAGGCAGTGCAGTGCAAGTCTGGTTCGAACTTGTTGTGAATAGCCCACAAGCAAAGGTCAAAGGTAGTCTTTATCCCTTGTGTCTTATATACTAACAGTATTTTTCTTAACAGTCTAGAAAACCTTCCTGAAGATTAAGACTTCCCACTAGTCCACAGACATACACAAATTTTTGTCCTCTGCTAGTAATAATCTAGCAACAGAGACACGCAACACTATCTGAAAAAAACCAAGGAGTTTTCCAGTGGGAGAATACACCGCTGCATTACACCGCTGAGGTCCGTAAGTCCAACTGAAGTTCTGCACCTGTAATTGATGCACAGTCTTTGGGAGAAGAAACCTCAAAACTTGGTGAATTATAGTTCCAGGGTATGGACCAGAACCGCTGTGTTATGGGCTGGCACACCAGTATTACTCAGAAGTAGTTCATAGGCAAGTGATAGAATAATCAAAGCTGTGGAAAAACCCGTATGTGAAGAGCTGGAAATTACTTGGGATTGTTTACCTTAAAGGAAAGGGCATACGAGAGAAGTGGGTAATATAGATCAACTACGACCTTCTGATCTCCCTGACTCAAAACATAAGGGGAACATTAAAAGATGGGAAATTAAATACTGGTGGTTATCACATTTTCCCAATTTGCTCAAGTGCAACAGAAAGTCCTTGAAGACTACAACCTTGCAAGATTCAAGAAGGGACTGGACGTTTGTACAAATTTCACTATCCAGAGAAGTCCTCTCTCTGCTTAACAGCCATCTAGTAAACACAACACATCATGATTTTAGCCATTCTTAGATTTTGAAATGGCAGACCAGTGTGGAAAGCAAAAAGCTCCTATCTCCCTGTTGTTGGGTTTTATATTACAAATGTTAGAGTTCTCAGACTTTTGGGGCTCATGGACCACGATAAATCCACTGATGTTGCTACTGATTCCCGTCCTAGCAACGAAGAACTGATAGACTTACTAGTGTTGCCATCTAACACAAATCCGTACATCAGCTACAGATCATATACCCTTGCCATATAACCAGATTGACAGCCCATGCTGGGAAAGCTGGTACAAACTTTGACTACTGTTGGCGTGCTCCTTGTACAGACTTCAATTCAAATGTGCACAGTACTCAAGGAAACCAGACCATGGCTCAAAAGACAACAGGACACCCCTTTTTGCAAGCCGGCTTATCTCTCTAAGCCAGCGATCTATCAGGCACACGATTCCTCCCTACCACAACCACTCATCTCTGAAAGAAAATTTGTAATTCCCGTTCTTGATTTCCTTTCAACCTGTTTCTCTAAAACAATCTTCCCCTCAGGCAACGTGAGTCTCCAGCCTTTGTTTGGCTGAAGATGTAAATATTTGGGCACTCACAGATTTGATATATATATACATATTTGTTGGAACATTTACCACCTGCTATTCAAAGTTAAATCCATAGATTACAGAAAACAAGTTCTTTATCACTTTTTGTCTAATGTAAAATTAAAGGCAGCTGAAAGCCTACAAGCTTATAAGTCAGTTGTAGCATAATTACCCCTCTAAGGCTTGAATAGCAGTGAAGAGCCAAATCTTCACAAAGGCCCATCATCCCAGCAAGAGCTCCAGGAGCTTCTGTGCTCCTGAGGACATTCAATCAGAGGTCGTTAAAGCAGCGGCCACAGACTAATGAAAACTCTTCGGCTGTACTCCTCATAAGCTCTCATCTGCCACTGATAAAGGCTCACTTGGCTCCTGAAGCAGGGAGACCCAGGGTCTCCACAGATCATCACGTGCTTCCTTCTGAGACCAATGCAGGTAACACTGTGGCGGTGCATTGTACAGGGTTTTCCCAGCCCCATTCCCAAAGTTAAAAGTGTTTTTTAGAGGTCTGTGAGATCTTTACACAGCCAAACCCTTCCTGTGTGTGAGGTCAGGTCTACCAAACCTGCATTGCTTTCCCTGGGTGGCTTTTCTTCTGTAAGGCACTGAAGCAGTCCTAGCAACAAGGTCCACCACTTGGCTATGCGCAGGTTTCTCCTCTCTCCAGGCATCTCAGAAACTTCTTCAGACTCAAAATCAGATGAAGCATCTGGGTGCCTGGTTACAATCATTGAAGTGAGATTCTGCCAGCACTCAAAAAAACCCCAAATAAACGAACAAACAAAAAAAACCCAACACCAAAACAACAAAAAAACCAACCCAAAACCCAAGGAGATGTGTCTGCTGGGAGAACTGCGTTGCATTCACATGCTTCTTGTTTTCATTAAGTTTCCAGGTGGTGACCTGGGGTGGTAAGAGCAGAGGAGAGCAGACTACGTAGGAGCAGGATACGTGTGTGGAGTGTACACAGTGGTACAGCAGAGCTGGTACAAAGAGTGATGCAAACTGCAGCAGTGCCATGACCTCCAGTATCAAACTGGGCTTGATTCTAAGTACTACGTCCGGGCCTCTTCAGGTTTATTTCACTCTATGATGAGCTTTCAGGATATGCTTGAATAAAAAATAACATCCCTAAAAGAGAACAGGCTTACTTTAGACATTTCAGAATTTCCCAGCCCCTTGTGACTACTCTCAGTAAATGGGTACCAGCACAGTTTCAACGCCCACATCCACTACTGGCATCCAGGCTCCAAGCACAAAACCAAACTGTTCACCTGGTAACTGCTTTTTGCACTTAATTGTCTATGTGCAAATATTTTTGAATACCCAGCTATGTATATGGGACTTAGATGACGTACACCGAATGGTACACACAACAGTATAAGCAATATTCTCCAACCGAGAAGGTTTGGAAATCTGAGAAGCAGAAGCACTGATGGCTGGTCATTAAACTGACTGTTTGGATTTGACTGTTACAGGAGAGGAAAGGTATGTCTCTGCTCCCTAATGAAAAGGATAGACAAATATTGAAGAAGAGTAAGTTGGACTTTAATTACTGTTTTTGATGTCTGATCTATAACTCCCTAAAAGTTTTGTACAGGAGTAATGTGTAAGCATCAGAAAATTCCACTGGGATATAGATGAGGTCCAGTTTGCAAAAATATCCTCTTCATAAAGAAACTCAATGCCCTCTTTTGCTTGGCAAACCATCATGAATTTATGATGCATTGCATTTGGAAGGCAACACGGCGCACAGCTGAGGCAAGTTACTGAAACGCAAGGAGAGTAAAAGCAAAATGTTCTGAGAGTGAGGGTGCATATGGGGATGTATTTGAAAAAAATTATATATATATAAATATACACACACATTTGCTAGAGAAAATGTATATGTATTTATAAAAAAATCTAAACTTCTCACCAGTCAAAAGTTAGAAATGATGCAAAACGCATCTGCTTTGATAAGCCTGTTATAAATCTCACAGCCTGAAGCTTTTAACTGACCCTTTCCAGTTCATGAATATTTTAAGCGAACCCAGTTTAATTTAAAACAACCCTGGATCAATATATGCATTTATTCTGGTACTGTCCAAATTTCAGGCCCTTGTATAATCAAAAATTGTATCATACATCTCCAGTTTGACTCCAAATCTAGGGTTCATTCAAGGCTGGACCTCAAATAAGGGGTAAACCTACATAGATTGAAACCTAAAAATGTCTGTATGGAACCCGGCCAAGCAAGACAATTTGGCTAACTATATTTAGAGCAATCCCGGGATATAAGGTCTCTCCTATTGTCCGAAGCTGACGCTCAGAGCAGCACACAAATGCCCTGGGGAATAGGTGGTTTCCAATATCACTTTGTGATGGAGTTCAGCACGGGATATCAGCAAGGAGGCATTTCTGCATGCTGGGGAAGACCACGCTACCTAGCTTCAGAAAACCCACCCGCTTGTTCCCCAGAGCATTGGTGGGGAGAAGAGATGCCCACCCCACCAAGAACTGACAGCTCCAACCTAGCGGGGGGCACCTTCCACGCAAAAATAGTTTCAATAACCCAGAACTGCTGCTGTCTTGAACTTCTTTTGGGAGAAGTGCTCTTGCCTGTATGACACACTTCTTCATCCAGGTGTGCAGAGGGAGTCGTAGGATGAGAACCGCGAGGCTGACAAATTATTCTTTGAAGCTTTTGAGGATCTTGGAGCACTTGTATGACTTTGCAAGACTTGCAGAAAGCAGCTATTTATAAGAATAACTCCAAATCTACTGTCCAGTTTAAATATTAATGGAATTAACAACTGTTCACTGTCCCACAGATCAGTGTTCTCCGCCTCTCATCTTCATGTCAGTGAGAGGCATTTCTTAATAACTACAGTGAAAATTAAATTCCGCCGCCTTCTTAAAGTCGATGAGAGTTTTGCTCTGAGTCATAATTTGTTATATACTTATGTTTTTCCTTTCTAATACTGTTCATTTTTTTAAAAAAAGTTCTCTTGAAAGACACTAGCATATATTCTACTGCACTAAATATGTTTTTCATTTGAAAACCTCTCCTTCCACACATCTCCACCCCCTGCAAAATTCATTTGGTGCCACTAACATAACGCAGATCCTGTATTAATCCAAGTGGCATACTTCTATTGCCATTAAATTTCATAGCAGTGACAGCCGCCTGGCCGTCATCCTCTCACCTGGTGTGGGGGCAGCAGCCAGGTCCCCAGCTGCGGTCCCTTGGGTGCGCTGGGACACCCTTGTGAGCACAGCACCCTTTAGAGACTTCCCAAAAGCATGGGCACGGATTTACAGGTGTCCGTGGGAAGGGCTGTGGAGTTTCTCACTTCTCAGGTGTAATTTTAATGCCTGAAAAACATCCATTTCCATAGGAAGGACAGCCTAAGTCAGCTTCCAGATGCTTTGGTAAAGAGAAAAGCTATTGGTCATTTTAAATGCAATTAATAACAGATACTAAGCTAAGAGTGCATCACAACGCCAACATTTCTACCTAATCACACATGCTAGCAGTGATAAAAAGGCAGAAACAGGGACCATTTTTACGCTTGAGGTGCATTTGGGGGGGCTTATTCAGTGCATAGATTGTGTAACCAACCTCTAAGGAAATACCTACATAAACATCCAGCCTATGACTTCATTAAGATGCTCAGTGACTCTATGGGAAGTCCATAATAATCTCCATAGAAAGAATGCAATCAATATGTTATCAAGAAGATAAGTCAGTGTCAACGCTAATGTTTAAATATTCATCTACTTGTACCAACATCTTGCCTGTTACTGAAACAACAGGAATATTCAAAGATTAACTCTACATAAAAGACTCGGTAATTTTTTTCTCCAATTCCTTGTTTTTCTCTCGTCAGTTCTACGAACAGTTGTTAAGTAGAACAGGTTGGCATTTTTTCATCAAAACGTTACTTATTTGAAAAATGGGTCTTGGAACAAACCAAGACTTTTGCAGAAAATTTTCATTTGGGGAAATTTTTCAGCTTGTTGTCAAGAAAAGTGAAAACTGAAAAGAACTCATTTTCCAGGATACACAATAGTTCTGAATATATAATCAAAAGAGCTAAAAGAACCAGACGGTATTTGTTTTAATCCAAAGAATTTGAAGGAAGAGAATATAAAAGGACTCATATTAACTGCAAGCACATTTATGAGGAGCTTCGGAAGAGAGAAGATTTGCTTCTTCATTCAGGACGACTAGACTAACTCCAGAAAGTACCAGAGGAGAGGAGAGGACAACTTCCTAGCATTTGCGACCCACTCAAGCCATTTCCATCACTCAGAGGAGAATTCCCAACATTTCTGCAGGGAAAGATCTGTTTAAAGTTAGAAATAAAGAAAAAACTTTATGTAGAAGATTAAAGAAGCATGTGAAACGCTTGGACAGAAAACTGCTGAAGTTCACTGAAGCTTGCGTTCTGCATGGTGCTGCCTGGAGGCTCTAAATATAACCAACATTTCTGCCACCAGAGGCAACAGTCCCCTGCAAAAGGGGAGAAAACTGATCTCCCAGATGATTGCACTGCCCTGAGAAATCCTGCTGAAGAGCATTAACATGGTTTCATGCAAGATGGTGAGTACATCTACCTGAGATCTGGAAAAAGTAAAGTATGGTAGCGAACCTAGTCCCACAACTAGTTCATCTATTGCAGCACAGGCACTGTGCAGCATATCAAAAGCAAAGCAACACTTCCAACACCTTATGCACAGGTAAGCATTGAAGTTAAGCCTGTTACCATTTTGTAGGTGGGATCTGAACATCCAAATTGGATGACTGATATGACAGTAAGAGAAGCAACAGAGACAAACCACACTGTCATCAAGAGAGTTTTGTAATGGAATAGCATAGTATTTGCCATTTTGCTATTTACCAAAAACCTTGTTTTAATCAGGGCTGTAATTAAAGCCCTTAATCATTCTGAACAGTTTTAAATGAATGGCTTCTCTCATGCGTTAACATATCATTTATGCAACAACTGTACATGTAAGGTAGTGTCAGTAGTCTGTCCGGACATAGGAAGTAGCCTATGGAAACAAAAATCTATTTGTCGGTACTTTAATACAAATCTGAAAATGCTAGTTTACACATTTAAGAAGCTGTTACAAACTGTCAAGCAAAAAAATATGTATCTTGTGAATTAATGAGGCTTCCTAAAGACACAAACTGAGTCTGTACACAGCATGCTGCGCCGGTGAAAGGGGAGCAAATAGAGCATGGCAGAAAGCGCTTGCAGCTGCCGTGTGGGGTTGTGTCCTGAAGGACATCATCCAGGGGAGGGCATATTGTCCCCACAGCCAAGCCAGCAAGGGCTGAATTGGTCCTCATCGAGCCCCAGACTGGGAAAGGACTTTAACAAAAGTGGGAGTGGGATCTACAGCCTTCCCTGATGCCTGGATACATTTTTCAGGCCACCCCTGGATTCAAGAACAAATTCAAGTATTCACATGGGAAAAGATTGAGGTGGGAGTTACTCGTACTCACCCATGAACAAGAGTCTTCCTGCGTTTGCTACCGCCGATGAAGTCCTGGTACCAGAAGCTTCACGGATTGCGACGGAGTCATTTGGGCTGCAAGTAAATGAAGGCTAAATCCAGGCCTTGGTAATGAGAGGTATTTCTGGGTAACCCGTGTGTACTGTCAACGTACTCTGCTTGGTCTCCGCTCCTCTCCGTTTGCCTTGGTGCAATGGGGCGACAGCAGCAGCACCAGGAGCAGAGCAGCGGAAAGAGGTCAGGTAGGGCAGGTGGGGAAGGGAGAGCTCTAGAGAAAGAGGAAGGAGGCACTGAATGGAGAAAAGACACTGGGTAGGTGAAAATCTAGCAGTGAACACTGCAGTTTGAGAGTTTTGAAGAATTTCAACCTGTTCTGGGGAGAAGGCATATGCTGTAAGACTGCATTGGGGTTCTCCAAGGAAGAGCATGTATTTTTCCTTCCCTGCTTTAAAGAATTAAAACAGTGTGGAAATTAATATATAATCAGATTTATAATCACAGTGTAAAACACATATGGTATTAGGCAAGGCTGGAAAAGGTATCCAATTTTCAGTCCTCAACTCCTTGCGTTTCTCCTCCCAACAACTGTTTAACTCTCTCTCTCTTGAAGATCATAAACCCCCTGTTCCCAGGTGCTACCGCTCTCTTCTGTTCCTCTGTCAGCTGGCCGGAAAGGCAGCGAGAGCCTCCCAGAACTTCTTGCTCCCTAAAGGAGTGGGAAAGGCAAGCCCTTTCTACCTTGCTAGCCAAAGGTGCAGGAATTTGCCACAAACCCTTTTGCCCTAAGGGAACTGCTGATTTCTTTAAGAAAATGTTCCAAAGTGGGTTTTGCTGAACTTCCAGCAAAACATTGAGGTGTTTCTGAGGAAGAACTGGTGGACTCGCAGCGCTGCGGTAGACTCCCCAGGGAAGCTCTAGCAGAGAGATCAAAGTCCTCAGCAGGGCACGTCAGAGCCTGGGCCTCCCAAAAAGCAGAAAACCACCAGGATTTGTGTCCTCACGGCACCTGGTAGGTCCAGTTTCCTCCCAGTGCAGCAGAGAGCCAAGAGAGCCACATCTCACCGTTCAGAGTTTCCTCTCCCGCTTCGCACTGGAAATTTGAACGGTCCCGGCTGCGTTTGCTCCAGTTACGTGCTGAAACAGAGAAGTAAAACGCACCTGTGGGAAGCACTTTACTGACCTGCTGCCCTTCACTTTGCATACCCATATACTTGAGCTGCCCGTCTCCCAGATGTCCTCCAGCATGAGAAATTTTATGGGTGCTCTTCAGGGCTGCAGCGTGGGGTGCAGCCAGCAGATATTCCAGGTCACCGGTCTTGGGTCACCAGACGTCACCCACAGCACCTATGCCTTCAGGGGTGTCACCTTAAAACGTTTCTTTCGGGGCGACCAATGGCGGATGGATGAGCTAAAAGTATAAAATCCCCCTTTTTCTCTCAGAGGCCACAATAACATTCAGTCCCACTTCCATGTCAAGCTTAGGTCTGCATTTTAGCATATACATCGAGGAAACTGTTAAAAAAAAAAAATCTAATATTATGCTTTTGAATAGAGAATTTACCTAAGTAAATAATTATTTTTAAACCCAAGATTTAGGCAGCTTTAGTATTCCACATTATGCTAATGTTTGACAATTACTAAGTGTGGGTATCAGCCAGCATTTTTTTTTTAAGTTTAATTTAAAGCAATTTGACATGGAAAGGTTATTACTTTAGTTGCCAATAAAAGCTGTACTTTTAACATAAGTGTACACCAAGCCCTAGGGTATGTGACTATTATCTTTTCTGCAATTATGTGGTGTTCTACATAAATGTTTAAAAAAAAAAAAAAAAAAACTTAGAAATATCAAAAGTACTAACTTAGCTACAATATAAAAGTTGAATAGCAGAGCCGGGAAGCCCGGCTCCGCAGACACAACACAGGTTGAGGTTTCCTCCTAGAGGTACCGCCGGGAACGGCGCCTCCGCCCGCGGCCGCTCCGCACCGCTCCGCACCGCTCCGCACCGCTCCGCACCGCTCCGCGCCGGGGCTGAGCTGCCCCGAGCAACCCCACCGAACACAGATGCTGCCTTTTCGCAGCTACAGCCGCATTCCCCAGAAAGGTGCTTTTTTCCAAAAAATTTTTTTTTCCTTCCCTCAGGTCTTCTGTGCTAAGAGGGGGAAAAAAAAAGGCTTTTCTTGCATCCCTCCAAGCTTTGCTTTCCCCTTATAAAGGGAAATCGCCAAATCCACTCGCTTTAGGGCTGCGTTGCCAGAAAAGACCCCACGACTGCGGCAATGAACGTCCCCCTGTGCCCAGGGCAGTGTGCGATCCTGCACCCGGCGGGGAGCCCCGTTCCCCGGGGAGCTGCCACCAGATCCCAGCCCAAAGGCAAAGTTTGGTCCTATCAGACAGAAGCACCACTGCGCGGTGAGCCCTGCCTGGGAGTGGAAATCAGCTTTTTCCCCCCAAGAAATTACAGGGGAGACCGTGAAGAGCCACAGTGTCGTTGCCGGAGCCTGTGAAGGGATGGAGGTCGTGAAGGGATGGAGCCTGTGAAGGGATGGAGCCCTGGGTACAGGCAGGTGGAGGAGAGAGGTGAAACTCTGTCCTGGCGAGGAGGAGACAGGTTGGCTCACACACGTGTGGGGAGATGCATTTCCCTCCCGACACCTGCTCTCCTCCCGGATCCCTTTCTTTGGCCCAAGGGAGGATGCCATGCAAACCAAAAGTGCCGTGAGGGCGTTTGCCCGTCGCCCCGGGGACTTGGCACCAAGTGGCCGGGCTCCCTCGGGCCGCTTAGTTTTGAGCCCCTGCTGTATCACGGAGTGAGAGACGGCCTTTTCCACCAGCCGCTCTGGGCCAACAAGAGGCAGAGCCAGGGTCCACGTGGACGCACGGCCGTGTCTCCAAACAGGGTCCAAGCCCAACATCAGCCTGTGCAGGGAAACTGGCTCCTCTCTGTTCTGCCCGCTCAGCCCTTCAAAGGCAGAGCCTGGGGGCAGACAGATCGGAGCAAGACAAGCTCTAGTCCAAACACCGGAGGCTGCTTAGCTAAGAGATCATTTTGATTTTTTTTTAATTTTTTTTTAAAGTCTGGAGTTTTTTTCTTTCTGTCTGGGTTTTGTTTTTAAAGTTAATTTGGAAGCTTGTGAAAGTCACAGCATGACACTTACTGGCTGAAAATCTTCTTCCCAAAAACACCCGGCACCAGGGCAATGAACTTCAGCTTCCTGCAACGCCCTGCCAGTGCCTTTGGTGCTAACCTGCAACCATCTCCAGACAGGGAAAGGGAGTTCAACCTCAGCAGCCTGTTCAGCTCTTTGTCTTTCTACCGAGAAAGCGAGAACATTGGTTACAGTTCCCAGTGCCAACTGCAGTTCATGTTTCAAATTAGCTCAAGTTTGTTATTTTACACTTTAGGTAGGAGCTGCAACAAACTGTTCACCAGCAGTCCAAGCGATAGTATACAAGCCCCTCTAGGATCCCTTGGAAGAGCTCCTGATGAGTTCACCAATGTTTGCACATTAACCTCTGGGTGAAAAGCCAGCCAGCGGGATGTGAGAACTCCACCGAGCCCTCCAGAGCATGACACAAAATGATGCAAGTGTGGGAGCTAGGAGAGAAAAGGTTTTGTGAGCCCAGAAAAATAATAAAACGTTTAAATCCTTAATTGTTTTTCTTGAAGATTTATCCAAAATTGAGCTCTCCTTAAGCCTGTGAGTTTGCAGAGCATTGTCAATAAATTAGATCATGCACACAAGGCAGGGATTTCAAGCCAAAAAGCTCTAGCCCTGAGTCGCTTAACAGCAACACTCCCCAGAAAAACGACTCGAGATGAAACATGAGATATGTATTAATTATCAATGGTCTAATAGAAAATTTAATGAAGACAAGTATCTTCTTGCACTTTATCCATGATAACGATGATAGTACGTCAGCGAGATGCATACCTTACGACGTGGCGGTGAATGTCAAGTCTGAAGCCATTATAGCAATTCACCACAATAATGGCTAGCCAATGTATGGACTTGTAGCACTTAATCAAAGTAATGACATTCATCCACAATTATTTATGTTATGGTAACAAAGAGCTGCCAAACGCAAAACAAATGACATGAGGATTTGCAAGTGAATTCCTTCCCGTAAATTCTCCTTAGGTTATGCTTAAAGGCCCTCAGGATGGAAGTCTGTATAAATTCAGAGCGTTATCGAAACGGTGGTGTTATTGTACCACGTTTTATTGCCTATAAGCAATGAACCCAGCACTATTGCCAAAATGAGCTCTTCAGCCAACAGAACTGTATTGGTACCGTTTGAGCTGGCCTTGATTTACACCCAAGACTTGTCTTCAGATTTTTACGGGAGAAAAAAAAATATTTGGAAGACGACCTTTGCTTACATCTGCCTATCGAGGAAAACAAAGACCCAGTTGTATCAACATTTATACATGGGTTTAACGTAAAGTATATGAGCAGTCCCCACTTACCTCAATGGGCTTTGGATTAGAGCCATTATAATTACGAACCATGATTCTCTGTTAAGTGCATTACTTTTCTTTCAGGGGCATTTATGTGGGTGTTTGTATAAACACAGTTAAAAACTAAGAACACCAGTAAATATAAAATGGCAACATTCAGGTTCAAATGCAATGAACTAATTTATTTTTTTTAACACTACATCCAACTGTTTTTCACCACTCATAGATGTCACTGGAACAACTTGAATACAAAAAATCGCCTAAGAACAATATACTACACAGACCAGCTAATGCTGATTGCTTTAAAAATGCCCCCTGTTAAACTAAGTAATAGCCAAATTTCACTGCAGTAAATGTGCCTTTATATCATTAAATACTAATTTAACAGAAATCTGAACGTGTAGTGAAAAAACATGAAAATGTTGAAAATGAAAGATTGCTTTTTTATCCTTTTTTTGTTATTATTTTATTATACGAGTCTCCAAAGCAACACCCAAAAGAAAAAAAACAATCGTTTCATATTAGCTGACCACTTAGCCGCACAGGCCAAAACTGGGACTGAGCTAAACTCTAACAGGCACTTTCCAGTGTGACCTATACCCCTGAGGGGGGGGGCAGGAGGACGCCCCTTACCACAGGCTCTGGCCGCCCTCGATGACCAGATTATGACCCGTCATGTAATCCGAGGCTTCGGAGGCCAAATAAACGACGGCAGCCTGCAGGTCGGTGGCTCGAGCCAGTCTCCCGGCGGGGATGTCCGCCAGCCAGCGCCGCACCAGCGGCCGCAGGTCCTTGGAGCGGATGAGCGGCGTGTCCACGATGCCCCTGCCACAAGAGAACAACCACCAAGAGTTTAGGACAGGGTTTTCCCTGGAAGGAAAAGCGGCCCTTAGAGGTTTTTGAGAGGTTAATTCGGAAGGAAAACCGTGGAATAGGACAAGGGAGATGCGCAAGTCAGACCCGCTCTGTCTCTGCTGAAAGTCGCGGTGCAAACTTCGGTAGCGCTTCTTTCCTATTGCCTTTCGCCACTGCCAGGCAGGTTTACAGGTTTTCTTTAAAGTGAGTACACACGTACTATCTTCCTAGCTAATAGCAGTATCCCCTTACTTTTAGGTTACTCGTTGTCATCGCTAGTTTAAATTTTTTTGCAGAAAACAAGCATGGCATTGGAACCGAAAGCGCCTTGAACTGGGTCTGTCACGGCCTTTGGGAACTGTCATCCTTCTACCCGTTTCTTTTCTCATCGCTTCGCAGCATAATGTCACACAGCCTGTTTGTGTACAGCCAAGAAACTGAAAACAGCCCAACTTCCCGCATGTCAAAAACCAGGGGAAACAAAAGCCAGTGCCCTTCCGGGCACCAGACCCTTTCCACACAAAAAAGGAGAGGCAAAGATAAGCACGGTGCGATACCCCTTAAACCAATACCCTGACAAATCACACCGCATCTCTCTGTCTTGCCTCTTTTACATTAATGAGTGACTACACCATTTATTAAAACTCTGCTAAGTTCATTTTCTTGAGGTGCCCTAAAAATGAGTGATGCTCCAGAAAGCACAATGCAGGGCGAACGTTTGGCTGGCTTTTATGACTTTAACCGCGACTGATTTGTCATACTCCTCCTTAACAACATATTTGTATTTTGCAAAATGTATAATTTTTTCAACCCCTGAACAAATATATTTACATAACTGTGTCTAACGAGAAATTACATTTAACTTCTCAGAAATGACAATAACTAAAACCTGAACTGCCAATTCCATTTCATTAGTGTGGTAGAAATGCATTCCAAATGTTAATAAAAATTCCAACATGCTGATAAATTAGCGCTTCTAAGGAGCATGTGACACCTTGGTTAACATATTCAACCTCAATTATATTTCTCTTCAGCACCCTGTTATCTGGAACCTTTGCTGGCAATCAGAGGTGCTGTTTTTCAGCGGCCAATTTTCTAGATAATGTAGCTTATCAACACTGTGGGTAAACTTGCCAATGAAATCAGGCTGCACTGAACCACACACACGCTAATTGCATCTCTTTTTTATGCATATTTACAGACTGTCACTTCAAAGAAATCAGTGGCCCATTGAGGCAGCCAGTTAGCTGGAAGAATTGCCTCTTGCAAATGAAAATTAGCAAACAAGCTAGTGATAAATATGAAATGAACAAAGTATAAAAATACCCGTTTTGTTCTGAAACTTCATCGGCATCCCAATTTATACTTCCAAGGAAATAATTTTTTGAGACACACTGGATTCTGGGTATGAGATTTACCTTTTGTTTTAAATGAAGGCTGAAATCTGCTATTTACTCTGTTACAAAGTGGAACTAATTCAGTCTTCCCCCCAAACATTTCTGTTTTCACTAAGCAGGCAGGATTTAAATATCAGCTTTATTTTTTATTGTAATTGTCAATAAACACCAGAGCAGTTCAGAAACACTGAGCGATGCAGATCACTTAAGCTCTGGCAATGTAGTAAAATCAAACACATTCCAGTATAGGACTGCAGACAGTTCACTTATTTCCCCCAAGCACAGACCCCTGCTCTCCCCCTTGCTCTCCCAAACTCCTCGATAACTGGTTTTCTCCAGCGAGAAACATGCTTTGAGCAGCAGACGAGAAATATATTGGACTCCTTTTCCTTACGTGCCTCTCACCGTGCTTACAAAACCATCAACATAATCATTCTGGCTTTACACTATCAGAGATCAGAATAAGATCCATGTGATTTTATAATTTTTTTAATTTACATATCTGTTTTAACCACAAGAGAATGCAGATTAGGGAGTATGACACATAGTCCTCCAGCACAACAGATTTTGCTGAAAAGAGGACATTTTTCAATCTGTTTGGAAAAATGATCTTTGGTCTGATCACTGCAACCTGTAAATCACAGCACTGTGCCTCTCGCTGGGCCTTTCTTTAGGTTCACTTCAAGTAGCAAAAATTTAGATACGTAACAAAACTTCATTACAAATTTTTGTTATATAAATGAGAAAAAAATATAGCACAAAACTTAAAAGTTGCAAACACACATACTGATGGCACTATAAATATTAGGCATGTCATTGATACTACACATCTTCTGGGAAAGCTTTGGTGCCAAGTTGGGCAATTTAATGTTGTCGAACCCTTTTAGGCAGATTTTAGTTGGCTTCTAACCAGTTCCAGCAAAGACAACTGCCAATGCATTAATTCCCTACCTCATCTCGTATGCAGTGCTGAGCCTATCAGTACTTTCTGTTGCATGTCAATGTAATATCAAACTGCTGGTTCCTTAATGTTAGATATGAGCATCAATATTTCATTATTGATACACAGGACAATTTGAGACATTAGGAAAAAAAACCCCCAACAACAAAAAAAACACAATTGCCTAAAACATTTCCACTTCGAGAGACACATTAGGAAAAATATCACTTACCAGATACTTAACTGGAATTGTTATGTGCGCTCAATCCCCAAATGAGAGGAAAAAAGATTCCATCTGTGTGTAACTTGATTTCTTTCAGATGAGTTATTAATTTGAATGAGTTAAGTACACTCCACTTAATCAGGAAGTGTTTAATCACAAGATCCACTTAATTGGGACATCTCCCACGGAATTAAGATTTAAGTCCAAAGATACTTACCAGCAACGACTGCTGCTTAATGGGGATAGTAATGCTGCTTAATTGGGACACCTTCAGGGGATGCTGGGGTGCTCCTTCTCCTGCCAGCTCTGCCTCTCCTGCCCCCATGATGGGGTACACCCCAAATCTGCAGTGATCCCGCCCTACCTGCTTTCTGAGATCTTGCACCCACCGCGCTAAAAGCCTGGTAGAGCACCGTACGGCTGCCTCCGTACCATCCCAGGGGAGCAAGGCAGGCGTGCGGGAGACAAAGCCTCTTTGGTCATCGCAGCCCAAACCCAAATCCCAGCAGCCCCTGGGACTGCTGAGTTTCACTGGGTCTCCCACAAGCTGCCCTGGCTGCGGCTGTGGGTTGAGCTGAAGATCAACTTCCAGCCGCCTATCCCCAAAGTCATGACATTATAGCGTTTTATGCCTTGCAAATCAAGCAGGGAGATACAATTAGCCCCCCAAACGGACATTGATTCAGCACAACAGCTACAAAACTTTCCAACGCTGCACGTGCCAAAAACCAGAGACCCTCAGAAGTCCCCTGCTCCATCACACCCAACGCGCTTCACGTAGGCAGGGACCAGCAAAGGGACTAAACTACCCCGTGGGCGGCCAGGCATCGGCCGCCAGGCAGTGCTCTGTCAAAGTCCCTCTTCACACCCGGGTCCCCTCCTCAGGCCAACCCCCACATCCCCGTCAGGAAGACCCCAGCACCTTCTTCATATTGCACGGCATCGGCTGCGCAGCAATCGCACTAGGTGGTGGCAGAAGGGCTGAGCGTGGTATCCTCGATAACACGGAGACGCTTGGCTGCTGCATGGAGCAACAGGCAAAGTCAGCCAAAACATCCAGGGGGTCTTGGCCACCTTCCCCTCGTGGGCATGAGGCTCGCCTGGCCAGCCGGAGAAGCCTGACTCTTCAATTTTATAAATGCAATAAATTATCCTGAGGACTGTGCCATAACATTTTATGCATTGATAACTTTTATGCATTGCTCTGCATAAGTTTTATGCACTCATTAAGAAATTAAGTTGATAAAAAGTGACCAGATAGGGAGAGGGAAAAAAGGCCAAAAGGTTTGCGTGGTGAAATAATGTTTAAGGCCAGACTGGAGTGTTTGGAGCGTCAGACAGAGGTAGGCTGAGAGTGCCGTAAAGCATTAATGCAAGTGTGAGTGGGAGGGGCAAAGTACTTAAGGACACACTTATATATTTTACTTATCCAGATATTATCTTCGGTACCATCACGCCCTGTATATTCACCTCTGTGCTCCTCACACTCCTCAAGATGCCCTCCTGTTATAAGATGACTACATGCTAGGGTGGACACGCATGCTTAGAAAGACTTGTGCGTTTGGGACATTTTCCAACCCTGCGAAGTACTCTGACAGCTTTGAGTTGCATTGAGGTTACTACCCGGTGTTGGGTACAAGAGGGTCAAAGATGCCCCCCTGCCTCGGTGAGTCACATCAAGAGACACGACAGCGAGACCGGTGGGGTCCACAGTTCTGGGGATGGGTCCAGATCTGCACTGAAACACAGGTTCGCATCTCGTAGAGGCAGCAGGGTAAACGTGAATATTTGTTCACTCTCAAGCGTATCTGGGTTTTGCTTGCGGTGAGGAGGGATCTGAGCTACATGAACCGCTGTGGGCTCCTTCCTCGGAACGCTGCCCACTCCTCCCCGGGCAGCCCGGCATGAGGGGCTCGGCCAAAACTTTGGACTGCCAGGAGGAAAACTCTGCCCGGCTCCCGGAGCGGTTCGGTCCGGGGCCGGGACTGCTCCGTCCTGGACGGGGGACATTAAAGACAGCAAAAACATTTGTCCTCTGTGCGCTCTTTCTGGCTATTCCTCTGCAAAGCAAAGCCTCCCTTCCTGTCACAGGATTTTGAGCTCAGAGCTGTTGTTTAAGACAGGTAGGGGATGATCAAAATGCAAGCCCGTTTTGGCTTGAAAAGTAGAAAAAGAGAGGCATGACTATCTTTTCTCCATGCTCTGACAACTGCCTCCAGAAACATAACTTCTTCGAGTAGGAGTGTCTGCTTCCAACTTACACAAAACACTGAGTTTTGATCATTCGGTGGATATTTTTTAAATTTATGTAAACGCTCTCGAAATGGGTAAATCCTCATCTAAGAGCTTCCTTATCCGTGATTGCTGTGAATACGGCACTACTATCCCACCTCTATTGGTAAAGATTACCCATGAGTTTTCAGATACAGTTCCTGCCAGGTTGTACTGAGCTTCCCTAATTCCCTTCATCTTCCCCGGCTCCCGAAAGCCAGTGTAAATTCACTAGCACTAGTCGTGAGAACACTATTGCAGAGCTGATAGCATTGGCATGGGGAAAATCCCATTATAAAGTAAAATGCTGTTTAAAGAATCTGTGGATCACATAGAGCGACGGCTGGAGTCACTGGTATAATTAGTAATAAATAATCATAAGGAAGACAGCTAGCACAAGGAAGTTGAGAGCAGACCCACAGTAAAAACACAGGCACTTGCCATTGAGCTCTCTGATATATTTTTTTTTTTACTCCACTTTGTGGATTAAAATACATAATTTGTTTTTCCTAATTTGATATACATTATATCTTCGTTATTACAATTTAACTCCTGGGTTAAAATCCTGCCCTTCTTGCTTACTCTGATTGACTTCAATGGTCTACAGAATTTGACCGCTTCCAATTAACGCTATCCACTTGGGTTTTTGCTTAGCACTATCATGCACTGTTAATTGTTTAATAAAATGACTGTGTTGGGTACGTGTGTGAGAAATAGGAAGAGAAAAAGTGTATGCGGCAAGAAAACTCTTCTTTGTGAATAAATACCGTAAAATGAAACATACACCTTTAAGCCTCTAAAAGTGAGGAAAATGCAACTTGTAATAAATATATATACATATATATATATATATTTACAAAATTACACCTGGCCTCCTGCGATTGTCAGAACTGAACAGTATCTCAATTACAGCAGTACAATGTGGCTTTTAAAGTGCCTATATATTTGTCTCAAGTAAAAAGGGGAAAGAAGTATTGTCTATTAAGTGTCAAAAGCCTTTTCTTTAACCGCAGAAGGCTTGGACAGACTAAGGAAATATTTCATCTGGAAGAGAAATGCTAAAAACTACCCTTCACGTTATTGGAAAACCTATTATCAAATGCTAAAACCTCTTCTTAAATCCCTGAGTATACACAGCAACAGAGCAGGCTTGGTTCTAAGTATTTAAACCTTTGTTAAGGAAAAGACAACATAAAAAGGGATGCAATCCACCTGCTAATTAGAAACTTTATTTGCGGAGATACTGTTCATTTGAGCTTTTTAGAACATTTCGTTCTCTTTGTACTTTCAAAATGAGACTACGTTTTACTTACGGGGAAATGCAGTTGACTTTTACTCCTCTGTCAATCCACTCGGTTCCTAATGTCTGTGTTAATTTTACGACCCCGGCTTTCGAGGTGTTGTACGCCAACTGCTTCTGCGGGTGTGGGACTAGAAGGGATTCAGAAATAGAAAATTATTTATTCTCCACAAATGAAGATAACTTAGGCACTACATGGACAATTCCCTGCATTGAGATGAACTATTTGCCATTTTCCCTGATACTAGGCAGGGAGCAACAAGAATTTAGCCACCCACAACACAAAAATCTAAATCTGTATTTTGCCATCTAACATTTTTGCCTCAGCAGCTGGGCTACTGGAAAAAAATGGAGGGGAAAAAGAAAAAAAAATAAGGTAATTTAAAAGGTTCCATATTTGGGCAAAGCCAAAACCAATGTATTAAACATACATCTGTAATATTTGACTACTTCTGAGAAAGAGAAATAATCATATATAGACACGCACATTCATATATTATACACATATGTATGTTTATATACAAAATACTTGTACACTGTAGTACTAATAAAATATAGTATAGCATAATATGATATAATATAAAATGTAATCTAAGTGCATAATAGATTTTATATAACATATTATATTATATATAGCTTCTTGGAACAAATTATTCTCCTTAATTTTTAAATTACCCATAGTCTGAACAAACACATCATATTATCTAATCAGTGTTTGTGTGGATGTGAGCGCAGGTGCGTCCCAAAAATTCAGAACACCCACCACTTTCAAAATCTGAAGCTTTTGAAAAATGTTTCAGAGATGTCACATGTCAGTCAGAGAGGGAAAATGATCGGCTTGCTAATTACAATGTTCAAGCTTGTTAGTGCTGTGTGCTTGGGCGGCTCTGCCCCTCCGCCAGCTCGCACACTCGCAGTGTTCCCAGGAAAGCTACTTAAGGACAAATCCCCAGTGGGTGCAAAGTGCTTTAAACCCACGGGAGTCCGACCAAGTCGGTCCAGCTGTTGGGATTTACACCCACAAAGTGGCTCTTCTTGGACTTTTCTGGCTGCCGTTATGACTTCATTAAACAAATCCAGCGCAAAGCGCTGATCCATCATTAGCATCGTATCGGTACTGAGTGGCGCTGAGTTGCTGACTCTTTCGTGGAGGGAGAGTGGGGAAAATCAGTGCTAAATATCAGTAATCACAAAGGCAAGCAATTGTAGCCTGCGGGGTTAGGTAACACTGAACCCTGGAAGAAAGTGAATCGCTGCGTTTGTGCAAGGTACAGCAGGCAAACTCCACAGCATTTTGATAAAAGCACGTAAGCGGCACTGGTAGATGGCATTAAATTGGTCTTAATTTATTAAGTTAAGCCGGTGCATCAGTTCTAGATCGCTGCCATCCATGGAATCCCAACATATCCACTCTTGCTTTTATTGACTAAAACTGTTGGTTTTGAGTATGTCAATTTAAAGGGCGAAAAGAAGATGATAACAAATTGAGTTATCCAAAGTCTGAAAGAGCCAAAAGCCCTGCTGCAAATTACTGAGCATGGGAACAAAGACCTTTGCCTTGAACATAGATGTTTGTGAGTAGATTTAAAGCACACGCATGATGGGAGCAGCAATTAGTGTTTCTTTTTTTCTGCATGTGCTGAAGGTTTGGTCAGAATTCAGAGGCCTTTTGCTTGCTACAAGGAGCATTTCACACCACGGCCCCCCTCTGCCAGCATTTTTTCTGCTCTCGTTTTTTGTTCAATATGAAATAATTCGCATTTTGACCAGCAGAACCGCTTTGTCCTCTACGTGTGCCTGTTGCCCCCCAGACGCAGCGCACCGTGTGGGTTCTCGAAAAGATATGGAACGTAATTTCTTGATTAATTGCCACGCATCAGCTCCAAGTTACATACAACTTCGGTAGTTAACCTTGTAACCTCCCAAAAGCGGTTCTTTGCTAAACTTTCCAAACATGTCTGTTTGTGATAAATCATTCGGCGTTTGCTAAGAGGATAAGAGTTTTGGCACCGGCTCCGCACCTCGAGCTCACGTGGGTGAGAACAGCAAGTTGCTGCAAGCTATCAGAATCAGCTTTCTGATTTGGGGTGGGTGCTGAGACAGGGTTTTCAAGAGTCCTTCCGTGTAAATGCTTTTGTCTTCCTAAGAATATCTAAGGAAGGTTATTCAGAAGATGAAATTTCCCCCTCCTGAGACACTTGGCCCCTCTCAACTGGAAGAGCTTAAGGCGGCGGCAACGGGCGCCGCGAAGCTCTGGCGCTGGGTGGGCTTTCTGCAGCTGAGCACCCCACGCTGCCTCCTCTGCCCTCACCTAGGGTCGTCTCTTATAGACAGAAGAGCAAATCTGCGACCCTTCAAACTTGTACAAAACGGGGCTAGAGCTTGTAAATAAAGCTGTGCCTCCAGCAGTGTCACCAAAAAAATCCGAATTTGTAGGGCGTCTGGGAAGCGAGGACGCTCGCTCCTGTTTCAGACGGAGAAGACGGGAGGAAAGCAGATAAAAACGCTGCCAACATCAGCTGCATTACATTTTAAACACCTGACACTATGTTTTTGCAACCTCGTTCGGTGCATAAGGCTTCTAGCCTGACTTGGAAGCAGCCATGTAATGTCAATGAGAGGTGCACACAGATAGAGAAGACCAGACCACTTACCACTAAAGATATTCACTGCAAAAATTACAGATCTGAGTTACACCTGTGCAAATCGCAGAGCCGCAGCAGCCTCGTCTCCGCTGCTGAAACGTACGTCTGGAATAATTCCAGTGAAATACCAGAATCAAAATGCACATATGCAAAATGTATGCAGCTTATCTTCAATTAATTAAAACTGATTCTGAGCAGTGTATCTGGAAAAATCACAAACAAAAACCTCCCTATCCTGCTAAGTGTCTCCTCATTTTCCTCTATCTCTGAGGAAGGACTCAACCTACCAAAAAAAAAAAAAATATCCCCTAACTATTTCTAGAAACATTTCATACTATGCCAGTTGGCCAACATACTTAAATAACCAACCAACCAACATATTTATTTAACATTCAGCAGATGGACATGATATGAACATCGTGGTTTTCAGTCGTAGTTTTATAACTACTAGATTTTTTCAATGCCAAGATTCAAACAGGTTCAGAAGGTAAACACATCTCTCCATCTCTTAACTTCTGGCCTAGCATGCATTAACTTTCAATGACATTTAAATGCATCTTGCAATGACCCTTCCAGGCTGCTCTCAGGGTTGCTTTCCAGTGTTCGTTCCTGCTCCAGGACCAAGACCACCCTCAAACGTGATTCCCGCATGGGTCTCAGTGGACTTGGCATGCCAGCCGAGGAGGTGCAGCCCCGAGTTGGGGCTGGGATGGCTCAGCAGAACTGTCCCAGGACCTGATGGAGAAGCTGGGAAATAGCTCTCCTCAAGCAGTGGAGAGCACTTCTGGGCTGCAAAAGCAAGACTGGGAGCAGTGTGCCACACCAGCAGACCCCCACCTGGTGCCAATTGCCAGAGCTTCACAACTTTTTCTAGGGTGCAATACTTCCCAGTAAATTTTGCTTTGTGACGAGGATGTGGACGGTGACAGCCCAAGCCCAGACCAGAGCCCCACTGTGCAGGGCAGAGCACAAAAAAAAAAAAAAAAAAAAGTCTTGGGCATTTGAAATTTAAAGCCTTACATTCTTTTCAAAACTATTTTTCTTTGGGAGAGTTTGTAAGTCTGCAAAGCTGGGGCGGAGGGATGGTGCCTGTGTTTAAGCATAAGTAAAACAGCTGGTAAAGACACTTGAAAAAAAAGATTAACAACAACATTATAAATGCATTTTTTAAGAAACATTTAAAGTTACTGTGCAATAAACTGAGCAGAATGTCACAGAATGTCAAACTGGGCACAGTAAAAATAAATGTTATTCCCAAGGAAAATAAAAGGACTGCATATTTATGTAACATTCAGCAGATGGACATGATATTAATACAGGAGTTTTCAGTTGTACTTTTATAGCTACTAGATTTTCTTGCCTAACTTGGCAACCCAAGGCACCATTTGATTTTTGGATTCGGACAATACTGCAACAGATGTCCAGACCAATAAAATAAATTCCTAAAGGGCTATGCTTAATTTGTGTAATTGATCAATTTTTGTTACATGGGCCTCAGTTCACCAGCATGTAACTGCCTTCCAGATTAGCTCAGCAGTAGGGATTTCATTCCATATGTTACGATGGTTTATTGGCACTTTTGACGACACTGCTGATTCAGCAGGGTTGGTGGAGACACCTGTTGGCAACGATAATGAAACAAAACCCGCGGATACTGGGGCGAAAACCAGCGCAAAAGCTTTCAGGTGGCTTGTAAACATCTCGGGGGCACAGCTTGCCACACTCAAACGCGTTTGCCTGAAATTCCTGGGGAGTGCACCAGCACCTCTCCTATGCCATCAGCACATCGGAGTCAGAGGAGGTGACTCCACCTCTTCTATAAAAAGTAATAAGTGCTCTAAAACATAGAGAACAGATAAATGTTGAAAAATGGTATCAATAAAAATTTTGTAGTACATTTCCTCTAATACAAAATGTCAGTGATTTACTCCTTCCCAATACAGGTTTAATTGATTCAAATAGCATCGGTAGTAATTAAAATATGGATTCTGAAGCACAACTGTTAGCTCTCATCACTCACCTATTAAACTTGCCATAGATGCTGTGTTAATTATCTTCCCATATCCTTGATTCAGCATAATGCGGCCTGCAGCCTGTGACAGAAATTAAAGGAAAGACCAGTGACCCTTTTTGTGATTGTGCTAATAATGACATGATAATAAATTAGTCTTCACTTTTCAGAAGAGTTTATGTGCTAACACATTTTTTTTAAGCACTTGATATAAAAACTTGGTATAAAAATGGCTGATGTAGGAAAAATCCCATTGCCATTTCAGACCCTCTTCACTTTCAGCAATATTTTTTCAAAATAATCACTAATGTTGGGAATGGCCCCCCACAGCTTTCTGGTTTTCAGAATGTGTCAAATAACTACTGTCCAAAAAAATCTGGTCATTCTGAAATAACTGGGCTTGGGCAGCCAGTAAGTACCAGCTGCTTTTGAAAATATTGACCAAAATCTGTGATTGATATAAAGCAAATCTCTCCCTAACTCCACCAAAACTAGGATCAATTTTATCGTGATAATTAGTAATAAATTGTTATTAAATCTTGGTAAAGTAAATGCATAGAAAATTGTTACCCATTTGCAAAACAAACCAGTACAGCATTTCACACTTACTTGGCAGCACAAAAATAATCCTCGTAAATTAACATTAAAAGTTTTGTCCCATTCTTCTAGGGAAGTATCTTCGCTTGCAGAGTTCATATTGATTCCCGCGTTGTTGCATGCAATGTGAACTGTGCCCCAGCGAGCTACGATTGTATCCACAATCCTTTGCACATCCTCGGGTTTGCTTACATCTGCTGCGAGGGCAATGCTTTTAATCCCTGCATTAAAATGAGAGTGATGAAGTCGGTACAGGAATTCATAGAGGAAGAAAAAAAAAATCTATGTTATGTTTATTTGTTAATTCTTATATATATATATATATATAGTATTTTACATATATATGTGCCACCTTAAGTCATCGCTCCACAAATCGTAGCAAAATAGGTGCTTGTTATAGTGATACTGCTATTAAAGTTGCTAACTGGTGTGAGGTTTGCTTCTTGGAGGCAAACCCAAACCCGAGGTGAGAGTGGAAGCTGCCACTCCAGCAGGACGAAGCTTTGAACACTGCACCATCTTCTGTCCAAACCCTCAACTGCAGCTTCCACAGACCAGCATCACTCGTGGGTGGGTGCTCAGGAGCAAGGTAAAGCCAAGGACTCTTTCATTTGCTCAGATGTAGATGGTGTTTAGGCCAGTTGCCCCCCAGGATGCTGCAGAAATCAAACCAGTTTGTTCAAAAAGGGCTCTCTGGATGAACTACGGCATCCAGACAGCTTGGAGCCTCAGACAGAATCAAACCAGTTTTCGGTGGGAGCTAACTGGGAATACCTGCAGGGTCACAGGTGTGGTAGTTATGGTGCCTGGCCTTATTTATCGCAAATCACGCTACCAGAATAACACAAACATTCAGAATTTAAGAGATTTACTGGATTTGAAACATGCAATAGTTGGGCTTTTTTTCCTAGAAAAATCCAGGCATTGACTTTTACACCAGTGCTGATCCGTAAATATCTTAATTTAATTCACTATGAAAATCAGCTTTAAATACCCGTATTATTAAACAAAATAAGCAGCCTACTGAGGCATCTGATGCCAATGGGATTACACCCATCCTCAAAGTCAAACAAGGCTACACCAGTAGGGGCTGTGGTGAAATGGGTCTTAAATCACAAGGAGGGAGGCAGCCACTGGGGTTGGACCATAGATCAGCAGTCTGCAAGCAAACAGTGCCCAGGTAGGAAGTTACAGCTGTTAAAGCAAGATTTTTTTACTTCTATTTAAATGGAAAATGTATTCCCTATTGGTCCCTCTTTTAGATCATTCTAATAAAAAACTTAAAAGAAGCCTTAAGCCTATCCTAGAAGAATAGGAGAAGATTCTCCCCAAACGAAGCTTTGAGATGGAGGCTTCCACGAAAGCAAGGCAAAGCAACAATTGCCCAGTGACGTTTGAAGAAAATGACAGGAAAGAGGCTTTTGGATGGAAAAGCTTCCCTTGATGTCCAAAGCCTCCAGGAGCCTGCCCAGAGCGCACGCCCCGAGGTGATGCTGGTCTGGGGTGCTCCCCATGCTGGACCATGGGACCCTCATGTCCCCTCTGGCCTTCAGCTCTGCCACGGTCCCCTTGCTCTCCATGGGAGAAAAGGGCAGGCCCATAATGCAGCCACCTCCAAAAATGAATGCACATTCTCCTACAAAACAAGACCTCTTATTTTATCACAGGTTTTATGCTAAATACGCTGAAAGAATAAGAATAGCCAGACAGCCCCCGTTGCTCCTCCTAATTGTTATCAAGACACGTAACATACAGGGAGCTGCTGCAATCTTTCTAATTCAATTTACAGGCAAAATGGGTGTGTGTTACCAATGGTAACAGAATGAGGCTCTTCACCTGCCCTCCAACTCTCACCCCATTTATGGCTTCATCTTATACAATAGTTCACAAAAACAGCACAAAAGGTGCCACGCGTGAGTATCTGGCGAAGAAGCAGTGAAGGCACGCTCACTTCAAACCAGAGTCCCACACTTGACCTTAATCAATTCAGCTGATATTCCCGCACTCTGGGAGAGGAAAAAAATCCACTCTCTGTCTCTCCACTGTCCCCCCAAACCATCTGTTAAAAATAATAAATAAAATAAACTATGAAAAGATAGCTTAAAATCTGTAGTCCCAACCAGAGGTAAGAAACCCAACCCATGACCGTGCTGCTACGTGCATGATGGTGCCAGTGCATCTCTACGGTCCTCAGTTTATTTCTGTGATGCTCATGGAGGCAGTTGTGTGATGAGAGGGGCAGGAGAGGAGCCCAGCGGCTCCGTGCTGGAGAGACATCCATGTGCCGAATCTGCCTGAGGTGCCCTTCTGCAGGGGACGTGAAGATGGCCCCCCTGTCACGAGCTTCATCTCTGGTCTCTCAGTATAAATGGAAGTCATATGTCGCATATAGACAAGAAGATCAGAAGTGACATTGTGGGGAAGGCATTTGCATAGTTTACAGTGAAAAGGCACATTCTAAAAATCCCATCAGACTAATTCTTCCCTTAAGGTACAGGCAGTGATTCCTCCTGAAGACAGAGGGGTATGTAGTGGAAGGTAACCCTTAGGATTTTTTGGTTATGTTTCATCAATTTTGGTTCTTCTGTCAGGATCCATTAGCAACTGTTGAAAAAGGTATTCACGCAGGATCTAAAAACAAAGACCCCTGTAACCAAGGGACATACACCCGAGCTGTCTAACAAAGCTAAAACCGAGATCAGAGAGGTTCTGATGTTTAAAACTCATCATGAAATGATGGCACCATCCCAAAAGACAGTAAAGGGCTCCTTGGTATAAGAAGCAAAGCCGGTTTAAGAAAGCTAAGCAAAATGTTTTGAAAAAGTATCAGTATGGGAATGACTTGGGGCACTGCGTTTCCAACTTTGAGTAAGAGATCCACAACCAAAGAAGGGGGGGGGGGGAATCACAGCTCCTTTGTGCTTATTATAGCAGGAAAAATATGTATTAATACTACGGTTGCTTCAATTTACTCATGTGAATATTTTGAGAGTAAAGCTAGCTGAACCTTTTTGTCAAAATTTATTTCCAACAGAGTACGTTACTTCTTTGAAGCCAAAATATTTCATGGAAACATATTGATTTCAACAAAAGTTTTCAAGGGAAAGCTTCTGAGGTCCAGGCTAGACTCTCTCGTTACCTCTGGAGAGAAAGAGATTGAAAACCTGACCTTTTCACATCCTTTCCAAAATTGGGCATTTGGATATAATTCCCTTTCACAAAAGCATTACAAAGTTTGGGTTTTGTTCCAACAAGGAATGACAATAAATTTGAAACCTCAAAAACCGTCATGAGATGGAATAGATGTGCCCTGACCAGCAGCACTGGTCAAGTTGATAGAGAATATTTGACCTCAAAGGATAAAGATGTGTAAAGACTGAGAAGCGAGATTTTCTTTACTTTAGACGGCAATAATATTTGCTATGCTTCGTGACCTCTCCGACTGCATTTTGTAACACCCCCCCACCTCCTCCGGGCTTGCAGCCCACCGGTGAAGGAGCAGAGATGTAGGGCAGCCATTGAAGGATGGATGATCAAACTCCTACTGAAAATGCCCTGGAGATAAGTTAAGTTAGTTTTCAAATAGGCTGCTGGCATCCAAAGTCTCACGGCTCTATCAAGTAGCCCATTTCTATCTGAATAGCTCTACTTGATATGCAGGATGTCACTGTGAAAAAATGTCCAAAAGGCGAGTTAACTTGTAGGGCACAGCTACTTTGTGCCAAGACCATATGGCTTTAGTGCATAAGAAAATGAAAAGCTTCAGGGAAGGAGGGACTGGACGACTCAAGAATTTGTAATAGGAGCTGGACACTTTCTATTCTAGGTCATTATTTGGGATCAGACCAGCAATCAAAGCTTTAACCGTTACACTGACACTCCGTGTAAAGTGTCTCCTGCTTACTAGAGCTGGGATCGTACAGGCTGAGACTTTTTGTTTAGGATGTTCTCCGAGGAGGCTCAGGATGGTATCAAAACCAGAACTGAACCATTCCTCTCCCCTTCCTCAGGAAGCTGACTGAGACTGGGTGATAGAAATACATCTGCAGGGGCTGGTTTTGCTGGAGAATATGGTTTCCAATGGCCTGATCCCTTTCTGAAGTCAGAGTGGAAATAAATACTGGTGACTTTATCCAAACGGGAATGTGAAAATTTCCTGGGTAAAGCTCTGTCTTCAGAGGCAATGAAGCACTGAACTCAGAAGAAGGCTCAGCTGTAATCTCACAAAAGGAATTACAAAATGAGTAACACTTCCTTTCTTTTCTCATTAAAATTATATTTCTAGTTTTCTTTTTCCCCTTTACAATTGCAGTTTAGCACGACTCTAGGGGGAAATTCAATTTTATGTTACATTTTCTGTTTTTACTGCTAAAATAGAAGTGGCTTGTAGAAGATTTTACCCCTTATTTGGGATTTTAGTTACTATGTCTATTAGTATTTCGTTCCTATGTCTGACCTTGCATGCATGTTTGAAAGAACTATAGCTGAGGGTTTAAAAAATGACTTTGCATCAATTTGAGGGCACAATGAAAGCTTTAGGCTGACAATACCTCTACCTTGGTTTGGGGTTTTGTCTTCACAGTCCAGACATGAGGTATGGAAGAGGTGCCAGGGAGGGGGTACGTGCTAATGAGTTCGTAGACCACGTCTGTCACGCGTCTTTAGTGAAGCCCGAGGTGCCTTGGCTGCTGCATGATTTACTCGGAGGAACACCATCTCTTTTTGTTCAATGCAGGTTATACAGATCTCATTTGCGAGAGGTGGCCCTTCTCTGTCCCTGTCAGTCAAGGCTCACTGCTGTGTTTCCTTCAGGCACTCTTGGCAAGGAATTTTGTTTGGATCACTTTGCCTCTCTGGTTGAGTTTATATTGATAAATAACTCTCGCAGATGATGTGATACTGATGACTGTTCGCTGAGACAATGCTGACAACCAGCCTGGGCAGGAGAAGCTTTATGACCAGGGCATATATTTGCTGTTTGAAAATCCTTTGCTCTAACCTATTCCCCACCAGGGCTGGATGGAAGATAACTGCACTGCAGAGGAAGGGTCGGGTCTGAACAAGGAAAGCAGCCCGTTACAGCACTCAGCACCAGCTTGCGTACAGCAGGACCTGCGGGTCAGTCCCGTGCTTACCTTTGAGGCTGAGCTCACACACCACCGCTTCTGCCTTTGCAAGGACCAGATCCACAACGGCTACTTTAGCACCGGCTTCTCCCAGGGCATGAGCAAAGGCTCTTCCAATTCCCTGCCCTCCGCCCGTGACGTAGGCCACCTTGCCATCCAAACGCAGACGGTCAAGGATGCGGCACTTGTTATAACCCCAGAAGACGTCATCCTTCACCACTTCTTTCTAAAACAAAAAAAAAAATATGCATTGCGCAATAAGGTGCAAAGCTCAGTAAGTGATAGCTCTGAAGGACTCTGCCTGTGAGAATGAGGTGGGAGCACAAACAGGGATCCATGTCTTCCTGGCTCATTATTTAATACAAAAGGTATGACTAATTCAAGCCAAAAAGCACCCATAACCCTACAGATATTAGTCTCAATAGAAGCACTAAGGTGCAAGATGATGGAGCAGAAGGGCTGTGGTTTGGGGAGATGCACCAACCACTCCACTTACATGAGAGTAGGGTATGGCATCTCCTGACCCAGCTTCCCATGGGAGATGGGTCAGGTACCATGTCTTAGAAGATAACTGATTAAGTCTTCCAGTTATTTCACCCTCAGGGCCCAATCCTGCCGTCAGGCTCAGCTGGCTCCAGGAAGGCACGGAGGCTAAGAACAAGTTTCCAAAGGCAGGATTTGGCTCAAGTGGAGTGCAATCAAAATATCTTCACAAGGCTGGTGCGCAAATAAAGGTATCAGCCAATAATTTAAACCAAGCTGTCATCTGATCAGCTGCCATACATCATTTCCCCCTGACTGGAATCAAAATGGAAAATACAAGATGTTTAAAATATTGAGTTTGAAACGCCAGGAATTACCAGTGGGTGTAGCTTTGGGAGCACTCAGAAACTGCAAAACAATCAGGACATTTGGGACTGGATTTACTGAGTTAAGCCATTACGGTTCCAGATGGGAATTTCATTACAGCTGGATGATGCCCACAACATAAAATGGAGAAAGATAAAAACACCGTCTTTTCCACAGGACAAGCAAAATCTAAGGCCGTGAAAATATTCAGCTCGGAGACCATAGGAGGGCATCATGTGCTGCCTTTGAGCAAAAAAAGAGCTACTTCAGAAACACTGCACTGGTTTATTATGGCTGGACAGCGGCTCCATCCGCCCACACTCCCCTGCACGGCGAGGACCGGAGAGCACCGGGCACAGACACCCAGTAAGCAGTACGCCAGCTGCTCCAGGGATTTATCATGGCACCAGCATGACTGATCCAAAAGATTTTGCAAGGAATCAGCATTTAATAGCTTTAGTGTAACCCTGGACTAGTGAGGCTCATATGTGCCAAGCCCTATGCTGGTAAGTCCATGCTGCACAGCGCCATGGCATGACAGAATGTGAGCTGGGGCTCTCCCCACCAAACCCCTGGAAATTATTTTTGTCATTGTCCTCAGCAGAGTCAGAATTTTCCCAGAAGTGCTCAAAGAGAGGAAAAACATACCTTGGATTCAATCACTGCATCTGGAAGTGCATGGCTCCTTCGAACGATGCTCAGTCCATTCTGCACAGGTAAAATTATCTGCAAATATAATGTATACACACACAGTTCTCAACTGCTCGGTAGCTGGTTTTCTATCATCCAAATTCCACTGACATGAAGGATAGTCCTTCCTTCCTTAGGTCAAAGTAGCTCTTCTCTTACTCCTATTCTTTAGCTGACATTCCTTCCAACACAAATATGTCAGGCATTTGTATTTGCTCACATTCCTCTTCCAAACTCATGGCTTCCAAAAATGCCAGGAAAAAAATGCAGTTTTGTCACTCTGTTTTCTAAATCGGTGCCAGCTGCTGAGGTTTCTGGGTTTCCACTGCCTGGCTACTGCTGTCATGAGGATATTCCAGTCTTGGAGCTCAGCACACCACAATAGCAACACTTCAGTGTTCTTCAGCGTTTGCCAGAACATCTGCACCCATAGACGAACGTCAGTGGGTTTTGCCACCTACATTCTCTGATACCATTATCACACTTTAGTGAAAGCTGCAGACGGTGTTGGAGATTCAACACCTATATCAGACTATTAGAATATTAGATAGGAAACCACATGCTATCTACATGCATTGAATGGCTAACAGCAAGATTCAGGGCATGGAAAATTGTCATTAATCTTGCCCTCTCCTAGAAAGAAAAGCTGTCGCTCCTGGTACATTAGCTGGTCGTTGTGTTGATGATAGAACAGCACAGAATCCCAGGAGGCACCTCCAGAGGCCACCTCACCTGCAGACAGACAAGGACCTTAAGGCTACGAGGCGCACACCAAAACATGAACCTCACCCCCGGTGCCGTGGGGAGCTGTGCCGGGGAGCGGGGTGGGTGGGAGAAGGCGGCTGGGACGGAGGTGGCAGATCTCACCTCTCCCACCGTGGGACCAGCCGTACGGTGCCGAAGGGCAGGCAGGGACCCGGCCATCCTCGGTGGCTCCCCCAGGCACGGCAGCCCCTCGGCCACCCCGGCGCAGCCACGGCACGGTATCCCTGGGGTGGCATCATTCACGCCTGCTGTTAAAGCCCTGGAGGAGAAGTGTCTAATTTTGCCTTTAGAACCACAGCATATTGTTTATGCACCCTATTACTTTTCTTTTTTTTTTTTTGTCCTGCTGAAGTAGGACTTTATTGTCTCCTGTTGTGCTGGTGATGCCCTACAGCCTGCAGAGCTTTAAAGCAGAGCGGCGGTTCCTCGGTTGTGCTGTAGAGCTGATTAGTCACTCTTAAGTGCTCCACTTTTATCTCGCCTTTAACGCTCTGTGTGGTGTAGACAGAGAGTAGGGACCATTTCTGAATATAGAAACTCATACATAGAGCTCAAGTGAGGTGAATTATAATAAAATTTGAGTTCATTTTAGGTCCTCTAGATAATGGCACCAACAAAAGAAACATTTTAAAGAGTACTTTGCAAAATCCATAGCTACAGTATGACAGGCACCTTAACCAATTGCATTGCACTAACCTGCTCAACACGAGGATCTGAATTAATCACTGTATTTAATTTTCTGACAGCTAGTACATTTTCATCAGATATGTTCTCCAGGTAGACTTGTCCTTTCATGAGTGTATTCTCTACACAGATCACTGCATCCATTCTCAGCAAGTGGTTATCCATGACAAAGCTGTAGTAGTTAACAGCATTCCTTTGATCAGCATCAATAAAGACTATATCAAAGTGCTCGTCCTCAGCATGCAATGCCTGGAAAAAAATTATGTTGGAGAAAACACTAATTATTTACCTGAAAACTTAAAGTCTTGTCATTAAAATGTTCTTTATATAAAATCCAAACCAGAGAGAATCCTGTTCTTTCAAGGTAACATTGCTAGATTTACTTGGGGAGATCTTGGGAGTTTTCCATGCTTTGCAAACAATTCTTCAGCAACGCTGGTACCCAAAACTCTGAAACTCTCAAAGAAAATCAAGCTATAAAAGAGGATGGCTCATTCCAACTTGTGGTGTTGAGAGTCACAGCAGAAACATCTGCATACCTAGAGTCAAAGCGAATTAATCCATCAGGGTGAGGGAGAGGACTGGCATCAAACCCTGCAGCTGAGGTGCTGCAATACGTTATCTCTTCTCAAAAGAGTAACTATTAACAAATTGAAGAGTGGCAATTATATCAGTCTGGGAAAAAGAGGTATAAGGCTGATCCTGGGAATTGCAAACTAGTGAGTCCCACTTTAGTAGCAGGAAAATGGTTGAAATCCCAATTAATAATGGAATTATAAAGCACATAAAAGAACAGGTCATGATAGAGATAAAGCAGCGCAGCTCCTATGAAGGAAAATGATGTTTCTTTAATCTAAAAAAATGCTTTGGATGGCTCAGCAACAGAGAGGATAAAAGAGAACTGGCTGCTATCATCTAATTGGATTTTCAGAAATGTGGCACACCTTCTCTCCAAGCAGGCTGCTGATGATAATGTATAAAAGTGTTGATGGATGACCAGATGGGAGCCTTTACAGCCTTCTCCTGTGGCAGTTAATGCACTCGCTGCCCAAGAGGCTGCTATGGAATATTTCAGATTCCATCTGGGACTATTTAACTGCATCTGTGTGCGTTGCAATGAAACAACGGCTCATCCACCTATCTCGGCAAGCAGAAATGCTTTCAAGTCTTGGCATTTCGAGCGAAAAGAGAAACAATTATGTTTTCCAGAACTCACTGTTTCTACCACAACTTTTAACAGTACTTCTTGCGTCCAGATTTCCCTTTTGTGTTTGGAGACATTGTGCACAATGAGTGATGAGCGATCCCCTGAGATGTACGAGAGAAAGCATCAACAACAAATGGCAACAGAATGTGAAAAACTAATTTGTTTTCGGGAATGAGGTTGATGGCTCCCAAACAGAGATTTCAGGAGCCTTTCTGAAGCAGGGAGTGCGTCATTCAGATGAGGAAATAGTGGGAAGTGGATCACTGAAGCTCTGAATTACTCTATTGTGCAAACTGGTGTCATTGTGAGCTCGTTAGTGGTTAAGAAATTAAGCCTGCCTGAGAGCCTGGATAGTCACACTTAATTGCAGATGCTTGATAGCACAGGAGCTCTGCCAAAAGCATTCATGAGTCCACATTTTGGACACCTTTTGATACTACACTATAATGAAAGAAGACCTTAAGGCCAAATATCTGCTGGTTTATAATAAACGAAGCAGAAACTGGGACATCTGGTTTCCTGGGATTCATCTTTTCATTTCATGACCAGTAAGAAACTTTTGCCCTGGTTCCCTCTTGAGCTCTATTGGGGGAAAGCAGCAGGAATATTTTTGCTACTGTGGAAGGGCATCTTTGCAACTCGGCCAGTCTGCCCAATGTAGATACTTTAGGAAGGGTCAGAAGATGAAAGCTGGGAGCAGGAGTCCATCAGGAAGAGAGATTAGAGGTCTCATTCCCCAGAGAGAAGAGCCAAAGCCAAATTCAAGTAATTATCATGACTTATCACTACTTTCTGACTTGTAACCTTCCCGGGCAGAGGAGGTGGGGGGCAGACATTCAGAAGCAGATGTGGCCATCTCTGAACATATGTTACTACTGCTCCGTGGTACGGCTCCCTAATGAAAAAGAATCTCACTTTTATGCATTGACTTCATTAGGTCCATATGGAGTTGTGTAGCTCTTTGGATATTAGCTGGACTTCTCATTTCAGCCCTCTTTCTCTACTGCCTACCTGCTGACAGCTTGTAGCCTTCTTATCTATCTTCTGATACAGATAAACCACCTTTTAACTTCACAGCTTTCATCCCAGGAGGGTGCCTGTGTTGTATGTGTACCCAGCACACGCCTGTCTTGTCCTTGCACTGCCCGGGTGTGCAAGGCCACCGTCTGGAAGGCATTTCTCTTCTGCCAGTTCATCAAGTCCTGAACGGCCAGCCACGAAGGTCACCTGGGCACCTTTCATTTCTTCTAGATACTTAGTACCAGGCACCTATATGGAAATGCCTGCATCACTGCCTCGGAGTTTTACCAGGACCCTGCCATTTGAGCTTCTTGTTTCCACAGCTTCAAGATTGCTGTTGGGTTTTCCCTATTTAGCTGGAAACAGCTCCAGGCGTATAAGGGGAATCCATGAAATTCCATGAACCAGCTTTGCCTCCAGAGCAGCCTCTACACAAGAGGATAACAGCCACGGGAATGGGAAAGTGCTCCATCTCCTTGAGCTCCTTGGCTAGCAGAGAGTGGGTCACCCAGACATGTGGTCACCGTGGCCTGGGTACCACACTGGAGAAGGTTTCCTCCCTGCCACCACCTGCTGCTGAACCAAGACAGCCAGAAGGAAAAAATGATGCTCTACCGGCAGCTCTGACTGTGGAGCTGAACACTGGAAATATCAGTGCAGTGGTGGAGAGGAGAACTCGGGGCTGTCCTTCTCAAAATGGATGAGGGGGTTTAAGAGGAGGGATTGACCACCCTTGTCCTCCCAGAGTAGACTTGGGTCAGGCCCTGCCTAGGACCTCACAGCACGTTGGAGATGCCTTTGTCCTTTGCTAGGAGAGAGGCAGAGCCCAAACCTCTCCAACTGTGAGGAAAGCTGAGATGCAGAAGGAAATAATCTGCCTGAAAAATATCCCGCTGAAACTAATTTCCTGAATGTTTACAGTGCAATCCCTGCTCCTTGCTACAGAGGCATCATAGACGGTAACAGATGGCAACAAGAAGTGTCTTAATTCAGAGCAAACTTGGCTAAAATTAATGCTTTTGCTTACAGTGAGTCATTAACTTTCTTTTGGATTAAAAAAGAAAAAAAAAATTTGTAGCACTGCATTCCATAGAGGAGATGCATTGAAAGCGAGCATAAGAAAGGGCATGGCAGCACTGTTGATGGATACGGCAAAAGATCAGGGAGAGGACACCCCGAATGAAAACATGAATGAGTCTTCTGCCAAAGCTCAGAGAAAACCTGATTGGAGTCCTGATCAGAGACAACACTCTCTTATAAGGCACATACAAACTCAGTCGGAAAAAAAATGACTGTCCAGTTCCTTTGATATGGATCATACAGTCAGCATATTTGTAATAAAGATGTACTCAAAACTTATTACCTTCCCTATGCCTTGTTCTTGACCTAAATGTAATAGCAATCCATCCTTAGGGTACACAGAATACATGAAAAAGTACAGCTTCCTTTTAAAACACCATTAGAATATTTTACTGTATGTGGACATACACTCTTGTTACTCCTAAATGCTATTCTATTGAGTACAGTTTATATTCACCGGCAAAGCTAAATCTCTAGGGAAGCTAGAGAGGGAATGCAATTTCTAGTAATAACAGCTCACAACAGTGAATACTATCCACTTATCCCCACAATTTCCAGCTATTTTGGACTCCTTTCTGAATTAACCTTTCATATCAAAAGGAGCAATTCTGCACACTAGAGACTCCGACACAATTTCATGCATAATTTATTCACTCAGTTCAACATTAAACGCAGAGTCCTTGACTTTGTCAAGGTGGATTCTGTTGGCAGACTTCACAAGCAGCAAAACAGGAGAAATGAGATCTGCAGCTCAACCTCTTCACCTATTCTGTCTGGTAAAAGGAGGGAAAAAAGAAAAAAGAAAACCCCGACATGCTTACACAATGCCCTGCAATCAGCAGAATCTGCTGCAAACAAGGTGTTATTTTTTGTGTTGCATTTTCAATTTTAAAATGGAAGGATCAAAATCATGGATGGGAATAATTTCCTGGTAGTTTGCATTCCCTCCAAACTCAATCCTGCATCCATTGTTCAACCAAAAGTCCACCGGGAATTAAAGGAAGCGCTTTGTGCAGGATCAGGCCTCTCACTCACAGCTGATGTATGGCAAGGCACATTACCCAGGCACAACACGACAGAGTTTAGACTTAAGGAGCTTGTTGGGAAAGGTTTTTAAATGCCGGCCCAGCACATGTTGAAGAGGTAGCTAAGTCCCACTGAAAGCACCTGTATCAGAGCCTGAACCCAAGGAAAGGCTTCCCCTCAGTCCACATTTCAAAATATTACGTAAAAATTACTGAGGTCATCGGGCACAGGGGCTTGTGCCACGGTGGATGCGAGCTACATGCTTTGGTGGGGACCTAGCTCGGCAGTGTCTGTCCCTCACGGGTGGGAAAGGTGGATTTTTTCCATCACGCTCTCAGGTATGAAAAATGAACCCCGCCGCCTACCTGAGCTGGGTGGCCCCTGTCTGGTATTTATCACCCTTTGACAGCTCAAAATCCCAGATGTTTTGCAGCTGGCTTTGATCTGGGACAAGAGACGGGGAATCTGGCCGACTCTGCCAATGCTGTGCGGTAATGCAAAGGAGCAGCAAGAGGCTTCAGAAAGCCCGGTCGAGGTGCCGCTACGGACTGATGTGCTGCCTTTGCGCTGCCCTCCGCTCGCTCACGGCCCCGATGTGCCGCGGTTGTAGGTGGAAGAGCCAGAGCCGCGTGGGCGCTCCAAAGGCCCCGCTGTCTGAGGCACGCCGGCACAGATGTGCCGCATCCTTGTGGCAACGGCTGCAACATCTGGCAGCTCTCCTTGTAAAGGGCGTCGACGCCAGATGTGGACGCAGGACTGGACGCATCCTGCAGCACTTGGACGGTAGCCTCTACCCAAGGCTAGGATGTGACTCCTGGGTGGACTAGTTTTACACCAGAAGTGAGAGTACATCATATACCTTCTGGCATTTTGGACTTTCTGAATCATAGCTTCACACAGCAGAAAAGGACTTCCCTGCCAGGTAGTGTTACTTATATATCATATTACATTTTTGTGCTTTGAAAAAGCCAGTGCGGCAAGGCAAATCCTCTGCTCCCAGGAGCTCGCACTGCTGTAAAAATTTGAGAAGCAGCAGATAAGCAGAAGTCCTGCCCTATTGCACTCAGCTTGGAAGCAAAATTCAGCCACAGTCACCACAGCAAGAAAGCTGCAGCAAACACCTCCAGAGAGCACGTGGCAGGTGACCTTCTCTGCCCTCTAATTTCTCTAGAGGAACAAGAATGAGACCTGAGGCTGCAGACACCATAGACAGCAAAGGCGATCCTTGCCAGAGCTTGTTCCAGCTCTCCTGAATCTCATGATGCTTTTCAACAACTGTTAGCCAGCTCTGCTCTAGACCAGCCTCCCTGCAGACGATGGGGGACAGAAACACTGTTGTTCTCCTCCTCCTCCACGAAGCTGAGCTTGTCTCTGCCATCCCTGGCCCATCTCCCGCCTGTGACTGCCTCGTCCTCCTGCCTTTCAGCATGCCCACATGGCAGTGGAGGAAGCCTCCTTGATCTCCAGCTTAAACTGGTTTTCTCTAGGAGGGAAAAGGCAGCACACTGTCCCCAGCCTGAGCCTCTTCCATGCAATCCAGGTGTGCTCCCACATGGCTGCCCCACTCCAGCCGCGCAAACCTCAATGAGCCCAAAACGCAAAGGCACCAGAGAGACCAAATGCGTTGTTTCATCATTTACAGCCACGGTGGATTAAGACCTGTAGGACAATCCTGACTGTCCTGGTACCAATGACCAAATACCTGCCAGGTTGAGCAACTAAAGTTCAGAGCCCAGTGCAGAAATCCTGCACAGAGGTGTCCCCAGTGCTGGGATCTCTCCTGCCGAACACGAGCGTCTCCGCTCCCATCCGCTCCAAGAGCTATTTGAAGCCCTGAGTACTTGCAGAACTGGGGTCAGGATGTTACTTCACGTCGCAATCGGAGGATATAAAATCAATTGCAACATTCCGTTTTAAGGATTTAATTTTCATGTCTTTGCTCCCTTCTTTAATCTCTACACAGCATGTACTCTGCCTGCCTCTAGATATTTTAATTCAGTCACAGTAAGTCAGTTGCACAGAATGGGCACTAGAGAGCAACAGCAATTCAATTAATTTCACACTCACTGCGGGGAGCTGGGATTTTAAATGCTGCACATTGCAGGTGATCTGTAACGTTTCGTTTATTCATATACTTGGCAAAGCTCTTTGTTCCTTTCTTATCAAACTTGGAGGTCATGAAAGCCAGAGGTCAGAAAGCTCCTGGCCATTTCATTTTAGAAACAAATATGGTACCTGTTAATGCAAATAAGGTTACAATCAAGCTCACACTGGCACATCCAGATTGAAATGGAATCAAATCAAATTGGTTGCATTAATAATAGAAAGGCTATATATTTAATGAACCCAGCATGGGCATCACCTGTTAGCGTGCTGGACCTGCAGCAATGTCCTGGAGATCCATAAACTGGAATTAAACGTGAAACTCCTCTAGCTGCTGGCAATCATAAGCTTTTCTCTTTCTTGGGACAAAGTCACGAGTCAGAATGAAACAAATATAGCTAACAGATTTGCTTGTCTGAAGCTTATCATGTTGCTCTGGAAGTGAGAAACTTGGGGTCTAATTGTCTGCAGTGTTTTCAGTGGGGGAAAATAGTGAGAGGTTGTGGTTGGATTACAAACAGCTTCAGGACTTTCCCACTTCTTGTGAACATTGGGAGCAAGCTGTCCTACTCAAGAGGTGGCTCAGCAGGGCACAGATATGCTCTTCCAGCTTGTTATATTTGGAATTAGAGACCCTGAAACAAAGCCCACCCACATCAAGTAAAACTCTGCCATTGAAGCCTATCGACCTACAGTTAGAGCTGGTGATTCCTCTGATCAAAAAGCTGTGGTATTTTAGTTAAAAAGGAGAAAAAGTATCTTGTGTGACAGAACTGTCCCATCATACATTGTCATGAATAAGCAATAACTCCAGTGCAAGAGTGTGTTCACATATTTGCAAGCAAACTAGGGTCGTCATCCAGCATTTTGCGGGCAGGATGTAGGACCTGCCCGAAATTCTTTAATCTGCACTGCACAAGAGCTCCCAAAATCCCCTTCCAACTGACTTTACCTCCAAAGTGTCTGCCATTGGTCCCACTCGCATGCTTATCTTTTTGCCATCTGAAGAATAATCAAATGCTTCTTGGCTGTTCACTCCGAGATACGGCACTTCTGTACATGCAAAGATTTTGCCATCATCTGGCAATTCTTCTGCAATAGCAAGGATACTGCAACCTTTAAGCTTGCCAATTAATAAAATCTTCCTGGCTCTGATCATATGGACAAACATCCTAAAAATTTGGCCTGTTGAAAGACAAGAATGAAAATTTAAAAATAAAACCATAGGAAAGACTGTACCCTGTTCACAATGAAAATTAGATGTACATTTTAAGTGATCACTAAAAAAAAAAATCTAATCTTAAAACACTTTCAAATAAAGATTTAACAACAGAATCTGACAAAGTTTCATCTAAAATGCAGCTAAAAGACAACAGAATAAAGGGACTGGTTTTAAATGTAGAACCTTTATCATCAATGCTGCTATTGTTCAAGTGCTTGTTAAATAGTGCTTGAAATATTGCATATTTTAACATTCCCCCCATATGAAAATGGCTTTAAGATGTCTCCATATTCTTTCTGGAACCCAGTTAAAAAAAAAATCACTACATTACCTTGCATTTGCTCTTAGAGTCATTATCCCTAGACAGCACCATCATTTAAGAAATTTATCATCAGTGGTGTCCTTCGAACAATGTATTAGTGTAATACATTATAAGAGTACTTCACCGTGATGATATATTACTCAAAAGATGGGAACATCTGGGAAGAATGAATCTGGGAATAGATTTAGTGTAATAGGCTTTATATGGGGATACAAGCCTGGGTATTGCTACTTGAAAAGGTGCAAGTGCTTGGCCATGGGCCACCTCCACCGCAAAAGCACGTAAACCCCTAGCAGACACCACCAAACCCAAACCAACAGGATTTTTCCCTTCCTTCCCCTTCCCGTGAGGACAGTGATCTCTTTGCTGCTCACTAAGGGATGGGGCTGGCACTGTGAATTACAGCACTCACCAACGTGTGCGTGGGGACAAGGGCACAGGAGGTGGGGGACAAGCAAAATTCATGCGAAAGGAAGATCTCAGCCTACAGGAGGTTCCTATCTTTCTCCTTAAGTAATTTTCCACATTTTCTGAACATTTCCGTGGCATTCATCCTTTCCCCACTCAAGATGGAGTAGAGGATGATGAACTTCAGTGATAACCTTTACACCAGTCTGGCGTCATTTTATCCTCTTGGTTGACCAACTTGCCGTTCAAAGAGCCAGAGGCACGTTCTTCCTGCAGCCTAACTCTGGTTTCAGTTCCTCCAGCGTCCCCCGGGCCGCGGTCAGGTGATGTTTTTCTGGAAAAAGAAAGAAATTTCGACATTATGGTAACAACCAAAATCTGAATATCCTGCATAAAAAACAGCAACCAAGAGGGAACTCCTGGAAAAGGTTCATCTGTGCGTGAGCATGAAAAATTAGCTGAGAAGCGTTATAAATATCCCTAAATTACAGTCCTGAGAGGACCTGGCTTGGCAATAGGCTTGTCTCAGTGCTGGCAGCCACTCCAGCCATAGGTGCTTGCGAAGAAGGGGTTGTGGGGCCGAAGGAAAGCGTTCCCCACTGCTCAACCCCAAATCTTCCCCATTTCCAGTTGGTCCCAGACAGGTGTCTGTCTATCCGCTGGTTTGGAGTAAATGGCTCCAGCTGCCCTGGCCAGGTTTCATTCAGCTCTAGGGTGGGGGGGGGGGGGGTCAGCCAAAGTAGCGTTTCATTGCAGAGTAGGGGAAAAGATGTCAAATGTAAAATTTTTTGCAAACCAGGAAAAAATTGGTTTTCCTCACTAACTGCTGAGAAAAGCAAGGTATCTCCAGATGCTATTTCACAGAAGCCAGGCCTGTGGTGTCTCTGGATGAAGTGAGATGCTACCTATTACAGAGAGAAGGAAACAGATGACAGGAAGAAGCCCATAGCCTCCAGACAGATTAGATTACCCTATCTGAAGAAAGTAACCACCAGAAATGGCTGGTGATACTTCTGCGGGCCAGAATTTAGAGCCATTTGAGCTTTTTTTTTTCCCCAGCTCCCCCACCACTCCTCAGTAAAATGAGAAAGAATTCATAACCCGTGTCAGCCACACTCAAATAATCCAAGACTTAAAGAGTAGAACATTTCATATAACCTCTTTTCTGCCCCTCACAAATGCTTTAACAACTTTAATAAGATAATGTATAGCTATTATCGTACAGCAAGCGTAAGTCAAACAACTATCAGCTATTATTTCAGCAACAGAACGAAGGCTCAGCGTTCCTGTAATCCACAGCCTGGAACAGTTTACACATTGTCAATTTTAGACAGAACCGGCTTTTTCCACATATCAAAATGTACACTGATAAATGGGAATTGTTTAGCAGACCCCACATGGCTGGGTAATATACTGTAGCTCAAAAAAGAATAATGAGGGTATCAGTTGGACTTCTGAATTAATGATACCTTAAATTAGTTTAATTAATTAGTTTAGTTACTAGAGTAATTTAGTTAGCAGATTAATTAATGTTTGTTGAGCGCTTGGAGATAAAAGCTGCATATAAAGGCTGTTATTACAGGGTGGATCCAGAGGTGCAGGCTTTCTTCATTATTTATCCCAGCACCAATTTGACCCAGAGGCTCATTCTTTGAGCCTTTCAGCGGGCACTGCATGGAGGCCAGCTTGCTGGTTTTTTACAGGTTATGGTCCAACACAGATATTGCCATAGTCAATAGTCAATTGGTAGAATATCTTCCAAAATTTAGAGTTAGGACTTTTTGTTCTCACCTCGTCTCCTCGAGGCCATAGGCATACACGGACGGACACACGTCCATGCACACTTTGCTATATATTTGGGTGCAGTTAACTCTTATTCTTCTTCCTTCCACTGTCCCCCATGTTTATGGCATATTCTGAACAGAAAAATCTAAGAACACACTCATACAATCACAGGAAAAAAGCACAAGGTTACAAAGGAGTACCCGTACCTCTTTGAAGTTGCCATTGCATCCAGGTAAGGGTCTAGTCCAAGAGCAACATCAAGAGCTTTTTGTAAGTAATTCTTGAGCTGTTCAGGAACACGAGAGTCATTGAGGGCTATTTCTTTGGCTTTGAGAAGATTCTCAGCAATGAGTCCAGCTGGGGTTTCTGAAACGGAAAATAAAAGGAAGAACAATGATTTTGTAACTGCTGAAATCAGCAGAAGAAGAATTTAGACTGCAAAAAACAAGTGCTTTTTTTTTTTTTTTTTGATACAAAATACAGGTTTTCGAAGGACTATGAAAACAATCATGGAAATGTTATCAAACTGGAAAAATATTATACTTCTAATTCATTTTTGTTGCATGCATTCTCCTTTTTGTTCCCCTCACAGCTGATCCTTTTCTGAGAGGAAAAGGATAAGAATATTTCAAAACCATGAACTTTCACTTTTGAAGCTCCAGGACAAACATTGGACACCGAACAACTGCGTACGAAACCCACTCCTCTAGGTAGCTTTTTCCTTGGAAAAAACCAAAGCGCTTCTCAAACCGCTCTTGCAAAACCAGGCAAATCCTCTCAGGCCAGGACACGCAGGAACCAGGTCTAGCTTTGTAAAAAGGAGGATCACCACTGCCTGCGTGCCAACGGGGTGCACGTGTACCCCCGACACATGTCCTTGCCATGGAGGCTGCTGTGCACAGAGTTTGCAGAGCAACACGTGATGCTCATGGCAAAAATACAATTACACCTGCCCTAATGCAGCCAAACTGACAAACACTCCAATAAAAAATTATTGTCCCAAATCCAGGATGGCATAAAATCAAATATACTCTTCCACTAATGATTTCAAGCAGGTGATGTAGCAATCACCCTGGCAAGAACGCAGCCTCCTAACCCTTCTTCTGCCTCCAACCTGCCACAACAGCTCATGGTGGTGATGCACCATCCTGAACTCTGTTTCTCAAGTCACTGTACTTGCCCTGAGACCCCAGAAAACCCGTATGGCAGCAATGCAACGATGGACCTCAGCAAGCTATGGCCCCACAGAGCGAGACACGGTTCAGAAAAAGTCCTCCACTCCTCAAGTGTAAGAGCACGTGCTGGGTTATGAAAGCACTGGCGAGACCAGATTTCAGAGGCACGGGGCAAGTAGGCTGTGTGTCTAACTGGGGTGGAGCAGATTGCCCCTGGCAGGATTTTATTCCCTATGATAGAAAAGCTGCAGACAACTAAGTGAAGCGGGTGAAAAGAGGACATGCTTCCTCTGGAGGACTGGCCTGGACCAGCCCAGCAGCCGCGGGGCAAAGTCCTGTCCCTGTGAAACTGCTGTTGCTGCAGGCACCATGTCCCCATCCCAGGACGGGTTTCTGGTGCGGTCTTGGACACCGTAGAAGTCATCCAGCCGTGCCATGGCCTACTGGCCCAGCTTCGGTGTAAAGCCACCGCAGACATCTGAGCATCACCTCGTATAGGTAACTCCTCCATAGCCCACTGTTGAGGAAGACTGTATGAAGGCAAATGCGACAGCGTATTCTAGGAATAGCTTTTAATCAGAAGGTCATTAAAGGATCAGAGTGCAAAGTGGAGATACGTATGTGCCTCTGACTTCTCTGTTCTCCATTTCTTCCCTATCTACTTAAAATGCCCCCGTGGATATATTCCCCAGGCAGCGGGTTTTATGGGTGTTCTCACACAGCCTTGGCTGTGCCCTGGCGTCAGCTTCTAGCCAAGCGGTAGCACGACAGGCGGGTGCTTGGGTTTTTAATGTCTTCTCTGTCTGAGCATTTCAAGGGATAAATCTGAGATGGATACACCGAGCAACGACGCGGGACGTGAGAATAGTCAAGTCTCCTCATTGTGGACGTGACCACTTTGAGTGTCTCTTTCTACACCCCCCAGCACACCAAGACGAGTGGAGGTACAGCAGACCACCCCGCCACCAAAAGAGCACCAGGGTCTCCAGTTGCTGGGGACCGCTCCTTCCCCTGGTACCAAGGGGCACCATATGAATAAACTCATGTCTTTGGGAACAGGGAAAGGTCCAAACCTCCCAAAAGGTCTGCTTCTCAGAGCAGCGTTTCTCAGCTTTCTGTAGCTACTGACTGCTCTGTTGATTTTTGAGATAACTTCACTGATTTTCATTATCCAAATTACAAAAAAATATGAAAGAAGACAAGGAACATAAAATACGTGTGCATTTTACATGGGAATTGCCAGCCTGGACCAGACTTAGAAGTCACCTAAACAGCAACATGCTCATGGCAGTAGCCCAGCCTGACGTATGAGGAAGGGAGATTTAGACCACATATAGCAGCCCCCGATTTACGTCTCATGCCAATCTCTCGCCATCACGGGAGGCTTATTTCTCTTTCGGCAGTTTCATAATTAATTGCAAGTGCAGGAATAACCACCCCCTTCCCAGACTATCCTAGTTTGTTGAGCTCAGCCTAGCTACGCGCCGCGTGAAGACACATTGGTTTTTTGCAGCATTTTCACCACCACGTGAGCGAGCATCTCGGGGCTCCCGCTGTACGGCTGCAGGGTGCTGGAGATTGGGATCTGCTCATCCGCCCTGCCAAGCACTCTGAGGCTTTTTGTTCATTTATGGGAAAAAACATGGGTTTAATCCATGTTGCATTTTAGTAATCATCATGTTACGCTTCTGGACGAGTAACAGACAAGGATTCCCTGTCACTCAAGGGGGAGGAAAACAAGATTTACCTCCAGCTGTTTTGTAACCTGTGTTATAACACCAACTGCAAGTACCAAGAAGTGCTACCGGGGAGAGAGAGCGTGCAGTGCATGCCAAGATCAACTCTACAGCTAAGATTATACAATCTTCTCAGGAAGCGCTGCATTTTTTGCAGCCTGATGATGCTTTGGGCCAACAGCAGAGGTCAGAATTGTCTCCATTTATGCAAGCACCCGACAAGTTGGAGCAGAGCTCAGGGCTGGCTGCCCAGCCCGGCCAGGCTGTGCTCAAGGCTCTGAGCACTAAGGTGAGCGAAAATTTATATAATTTTTTTTTTTTTTTATGTTACTCCAGGAAAAGGGCTTCATTTTCAGTGCATAGTTTTGCACTACCCCAGCAAAGCTGCTGCACCATATTAAGCACTAAACTAAGTTGCCTGGTTGCCTCCCCAAGGCTCTCTCTATGCACGGACGTCTCTCTCCCTTTCCCATTTAATTGTGCATCATCTTCTTCATGCATACAAGGAAAAAAAAGGACAAAAAGTGAACTCACTCAGAGGAGGAAAATGCTGCCAGGTGCAAAGCGGAGGAGTTCAAACCCTACCATGAAAGAGCAGGAAAAGGCTGCTTTAAGCCTCCAGCAGCTTCATAAAAAAGATAAGTTGGCAGTTATTAAAATGGACCACAGATGCCAGCAGGACTGTTCCCAGCATCTTCCTCAGTAGGTGCAGAGAGCACAGTCAGCCTGTTTTACAAGGAAGCTGAATTACACACTGCAGCCTCTCCTTTTTCCAGAATCAGGCACTTTTGGTTCAAGCCGGGAGGAGTCAGGATTGCAGGTGGGGGCTCTGTGTGGGGCATATTAGCATCCCCTGAGCAGGCAGGCAGTGCAGTGCCATGGAGGGACATGCTGGTCCAGAAGCGAAATTAAACTCTGCAGCTTGGGTTTAGATGGCACTTTTTTGGGGGGGGAGCTCAGCCAGGAAAGGGGAGGACACTGTACAGTTTGCAGGGGGCTGCCCAGGAGAAGGCATGGAGACAAGCGCACAAGAAGGCAGTCTGCATTTGGCAAAAACAAAGCAAAGATGCCACAGCCAAAGATGCAGAACCAGATCTTCGGTTCCCTTTTTTGGGGCTATCCTCACTTCACCTTCCAGCCTCTAAATCTATTTCGCAGCCCCAGCAATGACTTCCAGAAGAGCTCCCCTTCCCAGCCAGGGCAGAGCACTGAACCTGATCCACTGGAACACGATGCTGCCAGACAGCTCGGTGCTCAGGTGCCGAGCGCTTTGGCAGGAGCTGCTCAGTGCTAAACACTTGGAAATCCAGTCTGATAAGATCATCCCAAACAGTTCCAGCCACCATATTCACCCAGGCACCTCAGGCACTGACAACAGCTTATCACAACACTCACCACTAACTTCATCTTATTGTGTAAATACACCTCAGCCATCGCATTTCACCAGGCAGTCCTGTTTATGGAAACCACAATGCAACGTTCGAGCTATTTCCTTACCCCACCAGAACCCCGCACACAAAACTGCAGCCTCTTTAGAGACCGTATGTTACTGCTCGACCGAAATACGTTACACCCAGCATGGGCCAAACCCAACTGCCTGGCCATTAAGCATTGCCGGGTTCAGCTGAATTTATCAGCTTGGCCCCAGCATCGGTAGTGCCAGAGCCTGCAGCGAAGTCAGCAGCGACAGCAAGGGGAGAGGTAGCAGCTTTGGGGTGGAGCGGGAGCACGAGGAAGAGGAGGGGGAGGAAGCAGCCGGGGTGGGGAAGCTGCCGCTCGTGGCAGGAACCAGGGTGCTAAACTCTGCCTGAACTTCAGGGAAAGGTGAGGAAAACGTACGCCGGCCAACACATTTTCTATGGGCTCTATTGCTGGAAAAGAAATAGAAAAGCTGGATGCTCCCCAGCGCTCCTTTGCTTGCATTAGGGAGGCTCTGGAGTCACTGGCAGAGAGTATGCAAAGCATACGTTTATTTTCATACAGAATAAAGGACGCTGTGTGTGGCAGGAATAAGCGGCACCCACTGACAGTTGGATCCAAAGCCCAAGGCAGTCGAGGGCAGTCTTTCGATAGCTTCAATGGGCTTTAGATCAGGCTGTGAGAGAACAAAGTCTCCCCATTCTGAGAAGCCCCAATCCCCACACACAGCTGTTGATTTTAGAAAACAGCCAAAAAGGCAGCAAACATCTTGCTCTGTGTGCCACACCAGGCACACATGGCTATCACAGAATGCACCGAGGCAAGGTTAAAGCTGCAGAAAAAAAATATTTATAAAACAAGTGTCCCAATCCATCAGAAATTATTCACAGCCAAAGTTCTCTCGGCACTGCAAGTGTTCGCCTTCCCACCCACCCCTTTCTCCTGGGAGCATCCTCCTCCCTCCACTTCAGGTTCCTGCAGACCCATCTCCCCTGCTCAGCCCCAAACTCCCCTCCCCAGTAAAACCTTCCTCTGCTCCTTTGTCCCACGCCACAGAGCCTGTAGGTCACATCTCTGCGGGGCAGCGGGGGACCCAGGACTGGGACATCACCCCGTGTCCCCTCCTGTCACCACCACCTTCTCCTGGAGCTCCTCACCCCACATAGGGAGTTTTACCTGCAGGATTATGCATGTTGCTTCTTGCCCCTCGGCCTCCGAGGATGCTGCTGTGGGTTTGCTGCCTCTGCAGAGCAGCACGTCAGTGCTCAGGTGTCCGTCGAGGGGACGGGCTTCTCCACCCGCCGTCGCCTGGCAGAGCCCCAGCCCTGGGGAGAAGCTGCGCCGGGAGGATGGCCCCGGGCTGGGGCTGCACCCGCTCCAGCTGCACATACCTGCCCTCACCCAGAGCACGGGCAGCGGGTGAGATCCAACAGCATCTGACATGAAAAAAGAAGAATTAAAAACAACCAATAAAGTCAACTTTCAATGCCTTCGCTTTACGTAAGAGCGATGTTCAAATCCTGACTTGGGGAAGCTGCTGGCTCTCAAGGAGATAATTGGCAGTTTCGTAACGTTCTGGTTACATAGCACAGACGTGTCCCAGCTAATCGGTCAGGTATGAAGCCGAAGAAGGCCCAGGACTTTGAACCCCAGATTATCTACAAGTGGTCCATAGCTTCAGGGTCACCTCTGCCTCGCACAAGAGAACATGGGAGCGTCCCCTGCTCTGGGGTCCAGGTCTCTGCGTGGGCTGGCCAGTGTTGTGTCACACAGGTACCCATTGACCTCCACCCCCAGAAAAGGTCCCAGGAGCCTTTGGGAGGAACCAGTGGGAACATCCAAGGTATTCAAAAGCCTAAGCTGGCCTGCAGCAGAGCTGGAGCAGAAAAGGCTGGTGAGGAATTAAAGCAAAGTAATTAAAGAGCATGTGATGGAGCTGAGGTCGGTCAGCCATCTCCTCTTCACACAGATGAAACACACACTGAAGCTAATGAGGAAACAAGGACTACCCCATAACCAGAACAGCATCTTTCACCTCTGTGATGTATCACCTAGGCTTGTTCAGTCAAGGACCGACCCAACGTACCTGCAAAGCGTGCCGAGAGAGCCGGGGCTGGGCAGAGGAGGTGCAGAGGCTGTGGGGAGCCCGTCTTCGCTGTAAGGTTCTTGGCAGCCCCTCTGCAGGATGGATGGTACAAGGGCATGGCAGTCATTGGCTATGGCAAGCAGACGGACTTTGGAAAGTCAATTTGTCAACTTCTAAAATGAAACAGAAGACATTTCAATAGAATAGAATGTTCCCCAGAATAGAACAGGGAAGTATAAATGGAAAATAAGTAAATGCACAGGACAAAAGAGTAAAAGAAAAGCAAATAAAATAAGTCTCAATGCTCAGTGCATTGCTATTAATCAAAACAAATAAATAAGATGAAGAGGACAGACCTCCTTGAATACCTAAGATTATTCCATCTTATGATTTAGTAAACAACAAGCTGCATTAGACCTGCAGTCCCTGTGGAAAGCAATCCAAATTGTGTTTGGATTGGGAGTTAAAATTTCAGACGAGTATTTAGTAAACAGGCTAAGAGCTTTAGTATGCCATCTAATTCACCCTCTGCTAGCTTTGGAGGTGACTTTTGGCAAGTTGCTTCTCTTCTAGTGACTCTGTTTTCCTCTTCTGTAAAATGGGGATAACAGTCTGTCCTCTTTGCAAAGTGCTTTGCCATCTGGAGATGAAGCCAGCAGTGAGAACTAGATGTTAGGAGTTATTACCCTTCCTGGAGCAGGGCTACATGGCTTTAGAGTTTATTCTTGTAGCTTTTTCCCCAAAATTAATTTTGAGATAAATGTAGGTTTCTAAGTGAGTTTGGCTGCAATTAAGCCTTCAATGCAAAGAAGTGGTCTTGTCCGATGGGCTCTTGAAGAACCATTTTTTCAGCCTCTGCTTTTATGCCTGTTTTTTATTTTCTTGATCTTTGCTTCTGAACAAGGACAGCTCTCAGAAACACCGCCAAGAAGGTTGCAAAGATGGGTTTGTACCTTCAGGCACTGCTGGTGAAATCAAAGGAAGATCTTCCCCTGGGCTCAGCACACAGAGCTGTACGCCAAGGGAACGTTTGGCAAGCTGAGCCCGCGACCCTCTGAAAGCCCCAGCTGGAAGATCAGATGGAAAGGTGAATTGTGCATCCCCCGGTCATGGGGGAGCAGGGTGCTGGCCCCCCACGAGCCCCCACCACGCCATCGCTTCCTAGAGAAGGGGAATTCATCCCTCTGGCTGAGCCCACCCCACAGGATCAACATGCCTTTGGGTAGGGAGATGGAGTCTCCCCGAGTACACGGAGGGGGGATCTGGCATAGTCTTAAGAAGACAAATAGGTGACAATCGCAGGAAAGCTCGGGACCCAAAAAGCAGGGTCATCAAGGCTCAGATACCATTGCCTGGACCACACTGCTGATCCTGAAATGACTCCACTGCAGGGAAACCTCAGCATCTCAGAGTCCCACAGACAGCTGGGCAAACGAGTCAAAACTCAGCTCATCCGCCAAACGGCCCTTCAGGAGATAAATGCTCTCTGATTATGCTTTTTAACCCACCAGAAAAGCGAAAAACAACAACAAAAAATCATTCCTCAATGCAAGAGAATCTCAGGAATGTGAGCTCAAAAGAGATTTGACCAGCTGGTATCGATCCCATCCCCATGCTCCTGAGATAAATGTAGGTTCCTAAGTGAGTTTGGCTGCAATTAAGCCTTCAATGCAAAGAAGTGGTCTTGTCCAATGGGCTCTTGAAGAACCATTTTTTCAGCCTCTGCTTTTATGCCTGTTTTTGATTTACGTCTCACCCCGTAAGAGCGGGTTAGAGCCGCAGCCAGATCAGAGGCTCCGCACAGCAAAGGAGGTTCCTGAATGTCGTGGAAGATCACACAAATTGCCTTTCATAACTTTAAATTTGCCGTAGGGCATCATGTTGGAAGTTAATCTATGCACTCCTATTGTATGTATGTACTTCTTAAGAATTATAAAACTAGCCGATTACACAACCCCATCCTGGTACTTGCACGTGTCTTCAAATGCTCCTACCGCCCCTAGCGTGCATCCCACATTAGGTAATCTTAGTTTTGTAATTGGTCTCCCCCGTGGAGCGAAGACCTGCCCTTCCAACGCCTGGTCACCTGGAGCCTTTAAAAAGGCACCTCAAAGGCACCCAGTTACGGGAGATCTCTGAACAGGGAGATTTTCCCTTCTGGAAGCATGCCAGTGTCAGAAGAGACCCTTGCACCAGCGGCCCCGGCCACCGTGCCCCAGGAGCCCCGGCAGACGGACTTCCAGCTGGTGCGGGTCAAGAGCACGTGGTGCCGGGTCAAGAAAGGAGAAGCCCCTTCTGACTGCGAGGACAAGATAACTCTCTCCGAAGCAAAAATGTAAGTATAGGAGCCCACGTTGGTCGTTGGCGACTGCGCTGGATGGCTCTGGCTAGCCAAACTGCGCGGTCTGCCTGGCGGGATGCATCTTGGTTGGAAAAACCATCTTGTGTGCCGTTGCGGCTTAAACCCACCATTACGTGTACAACCCTGCAAAAGCGGGCTTCAAATGTGTGCAGGATGGCAGCACAGGTATTTGCTGTTCTCCTTGGAGTGATTTGGCTAAGTTACAGAGGGAATTTTATCAATAGCCTCAATTTTTGTAGATGGGAAGTTTCTTTAAACTTCTGAAAAACTTACTCAGGGACTTCCGAATGCTGCACTTGGGCTTTTTTTTTTTTCCCTGTACGTACATGAAATCTTTGTAAGCAAAAGCTCAGGCACAGGCATGAGAGAAGGATGCATTTATAGAGGTGGTTGCAGATAAATTAAATGCCTAGATGGAAAAAATAAATACAGTAGGTCACTGACAGGAGCAAAACCCATAACACATCTCTCAAACTGTAGAAGCCACCGGATGCTGCTTCAGAGAGAGGAGGGAGATAAATTTCCCCCAGGGATACATACAGCTCTTTGCTGATATTACATCTTTCCAGTTAATTATCCTTTAATTACAGGATACTTCTTTTCATGAGCACATGGAGCCCCATTTGCGATGCAGGTCTTCCTTAACACGGCTACATTTTGCACATCAGAAGTTTCCTAGTATTTGTCGTACTCAGGTTTTAACGTCACAAGTCTAACCCTTGTCTCGGTCAGGTCAGAGGGATCTTCACCAGCGCCGGCAGCGGCTGCACGCAACCATTGCTCAGGCAGAGCTGCAGCAGGTAGGACAGGACTTTAGCAGATCCAAAGGCAGTCTGCTGGACCTCAGTCAACAGCAGGATGAACCCAGGGCCCAGAGCACACCCAGAAAAATCCCCAGTTGACGTATGCTTTAACAAGGGTGTGTTCAGCCTCAAATTCACTACTGGTTTTGTACAGCAGAGGGGCTGCTACGGGTGCTAGTGGTGCCATCCAGCACTCAAAAGCTGATTCCGCCAACTAACATTCAAAACCATCCTGTCTCTTAGAAGGGTCACATGCCAGAGGTGGATGCACAAGCACATAAAGTAGAGCCATAAGGTACATACTTGATGCATTAAAATGTACATGGTCACTTTTTTGTAATACTGCATTTTAAAAGCACAGCAGAAGTTTTCTGGAAGATATAAATCCTTACGTAATACTTAAAAAAGTTAGGGCCAGATTTAGAGGTAATTTGGTAAAGAAAGCAGAGAAGCATCTATTTAGACCAATAAGAGAAAGCTCAGGCATGTGGAAAGAAATTGGGCATGTATGGACATCTGATTATCCAATGAGCCATCTGCTCATTCAAAAACAAAACAAAGGTTCGTGGAAACCTTCAATTTTTACCCAACTGCAGCTCAAGAACACGTCTTATATAAAAAACATTTTTTCAGTTTTGTTCTGTCTTTAAAAAAAAACAAACCCTTTCCTGATTCCCAACAAACTAAAAAAGCCACTTGTTTTTCACCTGGCTCCCCCTTCCCAACAGGAGAAGTAATAACTGGATTGCAGGGCTGCATTCTTCCCTGGTTTATATAAATACTACATGCCAGTTTTGTAGGCTTCTATTTGCCCTTTCAAACTCCACTACGGAAACCTTTGCCAACTCTCAGATAATTACTTTTTCATTTTAATTACCTGAGAGCACTTCCTATTTCTATCATACCTGTTTTGAGGTAAAGAGATCCACTCTTTGATGAGATCCACTGTTCAAATGGAGAACTGTAGAGCCATTATTTTGTATGGGGGGATGTGTGTATGTGTGTGGCTGTGTGCAGATAGACAGGAATAAATCCAATCACATCACCCAGATGTACTAGGCAGAGGATGTTTCCTTCATAAATACTTCGGAAAACGTTGGCAATCTCTTCCCCACTCCCTTTTGGGAAGCTGGGATGATTGGTCTGGGTTTCTCTGCTGTTTTATTGACAAATGAATGAATTAGAAGGAAAATTATTTGCTTCTCCAGCCCTTCTTGCTCTGTTTTATCATTACCATGTAAAAGTTCAGCCACTTGACTGTTCTGTAAGATGTAGGAGGGTTTCTCTGGTGCCAAAGCAATTGAGCCCTGACACCCGGGAGATGCAGCCCCACGCTTTTGCACTGCACGGGCAGGAGACACCACGTTCCCCACCCCCAAGCTACATCCTTAAACTAGTTCAGACATGCAAAGTACAAAAGAGGAATAAAATTATTTCAAACTGTGTTTTCTGATCCTTGCCAGAGGTGAATGCGTCTCCGAAGGTGGGATATCCTGGACAATCGAAGCTCCCATCTATTTTTGCTACAAAGTGGTAGAAACGTACAATATTCTGGATCCTTCTAACACTACTCTGCTCTGGGGTCACATAACTGACCCCCAGCAACTAGAGCTAGCCACTAGTGGCAAAAGGAAGCTAAGGCGCTTTATCGTCATAGATGAAGTTGTTGATGAACTTTATGGCTCCAAAGTCAGAGAATACTTTGAAGAGAATAATGTTCAGCACAAAATCCTCGCCCTGCCTACCACTGAAGAAACGAAATCCATGGACCTGGTCTTGAACATCTTGCAAGAAGTCCAGAACTTCAGCATTGACAGGCGAACGGAGCCCATCATCGCCATCGGAGGAGGCGTCTGCCTGGACATCGTAGGACTAGCTGCGTCGCTCTATAGAAGACGTACCCCTTACATTCGGGTCCCAACAACCCTCCTCTCTTACGTTGACGCCAGCGTGGGGGCGAAGAACGGGGTAAATTTCCTGCAGTGTAAGAACAAGCTCGGGGGCTACACCCCCCCGGTAGCTAGTTTTCTGGATAGATCCTTCATTCAGAGCATTCCTCGGCGACACATCTCCAACGGCCTTGGTGAAATTTTAAAGGTATGAACTTTTGCACCTGCTGTTTTCATCACTGAAATCATAGAATCATAGAATAGTTTGGGTTGGAAAGGACATTTAAAGGCCATCTAGTCCAACCCCATGCAATGAGCAGGGACATCTTCAACTCGACCAGGTTGCTCGGAGCCCTGTCCAACCTGACCTTGAATGTTTCCAGGGATGGGGCATCTACCACCTCTCTGGGCAACGTGGGCCAGAGTTTCACCACCCTCATCGTAAAAAATGTCTGCCTTATATCTAGTCTGAATCTACCCTCTTTTAAAAGTTTAAACGATTACCCCTTGTCCTATTGCAACAGGCCTTACTAAAAAGTCTGTCTCCATCTTTCTTATAAGTTCCCTTTATGTATTGAAAGGCTGCAATGCTGGTAAGCTGTCCATCAGCATCCATGGCATTGTACAAACCGCCCTATACAAACAAGGGTGGGCCATCAAGGCTGCACGGGGACTTTTAACTCTCATTGAACCTATACATACTTTTACAGCTGCTAAACTTGTTAGAACATATCCCTTCAACGCAGTGCCTGGTGCTAACGCTGCGGACTAAACTCCAAAACTGAAGGCTAGACATAGACACAGCACAACCAGGGAAGAAAGCATCTTCCTGTTGAGGCTGATCCATAGCAGTCTAAAATGAACTGCTGGCAGAGAATTTGAGGTTCATTATACTGGGCATTAATAATCTGCAAGATCATTTGCACTGACCTCGCGGGGTATGTTGAGTGTGGTCAATTAATCTCCTGCGAGACAAATTCTACTTCTAAAATTACCTGGGAAGCGCACAGTAAATGGTTTTATGCCTGAAGAGCTTTGAAAACTTTTGATAAAGCAGAGTTCAAGCTGTTAAAGTGTATTAGAGATGAGCTCATCAGGAGCATTTTTCAGTGCTTGCATAGTGGGAAATCCCCAGGATATCTGGAGGTTTCTGGCAGGCACCGGGAAATCTGCAGGTCACCGTTCCCCACTGCAGGAGGCGTTAATGCCCGAGTCAGAGGGTGAAAAATTACATACTTCTAACAATGAAACCGCTTCTGAACCTTCATATTGCCCATACTGCAGTGCTTTCCCACCTTCCCTTGCCCAAGGATTAGATGAGAGTTATCCCGGGGATGTCCACCATCCAGTCCCTGTCCTGGGATGGCCACCATCCAGCTGAGACAGTCTCGAGTTTCCTGCCAGGCACACAAATAGCCAAAGCTCATTCCAAACCATCTGCTGGGCTACTGGAGCATGTAGCAAGCTCACAGCACGGTCAGGGCTGTCCAGTAGCAAGGGAAGTTGCCCACCAGTGCTCCCATCATCTCTGCCATTTTACCAGAGCCTCACTGGACATTTCCACACTGCCTTTTCATACGTCTTCACTTACCATAGCTGACAACACATGTAATGCCACCAAGTCACATTTCCTAAAGCCCTGAATATCCACCAGACCGGTGTACCCTGCCTACTCCTACAGTCCCATATACACACTAAACAAGAACTGTGTCTACAGAAATAACTTTTGCATGTTGCAGAGGTAGAACTTGCCTGTGCACCAAGTATGTAGGTATTTCTTTGCTAGTGTATAACATGATATTATAGTCTAGTCTATTGAAACACTCAAGTTTTCGACAGCCCATACAAGAATCACATAATTATCTTTAATCACCTCTTCTGTTCTACCCTAGATGGCACTCATGAAACACAAAGGGCTGTTTGACCTGCTCAAGAGCCATGGGAAATACCTGCTGGACACCAAGTTCCAGTCCTACAGTGGTTCTGCCAGCCATGGGGATGCTGCACTGCAGACTACCAGGATTGCGATTGAAACCATGTTGGAAGAGCTGGCTCCCAACCTCTGGGAGGATGACCTGGACAGACTGGTTGACTTTGGTCACCTTATAAGCCCAGAGCTGGAAATGGTAAGTGACAGGCTTTATATTTCAACATCTGTTAAAAAAAAAAAAAAAAAAAAAAAAGTTTTCAATCAGCAGCATGAAAGCTTTATGCAAAAGGAGCTGAGCTAAATTCCAGATTTGCACATTATCTCAGATCACCCAACACACCCAGCCTGGTCCTGTTGGATAAAGAGACCCCTTTCCCTGCCCCGTTTCCCCCACAACTCCACCCGTGTCTCCTATTCAGACCACAGACCAGTTATTGCTTCTTACCGGGCATTTACCAAAGCACAAAGATAACCAGATTTCAGCGAAGCCATTAGAAATCACCAACATGAGCTACAACAGCGCAGAGGCATGGAAACCACAGCCTGTATTACTGAGGAGAAATTGCCACTGGGGAATAAGGGAGGGGAACTAGACCTTATGCAAAATTCAGAGTTCTTCTCTCCATCCCATGGTGCTCTTCATCAGTAATTTGAATGGGAGAAGAATTAGATCCTGGATCCCTATGGGAGATTTTACATGCAATTAATCACCCGTAAAAGAGATCATCCTCTGTAACCCATAAATCACAAGAAGCTAATATCCAGCAAATCTGTACTTCTACTGATTTGAGTCAAATGACAATTTTCACGAGTACTTTTTGAAAAATTTCGAAATAATTTCCAATTATTTACTGTTTGCCACCCCAAACCTTTTCCCCCACCCACCTTTGCTCCGTTTCAGAGGGTTTTGCCGTCGCTGATGCACGGCGAAGCCGTGAACATCGACATGGCGTTCATGACGTACGTCGCCCACGCGCGGGGGCTCATCACCGCCGAGGAGAAGGAGCAGATCATCCAGTGCATGAGGGGCCTGGAGCTGCCGGTCTGGCACGGCGGCTGCAGCTGGCCCCTCATCAAGAGAGCGCTGATGGAGCGTCTGAAACACAGCGGGGGACAGCCGCGGATGCCGCTCCCCACCGGCCTCGGTGTAGCCGGTACGGCGGCGAGGGGGGGCAGCGGGCATCACGTCCACTGACACGCTGGGAAACGCGCTCTGTGGTTCGGCAGTTGTACGTTTCTGGGTTTAATTGGGCTTTTCTTAACGTCTCAGTAAGCCCAGCGAGACACAGAGTCCTGCTCTTGTGTGTAAACACCAGAACTCGGTTAAGGACTGAGGGCTAATTGCATTATGATTGACCAATTCACTTTGCAAATTGGGTTTGCAAACCAACCGTCTAAATGCAGCGCTCTGGCAGACAAAACAGAAATGTCGTAAGGGAAAAACAACGCCTGTGTTATACTTGAAAATATTTGTTAAATAATCCTTGGCAAAAGGAATTTCATGTATTACTGTGCCTAGAACTAATACCTGAAAACTAAGTAGTATCTGTTCAAAATCTGGGGTGAAACACTCTTACGAGATTTTTTTTAAAAAACCCGACCCCTGCCATAGAAGCAATGCATGGGACCAGGTTGTGATCTCTTGCATTGGTATCCATCCAGACTATTTCCATGACGCTCAGTCTCTACACACTCACAAGAAAACAGACTCTCATCAACTGTTTGGAGGAGTTACTCTCCCCCCTAGTGAGTTAGTGTATGCAAGCAGGAGAGGCTTCTCTGGATGTCCAATTAACTACAAGTCTTATTTTACAGAGATATTCAACGACACTAGCGAAGAAACCTTGGAAAGAGCGTACAAGCTGTGGGTCAGGGACTGCAAGACGGTGCTGGAAGAAGAGCCCGCTGCCCTCTGAGAGCTGCGAGCCCGGGCTGACGGTCCTGCCCCACGCGTAGAGTTGTTCAACATCGTAAGTTTGTAGGCAGGACTGGATTTTAAACAAGATAAATACAGCGGCACCTGTGAAACGCCGTACACGCCAGAGGTGCATGGAACAAGAAGAATATTGGCATCCGACCTAATTCACCTCTTTCAATTGCTCTATTTGAAAGGGAATTGATTAGACCCGTGTAGCGCTCAAGAATTGATCACTCAGAAGCGAAACCACCGCGTGCCCATAGTGTAGTTCATAACAAGCTGTCTCCTTTGGGGGAAGCGAGTGGCATTTATTCATTCTTTTGGTTAATCCAACCTGGGGGCTGCCATGGCCTTGCACAGTGCTGTCCCACCATTGCTTGTTGCTGGACCCCTCAAGTCAGTAGGTGTATCTGGCTCTTAGACCATGTAAAAGAAGTGGGGCATCTTGACGGCACCACACAAAATCTCTGTGCTATATAAAATCTTTGAAGTGGGATATCTCCTTCACTGATTTTGGCATTCTGTGATCTTCTGGTTTTCTCAGCTCATTCAAACTAGCAAAAAAAGAAACTTAGCTGCCAGCCTTTGCTCCCAGTGTAAGGGAATGACACGCTTTGATTACAGGCACCTGCACATAGCTGCAGATCAGCAGATATCGCTGCTGTGAAGCACAACAGGACCTGTATCTTGATAGCGTGGGAATCCTATGTCTTGGGACTCTTAGATACCAAGGACATGCTGGGAGGCTCACCTTGCTGCCAAAACGTATAGCGGTGGTTTCACTGCGTAACCCCTGCAAGCCACCGGTGTGACAAATACGATATGATTTGAGTCAGTGTTGCCCGTGAACAAAGTTGAGCTCCAAGCTGTACCCCAGAACCCCCCGGCATCCTCACGGAGTGTCTGCCACGGGTCTCCTCGTACCTGGCTGGCTGGGGCTCCTTCCCCATCGCGGTGCTTTCTGGGTAGATAAGGTGAGCTGGGGGAAAACCAAGAGAAATCAGGGGACACCAAGAGAGTTTATCATTTTCAAGCAGCCTCAGTGTCATGTCTCAGGATCCTCGCAGACTCAGGCCAGATTACAGATCAGATGCTGACAGTGGAAAACGTAAAGGCAATGTCATCCTTCCACCTGGAGGTTGAATCAAAGGAATCACAATCAACAAACAGCCTTTGAATTATTTACGGCATTTTTTTTTTCTTATGTCATACCAGTTTGTGCTGATGTGCTGTCTTCTGTTTGCTGAAGTAATAAAAGCTATTAAAACCGGAAAACTTTTAAAATAATGATTCCATTGCTGCGCCCAGTGCGTGCATGTGTACATTTGCACGTGCTCGATAGACAGAAGGACACTGGAGGAGTGAGGAATAGACCTGATATAATAAATTCCCTTTTCCTCTTGAGCCCAGAGAAGATGTGCCTAAAATTACACAAAAAGAATTCCTCGATGCTTCCCCAGAGCCATGCATTTCTCTAGCTTCAGGCCGGCGTTTGACACAGACGGTACCACCTTACCAAGCAGACCTCTCCCAGCAAACAGCATAAAAGCAGATCCTCAGAGCCACGGTTTCCCATAGAAATAATCCCCTAACGCCCTGAGTTAAATAAGCCTGTGGCTGAGGACATCAATGAAATTTTGTCCTTTATCCTATGTCAAACATCGGGTCATTCAGCCGGTTCCCGAGAGCAGCCACCGAGCGGGGAAAGCATCGCTCCCGCTCGCAGGGCAGCTACCTGCACCGTCAGCCGTTCGCTAGAACAGAAAAGGAGGGTGCAACACGAGGCTAGACGAGGACCCGAGGTTTTTAGGAGCGTGAGGGAGCCCCAAGGACAGCGGTGCTGAGGGACAACGTGCTGAGAGCCTCTGGGAGGGAAGGTGCGGGTTGTCTCTGCCCCATCTGGTGCCGGCCACCTCTCGGAGATGATCTGGGACTGGAGCCCTGGAGCTCTGGTGCTCCTCTCCCAGAGTTTACAGGGATCACCCGGGTCCGCTCGCGAGCGGTTTCCCTCCTCCCCGGGAGCTGGATGGGTCGTTGTTCACATCAGATGATCTAGAACTGAACGGAGCGCGGGGTTATCGGCTGCCCGGGTGTCCTTCAGCGCAGCAGTGCTGCTCCCATCTACCTACACGGAGGAGGGACGAGACAAACGTCAGCTGGAGCTGCTTATTTTAAATGTCCCGGGAGAGACTCTCAGGAGCCCAAAGTCATTTCGCACTCCAGCCCCATGGAAAGCCAAGCAGCGGCTTAGCAGGGTCCAGCTAAACTGAACCCAGGAAAGTCACAGAACCACACGTACACGTTAAAAAGCCCAGCATCTAGGACTGACGTGCTGTCGGTGACAGTGATGTGGCTGTGGGTCACCTGCCAGACGTTCCCACACGTTGGCTTTGCCTCCATCTTCAGGAGCCGGCATGTGTGTGTAACAACATATCAAAGGAGCTGGAGCACAATTAAGACTGAAAAGTGAACACATGATTATTATTTTTTACCCTCCCTTCTGCTGTGGGTGACAGAATACAATCAACCCCTGACATGCTTGGTTGCTTAGTAGCAGACAGCCACATTTTTAATTATATACTAAAATATGCTAAAGAACATAAAACGGCTGTGTGACTAATACGTGTATATCAAGAAAGGCATATGACAGCAGCTAAATTGCTTCAGTGTCTGATAAAGAGTGCCTCTGCCTGGCTTGTCATCGAAAGATCAAGGAAAGGAGGTGGAAAGTATTATTAATAAAACAGCGACTTTTTAAAATACGCCTCATTGTTTGCAGTGCATTTTTTTTAATGTCTAGCATGAATTTAATTCTTTTCCATTTATTCAGCTTTGATTTAATTCCTGCTTTTTCAAATGGAACTGTTATCATTAGACCTAAAATCTCTGCTTATTTTCTTATTACCTTCAATGACGTATTACTCCAAAGAGAAAAGTGGAAAGCCGTACGGGACCCAGCTGGATTCTCCGCAGCACAAGTTCTTCATGGATTTGTTTGAACAAAATTACTTTAGTGGTCAGAGAACAAGAAATTATTTTACTCTTTACACGTTCTGAATTTTTTTCAAAAAATGAACTTCTGCAAAAGAAAAGCAATTTCTTTTGCAACAACCTGCTCTAGAAACTGCTTTTCAGCAGGGGAAAAAAAAAAAAAAGGAAAAAAAAAAGAGAAAGATTATGAGCTCTGATGTTTTTTAATAAAGGAGTATCTAAGCAGTTATTAATCATGTCCACTCAATAGTAGCATTCAATGTAGCCAATGCAAAATGAGAATCAGGCCAGAGATCTCGAAGGCACTAAAAGATTTTGACTAAATGTATTTAAAGCGGCTAAACAAACAGCGCTGAACATCGCAGCAACTGCCCGATTCCTGGTACAACGCAACACGTGCTCAACTGTTCCGCGCTTGTCTGCCCGGAGCCGTTACCGCTGGTACAAATTCCACGCTGTGTTCAGGGAAAACGACTTGCAAACGACAGTATTAAATCATAGTTCTCCCTCGTTACAGCTTTGAAGCCGGCCAGGAAAGGACGCAGCCCCGCAAGAGCGTGCTGTTCCCCGCTTTTTTTAATTAACGTCTAACTCTTGCTGCTATCAAAGGCAGAAAGGAGGAAAGCCGGCGGGAGCGGGGAGCTCTGGAGAGGCACTGCTGAACGGCGAAAAAGCCGGCAAAGCATTTGAGCCAGACCAGAGCCCCCAGAGCTGTGTGTCCCATCTGCCAAATCCCGCTCGGAACGCAGAGCGCATCCCGCACCCCTGCTCCCGCGGGACGAGCGCCGCGCTCCGACGCCGGGTTTCCCGCTGGAGCCAGGCGCCTGCTCTCCCTCCCAAATAATTGCAGCTGCTTTACCTACCGATGGCCATGGCGAGGAAACCGCTGACTCCCAAAGCCTCTGCCGGTGTCCCACTGCCACCCCAGACTCCCAGTTCAGCTCCCTGCCCGCAGCAGACGCATCGGGCATTCGGGATTTCTCCCATAGCTCCTTCGAGACGGGATCCACAATATGCAACCGTGTACATCGACCCCGTTGGTGATTTTTATAAATACATTAAAGGAGCAATCAATATTTAGATGCTTTGCATGCCCTGGCTCGTCCTACTGACCGTAGCAGCCTCCTCGTTGCCTCGCGCAGCTCTTGGACAGCATTAACGTAGAGGTCTGTCACAGGAACCGTCGTTTCGTTCTGCGATCACGGAGCACAACGGTGCCTCAGCCCCAGCGACCCCAGCCCTGGGAAGCACAGGGATGGGGTAAGAGAGCAGCAGCACGAAGGGCTGGGAGCTGCCTTCTCTCCAGGGAATCGCGAACGAGAGCGTCTGTCCGTGTTCAGCACTGCCGGAGTTCCACAGGCGGCTTCTCGCTCTTTTGCAGTCTAGGTGAGAAAGTCATCGAAAGGAAGAAATCGCAGCTTCAGGCTGCGGTGGAGACACGAGCCTCGACACATGCCCATTAAGGGAGTCACTCTCAAAAACTTGGTTAAAAACGGAGCAGTTTGAAGTAAGGATGCACTTCGGATCACAGGCAAAGGCAACGGCGATGGTCGGTGCACATGCATTTAACCTGCGAGCAAGCATCCTGTTAAGTCTTACTGATTTTAATAAGTCAGGGACGCTTTTTCAAGCCACGTCCCTCCAATTTTAAGCAAGCGGATCTCAAAGGAGCTGCAGAAACAGAGTATGACCACCATCCAGTGCCGGGACTACCCCCAGATGGGAGAGCAAAAGGAGCAGCAGCTGCCAAACCTGCAGAAGCAACGCAATCACCGTCTCCTTCCCCGCACCGAGAGCGGCTCAGCTCCCAGGCTGCATCTCCTCGGAAGGAAAGCGCGACGCGGTGACACGGGGGCAGGATCCTGCCGTGCCGCTGCACCACGCAGCCCACAGCCCGGCCACGGGGCTTTCCAGCAAACCAGACCCCACCGGGTGTTGGCGGCCTTAACATTCGCTTTCTTACCCCGCACAGAATTTTTCAGGCTTGTCCAAAGGAACTAAAAGGCTTCTAACCACATCTGCTGCCAGCTCTTTGCTGACACGCACCGAGCAACTACTTAGAGCCGTTCTCCCCGCGACGGGTTTTCTTCCCGCTCCTCCCGCGTTCTGCAACCCAGCCAAAACCCAGAGCTGCTCCCACCGACAACACGAAATGCGCTCCCAAAACAGCGCTGGCACAACTGACCACCAAAAGGAAAGCCAAAATACATCTAAAATCTCAAACTTAAATCAGAAACTATATCCTAGGCTGCTCATAAAAACATTTCCAATCGCAGTACTACAATGCCACATTCTAACACTGTGCTGCATTTTTTAAGAAATAGCATTACAAAGCCTGCTGGAAACAAGCTTTAACTCAAGTATCTTCTACAAAGAAGGAGCAGGGGCATTTCTACTGTAGTCCTAGCTTCGCCCAGCATTTTTTGGTTGGTTGGTTTTTAAACTGAGTGATGCAGGACAGCTAGTCACTTTTAATTGCAACTGAATTAAGTATTTTCTACTAATAGGTTTCAGATTTTCAAGACAGGCCAAATTCAAGACTTCTGTTGGTTGTTTTCTGGGCTTAAAACCCATGAGAGAATAGGCATTAGCCACCACTGCTGCTGCAGCAACGTCCACAGAGACGGCGAGGACTCCACGCTGTGAGCACAGTAAGCGACAGCCCGTCGAAGAACAACACCAGAAGGGATGAAAGCAACAGAGAGACAGGGAGAAACGACGAAGATGGGAAGACAAAACGAGACCTAACCAGCACCGGTTGCAGCTCCCAGCAGGGTCCAGGAGCAGATGTCTGCACATGAGGTGAGCGGGGGGTTCAGAGGAGCGACCCAGCGGGTGAGCAGAGAGAGGACGGGGATCTCTCCGTGCTCGGGTCAGCCGGAGAAGGTGGTGAGATGCTTCTGCGTAGGACTGCTGGGGGTAGGTGACCCTGAAGGAGGGACAGCGTGGCGAAGAGGTGTAGGGCTCACCGAGGCCATGCCTGACACAGGGCATCTGGTGGGAGGCGAAGGGCAACGCAGCCGGGGGTGGTTTTGGGAGACACCCCTTTGAGAAGGGAGGGAGGCGAAAGGCAAGAGCCCACGGGAGGGGAGAGAGGCAATGACATTTTTCCACATCCACCTGTTTTGTTCCTTACGCTGGACCGTAAGTTTGGGGTCTATCCGCTTCGGTGTGTATTTGCAAAGCCCAAGAGGGGCCTGATCTGTAGCTCCGTCTCCCCCCGTGCTACCGCAATACGGACACAACCAGACAGCTGCGGTACCACCGGGGCTGCTGACCGACACCAGCTCAGGAACACGGACACATCCACCGCCAAGTCACAAACACAGGAGCACTGCTGGGACTTCAAATGCATGGAAAAACAAGATTCACTTACATGGAAAACGAGTGGCTTACACAGACGTATGTGAAAAACCAAATGCTTTAATCCATCTATCAAGAACAACAGTTCAAATTATTTCATTGGATACATTAATATTGATCCATAATTTACAGTGCTATGGACCATACACAAATTATTGCTGCAGTCAACAGCAGATGAATATCAACATTACAGTACCAAGCATCATAGCAAGAGGCAGTAATTAATGTCACTTTTTCAAGAAATATAGGTATTTATACTATTATCAACATCAGCTTCCCCCCCAGTGCATTTTATGTCAAACAACATAAATGTAAGTGCATTATTTTGTGCTTTGTGCTTTCCTTATGTACCTTCTTTTTGCTTTTACAGGTTGTAAGAGTTAAATATTGCTTTAGAGGCCAAAAGCAGTAAGGAAGAACTTCATGGTACTCTGCACGTTCCTGCTTGTTGCATGGCTTTGGCAAAGTGAGAACTGGTAGGTACCCCATCCACCCGCTCAGGAAAGCCACCGACGGCCCAATGTCACAGAAGACACCCTCATCAGACTGGGCAACGACTTCTGTCCACCTCGCTCCACCTAGTTCATGCCAAACCCTGCCTGTAATTGCTCTCTCTGTCCTCTGCCATCGTTCCCCCTGTAAAATGTCACGGCCACACGTTCACAACGCTCAAATGGGCAAAAGACATCTCCAGTTAGCACCCGCCTGGAGCTCCACGTCTCCTAGAGATGTCCCCACCGCAGTGTCAACGTGCTTCCATTCCAAGGGTGGGCAAACTCAGAGGAGGGCTGTAGCCTAAGGGAACACGGGGTGAAGAGCGAGCAGGGCACAGCCGAGTCGTACGTTACCCCAGAGCAACACAACGTACGGGGAACACGCAACACAGCTGCTGGGGCCGCAGCGACTTTTATCAAGAAATCCAGCTCTTGATGTAACGATTCTCCTTGAATCCTAACTCGTCTCCACACAGCATGTAGCCAAAAATCAAGTCATGGCTGTCAGTGAGTACCAGTGGTTTCATCTAAGCTTGAAAAATATTTATATACCACAGTCCAGACTTCAATTTCTGAATGCCCATCATGGGCATCAACCCAAACCCTTATTTAATATATTCAGTGGTTTTCAGTTACTACACTCAAGCGAGCACGCCCTGATTCTGCACAATTCTGCAGAGCTGTCCCATTTTAACGGGGAAGGGTAACGCAACCCTGTGTTACAGCTACAAGCATTTTACAGCCCTGATTTTCTTTACCTGTCACCATTACCAAATGGCAGCACCAGAAGCCTGTACCCGCATACCCGACTCGGAGCTAACTACGGCACAGCTGCCTTGCAGAGAATTTCCCTGCCGGGGGGCCGCGACGGCCGCAGCGCATCCTGCAGGCTCCCGGGTCCTGCCCTGGGCCAGAGCTTCACTACCCTAGGAAAGACACATTCCCAAAAGCTGTCTGGGGTGGGGGGGGAGAGGCATCATTATAATCTAACTCCAGCTCCTCCTTCAAAAAATAATAAAAAAAAAAAAAAAAAAAAAGCCACAACCTGGTGGTTGCATCAATACTAACACACAGCTCGCTGCTCAAGCAGAAACAGAGACAGCCGGACGCAGCCAGCCACAGCCACGGAAAAGAGCGACACGAAGGCAGACCCCCGAGTACCGTAACAGCAAGTCGCGTCCCCGCCGAGCCCCGTGCCCCTCGCCACCAGCGCCGGGAGGAGCGGGGCCGGGCAGGGGACGCTTCAAGAACCCTTCCACGGGGAAACGTTTGGGTGAAAGCTCAGCGAGCCACGCCACGGGCTATGGGAACTCCCGACGTTGTCCCCAGCTGCCCCATCGCTACCCAATTCACATTTGATTTCTGAACACTAACTGCTGCGACCAAGGTTTCCTTATGAAGCCTGCCAAACTGGCACTCAAGTCACTAACCGTTTCACTTATCCTATGTAATTTCCAGTGTAGCACAAAGGAGAATGGGAAGCTCTTGTTTTCTATACGTAGGCACCATGCTACACTTCAACATCCTATGAAACACCACCCTAAAGCTCTCTCCTATGCCACACTTCAGTCAGTGCTAGTCGAGGAAGACTACAACTAGAGTTTAAGGCACTTCATTCTGAACGAGATACGCTTGCCTGCCGCTTGCGAGTCAGCTGTAGGCTGCTATTGAGAAATCCATTCAATCCGTCTAGCTCGTAACACCACATGTCACCTCTGTAAAACACCTAGGCTTGATATAATACAAGTATAACTACCGTTATTGCATAGGACTACACTTGAGTAGATAATGCACCGAACTACTTTTACAACATTGTTGCATGTTAAAAAATAATAACATTGTTATCAAGTAACAGTTATTTGCAGATACAGTAATTTACTCTTTTTTTTTTGTTTGTTTGTTTTTTTCTTATGTCAGCCCCAGTGCTGAAATAAAACACAAAATTACTATAACGGGTATATTAACTACATAGTTATGTTTCCAAGCATATTACTACTTTTTTCTGTATCACTAAAAATAAATATGTAAGTTCAGTTTCTCTACAGAGTTGTTTTATTACCTAATCTAAATTTGTACTCTACCTTAAATGTGTTTAAAAACATTTTCAAAGTGAGACTGTAATATACAAAATATTCTCAAAATCTCTCTTAAAACACAGAACCCTGCATAAAAGCTTCCTTTCAAGTGTTTACAAAGAACGCAGAAAACTTCCAATGAGTTTTAAAAATGTCAAAAAATTGTTGCAATATTAAGAGGCAAAAATCTTACAAATGAAATACAAATATATTTAAAACAAAAAGTTGAGGATAACTAAGGAATCCATGCAAATCAAAATAAACTGTACAATGCAATTTAAAAAAAATAAAGCCAATTAGATATGTACAACATAATGTGCCCAGCTGATGTATCAATTTTTTTTGTCCAAAGAGTGTATACCAACTTACAGTGCTCCTGCTTGGTTTACTGTTGGCAAGCCATCAATGCGTGTTTCAAAACAAAATAAAAATCTAAGAGAAAAACTCGAACCATGATCAAAAGGAAAACCCAAATCAGCTCAGAGTAAAATTAAACAGCACTCTGAGAAAGAGACTTGCATCTCCCTGCAATTTTCAGCAACAGCATTTTATATCACAATCAACACAATCAGGATGTCTTAACACTTTTTTTTTTGTTTGTATTCTGAGTGGAGTAGGGTGGGTATTTTTCCCTAAACACTTGTCATGTAAAGACCAACGTTTGAGGGACACTGTATCTTTAAGGCAGCACTATTCAATTAATACAATTACAAATTGGACTTTTTTTTTTTTGGTTTCTTTACATTCTTGAACTTTACATTTTGTTTCCAAGTAAATAGGTTGCATTTACAATTCTACGATTCCCCCCCTCCCCCCCAGTAGAAACAGACTCTTCATTTGTAATTCTATTGCTTTGAGTAGATTTGACCAGTTCAAAGTTCTTGGTGAATCCAGTTCACAGATACTGTACATATGCTGTACAATATTTTGGAGGCATTGGTAGTTTTAAAATAGAATATACAAGTTTCTTCACAAAAATTCTAAAAAAAATCCTATATATATAATATATACACACACGCACACACACTGGGCTACTGATGAAGCACAAGGAAAAAAAATCAAAAAATTCTACAAAAGGTAAATTATTTAATCTACTGATCAAGAAACAAAGCAGTTTATGAAAGGTGTGCCAAGTATATGCTAACAAGCATGATCGGTGTCCTCCATGCTCACGCTGCTCCGCCTGCTACTCGTCTTCGATGCTCCAGGGGACACAGAGGAAAGTAGCGGGTCAGTTACTCCGACAGGGGAGAGGGTATCGTCCATCAAGATATCTTCCAGTTTGGATCCCATTTTTGCAGGAACGCTGTAAGTGCCAGTCGGTTCAGTCACATTTCCGAGGTTGTCACTGAAGGTGATGGTACCGTCAGTGAGATCGAGGGTGGTAGTGCAAGACAGGTCTGTGTGGTGCGGCATGATGTCTTGGTTGCAGTTGTCCAGCACAGGTTCTTGTTTGATGACCCTGTTGACCATATCAGGGGAGCAAAGGCCTGTAGACGGAACAAGGGACAGTCCGTGTGCCCGAGCTTGCATCTCAAGTTCCTGTGAAGAAGGATAAAGGACAAATTAAGAAAAAATCTGAAAGCAAAATCTGTCATCTTACGCTCTTGTGTACTGCGACTTAGTTTCCTTCTGTTGTACACAAACCGTTCCCTCCCTTTCCAGTAGCAACAAGTGCTTGCACCTTGTACAATCCTGCCCGCAGTTTTTCACCTGAACATCAGTCTCTTGTAGAGGTGGGTGAACACCACCCCACACAGGTCCTCCACACCTCTCCTCAGGACCTACACCAGAGCCAAAACCCAGCGCCCTGCAGAACAGACACATTTCCCCTTGGGCCTCTTCCCAAACCAGTGCCACAGTAGGCAAGTTTGGCATCAGGTCAGGTGAGGAAAGCATTTAAAAGTTGGGGGGGGGGGGTGAAATAGCAGAAGCGTAGGCTTAGTACTTTTTAAAAAGTCATATGTGAAGGCATAGCATGTCTATATGATGCTTGTCATTTCCTGCCGAGACACTGGAAGGGACATTTCTCATTCTACAAGTCCAGTAGAGCTGGCAGTAAAGAGGTCAGCCGAAACTGAGCAACACTGTTCCTGCACTGAAATATTAGAGGCAAAGTCAGAGCCAGGATTCTTCGAATCTTCATGGAAAGTTTAAGTCCCACCTTCACATTTAATCATATAGATGCACTTGACTGAAAATAGATAATAGAAGAATTCACTTAAATGCTCTTTCTCAAATGCAGCAGTCAGAGAGATGTTTTGCTTCTACTTATGCATTATGTTAGGCAATCACAATCACTGCTGTGATTGTACTGTTTCTGGATATTCCTGTCACTGAGGTTGATTAACAGGCCTTTTTCCATTTTCAAGCTAAGACAACAAGCTTGTAATGGCATACTGCAAGATCAATGGAGAAGGTGGAACAAAGAAGCACTTATTCCATCAGCTAATGTGCCAAAATCAGGAGTTTCTCTTACTCTGTGCTTAATCAGAATCAACGCAAAAAGGGAAAAAAAAAAAAAAAAAAGACTTTAGGTTATTTGCAGCCAGTTGTATTGCCCATTATTCAAGGGTCTGTTTTTTACGTTTTTTTGATTGAAGAAGGAGCCAGAGCAGATGGATAATGCAAAGGAAGATGAAAGATGCTTAAAAAGTGATCTGACTTAACTTTGCAATACCACTCCTTGATGTTGCTCCACAGAAGGGTTGCACATCTTTATCATCTCACTCTAGCAAACATTGCCCAACAAAGCACAAAAACTGCGCTGAAGCTCAACCCAGCCTGTTCTATTTTAAAGCTGTTTACTGCCACACTTGACTCTCAGGTATTTCTAGCTTCATTATCTACTTTGTGGATTAGCCGTGCTGTGGTTCAGGGGTCTCCTGACACAGCAGCAAGCCTGGCACGCTGCAGCCTGCATGCAGAGTTCAGCTGTTCACGCTGCAGGTGAGTAGCAACACCAGAGTATCTGGGACACCTCCATCTCTGTGTTAGGTGTTCTTACACCCAATTCTAGATACGCTTCTTTAATTACCCTTTTATGAAGAGGCGCGGATAGCCAGCTATCTTTGCCCACCTGGAGAACATGGTTGACAACAAAAGCTGTATAGGGTGCAAGGGTAGGGTTTCCTATCCAGCTTGAGGTGAAAGCAAAGGAATTAATTAGAGAAACTGAGTTCTCGCCCCAAATCTCTGTGTAATATAAGCTATTGGAAACCTGGGTGAATCTAACAAGGCAACAACCCACAGAGAAAGCATATTCATGCCACCTACTGCTTTTCAGTGTTGAACAGGAGAACTCTTTTACAGCCCTACAGACTTCAAGGAACAAGGAAGACGACAAACCATAGCTCCTCGGACAAAAAAAAGCAGCTCAACATCCCTAGCTCTTGGCTGTCTTGCTGCAAAAACTCTTGGAGCCCTCACATTAGGTGTGCTTCTCTGCAACTGCTCTCAGACAAGCCAGGCAGCTTCAACATTAAATACAGCTGCCAGACCCCAAGATACCTATGGGGAACTCAAGATACAGTGCTGCAGCATCTGTCACCAATACTGCCCTCCCTGCCCATTTTGTCCTGCAAGCAGTATTTACCCTCCACCAGAAAGCAGATGACAGATTCCTGCAGAGCATCAGGGAGAGGCTGATCAAGAGAAGAAATAAAAGATCAGATGTAAAAGACCGCAATCTGCAGAGCTTTTCTGACAGATAGGGCCTAGATTGGTCCCCAAATAGTTTAGAAAATCCACAAGCAAAACAAAAAGATTTCATTTATTGCCATTTGTCCGAAACAGCTTCAGAAGAAAAGAAAAAAAGCACTAAAGCTACAGGTCAAAAAACCTCCACAAACAAGACAACTAAAGTGAACATACTCCCAAACAGCTGAACTGAATTTCATCACTATCAACAAATAGATGATAAATGAAGTCCCAATTTCTTAGGTCTGGCACCCAGAAAAAAATATTACCATACAAACCTTTTTTGTAGGATGGTTTGCAACTTATGTTGGCCATGGTAGACCAAAAATAGACCAGCCCTAATTGCCTTACTAGAGCACTGGGACTTTATTTTATATTTTTTTTAAACTAGTGTATCTTGGGTTTTTTTCTGGAAACATCTCTGCAGACATCTCAGCATTGATCACCATTATTTAAAATGATGGTTCCTTCCAACTCATATTTCTACAAACCAGCCTCAGTTACCATTATTTGCAGCCAAACACTGCAACAGCAAGAGCACTTGCAGCTTATTTATCAGCAAACCTGTATTCTGAGCAGCAGGTGCCTGTTGGCATGTTCCAACTTCTTCTGTCTGTTCTCAAGCTCCTTCGTGCGCTGCTGTTCTCTTTGCAGCTTACGGATGTAGTCCACCGAGGCTTTTAGAATCGTTCCCTTATTCCAGCGCATATCCCTTTGAAATCAATAAAAAAGGAAGAGTTAAGGCTCTCGGGGAGGCTTTATGTTACAGTCATTACCTTCACATCAGCAGCTATGATTACACCTCACATATACGTAACACCTGGCTAGTATTTATTCCAAGTTCATGCCTACAGAAGGCATTCGAAATGCACTAGAGGGGGCCAGAGCACAGCTATTGTGAAGCAGGCTGCCCCAGCCCCGGCCCAGCCGAAGGCACAGAGCCCAGGCGCTGCCTTGCAGCCCCCCCAGGCTCCCCAAAGCCCCCCCCGGGCCAAGCCCCTGCCTTCTGCCCAGTTTGGGACCAGTTCTGCGCAAGAGCCACTGAAGACCTGGGGGCTCCTTTCGTTGCCTTAGGGCAAGGCTGCAAGACAACAACGAAACCCCACAAGACTCTTTCTCGAAACGTGGCATGGTTTGCTAGCTGGGTGATGCCCGATTTTGGCTGGGGAATTAAAAGGATCATATATGTCCTGGTGCTTCTGTGGGAGAAAGACCTGAGGTTCTTTAGCTCCCAAGAAGCAGCAAGCAATAGCCCTCCTGGTGGCACTGTATCGCAGCTGTGTTACGGTAGGAAGAGAAGAGCCCAATACAGCAGCATATTCAAGTACTTTAAACCCTGGATAAAACACAAATGCCGCGTTGCAGCCTAGAGGTGACGGTTCTTCAGTCAGGCAGTTACATGGCTCCCATACTGCTTCTCCCACACTATTCCTCCCACACCCGCTTTAGAGAGAGAGGCTGCCTGCATCATCTTCTCCCCCACATCATCTTACTTTGTTTAAATTTAAAAGACAAAAGTTTACTGCAGACCATCAGACCAGAGATCCACCTGTCCCATAGGTTGATACTGCGCAATATTGTCTTGCTTGCCTTAGAGGAAGCTGAAGAGCCTCTCTGAAGAGTAGCTATAAGTTGCTCCATGAGCATCTGCCTTAAAATAATGGAAACTCTCCCCAAAAGTGTCACAGGGCATTGATTCAGATTTAAGTGACACTTTCAAGCTCCAGAGCAAGGGAGGGTCCTTGCTACTGAATCAGCATTGGGAAAGTGTTAAGACAAGTTAGTAGCAATGAAGTTACCTAAAAGAACTACTGGGAAATAACCAGAAACACTGGCGAATTATCAGTGAAGTCACACAGCTATGTTCTTTATTTTGCCGCTTTTTTCTTGGTGGGAAGGGGAATATGATGGCTTCCCTGATTAACTGCCCTCCATTTTCACAGAAAGAGGGATTAGTTCTGTCTTGCCAAGCTATGACATCTAATAAATTAAAAGAATCATTTAGCAAGACAAGCAGCCAGGCAGCCAGCTAAGCAGCGAGACTAGACAAAGGTTTCACATCCTGACAACTCAACCTCTGGTAGGGCAGTCATTCCTAGCATCAACCCCAACCCTGCCGGGTGCTGAGCTGCTGCACAATGGTACGGTGACTGTTTTGTGACAAAAATCAACAAATTAATGTAACTTCAGCAAGTTCCAAAAGGGAAAAAAATAACTCCCAAAACAATCTTCAAAAAACATAATGGAACCTTCATGTATTTCTACACTCAGGGAGTGCCAAGATCATACAACAAAACTCAGGATTTTTTTTTTTTTTTGTAAATTCTTTTTCTCCCCTAAGTTTCTTTTTTGTTTTTGTTTTTTCTTAAACACCTCCCTCCCAGTCTCCTTGGGCACATTATACTTACGGGTCATTTGACTTGGGTATCAAAGTGCCTAGTTCTTTTATACGATCATTAATATTAAATCTTCTTCTTCGTTCAACTTCAGGAAAAACAACACAAATGTTACAAGTAATATTCACACTTAATTACAATATACAAAGTGTTTCATCAAAGATTTCTTTAAGCACCTTTAAAATGTTCATCTGAAGCTTAAAATCCAGTAACAGAGCAATTTATTTTGCTCTCCTACATATGGATGCACTAAGACAGAAGTTCTGTCTATACTGTAAAAATGTGGGACTGTAGAAGTGGCAGAGTTAAACTGAGACACTAAAAACCAGGATGGCTGCATTAGCATAGGACTCAGCTGAGAAGCAAATGTTTTCCTAGGGAAAAGCATCACAGACAAATTCAGAGACAAAAACTTACATGCTCAAGGAAATCCCAAAGCAGGAAAAGGGACAAAATGTATAGGCTCTTTTTTAAAAATACTCTTCCAGATGCAACATTTTGAGGATCCAAAAGTTAAATACCAATTTTCCTGCATTAGCTTTTCATGCTATGAAAAAGGCTTCTGAATAGCTCAAGGCATGAAACAGTTCCTTTCTTCTAGTAATAAAAAGTATAAAAGGACAACTTAAGGATCCTTTAAGTCACAAGATGCTCATTATTTAAAATGGTTTTTTCCCAACTTGGAAATAAGTGTTCCCTTCAAAACCAGGATTTTTAAAATTGCCACACTGAGGGGTGCACACTGATGTTTAAAGTCACAAATTGACCACATATCCAAGATTTTAGATTAGTTTAACAAAGGGAAAAAAAAAAAAAAAGCAAAATTGTGCAAGGTGGATTTGTTCAAAGCAGCTGTATCAAATGTTGTTCCCAGTAATTCCACTGATAACAACCACCTGTTCACTTGGTTTATTAAAAAAATAGCTTTTAAAATTCAATAGTAGATTTAAGCATACATTTCACAAGAATTCAAGATATTTCATCTATGGGCATAACATAATGAACTGGTACTATATACTACATGCAGTGTCTTGTTCAGATTTAAAACAGCAGCATTCAAATGTTTAATGCGTAAAATCATTACTAGAATTGGTGCAAAATGCGAAGAACCAAAACTTACTCAAGTTGTGATTGTCTTTCTTTTGCCTCTCCTTAGCCAATGCTCTCGCTTCTGACTCTGTAGGAAAAATACATGCTGTGCATGTGAATGAAGTAATTAGAATTCAAGCAATTCAAACACAACATTTCAGTCTGTGAAACATTTGCACAGGAAGCCTGATTGATATTTGTCAAAGCAATTATTACACTCATTCCAAGGGGTGAGAAGGGCCTGTACAGTAAGCTGTGATTGCCAAAACACAGCGCTGGTGTTGAACTTCACTCCTGCACCTGCAGAGCACCTCTACCCACACTTCCCATACCGACTTCCACGACGAGAACGTTTCCCACGGAGGCCCTGACTCAGCAAGGTATTTGAGGACAACAAACTGCTGAAATCCAACATACCTTCTCCTACGTTTACGTACAGCCGGCACACTTACGTACCACACAGAAGCTGAACCAGAGGAACAGCATGCTTATTGCATTGCTACCTGCACAGGATGTGAAGCAGCCAGGAGTCAGAGGCTCTGCTCACTGGAATTAAGGCTACATCCTTCTGTGGCACGTGCATGCACATCACCACAAGACACAAGACGTAACTTAAGCGACCTATTAAAAATACTGTATTTTCCAACTATGCTAACTGTTCTCATTATATGAAAAAAAAAGATGAAAAATTCAACACCTTTATTAGCAATAATGTTAGAAAACAATGGTCCTTGCTTCAGGAAAAGCAAAAAGAAAAGTAATGATAACCATGCTGCACACTCATTGTCTCCCCAATTCAGAAGTGCTCTTTACCTTGCTCCACATGTTTATTATCAGACTTCAGCATGCAATAGTACAGGCAAAAACATAATTAAATTTGTTATTTTCAGTTCTCATTTGATCTTACATTTCTCAAGCAATTTTAAGTATTTTCATCTTTGCTCTCCGTGTTTTAATTTTTCAAAAAGGTGAGGTCATTAATCCTTGCCCTGTTGCATTTAAATCTCAAAACCACCAAGCATTTAGTTTCACAGTTAAGTCAGTGAGGAGGAATGAGTGTATGATCTATTATCACACATTCCATTACGGAAACAAAACCCCTCACTGACTCCAACAAGTTTCTTTCCTGTATTATTTTATTGTCAAAGAACATGGATTATGTCCCACACAATTCAAAATAACAGCTGATAAGGGTTTCCCTTGGAGTACTGGAAGCTTACTACTTCATTGCTTAGAATACAGAGCTACCCGAACATTATACGCAGTATAACAAGACATATCCTTTTCTATGTTAGGCTCCCAAAGGATCCCCCCCAAAAGTGTGAAAGATAGTTGCATGTCTTAATGAAATTTGGGCTTAATCTGACATTGCCTTATGAAACAGATATGAGGTTTGAAAGGCCAAAACTGATAGAAACTGCACTCCTGGGTGAGCAGGATTCCCATTAAATGCTTCAGTAACTACAGCTGAGAACTCACAACCATCATCAAGATCAGACACTGGGGATAACAGATTCGATTGGGGGGGGGGGGGGGGGTGTTCTTCATCATTTTGATATTTATACAGCAAGATGAAGAAAAGTTTCTGACAAATGCTAGATTTAAATATTGCAAGCTCTCTCCAGCCTAGCTCCAACATCAAAATCAGGAAGTGGAGAACCAAAAGACTCCTGCCTGCAATAACACGCTGATTTTAAAATCACTGGCTGTCAGAAAACACCATCAATAGCGCTTTCTGCACAAAGGCTTGGCCAGATCAGTGTCAAAGTGACACTGTTAAATTTGAGTTTAATTCCTAAACATCTCCTAAATAAAATGCAATCTGGTAGTGTATATTTTGAACAGAAAAAGCACTCACCTGATTTTTTTTTTTCTCTGCACAGGTGAATATAACATATAGACATTTAACTTAGTTCAGGTCTACTCTGATGTACTGAGGACTTCCATAAGACCACTTCACTCACTGATTTCCCCTGTCTTTCTGCCTTCTTTGCCTTAAGTCTTACACAACCATCTACAGTGAATCCACCAGCCTGAGCATCTGACAAGTTGGATGTTTAGTTTGCAGTCTACAGCCAGCTTTACCCTTCTATAACTGGGGCAATGAAACTGTCTGTAATGCAGGACTTTGAGTAGTTCTCATCCCCTCCCACCCTCCTCTTAACACAGTTCCATTGCTATACAAGCTTTTCTTTTTCTAGCAGCCACAATTCATTGTGCAGTTTCTGTGTCTTCATTTGGTGCTGAACTCAAATTTTGTGCAGTCATCTAAATGCAAATATCCACCAGCTCAGAGATGCGGCATTTCCTCCTGAGAAGCTGACTCCTGGGCTATTAAAACTGCTCTACTTAAACTAATTCTTGCCCAGAACCTGCTTTGCAACTGAGTCAGCCTGGGAGTTTTCACAACATAAACCCAGAAAGACGACAGACAAGAAACTATGCCTCTACCATACTGCATACCGTATGACTCGCTGTTGGGCTTAAGAACAGCCATTTCTGGGTATTAAGATGATTTTGTCATCGGTTCTAGAATGGATCTCCATTTGTTCATCCTGCGGACAAGCTTGCCTTGTATACCGTAACCTACCTGTGGTTATATCCTTTCATGTGAAGCGAAACAGCAAAAATAAAACATGCTTGAGAATACAAAACTTACTTCTTCCTTGAAACTATTTAGCTTCTGTACACATGTGCTTGAGAAAAAGAGACTTTTAATGTCCCCCTTCCCTCCCCCTGCCTCTGATGGCTTATTCAGAGCCCTGCTGGAGGACCCGACAGGACAAGAAATATACAGGACGCTTCATTTTCATCTTAAGACATCCATATTCTCTCTCTTGAGAGCCTAATTTTACATTTTATAGCATCTAGGTGTCCAGATTTCATATTACAACAGGCTATTTGTTCATTACTGCCCTCCCCTAGTAGAGTAAAGCCTCAACATGTAGCATTCCTTGATGTGAATCCCACAGAGACTCCAGATGTGAAGTTTGGTGTTGACAGAGCAAACAAGAAGCCCAAACTAGAAAATAGGTCTGCAACAGATGCATGGAAGTTTCCTGTGACACAATGCTTTCAATGTGCATATTTGACTATAACAACTAGGGACTTTATCATAACTTGTCACAGTGACCGCACACATACCCACACAACTGCACTGCAGGCTAATACATCTGCTAAAAAATGGTCCACAAAGCAAAAAGTAACTATTCATCCATACATTCTTTCTCGTAACAGAAATTATACCCGATATCACCTATTCAGGTGAAACAAACTATACAATTGTATTCTTGCTCCAAGGTGGTATTTTAGACATATTTACCTGTGAGCTCCCTTTTTATATTAGGAAGATTAGCTGGACATGAGTTGCTGATGTTTAGTCCTGGAGGAGGCATGCTTTGGTTGCCATAAAGGTCAATCAAATTGCCAGACACAGGCAACTGGAAAAGATAAGGAAAAGGATCATTTGGTTTGTCCTTATGAAAGGCTTTGTACAGAAGAACAGAGTTAGGATCTGCTAAGAAATCTGTGCTCTTTTCCATGCGCAAACAGAACATGCATGAAGGTCAGCAGAAGTCACAGATATGCACAGGCCTGAGAGGAATAAAACACCTACATTGGGAAAATTCTGTCTTCTCTCCTCAAGAATATGCAGGCAGAGAATATGCAGAAGAGGTAACGTGCTGACAATTGCAGTATTGTTGCTCCTTGGTTTTCAGTGAAACTATTACATCTGTACCCCCATCGCTTCTCTTACTCAAAACATCTGAAAGAGCCTACAGAACTCTCCTGGAGGAAGCCCCTCTTTTTTCAGGAATACATGAGTGAAAGTACTTCGCAAGTTGTCACATGGCTGAGGAAGAACACTGTATTAATCAATCGCATTTTTCATGTGATTTGAAAGCTACCTACACAGAAAACATTTAAGTTTCCTTTAACTTGGTTTTCGCCTTATGTAACAAGAACACGCATCAGTAGGAGGAAGATTATTTTTACATTAAGTTTCCTCAATTACTTGTTCATTCTGCTATTCTTATTTAGGTATGTTTAAGAAAGGAGATCTATAGAGAAATAGGATAGTATTTCAACAAGACTTATCAAAGCTATCCCCCTTTAAATTGAAATGTATTTAAAGAAGTTTACGTTTACCCTGAGTGGATTATTTTACCCATCTCTTTTTTGTTTTCAAACTAGGTTTTGAAAAAGACAGGTACAAAACACTTTGATATCTTATCTGACTGGCAATACTTCTTATCATTGCTGCAAAGAAAACCAATCCCCGCAAGACACTGATCCTGCAGTGATTAGAGTAAGTATTAACTTTACACCGGTGTAATTAGTGCTGCTGAAAACAATGGAGTGAGTCACAGCCTGGACTACTGAACTCCTACTGATGGTCCTTGCCAGACTGAGACTTAAGAAAATTTCTCCATCTGGAGCTACCATAAGAAGCAAAGTTGATATGCATCCATTAAAGTACCACCAGCTAGAAGCCATGCTGATACTTGTCTTGAACAGACAGTGGCCAACAACAAAAACAAAGTCGCCTGACTCAATCTTTTAAGTGACAGAGGAAAAATATAACTGAATTCTCACCAAGATTCAGTCTTACAATTCCTCATCCGCCCCTTAGCTCCTGACTGCGATATAAAAATGAAAAAAAAAAGAAAAAAAAAAAGGACCGTCTATAATAAAGCTAAGGTCACAGCTGTCCATCACAGACTATGGTCCTAGTTGTGACCTACCCGCATTAATGTCAGGGTGACCACTCGCTCTCACTGCTCTACAAGGCTGACCCTTGTATCTTTTGGCCCCTCAAATGTATCCATGACATAGGCACAGCAATAGCGTCATACGCCCTTCTGACTTGGATGTGCTTTTTCTATTCATGCTCCTATGCATGGGGAGAGCACAAAGACCTTGTTTGTAGCCCAGGGACTTGAAGTTCAAAACCAGACATGTGAAATCTAATTAGGAATTTTGGGGCAGGAGGGGGGAAATACATTTTTTTTTTCAGAAATCTAGAAGCTAGCATCTCAAAGCCTGGGTACAGCAGCTAGTTTATAATGAAACATGGAGAACAGTTAAAGTCACCAAGCTGCTTGCCTTACTGCAAGATGGACCTGGCTTGTTACAACAAGTTTGTGATATTTTTTTTATCACCTCCCCCCCCTAAGGTGTAAACACTGTGCCAGATTTTCTGTGTAAATAAACAGGACCTGTGTAAGCAATCACCACAGAAGGGGACAGTAACACAGGCAGCAGCTGCTGAACATGCACACTGAAGTCCTGCAGAAGTTGCAAGCACCAGAGGAACCCAACTAAGAGCTGTGCAACATCCAAAGCACAAGCACTGCTGATGCAGCATCAGCTAAACAAAGGAAGATGAAGGGAGAAATCTGCACAGCTGCTAAACTTTGCAGGTTTGCATGTACACATGAATGCTATATCAAGGAAATCTGTATTAAAGGTCGATGCCAACAGCCTCAGTTTAAATCAGTGATCCATAAGCAAAGAGACTGATTGGCTTCTTTCTTTGACTACTTTTCCCAGCAAGCTGAACTCCACAGGTCAAAGCTTCAGTTTTAACTTTTTACTATGAGTGTGACTACATGTATGGTCCACACTCACACTCAGTATGAGCCTCTGAGAAGCCTCTTCTCCAGAATGGCTGCAAGTCACATCTTTGGGACTAACTTTATACAATTCACTTCAAATGAAAAATACAAAGTGCATACAACACTTCAGCTCATCTCACATGGCTAAAATACCTGCAGTTAAAGATAAGTTAAAATTGAGGCACATCCTCTGTTCACAATTATATTCCAGGTCCCAGACAGATAAAATAGTTGACTTGTAAGTTAAGACCAATAATCATTAGTGCAGAGTTTAGGGAACTGCAAAGGGGAGGAGACCCCTATATGCTGAGGGCATTGGTTTGAGATAGACAAGTCAGCAGTGCTGTGAGCACACAAAAGCAGCCACTAGGCTGAAAAGGGGCAAAAAAACCCCAAACCAAAACCAGAAGGGGCTTATAATGGACACAATGCAACACCACCTAGGCATCTAATTCAAATGCTTCCTGTTGGAAGAAACTAGGAAAAATTAAACATTGTTTGCAAACATTTCAGCTCTAATCTACTAAGATAGTCAACTTTCATGCCTTTCCCCAAGTACAAAGAGATGGGAAAACGTTCAAAACTCCCACAGCCATTTCATTGGGAAGATGGAGTCTCAAAACTTTGAGAAAGACAAGGAATTTTCTGGTGCTGAGGCTCCTTCCCTGTCTTCTTCAAACTCTAGCATGTTTCCAGCCTAAACATGCTTTCCTTAAGGCTTTCTTAGCTACTTCTGGCTAAGAAGAAATTTAAACACAGCGTCAGTCAGATCATCTACCTTTACTCTCCCAAAAAGTAAATGCAGGAAGAGTGACTTATGCCAGGCTTAGCCTGTTATCTCGATTGAAATAGCATGGTCTAAAATGCCTTCATTTGTAAGATTTCATATTTCTAGGCCTTGGCTTCACAAGGTGCACAAACATACCAAGAAAAACAAATTTCAGCCTTCCTATCACTTTGCATCCACTTTTTTTTCCTTTTTTTTTTTAATAACTGCTTTTATAGAACAGAAATATCAAATATGGTTATTATTTCTGCAGATTCATCACAGTGTACATTCAGGAGAGTCTGAGGCTTTCCTTTCTCCTCCACTACTCCAACAAAACAAGCACCCACATTCAGGTCATTGAGGCTCTGTATAAAATCACTGAGACATCAGCTGGGTGATCAACAATGCTGCTTCGAAGGTATCAGTACACACTGGAATGGATTCTGCTCCCCAGCTCATGCAGCCTGCAATGTATTATTGTGTTGTTCCCTCACCTACAAGCACATGCTCAGCAACAGTCCCTGAAATAAGACTCCTCTCTACTTCTGGAGTTTAACTTCCACAGGAAAGTCACATTTAGAAGTGGAGCTGCACGTACTCACATAGACTCTTGCTAGAATTGATTAGTTGGATGAATTAGTTGACATCTCAACTTGGCATACAAGAGTCTTTACACAGTACCTAGCAATTCAATTACTAGGTCACATCTATGCAGAAAACCCTCTTGGCAAACTAGTGACCATTTTGTGATACTTTTCACCACAGAAGCAAAGCCAGTTAACTTGTGACCCAATACCAAAGTTTACAAACACTTCCACGAGCAGTTGATTGCAATGAGCCCTTTTCAATTAAGAGGTACTTGGAAACTTCCCTTAGCTCCCTCTACACAGAAATCTCTGCTTTTGCTTATCAATTAAGTACTGTTACCAAATGTAACAAACTGGTCCTTTTGTTCTTTGTTGGTTATGGAACAATAGCAGCCTTTGTCATAGTCTCAGCACAGCTATTTATAGGTTGCCTCTCTTTAGAGACCATTTCCTCTCTTGATTTCTTCCACCGCTACTTAGCTCAGTCTACAGACATTAATTCCTTATTAGTAAAATGTTGTGTGTTTTAAGAGCTAAATCGTGTTCCATAAGAAACCTGTCTGTTACACCAGGTTAATGTTTTCCCCTAAACCAACTGTTGGGAAACATGGTTCAATTTCCATCTCTTCAGGATTGGTATGAGGTTAATTCAGAGACTGAAACGTGCTTTTTGTCTCCAGCAATTTAAGTGTACTGGTAACGAAGTCTTAATTCTACTATTTCTTTATGTTACAGACTTCATCACATACAGTGGGCAATTTTTGAAATTTCATGGCAAATGTGGATCAGGCAGTCTTTACAAGGCTTAGTGTCACACAGAAAGCAGGAGGGATACAGACTACCCTAAATATTGACTATATGGACTCCTTGCACCACAAGAGTGCAGAGTACCATTATGTCCTTGCCTGGAAACAAAGAGCCACTGCTGGGGTAACTGTGAAATAAGAGAGGAAGAAAAGTACAAAGAAATCCAAGTCCCCTCTAATTTAATGGGTCCCAATCCAATGGAACTTCAGAGAAAGGACTCCAGAAGAACCAGATCCCTCAATAAAAAAAAAAAAAAATTAAAAAAAGAAAGAAAAAAAGAGAGTAACTATCTTGAAAACTATCTTTTTCACAGGTTTTTAAGTTTTCCTCTCCAATTCCAGGGCAGATGCACTTTTGAAGTCATCATACATTAAAGGAAAATTTATTTGTTCTGGTAGGACTCTGCAGTTATTTCTCAGTCTACTCAAAGAGCACTATTTAGCAAGGGATGCTGGTGGGCCGTTTCCTGCAGCACGCACCACGTCTCCAAGAGGGCTGTGGGAATCTGTGGGAGCGTCGGACTAGGTTAACACGACATCAGATGAGTACTGTCAGCAAATGTAAACCTATGCTACAAAATTGATGCTATGTGGTAAGCTGTAAATTTTGGCACTAGATAAAAAAAGAAACAGACGCCAGCCCTGGCAGACATCTACTCAGCCAGATCTAACAGCACTTAAACCTAAGGCAAAAAATTCACTGGAGCTACCCTCCACAAAAGATCAAAATAAGATTATGCCAGAAGTACGATTATATTAATGCTCGCAGCAATGTGAACCAGCAACCAGAAACAGCAACTCAGAGGTAACCTGCTCCTTCCCTCCCTCACCGACTTTCGCACCTCTGTGTTTTTGTCTTCTGTCACAGGCTTCCTATGTCCCCTTCTCCCGTTCAGTTTTTAAGTTTCTTTATTCCTTCCCCTTTTGTTTGTTTCAAAGGTTGGTTTTTAAATTATGTTTTTTCTCCCCCTAAATTTTGTAACATCTTTGCTGTCATATAGCTAGGGCCTTCTCTCCATTTGAAATCAGGTTAAGCTAAAGCTATGATGTTAGAGCTAACAGATAAACTAGAGTGTCTCTGGATAGGGATGCTAACATGTGCTTAAGCATGGTGTACAGTTTCTTACTTGAACGTGGTAAGATACAGGAACCTGGGGTGCCAGAGGTTTCTTCTAGGCTTTCCAAAGCCAAGTATAATGACCATGGCGATTTTAAATATGAATGGGTATGAGCTCACTCTGGTTAGCCTAGTTCACTCCTCTGTTACAATCCTCTCAGTGACTAACCGACTTTGAAATAAGAAAAGCAAAATTGTCCCTTGTATTGCCTCAACCTGACTCCAGCTTGTGTTTTTAAACCCACATTTTTCATAGCAAGTGTATACCTTCAGCTCTTCAAAGAAAAACTAATTACACTTTATGGGACAATACAATAACTACTGAATTGCTTGGAAAAAACCACATGCTACAGTTTTGCATTCTCTCAAGGAAAGAGAATCAGACTTAACAGGGAAACCAGAAGGAAAGGACCATTGTACCGTATTTGCCATTTGCAGGGCTGGGTCCATCAAGCCAAGGATTTCTTCATTGTAACTTGACTCCAGACTAATTATGTCATCGATCACATCATCCATCTGCAGCAGAAAAGGTGGACAAAGAAAAACGAAGCAGTTACCAAAACCACTAGGATACAGAGGCCTGGCAAAGCACTCCAGCCACACACTGGCTCTCTGCAGCGCAGGCCCAAGCAGAGGTGCCTGTGCACTTCTGCCACGCACCACATCCAATCCCTCAGCCCTGACTCCTGCTATTCAGCCAGGACATTCAGGTCATGAGAAAGCTGAGGCTTCGTGGTCTAACCCACTCCTCCCACCAGCAGTTACCCTGCCCATGGACACACTCTTCCTCCCAGGTACGGCGGAGGAGATAGCTCCCCATAAAACGAGCCACGCTAAAGATGTGAAACCCTCTCCCCTGTGCAGCACTGCCTGCCTACCCTCCACCGCCTTCCTCTAGTTGTGGGGTCAAAACCTGCGTACAGACAGTAATGCCCAAGCCCCTGACACCCGCAGGGGAAGGAGAGGGAACAAAGGCTTGCTGCTGGGCGACAGGCTGCCCGCCACGGACAACAAAATCCGAAGGATCCATGTCCCTCATACCGAAGGAAGCACCACCCAAGAGCAGCTGGGAGATGATTTTAGTCGGATGCAAGCAATCTTCTTTCTGGGGCTGGGCTGGAAAGTGCCTTTGTAAGCTCCTGCACGGGCAGGTGAAACCCGTGCAGGTGCTCCAAACTGTCCTGCAGGATTGACTGTTTCCTTTTTGCTCACTATAAAAAAGGAGCTTAAATGACAGTCATCTAAAAAATCAATGCATAACGCTGATGGTAGAAATAGTACTATATGGGATTTTTATATCAGCTCCAGAAAGTGTGATCAGAACCAATTACACTGACTGCAAGTGAGGGCAAGAAAGGAACTAAGAGTTACAGCCCATATCCAAAGTCTCATTACTAGAAGTAAAAAACCCTTAGCTGAAAAAACAAAACAAACCAAAAACCAAACCAAACCAAATCAAAATAAAATAAAATAGGATGACTACTGAGGACAAATTACCATGGATGGATTAAAACCTTCTCTCATTTTTTTAAACGCAACTGTGATCTGCATAGAAATGTGGTCTTAGAATCTATCAGGACAAGAACACATACATGCAGTCTTGAGAAGACTGCATTAGAAAAGATTTCCTGAAGTGAGACCTTAAAGCATGGTTGATACGTTCTTCTGCTATAGCATTACAGTGCTAGAAAAGCACTAGCCTTCTTTGGGTGTCTTAATGCACTTTTGACATCAATGCTAATAAACATTGTTTTGTTCCTTAAATACATCTTATATTCAGCTTCTTAAAGACACTATGGGGCAAGTTTATTCTTCAACATAACTTCAAAGAAACATGCTCATTAGAAAGGGGACCTGTGCTCCAACTCCTGTGTCATCCAGTACCTGCATGCATGATGCTCGTGAGTGTGTATTCAGAGCCGGGCACTCACTCTCAACCCTGCTTTGCTCTTCAAATTTATAAAATCCCTGCAGAAATAAAAAGGAAAAAAAGAAGGGGAAAAAAAAAAAAAAAGAAAAAGCAAAGCATGGATCTGAGTTCATGGCACAGTCTCCGTCCCCAAAAGAGCACGATTGAAACAGTGTCATGCACACATGTGCCTGATGACACAGCAAAGTGAAGCTATAAATATCTTGAGGAAAAAAAAGATTTGGGTACAACTGGGATGATAGGGTGGAACTATTTGATTTTCTTTTCTTTTGAAGCTATGGAGCACAAGTAATTTCTCTTGCATCTACAAAACATGTTCTGTAATAACTGTTTCTCAAAGTTGCATAACGTTTTCCTCACAGAGTGCATCTGTATTAAAAATCTGGCACAAAGGCTTGAGGGGGGAGGATGAGAGGACACGAGGAGCTCTACAATTGTCTTCTATTTGTCAAGTTACAAAATTATTGACGTGATTCTTGCACTCGTTAATAACTTTCAAACATCTTCCTTCAGCATGTGAGCACACGTGTCACATCCAACTAAGTTTTTGCCAGCAAAGATTAAGACAAGGTTGCAAAGGACTTCTAGGCATAGGCTAGTGAAGTCTTTTATTTGCAGCACTGAGCTCATCATGAAACAGCAAACAGTAACATTTTAGGGTATATTAGCTGGGATAATCTGGCCTTCCAGCTAACCAAGAGACTTGCTCAAATTTTACTGTAAAAATATGTAAAATAGCTCAAAAAGCTTTGTGTTTTTCAGTTATTTTTGCTATGCTCTTGGCTCTTTCTACACTGAATGAGCCATAAATAACATTATTGCAGAAAGCTACAGCTTACAAAACTGCTTTGTATTCTCCAAAGGTCAATTATTCACTGTGCGCATCAAGCAAGGGGGAGGAAAAAAAAAAAAAAGTAGTTTTAATAACTAGCTAAAATAGTTGAAAAAGAGGAAGTTAGACGGACACAGGTTTTTTGCCAAAATGTTCTATGCAAATACATATTCATCAGGCAGACACAGAGACAGTGGTCGCATTTTCAAAGTGAACAGTTCAGAAAAGAAGATAAACATAACATCTTAACATGATCAAATACGGTTTAAAACAGAAAGCAAGCAGACTGCAATTCCATTTTACTGAAAAATATGCAGGGTGAGAGTGTATTACCTCTTTTTCACAGTTGGAGTTAAGGGTAAGCATAGCCATTGGACTGTTGGGCGCGCTGCTTCCAGTTCCAGGCGGCATGACATGATCACCGGGCTGGTTTGGACATGGCAAGCTCAGGGCTTGGTTGGCATGTTTATTTGCTAGAGTGGTAGAGAGGTACTGCTTTACCTGCTGCCGCTGGGCTTGCTGAATATGGTACTTGGTTGGATTCTCAAGGTGAGTCTGCACCTGTATGACACAATTTTAAAAGTACTTTATTGTTTTACAACATCATTATACGTGCTATTGATTTGAGCTATACATTTGTGACATATATACCAGCTAAGCATTTCACTTAAAAGTACAAACCTGTACGTCCCCAAGGAAGTCAGCAGCGCTTCACTAATTCACACTTGGTGGCAAGAAATCAGTTTATGAGCTAGTGTTTCAATAACCGACTTATTAATGGTAAACCAAGAAGTTCCACTTATTTTTCTACAATGTGAGATTTTCACTTAAAGCCAACGCTCAGGTTTTCCAGTTTATACAGATACTCCAGAACAGACGGTTCTCCATTCAGACCTTCAGCTACACAACATTTAGTTTTCACTAAAATATGGAGAAACAAGTTGCACTGCGGCACTCATTTTACTTGTTTGTAGCTACCAGTTAAAACCAAATAGTATGGATTGCTATCCTTTATCAGATGTCAAGTAATGGAGAGATCAAAAGGTTTGTTGGTTTTTGTTTTGTTTTTTTTTGAAAGTAACACACTGGTTAAAAAAAGGGAATACACCATTTTTTTCCCTACAAATTATTTATATCTCAGATATATGGCCTAAATCATATACAAATAAGACAGCCTGTTTATAAACACATTATGCAAATAAGATGCAAGAAAAGAAGTGTTTCAGTTCAGATCAATCACTGTCCTCAGCAACAGCTATTTTTGTATTTAAGATAAGCTTTTCAGTACTTACAATTTTTTTAAATATAAAATATGAAAAACCTCATACTGAACTATTCTTATACACCCTAAATAAGCAAGAGAAGAAAGGCAATTTTTTTCCATGCAAAATTTTCACCATATCCTGGAAACTATTTGTCACCTTTCTTTGACCATTAATGTTTTTATCAGAAGGTAGAAAGCAAGCAAAAATATAATAATACTCTGAGAAGTTTTTTTGTTTTAGAACAGTTCCATTAAAGTGACTTTTGCTGTTACAAGTGACCACGTATGTTCCCCACTTATCTTTGCGGAAGAAATTTAAAAAAGCATACTAGATACCAGAGGAAAAGGATTTCCCGTATACTGTAAGCCTTCTTAGCAACAGGTTTTAAAGTAAGTCTGCAATAACAACTCACCTGATAATGATTATACTCAAGCATTTCCAGCATATTACTTAGAGGTTGCGAGAGAAGCGACTGCAATATCCTTTGCTCTACGCTACTCCAGTTTGAGGGATTCACATATGGAAGCACCATAAACAAGCTACCCCAAAACAGCAGAAGAAACTGGAATGCCGCTGCCCAGACTTATAGTATCCTATGCTAATTAGCCATGCATGTAGAGAAACAAACAGTTCACACAGGGGCTTTTCTTGGAAACTATGCAAGTTTAGCCCTAAGTATTGGTATTTTTTTTTCCCTGGCTTTGACATCATGCTTTTTCATAAACATAAAAGGACCTTTTAAGTGATGGGCTATCAAAGTCAGATTGACAGTTTGCTCAAGGCTAATTCACTATTCATCTTTCATTCCAGTCGTACTAATAGACAATGGTATTTTTCTTTAGCAGTAAGGTTAAAAGTTTTTAAGTACGAAGTAAGAAATAACTGAACAAATGTCCTACGAGCCTAATGCATATCCCCTGGCAGTGGGGCGCGCTGGATAAACCCATGGGGCTACGCAGTCCTATCTTCAGCTTCTAGGTGCAGCAGTCCACCGCCCTGCCCGCACAGCCGCCGGTCCACCCAGGACCTGCCGCTGAACGCAAAGGATTTGAAAAAGCTCTACCACATCCTCAGCCTCCCTGGTGCTTCAGAGCCCATTAATTCTGTCTCAGTCTATACCTGGAAAAAGTTTTCCAGTTCAGCAATGGTTGACAATGGGCTAAAACGTGTCCCAGATGCACTGGTACAAGAGTCACAGTACCATGCACAGTCCCTACACCTTCCAGAACTTACTTTTTCTTTCTGTCCAACCCCTTGACCGAAGCTTGTACTCAAGCACAGGCATCAAAAGCTGCTCAACTTGCATTATTTTCCAAAGTCTCTGCTGCACAGGGAAGCACACTTAAGATAGCGTTTCTAGAGAGTTTAATCTGATTTGTTGCACTAAACTGCAAGACAACACAATACAGAAGTCTTCTGTGATACGCACAACACTTGCTTTGTCAGTCCCAAACTGTGTTATCAATTTTTCTGTCACCAGCGGTAAGAGTTACGCTACCCAGATAAGTCTATTTTTCACTTAAATTTTCATCTTCTGAGTAGATAAAGTTATCAGTAAATGAGTTATTTTCATAACACTTATCTTTGAATATGTTATTTTAAAAACAAGCCCTACTTGTCTGACACAATTTGCACATTCCTTTTCCTGTGGCAAAGGGATGAAGCAAAGCCTCTCCTCTCTGCACCCATCTCCTACCCACTCCCCACGCTCCCAGGAGAGAGTCCTGCAAAATTCCAAGGTCCATATCTCAACTGTGCATCATCAAATATTATATTATTTATAATATATACTAATACACTGAACTGACTCCACTACAAGTCAAGTTTTGAAACACACAATGACATAAGATTTTTGTTGGCAAAACACATACTTATTCCACAAGAACATACTTTCCCCAAGATTTTGTTGTATTATACTACATCCGAATAGTTAGCATTATTTTGCTACTCTTTTTTTTTTTTTTTAATGGGCTGTGCTGCCTTCAGTATGCCAGGGAAGGCAAGAGAAAAAAAGTTGTGAACCTTAAACAAAGGAGCTGCGTTCTTTTTCAAACTTTTAAGTTGCAGATTTCTACTTAATACAGAAGTGTAACTTTTCTCTGAGAATTTTAATCTTTCTGAGAAGTGCATCCTCTCTGGTACAGGGCAACAGGTTTCAGCTGCAGTTCAGAAGCTACTGTCTGTGTTTTTCTTTTTTTCCTTTTTTTTTTTGGGGGGGGGGGGGGGGACGACAGGGAATCTTTCTTGCTCTGCCCACCCTTACAGTAAATTTAACAGTTAGATAAACACTACTGCATATTTGTGTGCAGCATAACTGCAAAGGCAAATTATAATCTAGCCAATTTAATTCCTGACACACCACACAGTCACTTCAGCTCACAGAAAAAGGTATATCCTTCTGGAAGTATTCTGAACAGTTATCCAGTGGACCACATTTTCATGTAGAGTCAACTCTTGCTACACATGGGCAACAAGTGACTCTGAGGAGATTCATTTACTGTCAGGTGTCTGGGCTTCAAATCAGCAGCAGCAGATAAGATGCTCTATTGCCTTTACAGACAAAACCTACCAGAAGAACCGTAGTCATTATACACTAGATAGGCACAGTTCTCCAATGACACATCACCTTCACACACAAGTCCCGTAGTGAACCAAAGAACACAGAGAATTGCCTTTTCTGGCACTAAATTGCACCAAAATGATGCAAAGGAGAGATTCAGGGACTGAACATTTCCTTTTAATCAATCCACAGCTGTTAAAACCCATTTTCACATTTGAATACAAGAACGTACAATTATTCTCTGAATGGAGAAGAATGCGACATGACTATTCCCACCCTGCACGTCAGCGCAACAAGGACAGGAGCTCCCGCAAGATGGAAACAGCTTCACACACGTTCCTTCTTGGACAGTTTCAGCTACCCTTGCTCTTGCCAAATGTGAGGCTTAACAGGCTACAACATAAGACATTTGAGAAAATTCAGTTTGATCCTTCGTTGTGTCACTTACTGCCCTCTCAAGCTGCCTTAAGAGCTCCATCACTGAAATCTGGTGGGGACTATCTTTATGAACTCAGTGCTTTTTATTGAGACTACCTCTGTCTTTAGCCTAAAGCATCCTTTTCTGCAGTCTGTACATCAAAGAGAGCCCAAATGTGCCTACTTGGGCAAATGTCCCAAGATGTACCAGTCATGGTCAGCCTGCAGAGAAGCCATAAAGCTGTCTCACTTTTTGACAAACTATCTCACAAGCAAAGAGCTGCAAAAGAAACCCAAAACCAAAATTCCGCTACCCCAATTTTGAAACCATGAATAAAAGCTTTAACTTAATTAAGATCCAATTTTGGTCCTCAGCCCCTTCTTGCCTTTGGGGTGAAGAATAGTTCTTGTTGTTCTCCGAAATTCATGAGATTCAAAGTGTAAGAGGACAACCATTTATTGGTTTGGATACACTACCAAAGAAATGCGTCTGAATGGGGACATGAAATAAAAATGGAACAACTTGAAACTGAATCGTCTGGATTTCCAGCCACCTCCAGGAATCTCAACCCAAGCTTTGCTGTAACATTACTAAACTGAGTAGAACACTGGTTTTTGGACATTTTGGTATTGGCAAGCAAGAAGTAATGGAAAGAAGTAAAGGAAGTATCAACTGCAGAACTCTGGAAATTATTTAAGACAAAGTGACAAAACCAGTTAAGTTTATCACACCATAGTAACAGAAGAATTTGGCTACAAGGAACTACAGATCCGAGGATGGCCAAGAGGCAGCCTACAGCCTGGATTCAGCCCAGAAACACCTGGAAGAAGGCTGTACTGTCAATTTGTATTCAGGTGCATTTTCAATTTGCACGGCTATCAAGGTACTGCTGACATGGGTAGCAGAATAACCCTGCCTTAGAAGTAGAGGCCCAGAAATGGTTTCATGGCAGAGCAGCCTCCAATGCCAGCTCAGGAGCATCTCCACTAATCTCCATGGGCTGGCTCCATGCACTACCATTGCACCAGGTACTCCTGCACTACGAGTCTCAGAGGTCAGCAATTCAAGTTCCATCCATTCTTGCCATGCTGACAGTAAGCTAGTACGTTTTTTCTTGAGCTGAAACACTGAGAAAAGCAGTATAAAGAAATCAGCTTGACTACACCCAGATGTAACCCAGCTTAGGCCCTACAAGGCTGAGCTGAGCTGGAAATGTTCTGGATGGAGGCACGCTGATTACTCAGCACTTGTCCCTCGCTCTTTGGAGTGTCCTGAAGAACAATGTTATCTCAAGCAGGGGAAAGGCTTTCTCATACCTTCACCGATCTCAACATGATTGCTAATTCCAGCACATAGATCCAGTTCAAGTATCTGAGTAGGGGAAAACCAGCTCCTGAGAAGCTGCCTATTTTCTTCCATATCACAGAAACAATGGTAATAACCCATATACATAGAGCAGGTGTTTCCCAGTCTTTGAGTCTAGTGTCAATTAAGCAAATATTTAATCAATGGCTTTCACTAGCTTTAAGCGTACACACCATATCAGTGGGAATTTTAGGTGTACTTCAGACTACGTTCTTCAAAATCCTTGTATTACATTAAACATCAGTGACAGGACTCCTGAGCAGACCCACATGCTCCCTTCAATTTGAAAAACTAAGAATGTTTCCCGTTAAGGTGATCGGGGGCTCAGGAATTTAAACACGAAGCATAGCTGTGTGCTTAAGCACAAAGCATACGGCTCAAATAGTTCCTCTGTATGAAGCCACACAAGCAACTGAAACAATACTTCTGCTATTTGCTCCTCCTGTCAAGTCTTGCTGCGAATCACTCAGACTTAATTTACTAATAACTTGCTAATGATGGCAAGAACTTGGAAGTGCTACATGGCAACAGAGCAGTGCATCCCCACTCCCAGTGGGTATGCACGGACCAAATCCCTTTTGTAGAGGCATACAGCAGAGTTCCCTCTTGGGCAGGCGCAAGGGCAGGGAAGCCTATTGGCTTGGCCAATGCGTTTTACACAGTGTAATCCAGAAACTAAGTGGCTAATGATTAAAATAACAGGGAACATATACCAGAATTAAAAAAAAAAAAAAAGAAAGAAAGAAAGAAAGAAAGAAAATCAGTAATTAGCTGTGGCTTTACTACCCATCAACCTCTAGGAAAACTTCAAGTTCATAGAAGCATAGAATCATTTAGATTGGAAAAGACCTTTAAGATCAAGTCCAACTGTCATTGGAAGTTGTTTAGTTGCTGCAGGATCAAGCTTTGACCCACCAGTACTTCTCAATGAAGGTAACTAGGCTAAGTTAGTTAGCCTGTGTTATTTACATACTTATGAATTTGTCCATGCACAGGTTTGATTTGTTTGAAACGGGTAACTGCAGGAAGCAAGCACAAACCCAGTATATCTTGTGTTAGGAGTATTTCTTCAGGGTGGAACACTGCTTACTGGGTTTGCCATCTCAGTTACTACTTAAAATCACGTGTTACTTGTCACATCTCCAAGTACCACTACTTTCAAACTTCTCTCACCATCGAGGGAGAAATATGAAAAAAAATTATCTATTTCAGCATGATCACAGAGCAGTTTTGTATGTACAGCCAAACCCAAAAACCAACCAAAAAAAAAAAACCAACAACAACCCCCCCCCCAAAATACCAAAGTTATAAAACTCTGAAGTACTGAATAGCTGTTTTACTTGCTTGTGGTCTTTCCTGTAACTACTGAATAATTTAACACGCGATTTCATCACCAAAACTTTTGCAGATACCCAGACTACTAAGGGTTTACTCATGTTCCCACTGCGTTCGCATGAAGTGAAGGCAACCAGGCCAAGTAGAAAAACCGTCAGGAAGAAAACACTTAACGAATGTGAGGGGAACAAAGCCGGTTCTGAACTAGCCACACTCGAAACCCCGACGCCAGGGCAGGACCCGTCCGCCCTGCGGACGGCGGCCCTGTCCTGCCTCAGGGAGCCCTACCTGCCCAGGTCTCCTGGCCCCAGGGCTTCCTGCCCCACTCTTCCTCTCTCCCTGTTTTTTCATGGCAGATATCACAGCCCCATCTCTCACCACACTCTGGGAAAGGCCACCACCACTCCAGAGCCCCCGGCCATCCCCTCGCCATGGGTCCTGCGCCCAGAGGCAGCACCGTGGTCAGCCTCTGCCACCCTCAGACCCAGCTTGGCCTGCTCGGATGGGAGCCATCTGCGCAGCCAAAACAGCTTCCCCTGCTCTCCTCCTCCCAGCTGAGCTTACAGGGCACAACCACCGTTTCCTAGCGAAAAGCAAGTTGCAAAGAACCGGGACGTGGAGTTAAGCGGCGGAGACCTCACGCCTGCGCACGCAAAGCTGAAGGTCCCCGAAATCCTCCGTTGGTGCAACGCAAGTGACGGAAGGCCATGGTGATGCCAGCAGCTCTTGGGCTGCCCTGCTCCTCTGGGCCCCACGAACTAGGAAGGACCGTACTCCCACTCCCCAAACCACACAGAAGGAGATTCTTCTCACCAAAAACATCACGGAACCTTCCTGTGAAAATAAAGCTAAACCACTTAATGCTTCATTTAAGCAGAGACAGGCTTGGGCACAGGGGCATAACAGAGATTTACAGAGGACAGCTAAGCAAGGGGGAAGAGACCTTTTCCCCTCAACCCCATTTTTATTTTTTTTTTTTAAATTAAAAAGACCATTTGTTTCAAGTAAATTGCCTTAGGACTTACAGTTTATAATTAAAAATAAAATACTTTTTGGTCAGTTTTCTCAGCTCAATAGAACTTGTTGTTGCTTAGACAGCTAAATGTCATGGGATTTTTAAGAAAGGTTAAAATTCTGTGTCATTTAACAATTAATGGTACCCAAAGAAAAACGATACAAACCCACATCCACTGAAGTGTTTTCCAAGGGCTACAGGCTTCAGCTGGGTCTACTGCAGCAGAAAGCCTGTTCAACACGCTAGTCCAGGGCTTCAAAGTTGCTTTTTAAATCTGCTTCGACACTACTTTCAAGGATAAAAAACCAATAGTAGCAGCAACAAATTGTTTTCTAGGACTCTGAATAAAAACAGAAAGCTGTATAAATAGGTGTCTGTCCTTTCAGGCTAAGAGGAAAAAAGAAAAAAAAAACCCAAAAAACATATGAGAAAGACAACCAATTAGTGCCTCTTGCATTGAGTGATTTATTCTCCTAAAGTTTTCTAATCCAGATTCAAGATTCTGCAAGTCACATTCACCACAGCTTGATCCACTAAGTCTGAAAATCCTAAAGACCATAAAAAACCTTCCATTATTCTGCCACGCAACTCGGAGCAATCCAAACAACCAGCCAGACAATGGTTTAACTCATTCTCAAAGACATTTTCCCACATGCTGTATTCAAACACTAAGCAACAGCATCACATTTTTCCCCCTAAGGACGTCAGTTGCCTGAAGTAGCTTCGCATGAGAAGTTCAGTCCTCTTGCTTTCCGAAACCTCTCCAGTCCTCCAAGATGGAGCAGCTACCTCATTATTTGAAACGTAATCAAAATTAAGTTGATTTGGTTGTAATATATCATTCCCCATAGGGCCACTGTGAATACATCTATTCAGTAACTTCTCCAACTGCTGTTCTCCCCTTCCCTCCATCTTTTCTAGAGCATATTTGCTCCCCTTTTAGTCTATAACCCAGGAATAGTGGCCAGAACACTGACCAGAAAGCCCAAGAGCAAGAAAAAGGTGAAGAGTTACTTGTATTGACTGGGGAATGACAGGCAGGATGAGCTGATTCCAGCGTTTTACCTTAGGACATATCCAATGCAAGGAAATGACATCAGTTAGCACAATAAAACTCCCTCATTACTTAATTCATCCAAAAAACCTTCTGAACTTGAAAACCAAGGCAGGTACGAGAAAGTTATTTAAGATCTTGCATCGTGATTGCAGTCTAAGTGGATGTCCTGGTTTTGGCTGGTAAAGAGTTAATTTTCTTCCTAGTAGCTGGTACAGTGCCGTATTTTGGATTTAGTATAGAGTAACATTGATAACACACTGATGTTTTAGTTGTTGCCAAGTAGTGCTTATCCTAGGTCAAGGATTTTTCAGTTTCCCATGCTCTGCCAGCGAGGAGGTGTACAAGAAGCTGGGAGGAAGCATGGCCAGGACAGCTGACCCGAACTAGCCAAAGGGATATTCCATACCATAGAACATTATAGACTGAGCATGAACTGGGGGGAGTTGTCCGGGAGGTGCCGATCGCTGCTCGGGGACTGGATGGGCATCGGTCAGCGAGTGGTGAGCAACTGCATTGTGCGTCACTTGTTTTACTTGGGTTTTATTGCTCTCCCTTTTTGTTACCTTCTTTTCCATTACCATTATTATTATAATATTTTATTTCAGTTATTAAACTGTTCTTATCTCAACCCACGAATTTTACTTTTGTTTTCCTGATTCTCCTCCCCATCCCACTAGGGAGGTGGGGGGAAGGAGTGAGTGAGCGGCTGCGTGGTACTTAGTTGCCAGCTGGGGTTAAACCACGACAGCGGATCCAATAGTCATCTTCAAGCACAAATAATTATGAAAAAGAAAAGGCACATTGTACAGAAGGAACATAATTTATACAACTAGGGGTTGTTTTGCCCATTACCAAAAATTCCTCTGCGTAACATGACTTTTTATCCAAGGGAAAGACATGAAGCAGACAAAAAGAACAAAGTTTTTGTGGATTAGTATTTAAAATCTGTGCTTTAGCTATAGAAGCACATGACAACAGTATCTAAGGAAATTAAAGAGAAGTTAGCCAAATTTGCTTAAGGCAACAGGAATTGATGTAAGTGACAGGTTAGTGGCATGCTAGCTGCCATTCCATAAGTGTGGCTTTCAGAGAGGATTCAGTTCTTCAAAGTCCTGCATTTTTTTGTTAGGAAACTAGTATTTCAGCTGTTTACTTCCCAACACACAAGCCATGAATTTTTATTTTACACAGTTACTGAGAGGATACCAAAAAGCATTGCAACCTTTTAGGACAGACAAGTAATTGACTCCATAAAATGTCAGATACAAATCTTGTGCTCTGATTTCACCTACCCCAGGTGCTTCAGAGTGTAAATATTTTATGACTAACAGGCAACAACATCAGCCACACAACTGCATCTGACAGTCAAGTTTGAATTATGGCACTGCCACAGTAAAATCTTAATTCAAGCACCTCATATTTACATCCACTTCTGCCATCCTCCTCTCTCATAAGGAAGCTGGGCAGCACTTTCATCAGCACTAGAGGGTTTGAGATTGCTCACAGCAGGACATGAATGACTCCTCCTTACAGGAATTGTCAAAGATAGACATAAAGTTGCTTCCAAAAAGCTCTCTTGCAAGACCTGATGTAGAGATGTGAACTCAAGAGCGAGCAGAATCATAGGACTACAGATATTTCAGCTGCCCAAGAGCCCAAAGCCGGTACGGACGGTCTGAAGCCATCTCTGCTCCCAGCTTCCCCCTGCAAAACCTTTCACAGCCCAGGCACAATCACCCGCCCTTCCTACAGCCCAAGCAACACCAACACAAGATTTACCAGACCAGTCTAGCACAGCTCACTATCCACTTCAAAGAGTCACATTAGAGAGGTAAAAGTATTTGTCCAACCTTATCTTTCACCTAAGGTTGCCAAGCACGGTGTTAGCCAGTGCCAGCTTCAACTTGCAGTCACATATTTAGAGCCTGAGCAAGACTATCAGTTACATTTCACAGGCGTTACTAATCCAGCCACCGTTCCAGCCCTCAGTAACCCCTGCTAGACCTGCACAACAGAGTATTTCACTTCCAGGTCTCTGGTTCACTACAAGCCTGCTGGAAAGACTAGTGTCTTCAATTATTTCACTCTACTGCATTTCCTATGGCAGGGAAGAGGTGCAGAATACAGATCCCTCTCCCCAGCGGGGCCTTGACAGGTCATACCACTACTTAAATCACATCAACCTTCACACATGCAAAGGATTTTGAGATTCTGGGTATACTTCTAGAGCCCACACCCGAGACAGCATGCACTTTGCTATATAAAAGGATGAACATGAGTTTTTCCTCAAGTCCTGCAATGCCCTAAGGAGGCTTCCCCAGGTGAGAAGAGGCATCCTTCGCCACTCCTGGTTTTGCTCAGGTTGCTCATTTGTCAAACATGCAGAACACAAGCGGGACTGGGTAAAAAATAATGTCATCTTTGTAGAAAATGAACACAGAAGAAAACAGAAACCGGTTTTATACAAGGTGTTGAGTAAGAAGTAAGCAGAACTAAGCTTAAAACAGAAGGAGAGGCAGCACATGCTGACTTTAAAATAAGAAGTCCTTATTACTACCTTCCTAGAGACATGGAGTTACGCACACACAGAATGGGGCAGGTTGTTTGCTTGTCCAGACTTTAATAAATAAAATACAAGAAGCTTCAAGTCTCCAGGCCAAAAGCAGATTTTAATGTGGTACATCCTACTTTCCCCCTTCATAGACTTGTCTTCATGTGTGTCATGCAACACTGACTTTTCACAGGTGAAATTTAAGCAAAAATAGGCTATTTTGCCCAACCTGTAAATAAAAAGTATAAGAGAGGGGAAATAACCCAATCTGTTACTCTCATAAATTTTAAAAACCCATACCCACAACACTGGTCTCATTTGTCACTATGGTTTGTGAAAGGTTGCTCAATTTTATAGCATATGAGACACAGTTTTGAGCCAAGATAATTTCAAACGTTAAGGAAGGTAATCTTTGGCAGTTTGGGGCTAAGCAAGAAGTGAGTTTGATTTAAAAGTCTTTCAAACCCACAACGCCAGCTTGTGAGAAAGAACTGGTGTTCGGAATATTGCCTGTAGGCTACTGAAGTATTTATTTACAAAATTGCAACATTCAGCACTGAAACACAAGATAGGGAGAGATGTAAAGACAGCACTAGATCAAAATATATCAAAGACCCAAAAGCCACAAACAGAAAACAGTTGCATCCTTCTCTTTTTCAAATAAAAGCGATTTGTAAACTCAAATGCAACTCTTGGATTATTATATTCAATGGAAAAAACCTCCCCACTTTAGAGGCACACTGCACATCAGAAGGACATCACAGAATCATAGAATAGTTTGGGTTGGAAGGGACCTTTCAAGGTCATCCCGTCCAACCTCTACATCTTGTTGCATACAAGACATATACACTTGCTGCATACTTGTCTAAAAATGATCTAGGTGAAAGACTGCTACACTCTTTGTTCACATAATTACATGGGGACTGTGAGACTGGCAGCATGCTGTCAAGGTCACTTACAAAGCACATATCAAGAACATGCCGCTAATCAACGACCCAAATGCGAAAACATAAAACAAATACACCAAACCCAACCAGTGCCACGCAGTGCGTGCTGGAACAGCTTGGCCTGTGCATCTACTGAAAAGCCTTCCTACCAAAACTTTTAAAGAAGCGTCCAAAAACAGGAGTGAAAATAATTTCGAAAAGACCATTTATTTTAACAAACCACTTGGCAACACACTGGCTACAGCACAAAGGACACTTGTTCTGGAACACACCTGTTATGAGGCTATCCGCTTTACAACAAATACACAGTGCCACAAAAAGAAGTTAGCAAGAGAATGAAGATTTTGTTAATTCAAAACAGTTTTATGCTGTTAACATGCCCTGGGCTTCTACATGTCACAGTTAATAATTAGGAAGACTTAGCTGGGCTCTGTACCACTTTGCCCACAGCTAATGATGTCTCATGTCAGCCCCAATATGGAAGGCTTGAATAAGCAGAAGAATAAAGCAGTCCAGATACATCCATTTTATTCACACTACTAATATGATCATTAGACACAGCCTAAAATAATAATAAATTGCTGACTTCATTTAAGTGAAGGAAATGCAAGCTGGCTTACCACCGAACTCCTTGATTTTTATCCTTCTGCTCAACGAGCTGTGATGTTATTTATGACTGTATTAAAACCTACTGAGTTATAATAAAACAGTTTCAGTACCTCAGAGTGCTTGATCATCAGGTTCGCTAATGTAAGATAATCCAAGTCACCTTCATGCAAACTCAACGGGCTATGATCTGAAGCATTCTGCCAAATACCAGAATTGGGATTTGGGGGGGAACTTTGGCAAGACACAAAGGTGGGTACACTCCTTGTACAGGGTGGCAAGCCACTGCTCTGCAAGGGAATTAACCCAGGGGGACAAATTGATGCCATAGAGCATCAAAACTGGAAGCCAATGCTGTCAGGGTTACTTTTGAATAGTGGTGGCTCTTCCTAGGGAGTAGAGTGCTAATGTCTGACTCTTCCATTAAGCAACATTACATCTTTTATTTCCTGACATCTCATTCACCAAGTAGGTGCTACAGCAGACATCATAGTAGCCACAAGAGACTAAAGGTAACAACAGTAAGAAATTAAGTATGTTTATTCCACTCTAATTTTAAACCCAGAAACCACAACGAAACTTAGTATTTTAGTTATTTCTTAGCTAAAGGAATGTTGCCATAATGCTTCTGTAACACAAAGACATATTTAAGGCAAATAGCCTTGCATGACCTCACCTCTACACCCCATGATCTTATTCCCACAACAGTCAGACAGTAGCTATCGTCTGGCTCCCAGAAAAAACAAGACTAGCATCGGCTCATTTATTAAACAAGGATGCCAACATTTCAACCCTTTTAAGATCTCGGGTCTTACATACATGGAGACGTAGCATCATGATCTATTTTATACTTACAAAACAACATCCAGCCACTCAGCCATTTTTGTAACCTTCCCCACACCTGCCCCTCCATGTCTTCCAGAGATGAGCTGTTGAAAACCCTTCTCCTCATGTTATTTCACTTATGGTAGGCAAATAATTAGTTACACTGTGAAATAAGAAGCCCCTGTCCATATAAGTGACCCTTCATCAGGCCAGAGGATGGGGCGCTTGCAGGACCATCACCTGAACCAGTGAAATCTTTTGACAAAAATATGAGTTAGCTGTCAGTAGCCCTGTTTATATCGCAGTTGTAACAAAAAACTGCAGTCAGGATCATTACCTCAACAGATATTACACAAGCGTGTTCTTCATCACGAAAACTTAAAGACTCTGAAAAATAGGTTATATAAAAAGATAGTCTAAACTTCTGCAGCGATGCTCTTCCAGCACACACGCATACCCTGGCACAGCAGCATTTTCAGCCTGTGAGCACATATAAGACCTCCAGCCTGCAAGGACTACAAGCTCTTGATTCTCTACTGCATGGAATCCTACCAAGGCTGGGGTTAGGGCTCTTTCTGCAGGATTGGAATCACATTTTATTACATGACACCAAATTCCACCTTCCCAAACAGCTTACAGAAAACTCTTTTCAATGGTTCCATCTGAACTTCAAAAAAGCACAAGCCAACAACTCACCAAGAGGCACACCCACAAAACACAAAGAGTGTGTGTTATCATTCCAGTTCTCCAAAGGTTAGTTGCAAATAAGACTCGCCAAGAAATTCAGAAGTAATCGTTTTGTCAGAAGATCAAAACATCTTTTGAGAAAGAAATTCAGGGCCTCCAGGCTTGGTCTCAGAAGAATCCTATTTTAAACCGCACTTGACCCACACTAATGTAACCCTTCAAATGCTATTACAAGAGCAGAACTACGTTCATGAGGGGAAACAGGCATAGTATCTTCCACTCCACTGAAGCCATATTTATTTATGTAAAAAAAATCATGCATTTCCTTTTAACTCTGAAAAAATACAAACGACATGACATGCATTTTAGAACATACCTCTCATCACTGATTGATAACATACACAAAGTTTTAGCTACCCAAGAAATACTATGGGAACATAACCCAATTCAAGGCAACCAGATACTAGAGTTAGATAGATGCAATTAGAGATTAGATGTGAATTAACTAGATCCCAACTCAATCTTCCCCACCTTCCTTACCCTTTTTAAACCTCAAGCATCAACCCATTTTAGCATATCACTACTTCACATGATGGAATAAATATTTCTAGAGATCTTAATGCTTCAGAAATGCAAATAAGCTCACACTGAATGTAGTTTATTTTAAATTAAATAAAGTTTAAACAGAGAAAAGTAAAAGTTCAGAGTTTTTTTAACATCTGCTATAAGCCAGAGGAGATGCCAGTACATCCACGATAGCAAACAGTTGGGTTTTGACAATGGGAGATAGAGCTGCAGCCAGTCCCGAGGACACCACAGCTAGCTGTGCACCCTCAAGCAGCACAGTGCAAGACGTGGGACCCCATAGGGGAATGGTTCAGAACACTATATGCATTTCAAGCTGTTGATGTCAGACCGGCTCTAGTCTGCTCTCACAGACTGAACTCCCAGTAGTGGCTGCAGAACATGAGGTCTTCTCATTTAATTTCCTCTGACAAGAATCTAATTAGTACTCATCAACAGCACTAGGCAAAAGTAAGCTAACATGTAATAAGTGGAGACAACTGGGAATTTACTTCAAAAGCGCATTGCTGCTCTACACTAATGGCAGAGCTGGCCTGAGAAGGTGTTGGTGCTGATGTCCAGCTGCTTGTTCTTGCCCTACCACATCAGCTCACTGCTCTTTCCAAAACCAGGGCTTTTTTAAAATTTCAAACTGCCTCAACAGTCCCACATAACTTTTAGCACGGCCCCACAAACGCACGTATTGGCATAACCACAGGGGCAGCAACTACCAGGGCTGCAAGGGACATCATCAGCCACCTTTGCTGCCAGTCACAGCATCAGCCACCTTTGCTGCCAGTTAATGAATCATGGGAACATAGCCAAAAAATAAAAATGGGCACAAATAAGGAACTGACTGAGTGACAGCCAAAGCTGCTTCTGCCTTACCCCATCTGGTGGCCTATTGCTTATATAGAGCTGGTACTAATAGCTATTTAGGCATGTTATTTGGAATTGCAGTTACTAGAGAAGAAAATGCACAGTTGGATTAACTGTGTTCCTCTAATAGTTATCTGTCATTACTCCCTGGGTCCGGTAGCAGTCAGCACATTCTCACTCCAGCATCTAGACACTGTGTGCTCAGATCATGCAGAGCCATCAAGAACTCAGTTCTCACAGCCTACGGCCTTTAACCAAAGCAGATAAATGGAATTAAGACATTTTCTTGGGGAAGGTGCAAGTTCAGAGAGAGAGGCTTCCTAAGGATAAGCCCTGAGAACAGGCAGAAGCCCTGGCTGGAAGCTTTTTCCTCATTACTTACATTAAACACCGCAGGGAAAGGCAGAAGGCAATTCTGAACAGTGACCCACGGAGGAAGCGGCACTTCGCATAGAGCAGCCACTTATTGAATAAGCAGCGCTCTAGAGCAGAAGGCACCACTTTTCTTCCCTCAAAAAGCCAATGTACCTTAGAAAAAGATAAACTCTTTTGAAAAGCCACAGTAGCATGATTAAATACTATTTTTCCTTTTACACAGCAAACCATACAGGGCTGAACCCTAAGGACTATATGAACTTTCATGTGAATGGAGCCCATTAACTGTCTCGCAATGAATGGTGCTTGCGGTCCAGAATTCATTTCCTTTTAGAAAGCAAAGAGGATAGAAAACTTACGATTGCTACACACAAGTGCTGACTCATTCAAGGCCATTCTACTCCTTCCCTGAACAAATTGCTTCTTTGAGACCCAGGCTAGCATGGTATTTCAGAAGAGTATAGTTTTGGTGGGAGTCAGGAAGCAGCATTGTAAAATAGTCAATTTAATGCTGTAGTAAAATAGTATTAGACTGCTCAAAGGACAACTTCTCAATTAGTAAGTTATGGTAATATAGATGATTGCTGTATTTTTTTTTAATCAGAAGTCTCACTTCTCAGAATTTTCTGTTTAACAAGGCAGGAACTAAATTTAAAGCAGTTCCTGAAAGGTTAACATTGCTTCAACAGAACAGCCCTACTTCACATGAGGCTGTAGCAGAACTAAAAGCAGCTCTGCCCCCCAGGAAAAACAAGCTGCTTTGCCAAAAGCAGGCTTATTGCTACCGCTGCTATGAGGACAGTGATGCTGGTTAAGGGCAGCAGCTCTCTGGATCACCGATATGGCTAAAGCAGAGTCTTTCCTGAGAATATCACACCCTCTAGACAGGACTCCCAAAACCCAGAAGAAATTAAAACCCCACACACCTACAGAAAAAACACGAGCAGAGAGAAGTCACAGCCTTACGCAGCTAGTAGAAGTCTTCTTAAAGACAAGGTTTAGTGTGCTGCCTATAGGTCCTTCACAGGACCTTTATAAAGACCTGGGATAGGCAGACAGGCTGTTTTCTACACCTCAGTCTTGAAATGGGCTCCTTCCAGGGAAGGGAGTATTTTTTAAAACAGAGAATTTCCGTTACTTGCCTGTTTATATTTTCCTCTGAAAAGAACAGAAAGTTTTAATTCATAGCAAGCCATTGAGTCCATAAACTGGATTTTGATGGTTTCAACCAGCAATTTCCTGACTTGTAGGAAGCAAGCCTGAAATACAAGCTTTGATTCACCTCCCTTGACATACAAACTTCCTCTCAAATTCATAAATTATTTTTGATTCCAGGTCAAATACTGCCATGAGTGGTTCAATACCCTTACCAGCATATTTTAATATAACAGTTTACTGGCAAGGCCTTTCATTCTAAGTAGGAAAGAAAAAGAAATGTCAGTGTTAGATAGGGAGGGAAAAATACTCTGAAACTCACTCTTGGGATTTTCTAGAGCTTGCAGTAATGAACCCTTAGACCTTTTAAAGATGCTTATGTGCCCAACTACTGCCGAGACTCCAAGCTCATCTCCAGTAACGGCACCCAACACCACTGTGCATTCAGCATCTGTAGCACTCATGGCCTGTGATGCTTTCTGGCAAGCAGATCTGCCATTCTCTGTGTTCAAAAGGAGAGGATGGATGGACACGTAGACAGACAGATACAAGGAGTATCTTGCCCCAAGACAGAAAAACAGCTCTTGGTATCATTGGTTTCTTTGAACACACAAGACACGTTCCTGCTGATGTCAATGTGTTCACTTGGAGATAAGACACAGATTCCAGCCAAGTCGGTAACAAAAATGCTGTTGTCAGAAGCCAAGGCTTCAAGTAGGTGGGTTGCCTGAAAACAGCTAATGGCTTCTGGGTTCCGTAAGCCACATTCATTTAGAAATACAGTAATATTTACTACTTTCTTCCAAAAAGCCATCACATACTTCTTCAAAGTATTTTTCTTTCACTAGCTCACATTGTCTAAAAAAATCAGGATATGTAGCACAAAGCAGGAAGGGGGATATAATTTAGCACAATACAGTTGTGTCTTACATCGCTTTGAGGATTGGGAATGTTCAATGGAAAAAACACTCCAGTTTTATCGCCTAAGCTTTTTTTAGCGCTCTAGTCTTACCTGCTGAACAAGTTTATTACTTCTACTGGACGCCAATAGCAGGTTTATTTAGAAGAGGCAGCCTGCCTTTCACAGACTTTCTAGTAGTAATTGGGTTTCGCATGTAATAACTTACATACAGCATTTACTGGTTAATGGCTTAAAGGTACCTCGGGGACATTAGGTGGTGAAAATAAAATACAATAACACAAGCAAACAACACGATTAGAATAACTGTCAAAACAGTTTTTAACACCTGAGTATTAGCCTTCATCAGTGAAAGGAATAGTCTAGAAAGACGACTTCCCCAGCAGCTGAGAGCTTTCCCAAGAAATATACACACTCTTGGAAACCGTAATGCCATCTGCTGAGAGACTGTAAAAGTGCAACACAAGGAATGACATACCTGAGTGTTCTCAGTGCTTCCAAGCATTTCGTGTACTAGTTTAATTACCGTAATATTGATGTTGAAATGCATGCTGCTCTTGACCAAGTTCAAAAGTAAAAAAAAATAATTCTACTTGAATTGCATAAGTTACCCAAGAGTTTTCAAAGATATATCTGGAACTTCAACTACTGATATTCAACAAGCCGAAAACACTAAGTCAGAGGTCTGTAACAAAGTATTGTTCCAGTATGTTAAAAATATAAGACTATGATGTGGGAAACTCAAACTATTAATTTGGCGTGGACATTCTAACTTTGCAAAAACACTGGTATTAAATAGAGTTGTGTTTGTTGTTGGGTGTTTTTTTCTTTTCTCTCTTTTTTTTTTTTTTTTTTTTTTAAGATACTTGATTTTCTGCTTCACATCATTACAAGCTGGAAAAAATATCTAGTTCTAAGTCAATTTAAACTATAGAAGTTTATTAAGAAGTCTCAAAATGATAAACAAGTGGGTAACTGGCATCCAGTGGCAATGCTTCTAGTGACAACCTGCAGGGTTGAGCTGTTAGCCCAATACCCCAGCACACTCTCTGCAACTGTTTGGAGGCAGCAGGGTATTCTTGTAGTTCATAACAAAAGAATTGCTGAGAACCAAAGATTGGAAGAGTAATATTTCCACAGAGGCCATCACTTTTTTTTTTTCCATTTACCAATCTGCCAAGCATAGAAAAGCAGACACGCAGTTTTGCTGGGTCACAGCAGCAAATGACAAACACAAGCTCCCCCAGAATAAGCACTACCCCAGGGGATGCATGGAAGACAAGCGAGGAGGATGTTTTTTCTTATTTGCACTGAAACACTATATCCAATTCTGCCCCCAACAATACTGATGAGTTAGAAGAGGTTCAGAAAAAGTCTTCTAAAGCATTCAAATCTGGCAAGCCTACCACAAGCGGAAGGCTAGCAGCACAGCCTGCTTTTCCTCTAGCCCACAACAGTTTGAGAAGTGTTGCAATCCAAGTCTGACATTAATTATTAAAGGAAGATTTACAGTAATAGTAACTTAATTATTTAAGTCAGACAGATCAACCTAACCTGAGCCACTGGCCAACAACTGTTGATGTAACAAATTCAAACTGGATGCTGCCATACAGAGATACTCTCCCAGAAAAGCACAAAAGGCAGCAGTGTACTGATCCAGTTCCAGCCTGATCCTCTCATTTAATTTCTAACGCAATTCCTATCTGTAAAGAAAAAGAAAGAACGCTGCATGAATATTTTCCTAAGCAAATACAAACCAGATGAGTTCTGTCATCTACAAGCACTGAAGGGACACGTTACTAAAATGGATCATTTTGCTCAAAGAACAAGACATGAAGCTGGCACTTACTTCCCAGAGGTAAAGGGTTAAAGCAGTTACCCATTTCCTCAGCTGGACGACTACTACTATTGTAAAGTCCATATTCAGCTAAATTCCATCAGGCCATGCTTTCTTAACACAATCTGACATGTACCTCTTCAAGATCTTGGATTTTTTCTCCTCCTCTCTGCCTCTCAGTAGTAGACACTAGAAATAAATACACCCAAAAAGCCAAATGGTAATCCAAACACAAAGTAATACTTAATTATCAAGTTGGGGAGACTGATGACGGGACTGAATCATTTCTTTTTTTAAGAAACAAAATAAAACACACTTGCCAGGTCCTTTACAGACAACACAATACTGGTTTTTGTTTCAAGTTCATAACTTGGCTCTTAAAGTAGTTGATAATGAACCAGCAGGCATTATTTTAAATCAACCAGTTTTATTAAATGAGCCAGAAAGGAAAGAGGCAGGGCTAATTACCAACATTCCTTGATGAATTACCTAGCGGTGTGTGGTAAATCTTCGGGCGTCTTTGTCTTTATCCCCAAATTTATCCCTTACTTATTTCTCAAGAGGTTAAAGGACATGGGGCTAATTAAGGAACCAATCTAATGACAGACAGAATCATTCAAGGTAAGGCTGGTTTTTACTCTTTCAAGCTTTTGCATCTCTGCCTGGTACTTCATAATCTAATTTAAAAAAAAAAAAAAAAATTACTGCTGGGGAGGGGGAGGAAAAGTGCTAATCTTGTCACGGTCAGGCAGGTTGAAATTGCCATGCAGTGCTGGGCAAAATGCTACATATTTGTAATTTAGCCAATAAGAAATTCCTTAAGCCTCTCCTGAATGGCAGGAATGTCTCCAGCTTGTCACTTTGAATTCATTCACTACACAGGTTCAGTGTCTTGGAGAATAATGCTGCCAAACTAGCTGAAGAACTGAAATATTTGCGAGTATACATAATACCAAAAGATTACCTTAAGCAGATCTAAATTTTCACATTTAAAATTTAATGTCTATCAAAGGTGTCAGCAGAGGCCTCCCCAGACCTCCACCCAACATCTCCCGCTCTCCAGCGCCGCGTGTGGCTCTGGGCTCTATTTTCTGCCGAATTAAGCTGTGGAAGCAACAAGCACAACTGCAGTAATCAACACTGACTCTCTTCATATGTCCTTGGCTTAACCAGGAAAGTGTAATAAGTTGTTTTTCTAAAATTAACGTTGACTGAAAGAGGACTTAATACAAGATGTTAAAATTTGCTAGCTGGCGGGCTGCAGAGCCTTGCCAATGCTTTTAATACCCGCAACTACGAGCACCTACAAATCTTTGGGAAGATTAATTCATCTTCTGCAGCTCTAAAACAGCCACTGAGACGTGGTGAACCACCATTTTCCCAAGGTCTGGTAGCTCAGCCATCAGATAGTATGGGTAGACCGTACCAAAAAAAAAAAAAAAAAAAAAAAAAAAAAAAGTGCTTTGAAGCTGTAACAGAACAAACTTAGCAAGCTCTCCCTAACTTTGTGGATGTTGTCATGCCAGCAGGAAGACAGCAAAACCTGAAGACCACCAACTAGGGTATATACCACCAAGAACCTCTAAAATGTGATCAGAGCTCAGACCTCCAGATTCCCGTATCATTTTGTGCAAATATATCCCTATTTGCTCCGTGTCAAAAATGTTATTTCAAACTACCAGGTAACTACTGTGAACTTGCAGGGCGACAGCTCTATGATAAAGAGCAGTTTCTCAGCTACCTTCCCGCTCCGCTCAGTTACCTGTGCACGCTACTCACGGTATCTTTTGCCCAGGGCATACCCTGGCCCCCTCCAGCAACATAACTCTGTCGCAGCACACTCTGTCCCTCCACTTTGGGAGCTGTATTTTACTTCACAGTGACCACAGCTGAAGAGACAAGATGCAAACATCAGACACCTTCATCAGCAACAGCATTTCTCTCAAGAGCTAGGCAACGCACATATTTGCATCCATAGGAAAAGGACGTTTGGGACGAAGGGCGAAAGCAGTGTTTTGCACTAGCAGTCAAGCAGTCAGACATTGGTACACCAAAGCATGTTGCCCCCTTGAATTCCATGCATTTTTAATGTCTAATAACCTAGGTGTTAAGCAAGAGTTTACATTTTACCTCTATTACTAACCACAGACATCTAGCACCAGTGCTTGTTTTGGAACAGCTTTCAACCCGCTAAGCAAGCAAAAGATTTAAGGCCTGAGAGATACTTTTACTTACGTGAAGCCTTAGGAGACAAGGCAGGGTTTAGCGGTTCTGTAGTTAAATGCAAGTTTTTCTTTATGAAGAATTTGCTGTAGGCTTAAGTTACGTATACCAGAGTCACTGAGCACAAGTAATCTTAGTTTAAATGTTCTATCTGCAGTTCACCAAGACTCGGTCTGGCAAATCACTCATCTAGGTTCTCAATTGCAAATAGACGCCATGCTTACATAACATACCAGCACACACTACTATCTACCATTGTCAGGTTAGATGATTAAATTAACTTTTAATCAGATAAGTGCATCCACAAACACACGTTTGCTGTAGCAGATGCTACCACACATTTATCTTGACATCCCATTGTTCCTGTTCTTTAGAACCGTGAGATAAGTCCCCTATACAATGAAGTTTTATGGTAATTATTACACCAAAAACACTATTGCTAACTGCCCAGCCTCCCCTGCCAGGCAGGACTGCATTACCACCACAGGTCACTCTCAGTAATAAGCACACTGGAAAAGGACTAGGAGGAGGTATTTTTCTGATATATGTCCATAGTCATTAACATCACTCAGAAGGCATGCTTGGCATTTCAAAAATGAAGAAATACAGGGTATCTGATGCAAAGAGCTTATCGTGGTGGCGCATTTAAAATCTGAATGAACAATGACACGAGGGTGAAGGCAAGAGGCCAGCCTGGTCGCCTGCACCCTTCCAAGCAGCGCGGCGGCAGCCCTGCACTCCTGTCAACTTGGGAAAAGTTGCTGTAAAGGGAAAGATGAGCACGAACTACAGCAACAGGACAGCATTAAGAGACAAACGGACCCGCTCTGGTATCGGTAGTGATCAGCCCAAAATACTGCCACAAGATGGGCAAAAGCTCTTGGAATAATAAAGCAAGAGTGGAAATCCAGTAAACAGTATCTGGTTCTAGGCTTTGAAACAAAGAGGTTTCAGCTTGTTTAGGACCCCAGTGGAAGAAGAAAGGCCACAATGAGAAGACGTAGCAGTAAGGAGCTGTATTTCTAGCACCAGAAGAGCAGTTAACATCTACCATGAAGATGCCAACCTAGGCAGTGCGGCAGTGGAAATCCTAAGTGGGGTCCCTCGTGGCAGAGAAATTTTTAAATGTCCAGCATATTATAAACATTATTGTATGCAAATACACTATTATAACAAATATTAAAAATGTTTTTGTAGCCTATATTTCCATACTTTTTTTTATATACATGTCACATTTGGCGGTGAACTGCCCCGTTAGCAAGAGCAGGCGCTATGTGGGAGCACAGAGAGGAGAGTTCTCAAGCTGCAGATCAACCAAGCAGGACCAGCCTTGTCCGGATCCCCTGGAGCAAGGGAACTGTTTGCTTGCTCTCCAGAAACAAGGATAAAAGGGACGTTAGCATCCTAAAACAGACCTGTTATATCATCTGCTGGTCAGGAGACCTCTTTATATCTCGTTACCCGCAAAGTGTTTGTGCAGCGTCCAAATGACATCTGCACCGCTGCAGGAACACGCCGGTCCGTGCAGCAGACACCCGCTGCGCACTGCCACCCCAGCCCTCGAGGCTGTACTTCGCAGAGGCATCCGACGTGGCTCTCCCATCTCAGCGCCTGTGCCAAATGGAAGTTACATTCTTAAATCCCCAATGGCAGGTAAAGAGGAAGAGAGACATCAGAAGCCCAGCAGATTTCTTATTATGCTATTCATTTGGTGAGACAACACTCGGGAGGAAGGGGAGGTAAACCAACCACATCCTTGGGAGCGTTGGCATGCAGCAGCCGGGACAGACTGGGACAGGGACCACGCCACTTCACAACACATCCAGTTTAGGCTTCCATCATCAACCCTTGTGCCGTGGCCTGGTGCATCACATTAAAAACACGACAGCACAAGCGTCACATCCATGTGCCAACTGAGGATCGTGAACAAATAACATGGAGGGGCAGAGGGAAGAAGTGTCCACCCTCAGTTTTCCACCTTCTCTCTGCTTAGTGAGACATGCAAAGTGCTGGACCTCAGCTGCCCACCAGTAATGTTTTCAGTTCTGCAAGAACTGGCAGTGTTTTCAAAGGAACTGATTTGCATTCTGTGGGCCGATGCTGGCCCTGAGCCTCCTGCCCTGACTCCTGACGATGCTCCAGTGCATCTCCTCCCATGGAGGACATAAGCCTGCTCATGCCAGTTGCAGCTTCTGCAATGCCACATTGGCGTTTTGGGCAGGCAGGTCCAAAGTACTTAAGGGATTGTGTTATGCTTGTTCTGAACAGTAAACTTTATCCAGAAATCAGGCACAACAATACGAACTGCACAGCATAGCTACAATTCAATTTCTGTAACGTCTCTCAGTGAGCAGACAGGTGAGACCCCACTCCTCCCCTGGCCCACTTCTCTGAATTTCTGCAATAAGGTTACTTTCTGGACCAGTGCAAATTCTGTAACTAAAACTACTTTGAGACAAGTGCATTTAAACAAAACAAAAAAAAATAAAAAAGAGCAATCTTCAAAGGCAAGCCTTAATCAAAATCTCAGGTCTTACTACTTCTATCAGCAGAACTTCTCAAAGACTAACCCAAAAAACAAGTAGAGGATTTTGCATGTCTTACTTGGGAGAATAAGGCATGATGGCTGATACTTTCAGCCTTTAGAATGATTCCTTGGTTTCTTCATCTGGATCTTTTAGATGTTTTAGATGAAGGAAAATCCTTTTCCTTCTGTGTTTCTTAAAAGCTTGTAAAGGGTAGTAAACCTCAAACCCATACTGCTACAGTGCAGCTTTAGTGAAGATGCCAGAGGGACATTACATAAAACGCTGGTCATACAAGTCAGTGTTTCTGCCTGCTGAACAAACAAATGGCAAAATCAGCTGCCTGGACTGATGTAGAAGACTGAAAACTACCCTATAGATGAGGCTAGGGTATCACTGCCCGTCAGAAAGGCAGGGAGTTGCCCTGCTGCTGCCAGTAACTCAGGAGGCAGGAGATCACTCACTGATCACAAGAATCCTGCAAGTTGCTTGGTAGGAAAGGAGGCTGGGAGCAGGCGAGGGGGGCACAGAAGACACAAAAAGCAGAACCCAGCAACTCGATCACATTAACAGGAGATGTTCCCCGAATAACTGTCAACAGACAGCTGCTAAGGCTACAGGACAAAAGCTAATTCCGCGATAGCAAGCAGGAAGATGGTAAAGATGAAGTCCAAGACAGCTATGGGGAAGCTGATTAACAGACCAGCTTCACCACAAACCAAGAGCCTATTCTCTCGATTAATAATAGTCAAGGATTTCACCACCTTTAACAAATTTAACTCCACAAGGTATGGGATTAATAGCAGTAATATTTTGCAAATGGATGACTGAGGAGCAAAAGGACTAACCTATCATCAGGTCTCAGGGACCACAGGCAGGGACCTGATGCACGACCTCCTCAAGTCCCAGCTAACCCTTCTTACAGAAATGCAGCAACCAGTTCCCAGCGATCAGCTCTGGAACACTGAAGTTAAGATCTGCAGCGGTGCTTCTGCTCCAACAGATAAGGACTCTCACCAGACGAGAGAATAATTGCAATCGACGACAACAAAAAGAACAGCTTCTTAATACCAATTAAGTACCCAAAACTAAAATAGACCCATATGGAAGAAGCTACTCCATGAAACAACCCACCGAAGACATCTCAAGACAAACTCTTTGTGAAGTAGTGAACTCTTTTAAAGAAAAATATAAACTTACTTTGCATCTCAGGAACAGATCCTGATCCAACATTGATAGGGCTTCGAACTACTCCAACGATCAACATCTTAGGCTATATGCTCCTATTTCCAAAGCAGAGCAAGAAGCTGAATTGCAGCAGAAGCAAAGAAACTCTTGTGACATCTCTGTAGGTGATCGATGTTGGTCATCGACTACCAACAGGAGATGGATGAAAAGGTGCTTAAAGATAAACCAGCCTGTACGTCTCTGAAGCTAGCATCAGCTCTGCAGAGGATAACTGAAAGCCGAAACAAATCTTCTTTTTGCTATTAGATTCAAAGAGATACTGTTTCAAATGCGTTAGACCTGCTCCTAGTCCATCTCTTAATTAGGCTGCACAAAGCAACTCAGAACTTGAATTCCAACAGGTCATTTCCTACCTTGCCAAGCTACATTACTTGGCAGAGAAGTGATGCAGTAAGAAGTCATTACTCAAGAAAATGAAATCCTATTTATTCATATGGCCTTGAGCATACCACATTATGTAATTTGGAGATTCCTATGCAGTGTGACATAGATTCGTATGTATTTCTCTTTCTTTCTGTATCGTTTCTAAATGAACATCTCGAAAACAAATATAAAATCCAAGCTCATTAACCCCTTTGGCTTCTTTTAAAACTAGTCATTCCAAACTACCATCCTCAGACACAGAAATATTATTCTCCCTCTCACACTGGGAGATATGGGAGAAAGGGCAACTCACACAATGTAATTAAAAACACAAAACGTTGACAAATGCAACAGGTTTGGAGTGGTGTTTTTTGATGCTGAGTTGCAAAACAAACAAACAAAACCAACAACAAAAACAGCTACTACATCTGGTTTTATTTGTTTATGAAGTAATATTCAAGAAGATCTCTTTTAAAGAAAGTTGCCTTGCAGATTAACATTTCTGAAAACATAAAAATCCCCTTTTTGTCTACCTCATTCTTTAAGGTCACTAAATCCAGACCATCTGGATAATAAAGTTACCAACTTAGTTCCCTATTTATCTAATTAACACTTCTGTACAGCTCATATGGAAAATTTGTCTACGGCTAAAAAACAACTGAAGTGTAAAAAGCAGCTGCAGGGAAATGATGTCACCCGTACACTGTTACTGCAGGCAGAGCTGGCTGTCAGCGGATCGGCACCAGGAAGATCCTGATTTATTGTTAATCTCATCTTTTGAGCCAAATAACCTATTTTTAAAAAAAAAAACACAAACCAAAAAAACACAACCAACCAAAAAATCCCACCAAACAAAAAAAACCAAAAAACCCAACAACCACCAAACCAAAATTATATGGACCTTTCAGCCAAATCCTACTCTTCCTGAAGGATCAGTGGTAAATTTTCAGCAAGATCATGACTTCAAGTCTGGTATTTTATACTATGGGTTTTTTTGTTACAGAACTGGCCCACTTTTATCAGTAAGGATAAAAGGATGAATCTTTAGCTGCTTTCCCCCACCAAAAACACAAGCAACAAAACTATGCAAAGCAGTCTCTTTTCTCTCATAGGCAGAGACCAAAAGGACTTGTTTTTTCTAATTTTGACTGTTACTTATGTAAATGCAGGTGATGAGAAGATAGGCATCATTTTGTTCCAGCAGGCAGCTCACGTTTCCACAATCATCACCTTCAATGTGCAATTCTCTGTCATCAAAAAGGCAGTTCTTGCCAGTTACTACTTTTAATTTACAAGCCAGTTAAGGATATATTCTCTTAATTTTTTGCTCTACAGGGTCATGCTCACTGCCACTTGGGCCAAAGACGAGTGCAGGGGAGGTGTCCTCCTCCTTTCCAGGAGACTCTCCTCCATCAAGACAAAACAAGAGACAGGTATTTCTTTTGCAATCGTGAAGGACGAGGATTCAGGTTCAAGTCCTTCGTGTGAAGTTCCCTAGGAATGCTCTAACTCATTACAGATTTGCATACAAATCCTCTGACAAGCCAGTTCCTAGTAACCCCATTGGTAATAACCAAGCATCACCTTTCGGCTGCAGCATCTTCTGTAGTTTGTCTCTCAGAAATAAAGGGCTGCCTCCTCTCCTCTCTCATATAAAGAGGCAATTGTAAAATGAACAATATAGACAACTGCTAGTGCTTCTTCAAGACATTACACTTGTTCCTTAACACTAAAATATCATCAGAAAATAAACACTTTCCTCCAAGATTTCAGAGAGGTTTAAAAAAACCCTAAAATTCACGTCATAACATATAAGGTTGATAGGGTGAAAGGGTATAAAAATGTAACATATGCTTATTTAACTAAGTGCATTACAAACAAAAAACTATTTCATAGCACCTACACATCTGCTAGATCTGAATTCTAACTACAGTGTCATAACCCGGAAACAAGTTTAACAAATTGTTATACACAAACATTGTGTGTAATGCAAAAATGTTAGACAAAATAGCTCTTCCCAGTCAATTTCGGACTCCTCACTATATGCACATGCACACACATTCAAAGTATATCATATTTAATTTTTGATGGAAGTGTGTGTGTGTGTATATATATATATATATATATATATAATTCAAAATTAAGCTGTCACCTTTTTGTTCCTAGATCATTGACCATACTTGAGTATGACTCTAGTGTCCCAATTAAGTATTAGTTTTGGCACAGTCAACACACTACCGTAATGCAGATTCAATAAATAAAAGCACCCTACGTTTTCTCCATAAACCCGTCACACAGACTGCCTCAAGGTCCTGAGCCTGCAAGTCTATTTTAAAAACTAAATCTTTGAATACGTATCATTGATATATAACAGCGATGAGCAAACTACAAGCGGGTTGTAACCAAGCTCAGTTAACTTATCTGGTAAGAATATGCTTACCGACTGAAAGTGGTTACTAAAGATCAGACTGTAATAAAAAGATTTAGCAATAATGCAGAGCAAATAGATCACTCTTCAGAACTAATGACAATTTTATTTTCATGAAATATGTCAGCAAATTTCTCCAAAACATTTTACATTCTTTTACTCACACATTTCACATTGCTTTACTCTACTTGGACTTAACCAGTGCATGAAATTATCTCTTTTCTTATAACTGTTCACGTTTTTCTCCGAGTAATTAGCAAGCTACATCCCCTTTGACAGCGGGATACTAACAAGCTCCTACAGTTTCCAGTAGGACAAGGAATCCAAAGCTACTAATAGCAAACAAGTCATTTAAGCAAAAAAGGATTACAAAGGCTCATTGCAAGAGGCTGGAAACTCACCCTTATTTCAGATTAAGGCTTTCTGAGGAGCTCTTTTGTAATGAGTTTTGACTCCATTTTACAAAAATATTTCATGGTTTTCTTTTAAAAACCAAAATATTGATTTGAATATCTATTAATAATTTCTTCTTTTTGAAAATAATTAAGTACTAGAAAGATGGAGAAGTATTTTCCAAAGGGAAAATGATGGAAACATTAGTTTTGTAACAAAACCTACCTCCCGAGATCTCAAAGTTTAAAGAACACAAAAGTCACACAAAATTTTCAAAAAAGTTTTTCCGTTTTTCACTACCAGGACGCCACAACGAGCTGCAAATCAAGCCAGAGCGCAGCTTGTTTGCAAAATTTCATTGCCGAAAATCCCTCTAGCCACGTCCCTGTTAAAGACAGTACGCTTAGATGAGCAAGAGCTCCTAGACGGAAAGGCAGAGAGACCGGCGTACCTTGAGGACCTCCATGGGTACCTGGGTGGCGGGGGGCAGGCTGGTGGGGACGCTGACGTTGATGGCAGGTGTCTGGCTGACGGGTACGCGCTGCTGCATGAACTGGGCTGCTTGCTGCTTCTGCTGCTGCTCCCGACGCTCCTGCTCCTGCATCTGCTCACGCATGAGCTGCTGGCGTAGCAGGATTCGTGAGGTCATGCTGGAGGAGCTTAAGGGAGGCTTGGAAGCGCCAGGATGCTCGGAATTGCTGTGGGAAGACCAGAGAGAGACAGCTCAGCTTCCACAAGCGGGATCGCGGCTCCAGCGGTCGGAGCTTGCAGAATCACACCAGAACGTGGGGCGGGATGGGTGAGGATACGCGCTGCACCATGCGAGGGGGAATTCGGAGCCGACCTACTTCAGGTACTTAGTAGCCACATTAGGCTGCCTTAACTTGGCTGCAGCTAACCATTTCCAAGCGCCAATATCCAGCTGTAAAGAGCTATTTGCTGTTTCAATTTTTACAGCAACCATCCACGAGAAGAATAAATGCTTTAACGGAGAGCAGCAGGCACTCATATTCCTTTCTTAAAAAGTAATAAAGGACTGTATCAAGTCCAATGATAGGTATAGATAATACTCCAGGTCTAACGATCTAGCTCAAAAATAAATAGATGAAATAAATCTACCTCTCCCAGGAAAGCAAAATGTAAAGTTCAGTTATTTTCTGCAAAATACTACCTCGGGGTTAGATTCGCTGGTGGCGACACTCTTCATAGCTAGAAACCAGACCCAAAAAAACCCAACCCAACTCCCGCTTGAGGCCTACCATGATCTTCCAAGCACAGTGACATACAAGAACAGGCAGAAAAAACAATAACGGCTTGTTTCAGTCACACTTTATAAAGCGTATCAGGCTGGCCCAAGCTCGCTCACTGCTTCACCACCTAAGAGCCATTTCCAAGCCACTGCCCAGCAGGGCTTCCTACCAGACAGCATGGGACAAACCATGGGACTTTGCCATGGCCTGCAGGGAAACCTTCTGAAGCAACCCATCATTTTATTAGCCCTCAGAACTAAAACCCATTTATAAGATATTTCTGTAACATAAGGCGGAACAACGAGGGTATGTAAATACCAAGCTGCACATCCTTTGAGGGAAGGATGTTGGAAGTGGGTAAGGATACATGACTCCATATAAGAAAGAGCTACAGTGCCTATAATTCCGGATATTTGGTTTCTGATTCTGACCTGATTGCTGTCAGCCCATGGAAGGAAAGGGCTCATTAGGCAAAAAGGATGCAGGGCCGTGCCTGGGGAAGCCAGCAGTAACCCTCCCGCTCTAGGAGGAGATTGCTCTTGAAAATCCCACCTCTGGCTCCGGTGTTTCGGTGCTACCTGCGGGATGCTGACCGGACAGCTTGCAAAGGAGTGCAGAAGCAAGCATCCCTTCCAGGTCTCGCCTGGAGGCTGAGGCACCAAGAGCTACTGGTGCTTGGACAACCGGAGCCAGCAATGCTGGAAGTTTTCCAGCTTTGTTTAGGACTGATGTTGAAAACAGTTCAGAGTAGAAACGAAAAAGGAGAACCCACACTTAGTCCCCCAAGAGATCAAACTCTGCTTTTCCAGAGCACGCATTTTGGGGGCAGGGAGGCAGGGGACCATCTTGCTATTTAAGACCTGTCAGGTTGAAACATTCACAGAGACACTGATCCTTTTGATAAAACAAGAGAAAACCTTTGTGGTGAAACTAATGCAGCTGTGGAATAATCGTACTAATTAGCTGCTCAAGACAAGTCATTGACTGTGATACTTGTAAAAAACACCACCCTTTCAATTAAGGGTGAAGCATTCTCACATATAAACCCAGCAGCATGTTTCCTGGCTGCACAACTGAACCACTTGCACATTTCTAAACTGAGGAGATGCTTTATTTCCATGACTAGGACAGTTATAGGTCAGTGGTCTCACAATTTTTTTGATCGTGCACTGCTACAAGGAAAAAATATTTGAGCGTGCACCCCCAATATATGTATATTTATTTATTTATGAATTACAAACATGTATTACTGAAGTGCTAATATTTTCTTCCTGCCCACCAATAATATTGCGCACCCCACTTTGCAGACCACTGTAATTGATGAGCAAAAAAAGGCACTCAAATGCTGCTTTTAAGGGAGATCCATTCTCCTTATGTTGAGGAAAAGCTTATTTTGTATCACACTAAGCAGGATTCTCATTTGTGTGTTACCGGCATTTTTTACAGATACCTAATTCTGCAAAATTCATAACCCAGCAGTTCCTCCCACCCTCTTTCATTTTGAACTGTTTCTCTGCCTACCAAAGCCAAGTATGCTAAAAAACATCTCAGAAGAACCTTCCCATATACTAAAATTTTGGGGAATGTTAGAGAGAAGGACGGGAGAAATTATTTCTATGGCATTTCAAACAGCCCCTGCTAGAAACCTCATATTGCTCACACGATTACTGTACCTGCTCACACCAACAAATCTCCTTACAGCTTCCTGCAGATGAGTCAGGGGTCTACTGTTGATTGAAAATTGTCAACAAAAGCTGCAAGTAGTGCGTCTTTAAAAGAAACAATAGTCCCAGAAAATGCCGTTCTGCCAAATTCTTCCCCAAAGAGCAGAGACTCTTCCAAGTTTTATTTCTTTTGCAATTCTGCTCAGTATTTTAATTATTCAATGGGAAAAAATGGCTTAGATGTAATTAGGTAGGTAGTGCAAGGTCAGGCAATGTACTTTTTAAACAAGTATCAAAAGAAAAGCAGACACCAGCAAGGGGAAGAAGAGTCTGATCTTATTCACATCCAGAACACCAGATTTTGGTGGCCAGATGAGGGGGAAGGAAAACCTTGAGAGAAGATTACTGAACGTCTTGTTCATCCTTATTTCAAAGAAGCCAGAAACCAGCATAGCTACAACAGAGCCACGAGCTCAGCGGACGCATCGTTCTCTTATTTATGCACATTACAATTATAGGCAGAATAGAGGTGCACAAGCCCTGAACGCAGGCAGCGCTGGCAGCAACTTGCTGCCAGACCGCAGCTACTGCCATCAACGTATTTGAGTTGAAATAATGCTTTTATCTGGCATAAAAGCTGCTGCGCAACACCTGCCTGCCTGACCGGATACTCCTGTCACAAGCACTGCAAAGGAGACTGGACAAACACAAGACAGCTCCTGCCACGCAGATTTCCCGTTATTTATCCCCCGGGGGCTGTAAAGCTCCTCCAGCGGGCAGGGTGGTCTCACCGCACCAGCACTCCTTCCACTGATCAAACCTGGAAAACTGTTTGAAACTTCGGTATCTCCTCCTCTAAGCCTGTCCCATGCACAACACGGACCATCCTCCTGCCCAGCTTCCCTTCCCCACCGCGTCTGCTCCTCTTCTCAACTGCAGGACGCTCCGCGCAAAGCTCCGAGGTGGAATGGAAGATGGTTTGGGTTTCATCACTGTGTACCCTCCGGAGAGCAAACAGGAGAAGGTTTGTCAGAAACTCAGTTTTCCAATCCAAAAAGCAATTAGAAACTTGTTATGTCACAGGCTTCATCAAAAGAATTTTGAAAATTCACATTTTTAAAGCTTCTTGACCTTTATGTGCTGCTGCACAGGCAGATCTTCTCCCGTGATCAAGCACGGTGCCACGTACCGCAGTATGACCCAGAACCTGGACACGTGGATGCAAAACTCTCATACGTGAGCTGATTCACCCCCAGATTATGTAGAGTCGGTAACAGAGCCCACACACACAACTGATACACGATGTGATTTAGATACTTCCTGCAAACATGGTTTATAGATATCATTTAATTGCAATAAATGAAACCAACTCATCCCTTTAATTGACATATGATTAAACCAGTTATCCATTAGCAGTCTAATAAGCATAGTGTAATACAGACAGAGTTATTAGTTATGAGTGTCATGTGCCAATCCAATTAATCATGAAGCGATAACGTTTTATTAAATAAGTTTAAATTACATATCCTTTGCTCAGATGCCTGGGAAATGTTAGTTACTGCATACATAAGTTATAATGCAGATGGCCATTGCATAACAAAAGGCAACTGATCAGACTAAAATCAAGTTTGATTTTGTTGCTGTCAACTCAAGAGATTACAGAGACCATATCTTTTAAAGCCTTATCCACCTTCCCAGATGGGTACTGATTATTTTACCTCTGTCTCCTTGGGCAAAAAGACAAACTAGTCTTTGGTTGGTCAGGGTTTTTTTAAGATTCTTATAAATTGATCAAACAAGTTATCTAGTTCACATGCATTATTTACATGAGTTGTCGGGTTTACAAACATTATTTTGCATTAGCTATGTATTTGTTAAGAAACCTCCCCGGAGATTTTGAACTGGAAAAAAAATATTTCACTCAGCTTTGCTTTTTAATTACTGTTTTAGAATTTTATTGCTTTTTTTAAAGAAAAAAGAAAAACCTCCAATGTAAGGTTTCCTAGACAAATTACAATAATTAAAAACACAGACCAACTCCTCAGACCCAAAGCTTCCTCAAACACAGATGAACAAAAAGCAAATAAAATGCATTAAAAAGAGCTTTCAAAACCACTTGCTCTGGCAGGATAGACTGCCCTGCTCTAAGCAGAGAAATGGCACACAAGAGGGAGGCTGTTGCTCTCCTCTCTTCGTGCCAACTGTTTGTTAATGGGTTAGTCCACAAAGAAAATCAGCCAAGAAAAGCAGATTTAGCACCACAAGAAATCCACTGAGCTGCACCAGATCTCGGAGGTCAGAGGTAAGAAACAACACGGGATTTAAATGCTTGTGTTTCATGTCTTACCCTTATCCCATTCATAATTATTTATAGAGAAAAGAAAGGCATCCGCATTTATGGATCTAACATTAGCATAAAACTATCCTGATCTCTAAAGCAAGCAGATGAGAGGTTGCCAACATTATAACTCAAATATTTGGCTTGACCTCCAGAAGGTATTATCAGAAGAGACCACTGCACAGCTCCCCTTCCAACACCCCTCCTGTTCAATGACCACTAGAGTTTCCTCAAAACTAAAGTCTGTTTGTCCAGATTTTGTTTTCAGTCTCTCTACCAAGCAGTAAAGCCTGAAGAAACTTTTTGTTGCCAGTACTACTTATGTGGCTGAAGCAACAACACTTGTAGCAGCATTTAACCTGCCAGCCACCATCGCTGTTTACCACAGAGGGGGGTGACGGAAAAATGGAAGGATACCAAAAGAAAAAAATAAAAGCAAGAGGGAAACAGATTGCCCTCCAAAAAACCCAACCCCCAAAACCAAAAACCCCACAACCAACAAAAATGTCCCCTACTTAATCTCTTCTCCCCTATCTTCAGCTAAAACAAGGGATTCTAAGTACAAGAAAACTACGAGGGCATTTTCCCTGGAGCACTTTGTACTTCATTCCTAAAATTTAATAATTGATTGTGGGTTACAGCGATGCTCTACTCACCACACCAACTGGCTAGCGCTGCTTAAAGTATCAATGTTAAAAAAACAAACAAACAAACAAAAAAAAGCCCCAACAGTTGGCACCCTGGTATGTCCTTTCTTGCCAAGGACACAGCAATAACATAAACGGTGTGGAGACCTTTATCAGCCTTCATAATAAAGCAAGGACTGTGTTTCAGGCCCATATATATGAAAGAAGGTTTCCATGTTTGAAGGTTACATGTTCGAAGAGACATGCTGCCTGGTATTACATCTGGTCCATCATCAATGTAAACATTTTTCTGTCCCTCCAGTGTTTTTTTTTATCCTGACCCACACCAGCTCACAGCTGCTCTCCTGCAGCAGCACTGCTTACCCTACACCACAGGCTGCACCCGTAGAACAGCCCTCGACCCAACAGGCATCCATCCATCTACCCGAATGCACTGCGTGCACCTGGTCAGCAGGGGGAAGGAAGAAAAAACCCTCAACCATCCACCATGCAGAATTACTATCCAGGAGCTAAGGGCTGAACTACAACTCAAATTAATTCAGTGGACACACTTGTCTTTAAAAACAAAACAAAACAAAAAACCCAAAAAACAAAACCAAAACCCAAAAAAACCCAACTTCATTTAATCCTCAGCTAAGAATTTTTTTAAGTAGCTGTACACCATTTAGTAGTTTTCCATTTTTCTTCCTGTCTTTAAAACACACCTTCACAAGCTGCTGAACATAATGCTTTCTGAACTTAATGAAAACCTCTCTCATGACCCAGGAGCACTCAGTAAATAATTATTAAGCTCTGGAGGTGGCTTTTGCATGAGCATTGACTTAATAAAATTCCGTAAGTTGATCTGCTTGAATGCCCATTTACTTGGGGACACAGCTTGCAGCATAGCTTGGAAAGCTTGATCACCACCAGATTAAGGAACAAGGTAAAACTAGAGGTTCAACCTAGAAGCTGCAAAGGTCACATTTTAAAATCCTTTACTACTGTTCCTGTTAAAAGGGAGATGAATAATTGCAAACCGAGAGTACCCTCAAAGACTTCTATATAATAATCACTATAGTGCACCAAGTCTTTTTATGCCTAAACCGAACCTCCATTAGCCCAAATGTGTGTTTGACATGAAGTTTCAGAAGGAGGGGGAGAGAGAGCGAGAGAGAGAGATGTATATATGTTAGTAATTTCTTTTTAAACATGGAGTATTTTATAAGTCTTCCCCTTCTGAAAGTCACCGTCATTATCTCAGCTGGTTAGCCACAGCTCCTGTGGCTCTGCAGAAGACAGTGGCCAGCTCCCAAGCACGGTACTTTTAACTCCTAGAACACAACCTCCATCACAACAAATCAATCACACAATCTGCTCACGGTGCCGTCGCTCCGGCAAAGCGCCACTTACAGACAGGAGCTGTCAAAGGAGCAGGGCACGAACATCTGAACTCTAACAGCTTCCATCCTTTCCCCCACCCCTCGTGTCCGAGGGCTTTCGCTGAGCACCCCGGGGTGAAAGTCAAGCGGCGTCCCGGCCGGCCGCGTCTCTAGGGGTGGCTCCAGATAAGGACCTGGCAACTCCAATCCCCACAGAGCAGCAGCACGGGCAGCGATGCCCGGCGCCCGCCGGCACTGCAGACCTGTGCAATCCAGCACCTACCGAGGAGAAAAGAAGCTGGGGGTTGAGGCAGCCACGCACAAGGTCTTCAGGTATCACGAAAGGACTCCAGAACAGCCCCGAAGTTCGGAGTCAGCATCTCACTACCTCTTGCCTCACCTGCGAGAGAGTATTGCACAAACTCCTGTCGGAGACGGCCCGGAGCAAGGCGCGGGTCTGCAGCAGGCAGAGATAAATGCCAGGCACTACCAGGGAGCTGAGCGTGATCCTCAGACCTGTGCCCAGGCGGCTGTACCACCCTTGCTGTCCCGCGGACCAACAACCTGCTGCGGGCCTGGGAGAAACAGAAGATGTGGGTTGGCGTTGAAAGCACTTCTCCCCTTCGTTAATTAAAAGGGGTGTGATCGGGTCATTAGTGCCATCAGAGAAGTGGATAAGGGCTGTCCATAACGGCACAGTTTTCTCACGATCTTTATCACCAAAAAGAAGGAAAAGCGTGAATGCAAGACAAATTTGTTTTCTGGAACGTAACTACTTCACGTTCAAGGTTCACGAGGTGGAACCTCCAGCCAGCAACCACTGGAGGTGCACCTCACAAGAGCTAGATGTGCATCTGTACCAGTACAGAGACTCAAGGGGACCATGTACACACCGTTTCCCTAGTTTCACCTCTGCCCAAACAGGCTGAATCCCTCAGGCAGAAAAGGAGCAGGCAGGTGAACGACACCTACACACACGAATACCTCAAGCTCCCCAAAATGTTCCATGAAGGGTTAAAGGAATTTAAAACGTAGCTGACTGCATTACCCAATATTGGTTTGGTGCTCTTCCTCAAACTTTCAAAGCCATCACAAACTCAGAGAAGATATTACCAAAAAAAAAAAAAAATGGCATGAGGCAGGTTTGTCTTTCACTAAGCCTGACCTTGTCAAAAGCTTTTTGAACCATTTTTCAGACATCGCATCTATGGGTACTTCCCTCTCTAAAGAGCTCTACACACATTTGCAAAACAAAAAGCCAGATAGCTAAAACAACCAAGAGGTGATAAAAGAAAAAGCAAAGAGATAACGCTCCACTAACAACCTCTGTAGTTCTTGATTTTGTAATATTGAATTTACCTTCTTTTATCTGGGTAAATAGAGAAGATAACACCGTCGCCGAGAGGGAAGATGACGTATAATCACTGCGCTTTTTGATACTTTGCAACTACATAGTGCCCAGTTCTCACTCCACATCACCTTTCCGTCGTCGGATAGCAAGTTTATTCACAGAGGCAGCCCTGCAGAAACCAAGACTTGACCGTGTTGTGTTCACAGCTTGTACTCATCATCCGCATGCTCAGATTCCCTCCTAGCCAAAAAGCCACCACACTCCTTGAGGCTTACGGTGACCCAGCAACTCCCAGCCTAAACCCTTCCACTCATCCGAGGTTTTCTGCTTACTGACTCCACTGTTACAGTGCTATTCAATGCTTTCCAAAGACGACGAGGCAGCTCGAAGCCTCATCTCGCACAGATGACATCCTCGCTCTGGTATGCTGAGCAAACAGGATCTTAAGAAACAAAAGGGAAAGTGTTTATGGAAGATTTGCTTTAAATGATTACGAATGCCAAACAGTCACAATGAAAACCACCAAGTGAATTCGGTGCTCGATACGTGATGGGTTTGTGTTATCAGCATGTAGGACTTGCTTGTTACAGTCAGTACCATGTGCAAGGGGAAAAAACAACCCCTAACACATTACTGAACAAGTCTAACATTAAAATAATCTTGGACAGATAGTATGCAAACTCTGACTTCAATCTCTAGCCACAAAGCAACCCTCCAGACTGCAGAAACCAATTCCTCAGCATCCACACATTTTAAACAAACTTCAGTTTGAGAGTCCTTAAGCATTGCTTATAGTCCTTCTACATTTCTGGCTATTTGTGGAGGAGTTACTGGGGCAAAGAGGGTTGTTTCACTGTGCAGGCTGAATGACTGGGGGAGGAAATAAGCCTTAAATAAGCAACAAGTTACTTTACCAGCCTTGTGGATATTTACACTGCAATTGCGATTCGCAATTGCGGGACAGATGTACCAGTCTTACTGTCTTGGGAACCCACAGCACAGACAGGAAGGTGGGATAAGCTCCAGCTGTCCATGTAAGAAAGCATTAATGATGTTTACAAACTTGCTAATTGAGGCTGAGAGAAAGACAGTTGTTCACTGGAGGAATTGCTCAACTACAAAAAACTAGAGAAAAGATGGCCTTCAGATCCGTTGCTTAGGCCATTTAACATGACCTACAACATCCCTGACACGGGGTAATCCCAAACCAAGACTCCTGGAGAAAGCAAGCCCCAGCAGTCCATCAGGCAGCACTGCTATGCTACCACGGGATCCAGCAGCATCCTCAGTTCAGCCACCTCCAGCAATAAGGTCTCTCTCTCCCCAAGTACCTATCCCAAATCCCAACCACTCCCAGGGACTTCCCAAGACGGGTACGGTTTCTGTGCGCTTACAACCTCCGGGTGTACGCTGTGGGTCATGTCAGAACACCTTGGCGTCTGCTCTGCAGCTGCACAGGATGGCTGGGGTAGGTCAGTGCAAGTGTTGATTAGAGGACCTCTTCGCCCACCATCCAACAGCTGTAAAATCTATTTTAAGTTCATGACATCTACATGAACTGCAGTCTTTCACAGAAATATTTAGTGTCGGTTTAACTGCTGGAGTACTGGGGAATTGGCATCTCCAGGGACTGTTCTGGCAATTCCCCCCTCAGCTCCCATAAAAAAATTCTGCACCTTGTTTCAAGCCAGAAACTGTTCATAAACACCAGAGAGAGGGAACAAGGAAAGTAATTACTTAAACTTGGGGTGGCATGTAAATAAAATATCAAACCAAAAACATAATACAGAATGAAGTCTCAATCAAAATTAAAACACACAAGCAACATTTATACTTTCTGATTTCACAAAGCATCAAAACATATACAAGATGATCCTCCTTAATCTATCATAAGTCTTTTCTTAACACCTGAAACACAGCCCTGCTAATACACAGCCTTAATTTCATTTTGCAATCATCCTTTTGTTCTGCATCTTTCTTATGTTGCATCTAAAAAGCCTAAGCTCTTCTGAAAGAGGAGACCTCAGGAAAAATTCTCAGAAACAACTTTATGCAACCAAATAAAATCTCAAAAATTAATACAGCTGCTGCAGTTCTAGAAAAAGGCTATTTTAAAGTAAAACTGTTCAGCATGGTCCATGTTTTTGCACAGTTTAATGACAACTAAATGAGACATGCTGTCCATGTAACTTGCTGCAGGAATACCAGTCCTTAACTTTTCAAAATACATTACAGCTATTGGTTTATTTTTTAAAAAAAGCAGCCAACTCAAAACTATTTACAAGCCTTTTTGTTAGACCCTCTTAATCTCTTCTGCACTGCCAGAAGCATAGCACTTGAATGGCTATTTCTGTTCAAAGCTATATTTGTTGTGGAACTACTGCAAACTCCTGAATCATGTAAACAGTGGCAAGAGCCAAAAAATGTTTCACTGGACTTGAAGTTCACATCTGCCTTAGTTACTAGGACAAAAAATAAAGGCAGGCGCTTAGTTTATAACCAATAAATCCTGCAAAGACTACAGTTAATCACGAATTCTTGCAACAGGGTTTTGTTTAATCTGGTTTATTTAGCATTTGTGACCTTGGCAAAGTACCTGCGGGAGCACCCACCATTACTGTGGAGCAGCAATTCACACCTTCTGTTATTTTAGGCTACAGCAGACGACTATACAGTGCTACATTAGTCAACCAGGTTTATAAACTTGCAGCAAAGTCACCTGGAAATGATGCATAGTTCCAGACTGGAGCCCAGCAGCCAGCAGTATTGCTGCCCCTAAAAAGCCATATTATACCAGCTCTCAGACTGGACTTGGTAGCAGCTGCATGTTTCTGCAAAACAAATGTTTGGCAAACACGCTGCTGGGAGCAAAATGACTCTCCTATTTCTTTAGCTTCTTGGTCCAGAAAGGTTAGCACTACAAACCATCCCCTCACCTCAACCTACCGCTTTGGATGCAAACTTCACCTTCACTTCCCTTTTTCTATTCCTCCTGGTCCTCCTCTAGCAGGAAGAATCCCCAATATTCCCAACATGCTGGAAACTATAAAAAGCCTTAAAACAACAACAAAAACCCACGCAGGTGCTTGATCTCAACTTCCCACAGATTTCAAAGAGCTACTACTGCAGGCAGGGACAAATTCTGCCAAGTGGTCTTTGGCACTGAACCACAGGTATGAGGTGCTACAGGTACGAGGTGCTACAGGTACAAGGACAAGCAGCATATTTTTGGATAAGAATGGGACATCATTGGTGGATTAAGGAAAACCAAAAAGTGTTTCCTTCATGATCCACAGAAAAAGTCTGGATTAGATCGTAGTAGCCTGTTTTTGCCATACAACCATTTGCTGAATTCAGAAATTTAGCAGCTGCCTGATACTGAGTTGCCAATATGTGCCTAATACACTGAAAATATTTTTCCCACCCTCTTAGAAAGGCTGCTGCAAAGCCACATTCAGGAACTGCAATTGGTTTTCCAAGTACTCAGGAAAAAAAAAGAATAGAAAAAAATAAAACCTATTTTTAGCAACCTCCAGAACAAACAAGATGATTTGTTATTCTTCTTTTGTTTTTAAAAGCAGATAATAAAATGTCTTGTCCATTTATAATTGCATTATCTAACACTTACTGTAGTTTAAGATTGTACAAATCTGTCAGAAAGAGTCAAAAGATATTCTACCTTAAAAGTGTTAACCTTATACATCGTTATACTTCTGTGTCTCTTCTCTTCACAGAGCTATAACCTGGCTATACAAATCCTAATCTTAATAGAAGGACATATACTTAGTTCTGCCTAGAATTGACATTGTAGACTACTTAAAACTGTATTAAAGCCAGTATTAACCTGTACACACTCAGAGTACAGAAAATGAACATCAGCTGTCAGGATGCTGAAGCTATTCAATTAACACTTGCACAGTCAAAGCGTTTGCAATCCTATTCACAAGTTATCAAAAAAAAAAAAAAAAACCAACAAAAAACACCCCCCACAAACCAAAAAAAAACCCCAAAACAAAACCAACATGCCTGGGCTAGGGAAAGCCATCTTCTGCAGACTTTCTTGTTTTGCTAGCTCCCAGACATCTCCCTTTATACACTAGATGGAGCTTTGTCCCCTGCTTCCCCAGCCTGCCGGCCGGCACTGCACTGAGGTAGGGATGAAAAGGGTAAAGAGGCAAAGGGTGAAATGCCAACCTCACCCCAAATAAACAGAGTGCACGCAATGGCTTCAGGAACGTTGTGATACCAAGCGAGTATCTGGGCTCTCACCGTGCCCTCCCTGGTCCTGGTGCTCTCCTGCTCCCATTAATCTCTGTTTTGTCATTTCCAAAGAATCAAAGATTTCAACAACTCCAAATCCCAAACCACGCTGCAACTTCTACCAGCCTTTTACTATGGTCATGAGGCACTGCACTGAGTTCACACCACATGAAAGTTACATTGCTTTTTCTCCCCTTCTAAAGGGACAGCATTTAAGCTTATTACCAGATCACACTCCTGAACTGCTCACTGGCTTTCCTGGATCCCTCTTCATATTCCCACTTAGTTTCTTTCAAAGTAAGCTCTTCAGCCTCCTCTCTAGTAATGTGAAACATCAGTACCTCATGCCTCTGCTAAGGCTCCAGACTTGGAACCATTGACACTTTTGGGAAACAGCTCATTGATTCGAGTAAAATTCCCCTTGAATGTATCTGCTGGATTTGGTCTGTATTGTTTCAGAACACAGTTCAGGAGAAACAGCTCATCCCTTCTGGTGAGCTGCCACAACTCCATTAGGATCTTTCAAAGCACAACAGGATATGGTCCATCATCAGTATTTCTATGATGAATTTAAACTCAACGGGACAGAGAAGAGCCCAGGGAAATGAGTCACTCCTAATGGCACAAGTGGCCAGCACTGCAACACAAGCATAAAAATCAGTGGCCTCAGGCTGTATCCGACAAGGTAATACCAGAGAGGATGGAGAAGCACCAGTGTCCGTAGTACAAGATGTCTTGTGGGCAAGGGCTCCTGCGTGGGCACCTCTGCTCAGGAACAAGGAGCTGAAATTGAGGTGACGACAGAAACAAGAGCCCACTTTACAGTGGGAAGCTAAAGAAAAGTTTGGCATTTTAATCTCACAAAATGGAGGTTGACGGGGATGAGTGTTGCTGTCTATAAATACAGCAGAGAAACAAACACCCAGGAGAGAACAACCCTGGCATTTCACCAAGCGATATAAACCAGCTATGAACAAGATTAAATTGGTACCAACAGTCTCATTCTGAGAAGTCCAGTCCCAAAACCATTTCCAACTGGAGGACTGGCAAAGGAACAACTCGCTTCTTTCCAGATAAAGACTCATTGCCTAATCAAGTAGGGCACTGTGGAACGAAGCAGCCAGTAACGAATTACAGGCCACAGAAGATGCCCTCTAGCCAAAGGCTCCAACAGGACAGATGCAGGACAAAGCCAACTCTTTGGCAGAGCATACGGACCTGAAGAAGCACTGGAATATAGCATTGCACATAACAGGAGCTGTTGCCTTCACAGGTATCAGCATGGCCAAACGCAATCCCGCTGGAAGGTGAGCACGCTTTGAACGGGCTTTGCAGTGGGTCCCACCAAAACAAAGATGCTCTTCTAGAGCTACCAGCCCATTTGGACCCTAATGAAACACTCCTCGTATCATCTAGCGCACTGGGTCAGCTGGAAAGCAAGTGTCAGCAGTCATCATGCTGCAATTTCTTGGAAGTTCTCTCTCCCCCCTTGCCCCCACCTTCGGGGACACTGTTGCCCGTATCCTCTCCCACATTAGCCCAGCTGAGTGAGCCAGAGTTCAGAAGTGTTGAACTGAAGCAGTAAATAATACCTCAAAAATGCAACCCCTCCTTTCTAACTAATTCAGAAATAACTTGAGTGCCTATGTCACCACTTCGCAAGTAAGGGGCTACAGTTTAGCTGACTCCACCTTTTGTGTCTGGCTGCTACACTATTCCCCAGATTTCTGCACTGAACCATGCAGAAACCAGAGGGGCCCAGTGCTTCCTTAATGTGGGGCAGCCACAGGTTCAAATGGAGTAAATCAATGGATAAGACTAACTTCAAGTACTAAAATTAGGAAAAGGTCTGAAAATAGGCTCCAAATAAAGGTCATTTTTGTCATGCAAAAGTTCCTCCAAGTCAGTATTTTTTAAATAGGCAAAAACTCGCGTCAAGCTGTACAAATAACTGACATAATAGCACAGAAAGAAAGCTAGAGTTAGAAAACTGTGGGAGCAGGTGATGAAAAGGAAAAGCTGTTATTTGTTCACATCAGAACGATCAGCCTCGGTCCCTATCTTCCTTCTGTTGACCACACCACGTTATCCAGTTTAACTGGCCTGCACAGTCAGCGTCAAGACATTTTGCCTAAATCAAATGTTCAAGTAGGTCACCAGTTTTGAGCAAAAATATTTGCTTCTTTATTCAGTCGAGGAACAAAATAAAAATAGGAAAAGAAATAAAAGGCACACCTACTCATACTTTCTAGGCAATGGCTCCCTGACCAGCCCAGGGGTACCTCTAGCAGTCCAGACCAGATAGCCAAAACTGGCCGGTCAATTTAAGTATTTTTTCAGGTCAAGATGTTTATAATATGCATATAACTTACAGAAGACTTTGACAGAGGAAGAAAACTCACATTCCTTCCAGGAAGTTTGCTTTGCAAGGAGAACTAAGCCAATTTACCTTCAAGAGTCTTAACAGCACACCTTCATTTGCCCACCACTTTCTGCCATCCTGGAAAGCTGGAGTTCTCATGCTTTAAACTACCAGGCCATATGGGCTAATCTATCGAAGCCCACCTGCCCTTTCCCTCCCAATCCAAAACCGTTAACCCAAAGAGTATGGGTCCTCCCCAACACAAACAAGGAATACCTGCTACAGAGACAACTTAAAGTAGACAGAAGGCATGTAGAGAAAGAGATTTAATCCAGAGCAGATGCAAGAGGGACACCTTTCAAAGACAAGAACAGCAGCTGAAGGGTTCAACAGCCATACATCATCTGACAAAGATGCCATCACCCGTAATGATTTTCAACACAAGGATTTTGAGCGGAGCCCCTTAGGGGACTTCCCTGGGGACACACAGCCGGAGCAGTAAAGACAGGATTTGAAACCACATCTCTAAATCCCAGTAACATCCACCCTCTGCAGCCAACAGCCATGCATCTTTCATTATCCTACCTGGCACCGACAAGCAACACAAGACGAAACTGAAGGTGAACCTGCCAGGCTCTTGCAACACCTACTCGCAAGTTTAGCAGAGAAGAACCTTTTCAGTCTGTTACATCAGCATAAAAACCCAAACCCTCAGCATCCCGCTGCTGTTCAACATCCTGGACTTGCCATCCAAAATTTCCACTGAAGTTCAAAAGTGGAGCAGGATGAAAACACCTTCACTGGCCATGTTCTTTCCAGCCTGGGAACAAAGAACTTCAGCCTCCGGTGCTCTTTCAATACAGCCTAATTTATTCTGAAAAAAGTAATAATTAAGAAGTACACAAAACCAAAGCATGCAACCTGAAAAACACCCTCCTGTCTGGCAGAGCAAGCGCTTTCTAAAGACGCTTACATTAGCTCATGCTGCTAGAATTGTTTTTTTAAAAATAATTGGGGGAAAGCAGAGATGATCTACAAAATACACAACAATGTTAAGCTGAAAATGTTACGCTGAGAAAAAATAAAGCAGGTCAAATGCATGAGGTAATATGTTCTAGTGATTAAGTCCATATAAAGTTGTTTGAAACTGAATTCTTTAGTATTTGAACACTTATGTGTGTTTTTAAAAATCAAACACATGTTTAGTACTACTAAAAAGCTGGCACGTTAAATCTTTCCAGACTGGTATTCAAAAATTCCCTGAAACAAGAACAAAAAAGCCCTGGGGGGAGGGGGGAATAAAAAAAAAAATAAAATCAAATTTCACTACCCATGCCACCACACGCCTCTGCAGAACCAGCACTAGGTAAATTGGGCATTGCAAAGTTAGCCAGAATAATGCAGTTCCCAGGCGAAAGGCTTTTGGTTTTCAAACAGGTCCAAGACCTTGGTACTGTAGTGGCCCTGAACAGGATTGCAGATGAAGCATTAGCGAGTGCCAGCAAGGGAGGCACTCAGGACTGTGATAGCAGCAGTCTTACAAGCAATAAAACAACCTTACGGTTACGATTTCAGGTAAGTTGTATCCTCCCTTATTTAAGGAAAACCTCAATATACCACCATAAAAAAAGGCAATAAAAGGCTACTGCAATTCCAGTGAATGCAGAAGATCATAGTTTGAGAGGGTGAAAAGCCTTCTTCATGCCCCCATGCAAATAACAGACTGAGGTTGGTAGGAATCGTCTGATTCACCTCTAGGAGAAGACCATGGCACTTTCAACACAGCTTAAGGAAAATAAGCTGAGAGTAGTGTCCTCAAAATGAAACCACGCCACAAAAATCCCCAAACCACTCACTGAACCGTGGCAACTCCCAATGTATTACTGTAAGGACATATTACTACCAGGATAACTCATGGATAAGACCCATGTTCTAACATCATTCTCCTGTGCTGATACTCTCCCACCCTGAACAAAAAGGTGCACCCCCCAATCTTGCTTCCTGGGGTAATAGGTACGCAGAGACCATGCTCCAGAAAACCTGAAGAAGTCAGTTTTGTTAGAAACTGGCCAGCATGTTCTAGATTTAGCTGCAGCAGCTTAAAAACCCAGTTTCTAACTGATGTATCGTTTTCTCACTGCATTATTCAACAGCGGCATCATTTTATCAACTGCCCAAGTACTACCCTCCAAGAAGCAATATACAAGAGCTTTTCTGTAATAAAGTTTTCTATTATAACTAGACCAGCAAACCAAAAACTGATATTGGCAGAAAATTGCCAAGTTTTCTATAGCAAAGTCTATCTTTATAATTTTTAATTTGAGATTAAATGCAATAAAACTCTGTGGAACTAACAAACCAAATATACAAATACAAGGTGGGACCCACCCTGCATGCATTTTTGTATTGGTTAACATTACATATGCATAAAAACTTAAACAGTGAACTTCAAGCCAGAATGGCCAAATCATATATTTTCCTGATTTCAATTAAAAACATGAATATAACTATTTCCAGTAGGGTTGGGAACCTATAGATGCATGGAAAGATGACAAGGAAATGAAAAAAACCAAACCGAAGTACCTACAGAAAACAGATTTAAAACTGCATTTCTGCATAGCAATAAAACAACATGCTGCTTGGAAACGTTCTTCCATTCCTATTTAACATAATGGTGGTATGAATTACTGCCAAAGTAAACTTCAAAAATTTGTTTGCCATGGAGGAAAACCAAGCAAACTGAAGTTCTATGTGCAGAATCTCATTTCAAGAGTGTGAAGGTTTCTTTGTTCCCTTTAGTGCCAGGTCATTTCAAACTTTTATGTCTACATATTTTATTGCACTTGCAAAACCTTTATAAAAAAAAAAAAGGAAAGAAAGAAAACTGGAAGATTAAAAATTTTAAAAAAACACTCCTAAAAAATATCAAAAAAGCTCTGCTAGATGTCCTGTGTAAAAACAACATGAAGTGCAACATTTTTCCTATTCTATCAGTCTACTCTCAAGAGTTTGGCATCTGAAAGCAAAATATTCTTTCATGTAGCAAAAAGAGAAGGCCTGTTTTTTGAAACAAATGTTTGCATAAAATCGAGGAAAAAAGATATATTTACAATTTTAATACCAATTACTCAGTCTATCCTCTTAAATGGCAGTTTCTGACCATTAACAACCATAAATACAGATAAGACCTTTTATTCAACTATCATGCTAAACTTCAAGTTTCTGTAAGCAGCCTGATAAAGCAGCTCAATTATTCCTCCCTTGCTTATCTGTTATCTAAAACCCACAGCCAATATCATTTCAGACACCAGAAAAATACTTGGAACTTTCTATGCTGTGGCTCAGCCGCCCCAACAGATCTCTATACACAAACAAGAGTTTTCCTTCTCCATCTCTGCTTTCTATTTAGGTCTTCCTCATTTCCATGGTTTTAAGTCCATATCTTCAGCACACAAACATCGAGGCAAACAGCAATTTCAGAAAGTTTGTGTTACCTATTCAAGGTGTTTCTCGTGGTATTCGCCCTAGTAACCTTAGAATTTAAACTCAAATTGCGAGGTCAGACTCTTAACTGCTGCAGGATTGGGGAGAAAAAGATGCAGATTTTGATGAGGTTATTAGACAGCAACTTTCACTGAGCGTTTAATTACAACCTCAAATTCAAGCATAAATTCAGTGCATCATAACCAAATTTAGCTGGGACATGGTCCCAAACCCAAGGGAATCAATAGGAGTATTTCATTCTTACTTCCCATGGACTGATGCTCCTTTGGCACAGGCTATATTTGACTACAGCATTTTCAGCTGAAAACTCGCCTGCCCGCACTGCATCTGAGGAAACCGCACCGAAAGGACAATTGCAAGGCAGCGTCGACCCCACCACGTACAGCATCAGTTCTGCAGTCCACAGCATTTGCAACAGAGCAAACCGTGAACCAGCTGGCTGAACATTAAAGCACATACAAAGGTCTTGTGCATGCTTGTTAGGCTGTTTTGTAGAAGAAAAAGAAAGAAGCAGGGAAATACTACCCTGTGTGAGTTTGGTTTTTTTGTTGTTGTAAGTCAGATAATTTCTCAATTTTATTCCTACCTGGCCTAGGAGGGGAGGGGGAAAAAATGAAACAAAATGGTCACACAACACTGCTTGTTCTCCCAACTCCTGCAAGCCAGCTGCAGGAGTTGACGTGCAGACACAACCTCATGCTGGCACCAGAAGTGACAATTGCTCTGTACAGCTCTGCTGCAGCTTAGAGAAGAAAAAGGACCGAGAACTTACCCAGGGAATTCATTCTTTCACGTTTCGATCCAGCAAGGCAAGAGCTCACTGGGAACGGTGCTCCTGATGGCCACAAAACCAAGACTAGACAGAAAGGTCTTAGTAAGCATTGGCTTCCAGAAACTGCACTTCCACTCCTACCATCCACCTCCTAACCCCGCCGCTGCATTTGTGGCTGCCTTTGTTAGAATACTTCTGCAAATGAAAACAGATGAGTAACTATTGCTGCTTTAGCAAACTCCCAAGCCCATGGTCACTAATAATAGCTTTGTTCCTTTTATTACTAAACAAAACAAAAAAAAAAAGTTTAAATGCTTGTATAAAATGCACATTGCTGAATGTTTTCTTTCATTGATCCAGTGCTGTTTCCCATACGAGCTTAGGCCCAGGTCTCTCGAACAATTTATGTGGATCAACATGATGAGGAGCAATCTCAGGCTTTTGGAAGGGGCGTCCCTCACAAAAAAAAAAACAAAACAAAACAAAACAAAAAAACCCTGTAACACCAGGTTTTGTGCTCCTTCACTTTAGACATTAAGAGTTCAATTTAAAAAAAAAAAAAAAAAAAAAATCTGAACAGAGACATTCCCACTTTTTGCACAAACTTAAACCCAAATGCAGATCTGAGCTCTCTGGTATGTGACATCCCGGAGCTTATGAATTCCGAAAGGCAAAAGTGCTTTGGCAGACTGAGCTCCCAGCTCCCCGCTGGCACACCAGCACGTTGCCGCCAGCTCCGACTCCGCTCCAGGGGCAAACAGGTGGGACGGGAGGGAAAGGGCAGTGTGGAAGGAAGAGAATGTGGAGAAGGGCAACACGAGAGGAAGAAAATGGAGAGGGTATGAAGCCACTGCTGTGAAATGATGGTGGGAGAATGATGACAAGAAAGCCATCCCTTGCAGAAACCCTGATGCGGTTCGCCACTGGTAAGGAAAAGAAAAAAAAAAAAGAAGAAAAAAAAAAAGAGAAACCACTACAAAAAAGTACTTTTGCTAAAAAATTCTGATTTTTCTACCCAGAATAAAATCAGTTACAGGAACTCCTAAAAGCAATAAAAGTAACTCGCTTGCAAACTGCCCCTTTTTCTCAGAAAGTCTGCCTGCCATGCTTCTACCTGACGGAGCCTCACACTACACAACCTCCTTGGGCCCAGGATCTGCTACAGCCTCCTACTCCTCCCACCGCCCATGCTCCTGCCTCTGGCCAAGCAGAGGCTGTGCTCTCAGCTTCCCTGGCCGGGTGTGCAGGTTTTCACGCTGATCTTGGATAGAACCGTAGCACCACCAAGCCCAGGGCTTCTGTTAGCCCACACGATGTTCCTGGCCAGTGACTCCGAGCCACAGGGCTTTGGCTACCCATGCTGGAAGGCGAGTAGGCATCAAGAAAAAAAACCAAGACATTGAATGTTTAAGTCAGGCCACAGTGTTTTCTTATTAACATCCTGAAGCTTCCAGAGGTTTTTAACTTATTAATTTCTATTATTGGATTGACTGTTCCTGAATAATCCCGAGCAATCCATTGCAAGTGTGGTGGTTTTTTTTACAGGAAGTAACCAAGCCAAAAGCAGCGAAAGCATCCTCTTGTTCTTGTGCGAGCCCCTTATTTTATTTTTTTTTTCAGTTTATTTGAACAATGGCACCATGAAACAGCTTACAATAATGACTGTTACAAAATAGGAAGCTGAATTATTAGGCAAGCTTTGTCTGCGTAACTCAATCAGCCTAGGGAGGATATGACAGGCACGACTGAGACAAAGGACTGACTTGGTGACCCCAGGCATCTCTTTCAGGACTCTGTTTCTGCAACTGAGTTACTTAAGAGTTGAAGTTTCCTTTCGCTCCTTCATTAGATGCACCATTCCCGTAACTGCAGCAGCAAAGCATGCACGCTTCCCAAGAAAGCCACCACCAAGTGTGCACGCAGAAAGTAAACACTTTGGAGAGGCTGTGATGAGAACTTTACCTGAAAATAAGTTTCAAAATGGAAAAGCAAAGTTTAGTATTTAATCTTTTTAGCGAACAAGAGGTGCACACAGCAGGACAGGTAAACCGTGAGTTAGTCTTTAAGCAAATAGCCAAGCATAAGTTTCACAAACCAATAAAAAAATAACTGTTAAAAGCGGTCTTCAAGTAGTTGCAAGGTTCAAAGGCACAGAATTTCTACAAGCCTGCTGAGAGCATCACTGGGACCAGCTCTGGAGTGATATACTTTGAAGCAGATTATCAGTAACCAAAGGCAGACACCCACCATCCTGTCATTACAATAACCTTACTGAAACTACGAAAATCGGGTCTAAGTGCTCGTCTGAGCAATGCTTCTGTAGACAACAGCAACACAAGTGACTGAGCAACAGCAATCCAGGAACCTGTAAGTGAATCATTAACGAGCAATGATTTCTCCATTACTCACTGTGGATATAGAGTTACTGCGGGTAAGATTTGTTTCTAAAAAAAGGCAACAGCCAACAACATGAGTACTAACACATTCATCAAAGCCGAACACAATGTCGAAAGGAAAGAGGAAGGCACGGCTATCGGGCAGTCTTTGTCCAAAAGAGCGGTTCACCGAGGAAGGCTCCATGGAGCAGAGCAGCAGCACTGGGAACGGCATCGCACATTGTCTCCTTCCATGGGGGTCGTGTTCAGGGGCTCAGGTCAACTGGCTGTTGATTTTGCATTACTCCAAGAAATTATTAACTCATTCTACAAAAGCTATACATCTGTCAGACTAGAGATACAGATCAATAGCCAACAACCTAAACGTCAACAGTTTGACCTCTAGGCAAGGGTTTCCATACCCCTTTATCCACACTCTACAGTAAATACTCCTAGTACATTTTCTCCAAGCATTTGCCGACTATGCTACCGCAAATAAGCATCAGGAGAACCAAGCTGACATTCTCAGCCAATCTTTAGGCAAGATTAGCAAGCAATTAAAGCTGTTGTATGAGGAATTTTAAGTGCTCTGCAACTTCGTGCCAAACAAGAGCTAGGCAAGGACTGGAATTTTATTTTTTACAATTCTGTTCTATACAGAAACAGAAGACAAATTCAAAGAAAATATTTTTGAAGCACAGATTCAACCAATTACCAAAACATCTATTATAGTTTAAATACTAATATATGATAAAATAAATTCTGCATCAAAAAAGGACATGAAAAGCATTCTGATTGCTTCCTACCAAAAATGTCAGAGGTAAGGTACTCCAACAAAACACTTCAATTTCAACCAAACTGGGGGGTTTTAATCATTTTTTTTATTGTTGTGTTGGCAAAACCTAATCAACAGTTATTTTAACTGCACCCGAGCCAGTCCAGGTGCAGCACAACCTGGGAACACTTTTAAAGCCCAGAACCAAATCTCACCCCCAAAAGCAAATGAGTGCTTTGCCACCCATTGCCTACAACCAGATCCACCAGGGCAGTAGCAGAGAATACGGCTTTTGTCCCAAGAATTGCTCATTTAGTCCCAGCTATACCTCTTCATAAAGTTGCCAGGAAAACTAGACAGAATAACAGAGAAAGCTATGCATTTCATGAGGGTAAGAGTTGCAAGATGTTCAAGAGGAAAAGCCTGTTTTTAAGTACAGCAGAAAATAAAGCAGATTTTGTGAACTGTCACCCACAGCAACAATTGCATAGCTTGCATGGGTTTGATAATATGGGTTGAAAATAATTATTTTCATGAACACACCAACTGGAGCAGAAAAAAACATTACAATGAACAAAACGAGTAAACGAAGTTAAATAAGGCAAATGAAGCCTGAGCTACGGTTTCAGACTGATCTGCTGTTCGTATAAAGAACACTCTAGTTGGAGATTAGGGGTGAGAAATAAGAACTCATTAGCTCTTCTTCAGGGTTCATGATTCAAATCTGACAAAACACACACTTCAGTGTTTCCAAGCTTAAAGAAAATTCCAGCAGGGTCATGGAAGATGCTATTTATAGCTGCCTTAATCTCTGTGCACTCAAACACAGCTTTTGTACATAGACATATTTTGTTAGCACTTAAAGAAAAAAAAAAATCTCTGTCACTGAAAACTTAATCATCCACAAGTTCTGAAAACGCATATGAGTTTTTCCTCTTAATATTATCTGCTCCTGACTGAACTGCCCTGAAAACTGGCCTATAGTTTTTCCAGTCAAAACTGTTACCAGAAAAAAGCAGGTCCTGGAAAATATTCGGTGACAAAACTGAGGAAGAAGAATGTGGAAAGTTACCAGCAATTAATTTCTTCAATAGGAAACAAACTCTTCCCACCCTGAATGTACACATCAGTATAGCTGAGACTGTTCTGAGACCTGGAACACCCAAGCAGTGAAACACATTGGGAAGTGCCAGGCACTGGCAGTTGGAAGGAAAGCCAGCAGTCCTGGTCTTTAAGGTCATTCTGCAAACATAAGCATTGCTAAGCCCTCTGACAAAAAGAAAATACATTAGAGAACAATGGTCCTTCGCTCTGCCCTGGTTCCTGACTGGCTGCTCACTGCAAAGATTGTTTAGGTCTGGGGCTATTAGTAAGAGGGCAAAGCAAATGGGTCAGACACCTGTGTAATCTACACCAGGATCAGGGAAAGGCCATGGGATGGCTCCCATGCTGGGCAAACGGTGCCTCACCAAGCTGACTGCCTTCTACAGCGAGATGGCTGGCTCAGTGGACAAAACCAGAAAACAGCAATCACTGTTTACATGACTACAAGACGCGAGGAAATCTGGACAGACTGCCCAGCTCTACATGCAGCGGTCAGGCAGGTCAGCCCACGCTGGATGGGCTGGTTAATAGTAGCTGTCCTTACCGGGGGTCACCACTGCAATCAACACTGTTTGACATTTTCATTAGTGATCCTCAGGAGATAAGCAAAGCTGGACTAGACATGGCTGCTCAGAGGAGCCTTGCCCAACTTCGAACTTGGACATTGAGCCAAGGGGTTGGACCAAATGACCTTCAAGGGTCCCTTCCAACCCAAATTATTTTTGGTCCAGAAACACTGAAGTTTAGTCTTTGTCTCTTAAGTTACTTATCATATACTTAAAAATATTTCATTCATCCAAGTTGGAAAGGTTTCAGCCACGGCAGATGGGATCAAGAATGATGTGGCCCAGGCTCCGCACCAGCCCTTGGAAAGATATAGAAGAACATTTATAGTTGCAACAAGACTCTTGCCACTCTCCAACAACTGCTCCGTGCATGTACTGCTACACAGTCTCTACGTTAGTCACTTACACGCAGGGCCCTTGCTGTTATATTCTTTATTAATCCTTATAAGTTTGTCTGTTGACCTACTGTACTTTTAAGAGATTCAGAGGTTGAATGTTGCTACCAGCCAAACTCTTTTAATAGAATTAAATAGAGATATCATGTAAGCTTTTAATAATGTTGACAACTACTAAAATTCAGTTAGCTGAGCCAACAAGAAACCACTGAACCCTTACATACATTCTCTTCTCCCCACCGAGCGTGCCCAGCATAGAATGCCATGTGGAGATGGCAAATTTCCCTAACTGCCTTCTTAAAATACTAACGGATCAAATCTGACTGTAAAGGAATGGTGAGCAGCTGAACCCCTCTCCTTCTCCCTGAAACAACATTCTGGTGAGTCAGCCCTCAGCATTTTTCCTGCTCAAATCCAACACATGCACACACACACACAGGTTTTTTAGTGTACTGCTATTCTGCAACAGTACCAGTGCCCAGGATCACTTTTTATTACCCTTAAGCAAGTTTAGGAAAAGATTATAACTTAGAGGAGCATGGCAGAGCATCTTCTTTACCAAACACTACTGTCAGTGACAACTCCACATAACTGACATGCTGCATTTAAGGCTTTGAGTTAATAGCTACTCAGCACTGAAAAACAGAAGTACTTTACCAATGTACACGCATTGGAAAAAATTAAGCAGATTCAGTCAGACTCTCTCCTCCTCAGTTTTCTGTGAGTGATAGAAATCTTCTAGCAGTCATAATTCATAACCAACCGTCATTTCTCTTAAGGTACGCCTCAAGGAAACTTGATGTACATCCAAACTTCTGCAAGCTCGCTGCTTTCTGTTGGATGCATATTTCATTTTCCCTAAGAGTGCAAATCATGTTCTGGAAAGGCGACAGCATGCCAGGGATTCTTAAAATAGAAAGGCCTGTCGCTGGTGATACTGCAAATATAAATACAGCTATTGGTATAGTGGTGGGAGTAATAGCAATGACATGGACCCAGAGCAGCCCAGTGGTCAAGTTCTGCTGGCAAGCTGCTGACGGCTCCCTAAAACGCAAGCAGAAGAAAGGGAACTGCCGTTTAACAGTTTGAACGGGCATAACGCAAACGAGATGAGTTATGGCAAATTCACAGCATAATTCTAACCCTCAGGCTTCAGTGTTACTAAATTTAGGAGTTTCAGTGCAGGAAGGGAGGTAAGAGAGCTACAAAAGTGCTTTAGTAAGGTAACAGTTAGACAGCAAACTGACTGCAAATCTGTGTAATTTTGACCTTGCTGTACACAAAAAAAAAAGCATTTACAATTGGCAGCTGGGGCATCGTGTCTAACTGCCACTTCTGTATGACCAGGGAGAAGCACAACCATGGCTTTCCGTAATAGCAGACTTTAGAGAAGGATACAAACACCAAACCAGGAACCTCAGAGAAAAAAGCTGCACTGGGAAAGGCTTAGCCACCACACTAGCAAACCCTACGAACCTTAAAGTCTGCTTAAAAATATTACATGTCAAAGTTATCAAAGCACACCACCACTTAGAACTGCGTCCAAGTCTAATATAATAATGTCGTATTTATTTTTGTCCGTGAGTCCAGACTAGATGCTCCAGCTATATCTGTGCTTCTTGTAGCATTTTGCAGGAAACACACACACACACTGACTGAGCAGAGTAGAGGGCATATTAGATTATCTATGTCAGACAGCAGCCTTAGTGCATCATCAAGTTAATAAGCAATTTCAGGTCAACAGAAAGACCAAAGTATATATTGAGAAGTACTTTCCCAAACATTTTTAAATAACTGTTTCTATTGGACTAAGAACAAACAATATTCCATAGATTTTAGAATACTTCAGTGAGCCTGGTTTGGTAAACTAAAAGAAAAAGTTATTTCAAAAACTTAAGTCTAAAAGGTGACTAAGCATTTAGACATGCAATGACCCAGGCAGCAGTCAGAGCCACTTGAGCGTACAGCCCATCTGGCAGTGTCATTCAAGCTACCGAGTGCTGCAGCACACACATCTTGACAGCAAGTCTTCCCAAAACTTCTGAAGAAAACATTCATGATCTCTCCGGTTATTGCTGAGCACACTGCACAGAGCATCAGTGGGGAAAGGGGAGACAGCACTGTCCCAGCACTTGGTTCTGGTTTCAGTTGCATTGCTGTTGACTAGAATGCAAGTATTAATCACTATGTAAAAAAGAGACAAGACAGAAAGCCTTAGGACAGAGATAATAAATAGTGCCTAAACGTTGGAAAATAACATTTTCCAACATTCATTCCAAAATAACATTCATGACTTCAGTTTAGCTGCTTGATCTCTACTTAAGAGTGCACTGTCACACAAAATACTTAACTTTCAGCATCCTTCTTGCAACTAACACACGCTTGAAAACAAAAGGACGTTCACCATATTATCATCAAGGGTTCAAATTTCAGGTAGAAACAAAAGTTGAACTTCTTGCTGAAGACTGCTCCCAAAGGGTGGCTATTCCCATGACAAATAACACCTTCCAGTAGCAGCAGTCTAGCTTTAGGGACAATTAAAGTATGGTTCTTGCACTCAGAGAGGGGCTCATCCATTTTAGGGTAACACCACCTCAGGCAGGCAAAGTCAGACCTGGAGTAAATCTGGTCATTATTTTATAACAAATAAAAGCACTGTGTTACTGAAGCTCATTTAAAGTAATTTCAAATACACCAAAACCTGGTAAAGAAATAAAACCTGCATAAATAATTTGTTCTATTTTTAAGTCTTACCAGGAAAAAATAAGCCCATCACAAGGCCAAAATTACCAAATTCAAAGTATTCTGAAAAGAGGCCTAGCTAACAGTTTGGGACATTTCACACGCACAAAAAAAACCCAACCCAACCCAAACATAAAACCCCAAACACAAAAAACCCAGCTCCGCATTTGGTGAAATAACATGATAGCTGGGAGATCTGAGAGAAGAGGTCTGCCCCTGGCAGGAGCCACCAGAAATTGCTGCAGGGGAGGTCCTACGGCACTTGTTTTCAAAGATGCCAGAGATGCAGAAACCATCCCTTTCTAGTTTCTGTGTCCACCCTGTCCTCAAATGTGAGGCTGAGCATTTGGTCTGTAGAAGAACGTTTCTTTCGGCTTCCCATGAGATAGCACATGCAGGAGGTGAAGCCACAATTCAGCCCTTCCAGGTCCAGTACTCCCTCCAGTGCTCAACCCAGATGCCCCAAACACTTGGTGCTTCTAGAGACCTTCAGGAAAAACCACCGCCAACACACAAAGACATCAGGCTGGCTACATCTACAGGTTTAGCAAATAGAGATCTTAATCACCATCATCTTCCCTTTCAGAAAGGTCAGTGTGGCTGGTGTCCAAAAATCAGACAGAAGCCCCCACTTCTCTCACCACATCCCGAAGTCAGGCTACAAGTTTCAAGACAGAAAGTTGCCTGCCCTTCTCTCTACTTCCTTTTTCTTCTTCCAGCTTAGTCTTTCTTACCCCTCACCCCAAGCTTAGGATGACAGGCTGCAGATAACATGAGCTGGACTCAAGTGTCCACATAGAAAACCCATTGTTTAAAGGCCTTGGGCCAGGACTCAGAGACTCAAAGTAGATGGCCCAGACCACCCTTGGTCAATCTTCACAGTATTCAGCACAGCTCCTTTGCCTTCCCTAAATATAAAAGAAACCAGGACAGATGACTGCGGGGTGCATCCACAAAGTACTTGCAACGAGCAGCTGATGAACAAATCCATTCGCCTGAAACATCAAAAGTTATATTCTTGTAATAACGAAAAGTGATGTTCTTGCAGCCACAATGATCACACAATATAAGCAATTCAGGAGTTTGTAAGGAGACTACTTCATTAGATGAACAGAAACACTTGGGGGGGGGAATTGTAAGCTCTTAGTAGAAAAATTCATCATTAGGCTTCCAGGTGTTCACATCTAGCACTGCTCAGACCACCACCAAGCTCTGAAATACACCTCTTTTGTTTTGGTATTTCTCACACAAGACAGAAGCAGGGCAAGAAGAAAGACAGGACACTGGACAAAACCATTTCTCTCCTGTGAGGTCAACACAGTTATATTCCAGGTCTATCAGTTCCAGCATCTACTTTCTCATATGATTAAAGAAAACTACCAAACTATAAGAAAATGCTTGCTTAATGCTTGACCAAATCTAAAATACCATTAAGTGCATTGTTGTTCCAGTAGAATGTCAACAGATGGATCAGCATTAGCAACACAGAGATTATTCACATGAAACTGGCTGCATAAACCAAGAAAAACGCTGCTATTGTAGAACAACTGAGATTTCTTTGAACTAATAATTTAACTATAAAAACATTAATTGATTCCTTTTCAGTACATTTTGTGGAAGCCCAGTTCTTAGATGCAAAGCCAACTCTGCTTAAATTTTATTAGTTTTGGGGGGGGGGGGGGGGGGGGGTGGAGGAAACAGGAAATAATTCACCATTTATGAACAGAAAAGAAAAATCCTAATGCAACCGATCCATCACTTCCAATTGAGTTGGCAAGTTTTCCTTTATTGTATGAAGGGAACATGCTAAATCAAGTTACCACATTTGAATTCCTCCCCTTCCATGACAGGGGCATAGCAAGGCTTTAACATCACCAACACCATGCAGTACAGCCTTCACGCTAAACTCTAGTTATCCCACTACTAGCCACAGAAGCAAAAAATTCTGAGTAAAGAGGCAAAAATAAATCACAGTGAGATGTAAGCTACAAAGCACACATTATGGCTAGTTTGGATTGTGGACATAAGGATTAATGGATAGTCAAACAGAGGATAAAAGGAAAAAGTGGCAGAGAGGTCAGAACCCCCTCCTGAATGCAAAGCAAACCTATGTCCTGCCACAAGTGAGTGCTCTCCCATCCTACACTGGTCTCAGAAACGGTTAGTTAGCAAAATCCTTACAGTTTCTACTTGTGATGTTAACAAAAAGTCCTCAATAGAGAAAGTAGCCTCTCCTTGTCCTGCAATCTGAATTTGTAACTACTACTACCATTCTTCGTTTCCGTATTACTTACTTCCCTATCCTTTGCGCTCCAAATTAAGTAAGTTCACAAAACAAGAGTTCTGGGGATCATCCTTGGGTTTGTGCTGTACAAAACACTATGAAGTAGAGCAGTATAGATGGGATTCCTTTATACCATGAAAATACAAAGAATCAAGACCTGGCTATTGGACATGAAGCTACAGAAATTTCATTTAGTCTTCACTAGTACAGGGAGAGGACAGAGGAGAGAATAAAGTGGAAGACTTCACATCAAAAGAAAGGATGTAGTGCAAGAGGCCTTCTCCTTCAGGAGAAAGGAGCACAGGAAAATACAAGAAAAAAACCACCCAGAGATGCAGAGTAGAAGCTGCCAGGACACCAGTCAGCGTGCAAGGAACAGCCCTGAGGGATGCAGCACAGGTGGAGACCGCAGTGTGAGAAAGGTAGGAGCCAGATATCAGGGCAGGTGAGGTAAGTGACAAGGAAAGACAGAGCCAGAAAACAGTGTGGAGAATGTGACTGAGTATTACCATAGTAAGGATGGAGGAATGCTTGTCTGGATGTATGTGGAGAAAGACAGATGGAACAAGAGATGCATACTTATGGGTCCAGGAAGAACAGCATCAGTTCTTAAACAATAGAAGTAAAAAGAGAAAGAAAAAAAAAGGCTATTGAAAAATTGAGAAAACAAGAATAAGAAACCCCAAAGACTCTTGGTTTTGTTCTGTTTAAGGAAGGGTCAAAGCTACAAGTATTGTGTAACAAAAACTAAATGACAGCTTCAAGAAGTGAGCTGGTCAGAGTTCATTCTCAGTGCATGGGACCATGCAGGAAAGCACTTCCCGGCCCCAGCCAAGAGCAGACAGGGCAGGAACTTCCTTTTCCAGTAACCTGATGGATGAGAAGTAGCCTATTCTATGTCTTATTATTGTCTGCCACGTCTCTCCAACCCTATAGCTACAGCACTGACCATTGCGCTATCCCTACCTGACACAGAATATTACTGCCAGTAGCTCAAGGCCATGATTATCAGTAATGGCAACTAAGCTAGCTCTGTCTGCAGAGGGAAGGGTTGTTTATGTTCTGAAATATTTTGTAATAAACTCTTATTTTCAGAAGCTCACAGGACAGTTTTGCTTGGTGACACTAACTTCAGATGAAATAACTATAGGACTTGGCAAAGACAAGGGCTCTGTTCCTGACATCTACATCACCTGAGGGTAAGATGCTCCCTTTTCTGTTTCTATTTTCCCATCCGCAAAGCGGGAATGATGATAAAGGCCTCTTCTATAAGGCATTTTTTGAATTAGAAAACACAGCCACTGTTGTCCAGGCACAAACAATGGTCCCTATTCCAGAGAAAATGGAGAGAGGCCAAATACTTGGATGTATAACCCAAGCAGAGCCGCACAGAGGGTATGCAGTCTGGTAGAAGGTACATGGCAGGCTTAGAGAGCTCCAGCAGCACTGGCTTTAAGGTGGTGGGGGAAAACACTCCCCCCGACTTCTCTCTCCCTCCCAGTACCACCCAGAACAACAATCCACATACGTAACATTTCACTGCACAAGCAGATAAGCATTAGCTGTGCTTTAATTTCCAGACAACAAGGAAAAATAATTATGAAAAATATCTGGGATGCTGGAAGATTTGCTTTCTTATTCACAGCGTGTTGTATGTGCCTCTGCAGTTTTTCCTTATGTCTCTGCCCAGATGTGAACCGAAACTAGTTAAGTAACACTACAGTTCGCCCTTGATGATGCAGAGTTTCTAATGAGGGACTTCCCAAGAAAATAACACTCAGACTTTGAGTAATAATTATTCATACATGTTATAAATAAACACAGCTCCTAATACTTTTAATTAGACAGTATCCACCAAGAAGTTATGCTCCCCTTAAATATTTACATTGTAAAAAGAAACCATACAACATTTCTCCCAGTGATGGAGGAGTTGAAGAGTGGCCTAAGTCAAAATGGACTTACTGGAGACCTCTCTTATTACTACAGCTTTCTTTCAGACTAGGTAAAAAAATGATGAAGATCAAAAGCATTCATTTACTCTACTATATGCATTTGAACAAAATTGTTTAAGTGGGTAAAGGTTTTGCCCATCTACATTAAAAGTTACAATCGATTTGAAAGTATTAAACAAACCAGCTGTTGAATGACTTGCTTCTGCAATTGCAACAGACAGTAACCCGTACCCAAAGGCTTCTATTTTGCTACATTCCCTTGAGCATATTGGTTATTTTACCCACTGTGGGTGGGATTGGTCAGTCCCCCTACCTGAAAACAGCTTATTTACCAAAGTCACAAAACTTAAGCTTTTTATACATCTCTCCCCTGGTATATTAGCATATCACAGGTTTTGTGCACATTCACTCATATATGTACCAAGTCTCTACCTGCCACATATAAGCTACTTAATTATTTGTTTACACTGCCACAGTGCACAGGAGCAGTCAACATCAATCGGCATCTTGTACAAACAGCACTATACAAATAGCAAACATGACCACTCATGTGCCAAAGAACTTATTAAAGAAGACAGACAACCTAAGTAACATGGGGGGAGACAAAATTGTGCCAGGGAACAGCAGCAGTCCTTACAATAGATGCTAGCCAAGGGGTTTGCCTTTTTTTTAATAATAATAAAAAAACATCAAATTCCTACCATGGATCTCTTCTTTCCTTTGAAGGAAGGACAAATACTTTTTCCATACTAAAGTTAACAGTCAACTCATTTTGATGTGACAAGGCCAACAGACAGAAGCTTTTATTTGACATAGCGTTGTAGCTGGTAGTCTTCCCTCTCCTTCCTCCCCCGGCGTGGCTCTGCTCAACCTTCCCCTTCATCTTCTACGGGCGAAGTTATTATGTAATGCTGCCATAGGAAGTGTCACAGCAGAAAGCATCTCAAGATCACCTTTACCTGCCAACTTACCCCCTGTGCTGGCAACGTAAAGATCTTGAGGGAAAGAATGGAAGACCAAGACAGATGGAAAAAAACGAGCTAACAAGACTGTTGCTATTAAGAGCATCTCATCAAAGAACAACCCAAAGAAACTGAAGACATGGGGCAGAAAAAGACCACAAGAGAAAAGCAAGCAAGGTAAGCAGATTCAGTGAGACACCTGCTGTAAAAGCTTTGTGAGATGACTCACCCAGTTCTCTGTTCCTCTCTCCAACTTAGCTCAACGCTGGAGCAGAGGGAAGTGCTACACATCAGGAAAAAAGGGTGGAGTTGACGGAACATTTCCTGGGCAATCACAGGAGCAATAAGCAGCCTGTTTGTCCAGCCAGTGCAAATTACAGGAACATCAACACCGCTCAAACACACACACAGAGCATGCAAGAGTGCCCTGAAAGCTGCTCCATCGGCCTTACGCTGCCAGGGTGCAAGAGGCTGGTTATAATCTGTCCCTGTGATAGCAAGCTCCGGAGTAGGCAGCATCCATTGGAAATACTGCCGTGTGCCACTGAGACAGCCCTAAAAACATGACACCAACTCCCTGCCAGTCTCCCAACTTACAGCATAGTTCATTAACAAGACCATTTTAAAAGGCTCATGAGGACAACCATTATGAAACAGTGCTCTGTTGGACAAGGTGGATGAGCACACAGCAAAAGCTTCAGGAAGGCGAAGCAGATGTGCTGTAACACAAGACACATCTGGATCAGTGACTTCCAAGGTGGAAAGGGGAGAAGGTGAAGGACATGTATGAGATTATGGCAGCCAGTTCACTTTACTAACAGACAAAAGCCCTCCAAGATGAAAGAGCGAGTACAGGAAGCAAGTGATGGGGAGCCTCGTGGCACTGCTGGGTTCTGGGGGACAGAAGATGGATGTGAGAGGATAAGGAAAGTTCTCACAGCTAAGGATATATCTGACATACTTAATTTCAAGCCAGACAGAACAGGCAAGAGACAGAGCCTGAAGGCTCCAAGTTCCTCTTTGTGGTGCATAAAAGACCGAAGGATCTTCTAGAGATGTAGTCCCACTTATGCCGTAAGAAGGGCTAAAGGCACACATACAACAAAGAGAGGGACTGAAGCCAGACCACGGAGATGAAGCGAAAACTCACCTTGATATCAGCTCCCAGCCAGTCGCTGACACCTGCCCTAGAAACCCTCTGGACAAAGCTCCCACCAGGCCAGACTGTCTTACTCTTCCCTGCCGTCTCATTCCCTTTGGAATAAGACTCCCAATACCCCATTGCCTTCTCTCACATATCCAGCCAATACCTTCATATCCTGTGCTATTCATCTTTCTCATCTTCTTTTCATCCTCATAGCAAAGCTATTACCTACAACACTCCTAATCACAGTTAATTGATGTATGTGGAAGAGATCCATAATCTTCAAAGCATCTTCCAAACAAACTACAGCAGAAGAGATTTCCCCCTCTGCTCAAGGCATTTGGCAAGAGCACAGCAGCAGACATTACACCAAGTGGCCTTTTTATTTCCACTCCCTGAGTCACAACCCTATGCATCAAAAGATTGATTTCACGCCTATCTGGGATGAATGAGCTTCCCTAAACATTTATGACATGCTAAAGAAAAAAAAGCAGCCAGGGGAAGGTATGACTCACCAAGTATTTCCTAATCTATAGCTGATCTTCAGAAGTTATTACACTTGTATCGTGTCTCAGAAATAAACATGCAGATTTCCAACACTTATCTCAGACCTACAACACACATCACTATCATTACGGGCTACCGCAGCTACTGGAAGAACAAAACCACGCACAGTAGCTTTCTCCAGGAGACAGAAAATACCAAGTTCCCCAAACCAGTCAGAAATAAAAGAAGCCATCCTTAAACAATAACATACTCATTGATTAAAGGCCTTTTTTTCCTAATTATAATCCCTACTTTCTACTAGGTGTAAATGGCAGCACAGGCTCAGCAGACTCAAAATCATCAAAAGATGATGTTTATTTTTTCTTTTTAACCACCAAAATTCTTCTCAGGTTTCAAGAAGGACCACATTGTCTCTTCCCATCCTCAAAGGTATTTGGCACAGGAAGAGGCAACGCCTATACCATAGCTGAACAGATAAACCGTCTCCCTTGGCTGTCTGAATCACTGTTTTAAATTAAGCAGAAGAACATGGAAAATCCCAAGCTTTCCTTTGCCTCCCCATATTCCTACTCCCTGTTTCAAAGGGGAAGTCCTACAGAACTTCAGAGATTGGTTTTGCTCCCAGGCATGGATAAGCAAAGTACACAACAGTGGGCTCTAGGCTCCTGTCCTGGCTACGTTTTCTTCTCCCAGCACCAGTCTGTAAAATGACTTTAGGAGATGAAGCTGGGCTAGAGATGCAGATTTGCACGTTTGCAGTCGTTAGGTGAGGAAAAGGGCTATAACGCTTAGAGCCAGACTTGGAGTTTAGGGAACCTTGTAAATACTCCAGCACAGATTTCCCACCCCCCCTCCTTTTTTTTAAGAAATGCTGTTAGCACCACAAATGTTTTTGCAGCCTATAACAGCTGAGTAAGAGAAATCCCACCTTTGGAAAAAGTTTTAAACTGCTGAAAAATCCAGATCTCAGTGAAACCACTGGGGTAGGGAGGGCGTGACACCCAGGGAGGTTGGACCTACCACAGCTGGTGATGCCAACAACCTGAACCCCAGACAAGGAAGATGAGAACCACCAATACAGACCACACCATCAATACCACTATCCTTCACAACAGCTATCAAGTACATTAAAAGAAATTACAAAACCCAGTTAGTAGGGAAGATTATTCCCTGCTGTTCCCAAAGCATGGAGAGTTGCATTCGTTCTAGGAGATGCTCTCTTGTCCCAGAGTTACCCAACAGCATCCAACACTGCCAACCCCATAGTATTAATGCAACAGCAGTGGTGTTTACAGAATTACGCCACATGCAAAGGGTTCTTTCTCCTGAGCAAAGCAATACACATTAGTTCACATACTTTTACAGAAACGCTAATTTTTTTTTAATCAGCCAAACATTTAGGACCCTGTTGTCCCATGCACAAGAAACAACACAATCTAACGTAACCTAAAACATGCACAAAAATACAAAGACGCAAAACCACAACACCAACATTTATTTAAAACTATATCTATTGATAAGTTACTGGACATCAAAGCAGACAGAAGACAAGTAATTCTGCAGTGTTCACACCTGACACAGAACCTCCACGTTCCATTGCCACCTGCCAGATGTGATGGGACCCAGAAAGGACATCGGGGCAAACCAAGTTAGCTCCCCTAACCTCCACCAAAGTAAGTTTTTTGGTTTCTTTTTTTTGGTTTTGTTTGTTTGGTTTTGCTTTTGTTTTTTTTTATTTATTTATTTTTCCCCCCATTTTTTCCTCTTTCTGGCTCTACTTTAGCAGACCCAAAGTCTTTTTGCTAATTTTCACTCTTTCTTTTCTCCGGGCTGTATTTTTATTGTATGTGGGCACTTAACTTCTGTTTGATAACAAAGGGAATTAAGCACTCAATTACCTTATAAACTGTGTTTCTTTTCAGTATGTTCCTATCACATTTCTTTTATGTTCACCTTCAATGACTACTAATATGCCAAGCCCAGGTCTTTGTTTTTTTTTCAATGAAGCAAATCTCCTGACAACACTGGCAACAGAAGCACTGCTTGAACAGAGAGTAACCAACAGTTGTTCTTTACAGTGTATGGTAATGAATGAGACAATCCCCATTAACTATGGTTAATAACCACAGTTTCACACAGTATAGAAGTTCTGCTGCTTAGCAAATCAGAAACAGGCAACCCTCAATTAACTCTTTCTTTCTTGTGCAAATACAATTTCGTGCGCTAACTGGGGATCAAATTCTGTTTGCCTACCTCATGAGTACTTTGTTTCTTTTAGAGGGAAAACTGGTAATTCAGCTTTCATTCAAACAAATAAACTCTTGATTTGACTTCACATGCTCTTACGGCCTTACCGTCATTAGGAAGGAGCCTGCATCTTCTGCCAAGACATTATATCTTCCCCCTCGCCCCCCCCACCCCCTGCCGGTAAATTCTGCACTGAGTTACAGCTGGAAAAGAGCTGGATAACTAACAAACACAAATCCAACAACTGAAAATAAGCAGATTGATCTGTTATTCCCATTCTTGCCAGCAAGTGTTGCTGTTTACCAAGGGAAAGCAAGAATGAAAAAGAATTAAAAAAAGATATCGCTAGATTTCCCTATTCTGCTTGTATCCAAATCCTTCCATGCAGCATTCTGATTCATCAGTTGAAACTCAGTGTGGCTTCAGAAGAGCATGCTTTTGATAGCTTCTGAAAGCAGAAAGCTTGCAGACTATTTTCTGAAAAAACTGAACATGCATATGATCTTCTGCAGTGTTGATAAGCACATTGCAAATGCCCAATGAGAAAATTTGTGTAGGGAGATAACTGCAGAAACTATTCTTAGTAACAGAGTTCTGCATCTGTTAAACTAACTCTGCTGGTGCTGCGCTGAAAATTTATATTCACGAACACGTGCTCCAAATGTTGTGAAAAAGATACTATTTTAAATTCTGTTTTACATAACCTGAAACATCTCGGAGAGCTCGTGGAGGTATTTTCATTGTGTACCGAGAAGGAGCAGAGCTCCTGGAGCGGCAGTCCCCAGCGCAGGGCTCAAACAATAGCCAGTGGTGTGTGGACATCAGAAGCCTGCAAGTTAAAAACACAGCAAAAGGCAGAGCAAAGCCCGATCTCCAGCAGAAACAGGTTACACAGAGTCACAGGCCTAAACGTGCTGAAAACCACGGCTTTAAAACTGGGTTTTTGCTGGCTAAACCACTGTCACTCAGCATGGGAAACTGATCTTTAGTGAAACATTTAAGCAAATCCTTAATGTTCAGTGTACCATGGAGTTCCATTTTCTGATCCCCTCATGCAGGCAATGCAAGATTCACAGACAAGCAGTAAAACCCTTAAGAGACTTGCAGATGAAAATAATATGGTGCAAGCCTCACGTGTGTAGCAGTGAATGAGAGGGGAAACTTGGTCTGAAGACAAAATGAAGGACCAGAGCCCCAGTTTCCCATTTTAATAGACAATTTTACTGATTAAACTTCAATACTCCTTTTAACTGTCTTATTTCAATCTGAAAACTAACTTTTGGCAGGGGAAAAGTTCATTAGAGACATTTTATTTTCCCTTTCTAGCATCAGCCATTTTTAAGTTCTCCCATAGCATTTTGTTTTTGGACACTACAAGAAGTTGGGCATCTCCATGCTATATCTCCTCGACACATCTTCAGTGCCTCTTAAGTTAGACCAAGCAGAAATCATGGCAAAGTAGACTCTTTCTAATGTAGCTTCTTTATGGTTATGCCTCTATGTACCAAACAGAACTGGACCCCTGGATGCACCTATAAATAACTGCTACAAATAAAGTGCTGTCAAATGGAATAAGACCATTCACCTCTAAATCTGTGGCTGAAATCTCATCAAATGGCTGAGAGCAGTCTCCGAGTTTGACATCACCTGAAGATCACTACTATGCCTTCCTGCAACACCTACTTTGGGACCACATGAAAAAGTCATTATCCCACCTGGCAATAACTGGGACCTTTACCTGTAGATCACTGTACAGAGTTCAAGAGGTTAAAGCTTGAAAGGATTTGGAGAAAGAAAGAAGAAAAAAAAGCCTACAAGTTGCAGGGACTCCAGCAAAACAGTTTTCTAGTTGGTTAAACAGCCAAAAGCAGTATTACCCTGTACCACTCACGCCAGACTTACTCGTAACCCCTTCCTCCTGGCTCTCAGGGGCCATATTCTGGTACCCATTTTGAAAGACAGCCTCCCCTCTTTAATCACTTTTTATTAAACACTCTTTTAAAAAAAGCTGATGGTACAGATAGGGCCCTACAGTAGTTGCAAAGAACTTATTTTTTTCTGCTAACCCATCCTCATGGCAACAGCCAGAAATACCCTTCAGTAACCCGTACGTATCAACAAGCTCCGTTACAGACCAGGATGTTTGGTATAGCAGTTATTTCACAAGCCTCTGGTGGGACTGTAAATTCTGGCAGTGTAAAATACATTTCCTTTTATTACAAAACCCATTTTGAAACCATCAGAAAGATTTCTCATTTGTAAACTAGCACTTCTATATTTAGAATATTACTTGGATTACAGATTTATTTTTTCTTCCTGACACTGCAGAAATGGAGAAAAAGAAAAGGCAGGAGTGCTAGCAGGCGAACAGGCAACTTTTCAAATACTGGAGAAGGTTTTAAGTTCTTGGAGAAGGGGACTGTTCATCTGGATTTGAAGGAAAGGCCTGATTCACGACTTCTAGCTAAAACACTGTCCCTGACTTCACCCCTCTGTAAAATGGAAACTCTTCTTCTGGCCAGGCTCACCTGCAACATGACTTGTGGTCTGCTTCAGAAAGCAAAGGGTGAAGGTGTTGCAGGGATGTGGGGTAAAAAATCCCAAAGATCCATCAAGTACCTGGTCAGGAGAGGACTGCTCGTTTTCATAACTCTCCATTTCTTCTCTACTGAAAGTACAAATGCTACCTACTGACCCCTCGGCCAAACCGAGGGGAGCAGACCACCCTCACAAGGCCTCTGCTCCCCCAAAGACAGGCAGCCTTTCAGATGTATTGGACTAAGTTGTTTTAACATGTACACCGAAGTACATCATGACATGGACTTTGTGAGTCAAATAAAACATGACGAATAGTTGATGCAAGTACAGATTTCAGTTAATCTAACAACTGAACTAATACATTAGGAGAATAAACAAGTCTGCACATGCAAAGATGAACACAGCTTGGCAGGAGAGACCTCTAAATAAACACCAAATCAAACTAACAAACGTGACTGACAGGATAATAACTAATACCCCATGTAAAACAAAGCACCATATAGCTCGCTTTTATGGACTCAAGAGATTTTTGATGTCTTTCACTGAGTTCTCCCAACTCAGATAAGCTTTTTTTCATCCATTCTGGATTAACTGGCTCAGTTATCTGCTCAGAGTAAGTGATATCCACACTTTTGATTTTTTTGACTAAAACCTGCTCTGCAGCTAGAATTAATATCAAGGCCTACCCAAACAGCTTGGTACAAATAAACTGGGGGAGGGTTGCATACATTAGTTCTCAGATCTTTGGATATACTTCTTTTGGGGGGGAGGGCACTGTTCCAATAGTTTCTTAAAATTATGGCAGAACAGAGTGTGAAGCTGGGTGGCATGTAGCTGCCAACACATCCAGCATTTGCAATGATTCATTAACCCAGACTTTGACAAGTTGTTCCTGGTTTTGAAATAACTAAAGAAAGAAGGAACTAGACATCCAACCTGCCAGAGCTCAGCTGATTGGTACCTAAATTCCAGGTGCTGGGCAAATGCGTGGAATAAGCAGACTCATGGTCCATGCAGCTCAGCACCCTATCTCCAATGGGAAAGCACAGAAGCCCAGCTACTATCTATGCTCTGCTCCCCCTGTAACCCTCCAGCATCCGCAATCATTAACTAAGGGATAGAGCAACCCCAGTCCAGTTCCCTTTAGTGTCTGTTTTGTCCATGAAACCCCCTAATCTCTTTTTGAACCTACTAGTACCATCTACCTCCACAGCCTCCTGCAGCAACCAAATTCATAAGTTAACTACCTGCTTAAACTTATTTCTTTCCCTACAAACCTATATTACTGCATTTCATGTATTTACTTTTATTTTAACACAGGTAGGTATCTTGACAAATGATGGAAAAGTGGCCAGCATCTTGAAGTCATATACATTAACCAGTAGAAGAGAGAATAAACCAAGAGAACTGCCATTGGCTAGGTACCACTTTGATGGTTCAACATTTCTATTCAACCACCATCAAACTTATCTGTGTATTTTTTTTGAAGGAAAAAATTACCATAATTTCCTATTTATTGAACCGTAATCTCTTTGTCTGTTTTTCCTATTAAACCTTCTTCCAAGGCTTCCATCCTCCCTTTCCCCAGAGAAAGGGTCTTTGAAAAGTTTTTATCAAATACAATGTATAATTTAGCCTGCCTTAGCTATTTCCAGATGGCCTCCAACACGATGAATTTATTCACTTGCCACGAATTTTCCAATAGGAAAGAAATAAATGGAAGCGAGACAGGATTCCTAAAGCAAGAACCTTCCTAGTACCTCAGGAATTATGCTACTTCATTTCTTCTAATAAAATCACACAGAATTGCATCCAATTCACAGAAATACCAAAGACTCCCAATGACTTCACCCTTGTCTCTAACCCAAACAGCTTTTTCATGGAAAGAGAGCCACAGCACAAGCAGGTATTCAGACTGTTGGCACACCTTACTGGAATCTCTTGCCTGAAAATCCAGCCATTAACATATGGAGAAATTGGAGCAAGTGCTTCTATTTTTATTATACACCATCTTTTCTGAGTTATCGTTTTCCCTGCATTACAAGGTATTTGGCAAAACAGACAGAAAATCGTGAATTAGCATCAAGAATTACAGAACAGACCTTGGCCTTCCCATCAGTGTGACGATACTTTTTTCTCTACAGAATCCTCGTTCAAGTTGTTTGTTGCAAAGTCCAAATAATTCATGCGACTACATTTAAGCCTTTTCTCTCCTTTGGAAAAAGGAGCTCCTGTATAGTACTATCAGGCAGCTCTTATATGACGACAGCCTGGAAAGTCAGGAGACAGATCTCCAGGTTCCTGTCTAAGACCAGAAGGATCAGTAAAGCCAGTATTTTTCTGTTTTCGTTACAACATGTTTTGTCACTTCTCCACAGACACTGCTTCCTTGGCATGTCACATCTTAACTGAGACCCCTACACCTGTTTGAGGCTCTGCTGCCATGAATCTCGGGCCGTAGTGAACCACCACTGACTACCCAAGGAGACATGGCTGGCATCCAGAACCACGGGTTGCTGATGCTCGAGAAGAAAAGCTGCGAGCTGGTCACCAACAATGCCACGTTTCTTCAACCACATCTGCTCAGCGCTTTCTCCCATTTACAAAGGAAGGTCCTCAAAGGTACCTCCAAGTGCACCTGCCCTGCCAACCTCCATCAAGTCTGTCTCAAAAGCTCTTTCCCGGGCAGTACGCCGACCAGGGTTTTGACAACAGCGAGGCAGTGGGTGCACTAGGACTCCTTCCCATCACGCTGACAGCTCTGCCTCATTGTTTCCCCCTGTAGCCATCTGCTTCTCGTGTCTTATTCTCAGATTGCAGATCTGCTGCAAAGCAGCCCACCTTCCTTCATAGCACCTACCAGCAGCACGGGATGCTGGGTCCCAAGCAGGGATCCTAAGTGTTATAGTAGAGTAAGTCATAACATGCAGAACAAAAGCTGTTCACAGAGGACTTCACTGTTGGAGCTCCACACTGATGGGAAAATAACATCACATTTCATAATAATTTCCCTGACATGTGCCAACTACAGAGGAGTCCTCTTCAACCAGTACGGCTCCAAAGTACCCTGTATCAAAGTCCTAGGTCTATATACAAAGCTGCTGAGGAGAAACAAGGTTTATATTCTGATCAATTGTTCAGGATGAAAATACGGGCTCTGACATAATGTAATAGCTATTTTGGCACAACTTTTGAGGAGCATGAGTAAGCAGCCTCTCCTAATTGATGTGCAGATCCTGGAGTGGGTAGTAACTGCATAATAGCTTCATGTTGTCTTCTGAAAGTTAACACAGATGTGAATCCCGTCAAACTAGTCCACAGTTACCAGCAGTGGCTACACACTGGAAGAATTTAATCCTGTTACATCCATTATTTACATTTTCTGTCCCCCATGGAGAATGGATTAACGCAGGACAAACACAGGACAACTTGGACATTACAGCTGCAGTCAACGCAAGTGATTCCAGGTCTCAGTGGTGGCAGGAGGACTCAAGCACCCGATCAAAATACCTTGGCTTAACAAGTTACCATTCAGCAGCTGAGCAGCGAGAGCAGCCACATGTGTTGTTAGACCACAGCCAATGTGTACTAAAACAGCTTAGCTTAGTCTTCGGTCAGAGGTTAGCATTAGCCTGCATTACATCATATTTGCTATGAACCAGGACTTTGCACACAGATAACTGCTACAGTATAGCTGACATCAGTAAATTATTACACAGAATTAACTAAACTATGCTTGAGCCAACAGATTAGCTCAGTGAGCCAGTATATTTGGGACATGGTGCCTATGGAGTAAGCGTGAAGCTCAAGAAAAGAGTTCTGGCAGGTTACCAGACCACTGGCATTACTGCTCATTCATTTAAGAGATTATATGACTGATTCTTGACATACTAAAAGTCATCAAACTGGACTCATTGGTAAAGATGTCACTGACTGCAAGCATGGTACTTGTCACACTTTCTACTGGAATACTTTTAAGACAGCAAAATTCAGCCACATACAGAAAACCAACCACAGGCCAGCAACCATACAACTCATACATCACCTTTACCATGTTTTTATAAGGTCAGCAGTATGATTTTATGTTCCATCTAACCCAACAACCCACTATAAGTGCAAGCTGCTACAGAAGGAGGAGCCCTGCCTCCCCACAGTCTGGTTCTCAACCCTCCCCGGGCTGGGTCTCCTAATCGTGTGGCTGTAGCACAAGTCAGCTCTGTAAGCAGATGGAAAACTTTTTTTTTTTTTTTCTTAAAGCATGTGTGGTCCTTTCCCATTGAATCAGTGAGATAAACCAACTCCCCCTGCAGCCACCCAGCAGCCAGCTCCTTCCCAGGGTGCAGGACTGCACCTCAAGGCACAGACGGGCACGGCCATACCTTCCAGCAGCAGCCTGCAGCCGGAGGAGATCAGGTGTAGCACAAAACCACACCCCACGTAGTGCGTAGTCCTTCTGCCGGCATTCGTAAGGTGAACTTTTACCCCACGTTACTGCCTTAGAAATAAAGTAGTTAAGTAAGTGATAAGAGGCTATTTTTTTTCCTTTAAATCACTCGAATGATAGAAAAGACAAAGTCTCCGATTCTACATATCTAACCTCTAGAGGAGATGGCTGGGCAAACATCAAGCCTCCTGCATCTTCACCTCTGAAGTTTACTGCAGCAGACAATACCAAAGAATTGGCAGAAGTGCACTTTGACATGAGAACGCACGTCACAGGGCAAAAACACGATAAACAGTACTGCTCTACAAATACCTTTGCGTTCATGTTCTGAGTTGGCGTTCTTACACAGTCCCTGATACCCAGACCAAAAAAGATGCATAAACAACATTCTGTGCAGGCAATGTTCAGCAGAAAAGGGGAAAGCTGCCCCTTAGCCCTACAGTCACCCAAAACCTCTGGGCAGCAGAAACTGGCAGTTTTCCAGGCTGTTTAAAGACCTGTATCCAAAGGTAAATCAGAGCATATGAATTGATGTGACGCTAGCAGACCAGTCCTGAAAAGCATGGGACTTACCAGCAGGCACACACTCCACGCACACATGCAATAAGCCTGGCAATTTCTGGGGAAAATTAAAACTGTTTCCCCTTGCATAACAGCTTTGCTCTTGCGAAGGGGTGCGGCAGTATGCACCTATCCTCCAAAGCTGGGAGTAAACAGTCCTCTTACCAGGAAAGATGGGGATGACTTTTCTTTGTAACAGTAAGTTGGATGTGGTAGGATGTAAAATATGGGCACAGCAGTATGAAGAATGCTACCAGATAAGTCACAAACACCAGGCCAATATTTGTGAAGCGACTCTGCTGCCTGCAGGTATAATTCTCCTTCCACATACCACCCTTCTGTGCCTCTCTCCAACAATAAACTCAGTAGAATATGCTGGAGTTTGGCTTCAGTCTTCAGTTACAACAGAGAAGGGGATCTCAACTATTAGCCTGTATCACCCAGTTGAACCAGGGGTCCCTCCATCTTTACACGCTTTCCTCTCAGCCTCTCTGAATGCCTCGCACCTTCTGGCAGTTGTACTGTCACAGCCATCCAATGTCCAGACTTCAGAAAAAGCTGTACAGTAAACCTAAGTGCAATAACAAGTTAGTGTGCCACAACAGAAATCCCAACTCCATTACTAATTCCCAGTTTATTTCAGAACTTTACTTAACCATGCAAATGCAGAGGTAAGGCAGTGCCTTCAAATGCTTTTCATTAAGAACTCAGCATCTAGCACAGCTCCCTGTAAACTGCATATAATCTAATTTCTGCACTACCCTGTTTCAGTTTCTCATTACTGAATATCTTTCATGTTTTAATTCACATGACATTAGATTCGCTGCACGAAACGAGCACCTTCTGAACTCCAGAATAAAATGGAGTTTAATTACTAAACCAGGTTTTTAAGTGAGAGTAAAACTCTATTAATGCCTAAAGCAATGGTAAACTTGACAGCTTAATTGAAGTTAAGCATTGCAGAGTTAAACTGCCCCAACAGCTTTATTCAAGCAGCAGCTCACACAGTGAGACCTCCCAAGATCCCACATTTTACCCAGATGACAGAAGACAGGACTCGTCTGCCCCCGAATCTTGCATTTGCTGTGAGATACTGAAGTGGCATTTCGAGGTGGCCTTGTAAGCCAACATCCAGACCTCTCCCCCCACCTGCTTCTCCTCATCTGCCTTGTACACACCACTGAGGCTTAGAATATATAAGGGGAGACAAACAAAAGCGATGGGGTAAAGAGCTCTCACTGCAGGTAGTACGAGTAGAGGCAAAAAACTACCATCAAGATCTGCCTGCGTCCAGCATTCACATAGTATTAATTTTGTCACCAAGGCACCTAATGGCTAACTAAGCCTTTACCATCCAAAATCACTCTCATTTACATGAGAAAAGCCCAAAAGGACTGCATAAATGCAGACATCATCCTCACCTATAAACTTAAAGTAAGAAGGACCATTGAGCCTACTGAGTCTCAGGTTTGTTGGGAGCTTCTAAATAGTGGTAAGTAACCAAGTCTCTTCCTCAAAAAGCATTACACTGGGAAAGCACCCTTAACTTTCTGCTTATTTCTCAATAGTTATTGGAAATGCAAAAGGAACAGAGTCTGCAGCAGTAAACATGGATTATTTTCTATACTTGATGTTTTGCTATTGACAGTCAACTCCCATTACCCAAGCATGTCAGAGCTTGACAATACAGAGAAATGAATGCAGCCTCAGAAAATACAGACTGAAGACTGTACAGTCAGCACATGTTCATTTCTATGTCTGATATCAAGGGAATCAAGTAAGACTGCTATGCCATTGCATAGCACTGGACTCTTACTGGCTACTGACAGCGTCATTAGATTTGTATTTAATTGCTACACTTTATTTTACCCTGGAAGGCACCTCTGAAGTAAACATTTCCAGTAATTCCAGTAAACTTTTTTTATGCTAAAGAACCCATTCTGCAAGATCTCCAGTTTGTTAGCACTTGAAGCTGCCAAAAGCAATCTGCAGAAAGCTGAAGTGTAGTCCTAGATAACTGCATGATGCAGGACAGCCAGGCAAGACCAGTCCCAACTGAAGCTTAGATACTCAATTCCGTGTGATATTTATTTAATATAGTTTGGCAGAAGTGTATTGTACACTGTCCCAATGAACAGACACACAGTTGCAGGTTACAAAAAGGCACTTTGTGCACAGTACACTGAGGAACCTATTCTAGAATTATCCCAGAGCATGAAATGGCCAAAGGTCATGTTTGCTATTTTAAAAGTAATTTTGACTTTAGTGTATTAATTCCTAGCAGACAAGTTAGTGCTGGTGCATCAAAGAACTGGAATATTTTAGTCAACAGCCTCGTGGAATTATTATACATGTTAAACAGTCCAGATAACATCACAAGCGATGAGCATCCATCAAATGCTTTGCACAAACACCACCAAGGTACAGTTTTGCAGCACTGGACGCAACCTTTGCACTGAAGCTGAAGTGGCTATTAAATGTAACGTTACATCGCAGGGTGCTTTGCATCCATCCACAAGGGGGAATGACAGAGCAAAAAAACTAGTTTGTGTCAAACAACATTGAATGAAGATGAGGAAGAAAACCTGGCGGAAGACTGGAAAGGACGCAGAAGTTTTGCCCACCAGGTCTTCAACTATGCCTGTAGAACCGTTTTTAGGACAAATTGCAACAATTTAGATAAGAAATACATCCCCTTGCCTTACTTAGAAAAGAAAAGCTGAAGGAGTGCAACTTGGGGAGGTGTGCAGCCTCCTGCATACTTCATCTTGTGCACACTGTGATACTTAAGTCAAAAACGGTTTATGCATGAGTTATGTATTAAAAAAAAAAAAAAAAAAGAAAACCAACAAACAAAACCCCACACTTTTTACTGTGAGGGTCATCAATACCCTAACAGGTCACCCAGAGAAGTTGTAGAATCTCTGTCTTTAGAGATACTCAAAACCCAACAAGACATGGCTCTGAGCAACCTACTCGACGTGACAAGCAATGGAGCTGGATGAGATGACCTCCAGAGGCGTCACCTCAATGACCTTGTGATTCTACACAGCCACTGGGAAAACCTTAAAGACTGTTAAAAATAATCATATTCCAAATTTTCAGAACCAGTCCACGTGACACCTGATATTAGACTAATAACGCTGTGGTTGGCTTTGAGACCAATCTAATTTGGATTCAGAAAGCTACAGTCATCTACAGCTCCTTTTTCAGAGGAGCCACACAAGCACTTGCTATCGCAGTAGGCACACAGACACACGCAAGTGCTCAAGGAACTGTTCTTTGTGATTTAAGCCTGTACAAATCTAAATACTCATCTCCCAAATGCCTAAAACTTTCCAATGCCAAGAACTTGAACACTTTACTTCACCTCGCTTAAAAAAAACAAAACCACCACCCCAAAAAACAAACCCATAAGCCAATGCTGTCATCAGGGTATCAGAAACTAAGTGGGCAGTTAAGTCTTTGGCAGGGAGGGGGGGAACCTGACTGATAGTGCTCCTCCTCTGTTAAACAGACTATAGTGAAATTCAGTGAATTCTGCATCGCATGTTGAAAAGATTATACATTTATCTTTTTCTAGTGGGATTTTTTACTTTTCTAAGTAGTATTTCAATGAAAGTGGAATATATTAAAATCACAGTGTCAGGCTCAAAAGTACATCAGATTTAACAGTTTGCCATATGCCGAACACTCTTCTTCCAATCCAACAACATATTCAAATCATGAGCCAAAACTTAAGCATGAAAAGTCTGAAGCAGCACAGTTCACGTGCTTAAAGTTTGCTGGATTGGGGTAGAGCACTCCCGTGTTTGTTACAGCCCTAGGGCTGCAACAAGTTTAAACCTCGGAGTACAAAACCAATTAAATTATTTAGGATTCTGAAATAAAAAAATACATGGAAGTTTGATCAAGGGAGGTCTTTAAACACACACTTAACTTCAGCTGGCGTTTAAGTCTGATCTCTTTCAAAGAAGCCTCAGCATGAACGCTGGATGCTTTCTTTAGCTTGCAGCGCTCACTATGCCAAGGATTCAAACTACATGGCAGGGTAGGGGAGAAGCCTATAGCCTATGGCAGGCATTTGCTCAGGAAGAATGCTTTTGGGAAAGACTATATATCATTTTAATATTTCAATTACTTTTACAACTTCAAACAAGCCCAACTTGTTTCTAAAATTTCACGTCATAAACTAGCACATAGGTACCTCCCTGAATTTTAATTCAAATTCTCATCTTCATCTAACAAGATGCCAGGAAACAGAGAAGAGTCTGTTACCAAAAACTTAGATAAAATTCAGTTAAATTATCCAGATGGTTTTCATTCCACAGAAAATACTAAACCAGCAGTTTGCAGAGCATAGCATTTTCTAAATACACAAAATAAAGAGAAAACAATACACAAGTGGAAAGTGCAAATGCTGAGCCCGTTATATTTTTGTTCCAGCAGAAATGCAACACAATCAATACAATCTTGCAGTTCTAGAGCACCCGTCTTTCTGCTGCCAGGGGTGCTCTGCAACTCTAAGTGCCACCAAATAGAGTGCACACCGTTCCTACTTTGACGACTTATTTTTTCCTACACTACATGCAGTAAGGAGGAACTGCGTTTCCATCACATAGCCCCAAAGCCAGGCATTCCCTATAGCACTACAAGCAGCCAAACAGCACCTACTGAACAACCTATGTACTTTGGATGACTCTGCAAGCAGCCAAATTTAGCACTTTCTCCAAAGTATAGCCTGATTCTGTAGCTCTTAAATACAGGGAACACAGTCTTAGATTAAATAGTGATTACAGAATTGGAATTTCAAGAGCTGTGAAAGTCCTTGCTACAAAAAATAAACCCACTGAAAAGAGACAACAAGGACATATACTGCAATTTTCTGCACTGTATTTAATAAACCTCAATGCAGAGGTATTAAATTACATATGGCAAACATGCATCAGATAATTGTATGACAACACCAGAAACCATTCAAATCCACCACCAGCAGAATTAGAAAACTGATCAGAAAGATCAGCAAGAGATAAGCCATGGAAAAATATCTCTGCAGTTACAGATGGATATTCATCCCTTTTACACGGCATCTCACTAAAACGTTTCATAGCAACGGGGCAGGAGTTATCAGATAGCAGGGGATGAGACTGGTAACCATACAAACCAGTACCATCCTCCAGCTCACAGCACATCTCAAAAATGGTATGAGAAAACAGGCAACTGAGCAAAGCCGGTACTTAAACAAGGAGGAGCTGTAAGAAATCATTAATGATTTCTTCTTTAGATCATTAATATGTTTCTTCCTGCAGTACTGCTGGTCTTCCACATCAGCCAGCCAGCACGGCACAGACAAGAGCATCACCACGATCTGCTGAACATTGCACCATAATGAAAGCACACCGATTCTCTCGCAATCCTTTGGGAGAGCGGGACCTGTCATCTTCCGTGTGCCTCTGTCTCTGTGCCTACCTGGAAGAGCTGCACTGCCCAGGCTGCGCAGGAGAAGCTCTGGGCATGAAAATGGTGGGATTACCAGCTGAGACTGCACCCACCACCAGAGGTGCTCCAGGTTGCAGCTCAATGCAAGAGCCACCTTTTCTCACGAGCCTCCTTTCACTGAGCTGGTATGCAGCGCGACACTCGGCACAGCAGAATGGCATTTAGGAACATGAGATCATTGGACCTGTTCCTCTGCAGGTCTATTTATAGTCTCAAGTGGTGCTGCAAGGCAAAAGGCCAAACGGTCAACAGTTTCAAAGAGCAGGTCCCTGAAGATCCCACCTGAGACCCAAGAACACACACACACACCAGATCAGTGCAAGAGATCACTGCAGACCCAGAGGAGGGAAATTTTGTGCTATGGAGATCATGGCACCCCAGCACAACTCTTACAAAGCACCTTCATTAGAAAGGCTCAGTGAGGGATAATTAACAGTCTCATCCACAAATGAGGACTCCTTTGGAAAGAGTAATTACTGCCTACTCAGAGGGATCCCTCCCAGAAAGCAGGAGGCTGCTGTAAAAAGTAGGGTGGCCAATTCCTTTGGGAAATACCAAAAAGGCTGCAAGAAAGACCCTTCCCAACTCTGCAAACATGCAGCAGCAGCAGCACCACCAGACCCCTTCCAGCCAGCCCTGTCTTCTTTGCAGGGGCAGCTCCAGCACCTTCGAGATCCTTGTAACAGGCAGATCTGTTTCACGCTTTTCTACATTACTCAACACACTTGAAAATACAGAAAGTCCTTGCTGGCCCACAGCATCTTCAGGGCTAACAGCTCCTACAGCACAGCTTTGTACAGTAAATACCAAAAGCTGTATTAGCTGGGAACCAAACTGTCACTTGCAGAATACTTTTGCAATTAGATTGAAACTGTAAATTGTGCAACAAGCTAAATAAAAAACAAGTTTGTGATAGAGACATAATTGTATTTCATCTCCTGCCTTACTCACTTTACTCCTTTGTAACTCACTTCCACACAGACTCAATCTTCTCTTGCTGTACCACAAATGATTTCACCTTCCTAAAAAAGTAAGCACTCTTAAGAAATAACGTATACTTGTCTTCACTCTTAATATCCACCTTTGCCTGACGGCTTCCTCACCAACATATACCACTCAGAGGGCCCTTCGGCCACCAGTACCATCAGAGAGTCCACAGCACCCTTCGACTTCTTTGACCTTCCTTCAACAGTTCAGGAGTCTCTGGTTCCCATAATCCTAAAGACATTTTCCCTTAATCCAACTATCTGTGCCCCAAATAACACTCGTATTTCAAGCAGGTCCCCATGTTTCATGCTGTGACCTCAACTACAGAGATTTGGACAACCATTTTCTAGTAACAGATGGACCTGAAAACGATCTAATTCCTGAGCACATCTTCCTTGCCTCCTGGTAGAGCTGTTCCACTTTGTACAAATAACTATTTTCTGGAGCAGGGTGAGAACCATCCCAGGCAAATGCTCACTCCCTTGTGTTACACCAACCCACTCCTGTCCCAACCAGTTCAATGAATACTACACAAGGCAAAACAGACTAGCTTCTGCAGAAGTGACACATGAAAAAGCCCATGGTTTATTGGTTTGGGCACTCCAAAGGGTGGTGGACATGTTCAATCCCATGTTTTGAGTCACAGACAGGACCGGAACTCAAAACTTCTGTGTCCCAAGTGGATACAGCTGGGATAGGGGGGTGTCGCACTAGCTGCTCTTCCTCATCTCCGTAAAAGCAGACCTGTCTTTGGCACGTCACTCCGAGAAAGGTTTAGGAACAGCTCACCTAGACCAGACAACCAAATCTTCAAGAGACAGCATTCAACGCCGATACCAGCCTCTTACACCCTTCGCTGGCTGACTCAGGCAATCCCCCACTCCACATGCTGGCTTTCACAAGCCTTCTTCGAAGCCACCTTTCCCCCATGCGTTCTGTAAGGAACCTAGACACCTACCTCACGGGTTTTTTTTAATTCCACTAGGCAGCAGAACACATAAAAAATGAGATGATGCAACACCAAGCCGAAGTTCCCCTTATGAATATAGCCCTAGGTGCCCAACAGGATGTGACAGGTGGACGGACAGGCGAGCTGAGCAGGAGGATGAGGTCACGAAATGAGCAGTTGCACAGCATACTACTAATCTTAAATTCCAAACTCATTATGCACAAGCCCAACAAACAAAGGAGCAGCTTAACAGATTTACAATGTGCCTTCTCCAAGGGTGGAATAATTATTTATCAGATAGCAACCTTCGTGTTACAACAGCAATAAATAAATAAATGATCCCAGCAACTCTTCTGAACCATGCCTATGTCTTCACTAGGCAGACTGACATCTGGGATGTGCCTTTAGCTTGGTTGAGCTTGGGCAGAATTGTAAATATGTCGTACAAATAAAGTAAAGTTTGCTAGACTGAGCAGAAACCCACACGCAGTAGTTAATGGCATCCCAGAGGACCCACCGCAAGAGCCCCACACCCCCCTTAACTCCTTCCAGCTTCCAATGCACAGCCCCTAAGAGTTTTTTCCCTTTCTTTTTCCGTAAGATCATTCCCTCCTGCGTGTGTACACATCTCAGTATCATTCTGATCTCATTCTCTCAGGTTGCAACTGTTATTTATTCGGGCTGAAGTCCACAAACATTATAAAAAGGGTTTGTACCTCTCTATTCCTAGTTTGGCTTTACAGCTGTGTGTTACCATGCAAGGACATATCCAGAAAAAGCTTCTCCAAAGCAAGTCATGTTTTACACTAACTCTCTCCTTTATTTAGATAAAACCCAAATAATCCTGAAAGGAAGTAGTAAATGTGCACAAAACATGCTCAGCCAGGCTCTCCCACTCAGGTATCTCAATGATCCTTTTCCATCTCTACAGTACTATTCCAACTTCCCAATCTGAAGCTCCAGGACCACAAACCCCTCCCGCCCTTGCCCATATTCCCCATCTCTTGCCATCTGACAGCTTTCAAAGTCTGCTCCCATCTTCTCACCCTGAAACAGTTTCCAGCTGATTTAGCTCCATCCGAAGTTTTCTAGCCAGCTGCTTCTCCTCCAGAAATGATCACAGTAATTCCTATTTTCTATATGTGTTTACATGTTACAACAGGATGGCTGGCAGTAAGATTAGTAACGATCATTCATCGTTCCCGTCTCCATTCTCTGAAGCATCCTTCATTTGGGACATTCCAGTTGTTCCCACTTCTTGTTACTTTTCTCTGGTCTCCAGATCCCAAGGCCCCTGCCCTACTAGGTTTCTACCATTCATACAGCAGTTTGTGTTGTCACACACTGGAAAGACAAGAAACGATGCCTCAGCATCCTAGGGTTACAGGCAAGCTTTGACAATACAGTATCTGTTACTGGCATGATGCTTTAAACCCATTAAACTTGGCAAGCTTCCAGCACCTAAATATCTCCGAGATGATCAACATCTTTCCAGGTACCCAAACCACTAATTTTCATCATGTAAAGTCCCCTTCCCTCAGAATTCATCACAAAAATTCTTTAATGTAACAGTAGGACAAACCAGGCACATAATACTTGCACACAAACAAAGCTTGCCCTTGTAGGTTTGAACAGATACCTTCCTACTCCCTGCAACTTCAGTGGTCTCTTCACAAGCAGTCTCACGAGGTGGCGTGAGAAGACCAGACCCCCCAGCACGCTCCACCCAACCACACCAGCCTGAGCAGCAGGTTCAGGTGGGTTCATGCCCGTTTTGTGTCAAAAGAGCAGCACAAACAGAGGTGAAACGTACCTGTGAAACTAGATCACCATTTTGGGGGGAGCATGTAAGAAGGATGAATCCAGTTCTTCCAAGAGACAGCAACTGCCGCATCATCTCAAATGCGACTGTTTCCCTTAGCCAAAACGTCCCTATGAAATACCGACTGCAGGATTGATCTCCAGCCGCCTGACACCGTACCTGTGGTGTTCTAGAGTAAGCCTGTGGTATTCTAGAGTAAGAGAAAAACGGTCTGGAAAAAAGGTATTTGCTTGTTCTTGATGCTCATTTCTCCAAGTAATACAGAATTCATAAACTCCACATCTGCAAATGTATGTCTGCCTACACTGTAAAGGAATAATCTTCATGGGAACCAATTTAAAATAAAAAAAAAAAACCAAACTTGTTTACTGTTAGAGGCTGTTAATTACAACATTAAAATACTAGCCCGAACCCCACATTAAACTTGCATTCTGTTTTACATAGCAGTATACGTAACAATCATCACAGCAAGCAGCTCTATTGGCTCATGCTGGAAGAAGTAATTATATATCACAGCAACACATTTTTGCCCTTCAACCTGCCAGTCCAGTCCATGCAGCAGCTATGAGCAGCAGGTCAGGGCGGAGGGGAGCCTACAGAGGGTTTCTACATAATCACTTACCACTGAAGAAAAAAAAAAAAAAAAAAAAAAAAAAAGAGGCTATAAACCACCAGACCCTGGCTTGCATGCTTGGCAGAAAGCTGCTAACACAAACATTACAGCAGCCCTTGCAGCAGAGATGTTACCAGAAAAAATGAGCTCGATCCAAAGGTACTATTAGTGGTTAAAGTATTAGCTAGCAGTTATATTGCAAGCCTTCCTTACTAATTTTCACAATCTTTGTACTTGTACCAGTGATACCCACACCATTGTCTTTCACTTGGACGTTCCTATGTCCTCTTTGAAACACTTTTTCTCAGGTGAAGCCCAAGGACATCAATGACTAGGGCCTATGCAAGTCACAAGCTGAAATTCTGGCCAAAGATACTGGCACAGAGCCGTTCCAAAAGGCACCCCAAAATTGCTAGTGCCCATCCGCAGCAAGCAGACCCTTGGCGTATCTAACACTGAAAACTGCATGTAACTTCTATCTTGGAGATGGGCTGGAGGACAGGCTGATCTGCTTCAGACTGTATTACAGTCTTTGGTTCCAGTGAACCTAAATATTTCAATCTTGATACGCAAAGCAGCATCAGGTTTTCTACAGCTGTTGCAGATAAAGCCGTAGCATTGTTATATTACGAATATGCAACAATATTCCTTTTCCTGTGCTGTTTTTCCCCAGCATGAAATGAAGCATAGAACTACATGCAAGCCAACAGTCATCCTGTTACTGTTTAGCTGCTGGGATTATTAAAAAATAAATAAATAAATAAAATAATCACAGTTCTAGTACAGTGATGCAATAGTTAACTGCCCAGCAAAATCTGCCATGCCATGCTGCTTAATCATGTTGTCTTTGTTCCAGCAAAAAAAGATATTAAAAGACAGTGAATTTTACCAAACAAAAACGTTACAACCAATGCATTTCAAAAACTTGTTGAATCAAAAATAGAACAAGACAGACAATAATGGCCAAGAGCCTGACCAGCTTAATGGAAGTTGGACTCTCATTTTGTTCCCAACACTGAAACAGCAGATCATTCTCGGAAGACAGTTAACAGCCAACACACAACTTGAATTTTTAGCAGAAAAGTAAACAGAAAATTACTCCTTCCATCTCATTTTCAAAGTCTTAAAGTGTGTTGCTTTAGAAAGCAAACCTAGAAATAGGAGGACAGCATAGTAAGTGTCAGAACAGGTTTCTCCTGTACCTTTGTTTCTAAGCAGCTGTACAGATTTCTTCCCATTGAACTTTCAATCACAGAACACAGTGAGAGGCTGAATTTGTTTATAAAATAACACATCTGCAAGTCTCTTCTGCTCTCATTCCCCAGTTTTCTTCTAGATCCTGACCAAACCATACAGCAGGAATTAGTCACGCTGCCTACCACCGTGCTGGAAAGGACCTCTGATACATCACCGTAAGTGCCAAATAAAAACATACACAGTGCAGAATAAGCTCTGCAGTGACTTGTTAATGACAACTGGTAGGTTCACAGCAGCCCCAAAAATTTTGGTCCAGAGGCCTGTGAAATTACCTCCACTACACGCAGGGACATGTGCAGTACCAGGGCACCCCACCTGTCCATCAGCAGGGCTGCATCAGTTTATTTTCAGCCATTCAAAAGACAGAAGAATATACTGATTCAAATTATCACCTGGATTCTGTAAATCAACAGTAGCCAGCTAGGGAGCCTCCTCCTCACCAGAAAGGTATGGATGTATTTCATGCAGAGTGCATATGTACTTACACAACTAATACAGCCAGCCGTCCGATAAATAAAAAGAAAATACATGTGTATACTAAAAGGTGCACAGTCAGTGCAGTCAGCTCAGCCTCAAAATATCTGTGCACTCTCTGATCAGTTTGGCAGCTAAACAAAATCCTCCCAAGGAAAGCAGCCTAGGGAAGCAAAAAGGTGTCGTTCAATAGTTCCTATCAAAGCAAATGCTGAACTGAATTTCATGGGCTATTTCTGTTTCCTTGCTAAATAGCAAAGGCCTACTGCAAATAACAGAGCGAGAGTTTCGCCGAAGAGAAAAGGTCAGCAAGGATCTCTCGCCACTGAAAATGCTCTGCTACAGACAGGGAGCAGCACCGGCTCCCAGTATAAAGAAATATAAAGAAATACTGCTTATTGTCTCCACATGTTTATACAACAGACACTGCAATTGCAGCCTTTCCTTTTAAGACTGTTTTCAAAAATAAGAAAGCACAAAAAGTTGTGGCAAGGGTTTCCTTCCCAGTGAAGCGAATTTGAGGTGCAGAATAAACATGGGATTATTGACTCACTCACAAAAATGTTACCGGAGATATTTCAAAGAGACGTACTTTTGGCTTAGCTCTACTCCCACTGACGTTGGTTAAGACTTCTACCATTGACTTCAGTCAGTGCTAGCCTACGTATCACTTTAAAGTCAGCTATTATTACCTTTTAGTTTAAAATATGTAATGTTCCTCTGTAACAGACGGAAAAATATTTCAGGAACTTTTTAAATCTGTTCCTCCAAGATACTTTTTTTTTTTTTTTTTTTTAAACACACTGAGACGCGGTTCCTGGATGCAAGCACATGTGACCTGTTCTAAATAAAGGATATTTTCCACTTCTTGCACAACTGGAACAGATATAAGCAGTAGCTTGAACAAACTGCATTGCAGAACCCAACCAGAATACAAAACACTTGAATAAGATCCATAAATAGCAGTAATATGAAAAGACTACCTCCAATAAGGCACAAACTCAATGTTGAGAAGCCTAATGTAATCAAGTTCAAATTTAATCATGCTGCAAAGTTCATTTACAAAATTAAATTTGATCATCTGCAGACTAAGGCACTTTAGAAAAGTCCTCTTTGGCTCCAGAGTAAGTACACATTTCAAAAATGTGTGCCTCTGGTGTAATTAATATTTCCTCAACAAACACTGTCTATTAAAAGGGAAGTTTTAACTAAATCAAGACCTCAATGTTTAGCACAGTACCAGAAGAGGGGGGAAAAAAAAGCCAAAGCCAAAACCAAAACAACAACAAACAAAAAAACCAGGAGTGCTTTACAGAAGATCCTGACTGGGTAGAAATGAGGTACTAGCTGATATAAGTAAAGTATTGAAGGTTTACATTAAAAAAAAAAAAAAAAAAAAAAGGCATTTGGACACCAGGAATTATAAGAATTTTATAAAAACATCACTGCTTTAATAAGGACAAACTCTACATGTCAATGCTATTGCTCATAAAGCAAGAATAAGCTTCCTAAAAACCAATCATGCAACTTAAAAGCATTTCCTAATAATGTTTTCCACTAAAAATACTTCAGTAACTACATCATTCTGGTGCTTTTTAACAAGTCTGAAACTAAATAAGCTGGGAAAGGGCAATAGAAAATAGCACAAATAGCAGCAATTTACCTGCAGGTACCTGGTTTTATTAAGAGCAAGGCAGTAAGTTACAATAACTGACAATAATTTGCTGGCATTTGCTAGGTCGCGTGTACCATCCAAATGGACACACATTACAGAGAACCAAAAAAACAGAGAAAAGCAACTGAATGTAGATTTATTTTTTTTTTGCTGCATTTTGGCACATCTGGGTTGGTTCAGACCACCCTGTGCAAAGGCAGACTGTAAAGTCTTTACTTCCAGATTCTACTTTGATATCCAAAACATTGCTTTAATAAGTCAAATGATCTAAAGAATCTACATTAGCAGTATGATAGATGTAACTTAAGCCTACAGTGCCCTGATGACTGCATGTGGATACATCAGAAGCTGTGTTTGCTTTTGGTAATAACCGATTATTTTCTTCAACTGATCACCTGAAAATAAAACTCCATCGATTTCGTTGTGCACTGCTTGTACTGGAAAAGAAATCTTATTTACTTGTTCATTACACAAACACATACATATTTAAGTGTATGTACTTATAAATTGTTATCCTTTGGGAATATGGCAGGAGAGGAATGAAGTATGAATGTGAGGAAAAAAAATAAATCTCATTGTCTTAGTGGCTAGTCATACAATCCAGTTTCCTCCCACAGTGAAAAGTGACTGGAGAAACCAAAGCGACTGAAACATCTTCTCAGTTTTCAAAGACATTCAACCACAGTAAATTCCAGAGAACCCTTAAATGTAGCTAGCACTTAGCACGAGAAGCTAACTTCTCATGAGTCCGAGGGGTTTAGGAAATATGGTTGGAACTGATGCATTTCAGCCCCATGTATTCTCTCCATCCCTTGTGATTAAAACTTTTTGCCGGGCTTACATTTTTCCTTGGCCTCTAGCATTCAATTGTGGCTTGGCCTAAGTTAGTACAGTATTTACTGCAAAAAGCTTTTATTATCGGACCCCTTGCGGCTCTGGATTGCAGACTTGAATTATGAAATACGGATGGAGTAACTGCAAGGGTACACCGAAGAGGAGAAATCTTTAACTGGATGTCATGTATTGGAAAACAAGCAATCTGAGAAGCGAATAGGAGAGTGAAGGACAGCAATATCGGCAGGGCTGAGTTAAAGTGGGCAACAAAAAAAAGTTTCTTCTTGGTTCAGAGCACTGGCATTCCTACGTATTTCTAAGCTGGATGGCTTTTTCTATGTACTCACAATTTCGGCTGCTATGAGCAAACCAAGGACCCGTCTCACCTCTTAATGGTTAAAAAAGATCAGGGAAAGCCCTGAATGTTGCTAGGAAATCAGCAGTTCTCACCAGGGAAGAGCAGATTGCTACTTAGACTCATCTCCTAACATCAGCTATTGCCTCTGGTTTGCCTGCTCCCCAGGCACCCTTCCAGAGCAAGGCTGCAGAGAAGACAGTAAGAAAGCAATTCCCATGGACGCAGTCCCATTGCTACACCACACTGACCTGGTGCTATTCCACTGGCTGCTGTGCAATTACTCCTGATTTACATCCACAAGAGAAAGCAGCAGGGTGATGTTGGATACCCTTGATAATCATCAGTCAGACTGGTTTCAGGCCTGAGCAAAGCTGAAGGACCACAGAAGTCCTCTTAGATTACGATCTGCACATCATGAAGCAAACAGGTTTGTGAGCCACTTCTGCCTCCTGTTATCATCAAGTTTTATCAGTCTGGCTCCAGGGACAGGTGTATATGGACCTGGCAGGGGCCCCCAGCTCCTTTGCTTCTTCATCTCCCACAAGACCAGGAAGACAACTGAGACTCTACCTGGAGGTAAGAGCTGTACGTGAGCTGGGGAGGCTCCACACCAAGGTTAAACATGTCAGTTTGCTACCTGCCAGAAAAACCAGGGGTTGTTATTCCACCCTCAGGGCTCCCTCTTCTTGTACGCATGGGTACGTGTGGAGGGACACGAGGCAGACTAGGGCAAGTTGGTCACTTTTCCTACCCAACAAGCCCTTCTGGAAACATAGGAACATCCTGAGGCACCACCAGGATGTCAGGATGACTGACACGGGGGCCCACTTTTAAACCCAAAGGGTGGGCAGCGCTGGCTCTGCAGGAATATCGGGTAAGAATATACTGGGGCAATTCAGTCTAGGGAAGTCTGAAGCGACAACATTTAAAAGATGGCCAAATACTCCAGTGCTTCATTACAGAGCATCTTTATTCACTTCCCCCTGGGAGAAGTGAACAATGCAGGGATGCATTCGGGTCCCAAAGCATCAAGTCAGAGGAATGAAAAGCAGTTGGAACATCTGTGCAAGGTCAAACGCAGACCTGCTATCTAAGCTCCAGTGCAGACCTACTATCTATACTCTATGCCCACACCCTCTGAAGGCACAGACAAACTGCTGACTACAAAGTGGACGACCATAAAGGGACAACTCCTGCACACCAGTTAGAACCCGCGGCTGGTGCAAACGGCGCTATTTGACAACGGTGCAGTTGTCACGATCTACCCCGCGGCTGCTGCACTCCCCTGCTGATGCAGGCACTGAACCCAAAGCCCTGCAGGTCTCCCAGCTGCCTCCATCACAGCTGGAACCCACCATGACCGGTGAACCCATCTTCTTCTCTGGGCTGTCCTCTCTCCGCCCATTAGCACTGGCTCCCAGCTAAATACCTGATTAACGGCAACTTCCCCGCACAACCTTGGAGGGCAGAGGAGTTCTGGCAGCGTTGGTTAGGTTGGCTGGCCTGTCAGGCTGTGAATGGCTGCACATCACCACCACTACACACGCCACTTCTTGGCAATCCTAAAGGTTCAATGCAAGATAGGGCTGCTGTGAAGACAGGCTGCAGGAGGTGGCCCCTGATTTGCCAGTCCTCGCAACAGTGACAGAATTTTTGAACACCTTTTGCTACAAGATCTTCAATGTTTCTTAAACATTCAGAGCATGATCGAAAATTCATTTGTTTACTTTGAAGTCTGTCTGACAGACAGTACAAGCTAAGCTCATTCTAGCACAGTTTTTTAAAAAATATTTACCTTCTCACTGATTTTTCAAATGCATGCACAGACGTACGAAGAGCATTGTTTAAAACTAAAACCCATGACTATAAAGACAGGCTAACAACAGAATTGATTACAAACAAGATACATTTGCAGCAACGACCTTATATTCAACTGAGTACTGCTAAGGAGAGTGTCACGACGAAATGGAGGGCTTGTTACCGCCAGAGTACTTTGAATGAAAAAGCAGAGGAGAGAGAAACATGCCGTTGCTGACAAGGTAGATGCTCAAGGCGCGGGAGAGCGTTTGCTTTCTTTTTCCAGCCGCAGGACGGAAAGCGCGTACCTAACACCCCGCGAGCGAGAGAAACACGCACTGCCTGATTTCCCTTCGAGGGCCATATCTATGCAACGCAGCCACTCCAGATAAGAATAAAGCATCTATTTCGGGGGCGGGGGGGGGGGGGGGGGGAATACTTTAGGAAGAAAGTGACGTACCTAGGCAAAAGTTTCCAGTCCCCAATCAACTGCAAGTAACAAACCGTCTCCCAAAGTCGGAAAACAAACAAACAAACAAAAAAAAAGCTCAAAACAACCTTACACCGCCGCAAGACCTTGCAACAACTCTGCAGCTTGGCGCTGACCCCACCCGGCCGCACCTGCCCGCTGGAAGGGGGGGGAAGAACGGGACGGGCGTGAGCAGCGGCGGAGCTCAGCGGGGGCGGGGGGAGAGGTGCCCCCGATACCTTCTACACACACATATACACGCAGACACAGAAAGAGAGAGGAGCCCACGGGCGGCGGGGGCTCCCCCGGCGTGACAGCGAGGCCCCGCACGGCCAACAATGCCCTTTACATAACGCCGGCCCGGCCCGCCCTCCCGCCCAACAACGCCGCTATTATGGCAGGAAGCGCTAAATGGCCGCCCCGTTGCGCAGGATGCCTCCCCTCAGCGCGGGGGGTTGGCGCCGGGGGGCGTGGGGGGGGACTAGAAGGGTTGGGGGGGGGTATTTGAGCGTTTCGAAACGGCCTGACTCAGCGTGGGGACCCCGCGGTGAGTGAGGGGAGAATTTTAGGACGGGGGGGGGGGGGGAACGGCGTCCTGCGGCCGGCGCCTTGTCCCACCTGCTCTTGAGGGGCTGGCTCTTCAGCTCGTAGTAGGTCTTGGGCTCCTCGTGGAACTCCTCGCCCACCTCGAAGTCCGGCACGATCCCCGACTCCGCCTGCATCGTCGCCGCCGCCGACTGCGTGAGGGGAGAGACGGGAGGTTACCGCCGAGCCGAGCCGCGCCGCGCCGCCCGCTCCCACACAGACACACAGACAGACAGACCACGGACACGGACAGCGCCGCCGCCCGCCCCGCCTTGGGACTTGTAGTCCGCCCCGGGGCCGGCCCGGCCGCCTCCGCCCGCCGCGCAAACTACAACTCCCGCCGCTCCGCTCCGCTCCGCTCCGGGCAGGGCCGGGCCCGCCGCTGTCAGGCGGGGGCGGCGGCGATCGCAACCGAGCCGTGCCCGCCACCTGCCGCCCCGCCTCCCCGGGGATGACGTCACGCGGCTCTGACGGCGGGCCGGCGGCCGCCGGGCCGCGCGTGACGTCACGCCTGCCCTTCTGCTAGCGGGGGGGGGGGGGGGGGGGAATCGTTCCGGCCCGGAGCGGAGAGCTGCGGCTCGGGGAGGGGGGGGGATCACCACGGCGGCTGCAAAAAATAATTTAAAAAAATTAAAAAAAAAAAGAGGGGGGGGGAGAGAAACGCGAAAGGGGTTTTCGTCACAACCCACGGAAACGTCTGGCAAAGGGTCGCGTCAGATTTATTTTGCTGGGTGCGAAAGCGACGGGCGTTTGCCTCCCAGAACTGTTTGCACTTATTCTATATAAATTCTCGGCACGAGAATTTGCAGCTCGGAGAGGCTTCCTCCAAACTTCACGTGCCTTTAGAAGCGAGCGAAAGCTCATAAGCGTTGCGAGGAAAGGTGCAATAAAATTAAACATTTGAGAGCCGGCCGGGTTTCGATGATCTGCAGCAGAAAATTTGTAATGCCGCCTCGTCTTCCAGATTGGCTCCTGCGGGATTAGGAAACAAAGAGCAGATAATCTTCGAACGCGGAGTTAAGCCTCTGCCGCGCTCCGTCGGACCCGCGCCGGGGCCCGGGGACAGCAGGAGGGCATGGCGGCCAGGGTGGGCACGGGGGGATTGGGGTGATGTCGGGAATCGGGGACGTCCCGTGCCTGCTCAGCCCCTGGGGGGGGTTGGTCCCTCCTGGGGTTCAAAGGCCCTGGGGGTGGAGGGTCCCATTCTGGACTTGTTAAATGGTCCTGCGTGGCCGTGTCTTCTCCAGATCGGGGTTTCGGTGGGAGGCCGCGGTGCTGCAGGGAGGTGGGTTTTGGGAGCGGGGCCGTGTTCCCACGCTCACGAGGGGCTGTGTGTCGGCACTGACCGTCAGGACGTTCCCCTTCACAATCCAGAGGGTGAGAAATCGTCCTCAGCTCCGTCCTGTCTCCTGACATTAGGGTGACAGGGACCTTCCAGTTCAGAAATGCCGTAGGATATTTCAGTCGTGGCATTTCCCCAGAGCTTTGACCTCACTAAATGAAGTCACAGCACAACTCCAAGGCCCAGGACATTTGAGGATGCTGTTGACAACTGATGCCAAATAATTCTGGTGCCATCATATCACTCGCAGCTAAAATCACTCCTGCTTTATCAGTGCAGCACCACTAACTCCAGCAGACCGGGTGAGCCGGCGAAGAGGTTTTTCCACACGTCCTTTTCCTCGGTCACAACTGCCAAAACCGCTCGGTGCCGCACCGGGGACTGCTCGTGCCTGGACAGCCAGGACCCCCGCTCATTTCAGGCAATGCGAGATTTCATGAAATAAAACCAAGAATTTTAGCCAAGCTTAGAAATTTAGGTCTCAGATTATTATGCGGCTGCCAAACTCCAAGCAATGACTTAAGAGCAAGAGTAATTACTTTAATGAATCAGATACAACAAATTGGATAAGGCCCTGAAGAATGTTCTTTTGAGCCCACATTGGCAGATGGCTGGGATAGCTCGACAGAGGAGTAGGCTTGCTAACAGTTCTTTGGGCACAAAAAGAAAAGCAACCAACAAACAAACAATTAAAAACAACTTAGAAAAAACCCACTGCTAAGCTACATTTACAGCCTGAGCTTCTGCGAGTTAGGGGGTGTTTCTGATGAACTGTGTTTTCACGAGTGAACAAATGCAACATGATTTGATGCAAGGGAGTAAGTAGCAGGACTTGTCTCTTTGTACTGACTTTCCTTCTATTTTTCCAGGTGTAAAAATGAGATACTCTCTTCTGCTGTTTGAAATGGACGCCTTATGAGCTTTCAGCTCTGTTTTAATTATAGCACTCGTTCTAAAGAGCTAAGATCTAGTATGCAAATGTATGTCCTAGGGAACGCTCCTTCACTTGAGATACCGCAGCTTCAGTAGGGCTGGCGTGTACAGTTCGCAGGGAGAGAGGAAGCTGGTTTTGTTTTCATCAGACCATGAAGCTTTTATTTCTGTCTTTCATCCCCCCTCTGCGCAATGCAAAGTTTGTATTTGGTGTTTGGATGGGGGCAATTTCTCATTGCACCTGGGCTAATTGGGACCTTCACACTGCTTTGCTGAGTCATGCAAAGCTTTCTTCTATTCATGATAGATGTCATTTGTGTTCATATTTTTTTAGAGTTTATCTTTCAGGGTGAAGGAACAATATTTCCACTGTGCCTAAGCAGGATACTAATACGTGAGCATGGCCCAAAACAAACATGATGCTTAAAGATAAACCCTATTATGCCAATATTGCAGTTAGACTGACATAAAGAAAATGAAATTAAACCCAAAATACACATTAGGTAAAATTAAAGATGAAGTGACTAGTATGTTGACACAGGGTTTAGATTTCTGTACAGTTATTCTATACAGCTAGATTTCTGTGTTGCTCTGTTGAGTGTTTTCCAGTCATGGATGTCAAACTGCTTTAGGGAGGGGAGCAAGAATGATTATCCCATTTAGCAAAGTGTAAAACAAAGCACAGAAAGGTTATTTGTCAAACATCAAATCAGTGGCAGAACTTTAATCTAGTGTTTGCATTATGGGTCTAACCCTACTGAGACTCTTACCGGGTAGGATTTCTGTAGCATTGTCACTCCACCGATGGCGATGACCTATGAGCAAGTCTCAAACACTCTCCAGGAGGTAAAGTCAGGTTTCATCAGGGCTATAGTCCCATAATCAGATTTAGGGATCACTGGAAATGCACAGCTTGGTTTCCTGTTGCCTGAAACTGGCCTTGCTTCCAAGAATGATTTAATGCAAACCATAGCCAGAAAAAAACAAGCAACCAACGGCATCTATATTGACAACTACATGTTAGTTTGTTCCCTTGAAGATAATGTGCCATTTGCTCACATTTGATTTTTTATCGTTCTCCCTTTTTTCAAATGGAATGAAATTTTCATGCCTTGTTAACTCCTTCCTAGAATTACAAATTAACATCTAGCAATACAGGCAGTCTCAGTGCTTATACGACACTTCTGTCTTGTTCTTTACCCAAACTAACATAACCCCCTCCAAAAGCCATGAGCAATTGTGTCTGGGCTCCCCAGCTCCGCTTAGCTCCCCAGTGCCGTGCAGACATCTTCTCTCTGGTCAGCATTGTTCAGTTATTTTTCAACCAATGGGTCTGATATTGCTAAAGCTGTTAAAATATGTGTTCAGCTTATTAAACAAATTCTCCTTTTCAGACTGAGTTCTCATCATGTCTAAGAAAGAAGCACAGAGGTTCAGTAGACTGAGACACTTTGGCTGTGCAGCTCCCGAAGAGAAGGGTTTATCAGGAGACACAGCTCTTCCTCATTCTGAACCAACATTTCCTGTGATTTCAGCAATGATTTTCAAGATACTGTGGGGTGCACAATTTAACGTGCAAGCACGTTGAGCAGAGCTGCTATCCCCCCCCCCCCCCATGATTACTCTTTGCAAGTCCCTCCTTTGTGGTACCTTCACTTAAAAATCTCATCATTTGTATTTTTCTTCTTCTGACATACAAGTACCATTTAAAATGGTTCTCCCATCAGTAACATTACTCAAACAACAGTCCGGGGATCCCTAGTTGACAGCAGGGAGCAGCAACATAGATCGATATCTCTGTAAGTAGGCAAAAAATTGACACCCAACTCAGCAGAGTTCCCAGTTTGGAAGAATTCCCGCACACCAACAACTATTTGTGCATTCATTTGAAGAGGAAAGGAAGCAGTCAACACTGCTATTCAAAAAAAATAAACAGACATGTGACTTAATTTTGAAGAAAGTTCCCAGACCTTTACATTCATACTCTGTATCATACACTGTGAAATTCAGGAAGAGCATGCAATTTACCCCTGCAGACTAAAAGACAAGAAGTTGTTATCGCTCTTTGTCTCCCTACGAGGCAGAAGACCTGTTTAAAAGCTTTCAGCACTGAATACAGAAAGAAAGGTGGCATTTAAGCGAGAGCTTCCAGTACCCATATACAGACTATGTAGAGTCTCACAGGAACATCCCTGTCTTGTTTCTTTGCTCCACCAGCTGCATACATCGCCAGTTAAAATCTCCCATCCCCAATATCTCATCAAAATTGTTTCACTCTCCCAGGTCAAATGTAACGGAGAGCCCTTCTCTGCCCACACTCTTTGTCATTCTGCCTCATTTCTTATCCCAGTTTCTTTTTATCCAGCCGCACCGTTCCTTTGCAGACCCCCAATCTGTCACCCGTTCTCCTTCCCTCCCCAGATGCATTCCCCCTATTTCAGACCTCGGCTCCCTCCACCTCCCAGTGATACCCTCACATTTACTCAGGATTTAATCACAGTTTCTGCCTATCCTGAGTGCCCTCTGAGCTTTGTCTCCCATAAGGTGCAGTTTTCATCCTTTCTACTTTCAAATCAAGGGGTTTCCTTCTCCCCACTCAGGAAAATAAACCGAAAAAAGCTCCTCTCGGCATGAGCTCCCTACACACAGCAGCTCAGAAGTGTAACAGCTCTGCTCCCATTTAAGATGGAAAATGTCTGAGAGGGATGAAACCCATGGAAATTTAACTGCTGCTTTGCTGTGCATAAACCAGGTATGGTTTTTCAAAGAATTGCCATTTAGCCTGATTGTCACAAGAACAGCACATGGCATATCTCTGACATACATGAAAACCAGCAGCCACATACAGTGAGATAATTCTTCCAAGCTTGGTCAGTTCACACGTAGGGCTTTGCTAGACAGCCAGACGCAACCAGATGTTTTGAGAGGGAATCCAAAAATCGTTTTATGAGGGAGAACAACAGGCCAGCTACCCCAGGTCTCGGCAGGACTGCCTCGCTCTCCGCAGCCTGCCCCACACGAGATGCTGTTGCCAGGTCTAATAATTTCACTGCAGGGTTTGCATCTGCTCTTAGAAAAAGTTTCACATTCTCAGACTGAAAATGGGCCCCCTTGTTACATGAATACCCCAGGAGAAATAAGCAGAATTCATATTTTAAAGTATAGTTTCTAAGACTGTGTCATCAGTTTGGAACAAAGTCTGAAACCCTGTCAGTCCCAGGGTGGTTTTATCAGCAGAATTAAAAGTGATTAATTCTGCAGCTGGGGCTCCTGAATGAATTGTGTTACTCTAATGAATCATCCACTAATTCCTAGTCCTCCCTTTCTTCATCTCTGCCATATTTGGATAGGTAATGGAAGAATTCAAGGGGGAACTGGACAATCTCTGTTGTTCAATATCCTTGTTTTGATTTTCACATCTTCCTCTTTTCAGACGCTAACTCATGACACTGGTTAGCAACAGCAGCAGTGGCGCAAACAGAAGCTGCAAGAGCAATGTCATTCTGACTTGACTTTAGGGAAAAAAAAAAAAAAAAAAGGCTTAGACTGAGTATTAAGTCCTTCCCTCCGGTTCTTCATGACAAGAACAGCCTTCACGATTTCCACATTAGAGACTGAGCTTGGTGCTCAAGGCAGATGTTCCTAGGTCCAAACGGAGGGCGTCGGTGGGTGACAACTGCCTCTGCAGGGCCAAACGGTCAATCTTCCCTGGTCTGGGCAGGTATTTGGGGAAGGGATTTGCAGGATGGGGAAGAGACACCTGAGGACCCTCACCTTCGGTCCATGGCCTGGAGAGGAGGCTCTGACAGGCTCGAAACCGGGCTCCCACCCAGCAGCACCCAGTCACCCTTGGATACGGTGGTGGATTTGCAAGCTGAGAGGTAGGCGGTTGGCCTTTTCTTTAAGCAAAAGCCAAGGTTCTCCTGAGCTAATACGACTCTAAGAACTTGAGAGAGACAAATCCAAAGCCAAGAACGAGGTCAGAAGACTATGGCAGCAGGCTATGTGTGATCGGCTCCTCCCAAGGACCAGAGAGTCATTCTCCCAGTGGGAAATAATTTGGGTCTTGCTTCTCTGCAGGAAGGCACGCAAACTCACCCTGCTGAGCTCTGCTGGGCTTTAGCAGGTTCTCTGGGAGAGGGAAAGGCAGCGGCGGCAGCTGGACCCCAGCAGGTATCGCCGACCGGCGCTTGGACACAGCCATCGACAGGCTGGGAACAACTGTTTGAAACTCAATAAAAATCCACGGAATAAAGTTTGTGAGGGCAACCTCTTTTGGCTAGCATGGCATTGCATATCCAGTTAATTAAACTGGTGCAAAGGCCAAAGCAGACGTAGATAAACCAGGTTAAACTCTCACTTACGCTGATTTAATGTAATTCGGTACAGATCAGTGCTAGTTAAACTGATTATAGAGTTAACTGGTTTAAATACATTTGCCCTAAGTACTGGCACTGGTTTAACTAGACTGCTTTAAAATCAAAAGCGAACTGTACACCTCTGCCAATTTTTCCCTGTTGTATTTAAACCAGTACAACCTGTAGAGACACGCAAGAAACTGCTTTTATCGAGGAGCAAAGTGCATCGAGAAAAGAGGACTTGGCCCAGCAGCGCTGGTCTCCGGTGCCTTATTCTCAGCTTTCCTGAGAAACTGTGTCATCTTCACGTCAACAACACTTAGGTCTAAATTTGTTTCCTGAAAATCCTATTATAAAAAGTGAGACCAAAATCACAGCCCATTTTTCAAAATACGCATAATCTCATCAATTTAGGGGGAAGGTGTTTGTTTTGTTTCCCACTGTCCAATAATAGTTTTGAATGGAAAAAGCACAGATTTTTTCAGTGAAAACTTTCTCAAGCTTTCTATTTTGATAGTTCTGTGAATGCTTCCTGTGCCTTGCCTGTCTTTTGAGAGAGATTTCATTACAACTGCTATTTGAAGAGAACAAGGCTTTTTTTTTTTTACATTAGAAATATGAACATTTGTAGTTAGTAGTCACAACAAGCTCCAATACCAAGACCCTCATTCAGGCCTTTACACACACATCATGAACCACAAACCCTCCCCAAATGTCTTAAAATACTCACCCACCTGAAATCAGAATAAAATATTAAATATTATTCCATTAAATATTAAAATATTCCCCCACCTGTATTCAGAATCCCTTTGTTTTTTCTCATGTGCAGTGTTTCTACTGCAATTTATTTCTATGTCACCACCTGAAGAGTTTGTCTTCAAACAAAAACTAAGCAGTGAGAGAATCAGAAACCCAAGGCATAAAAAAAAAAGTCTTTACTACATAAAGCCTGCTGAGACTTGTAGGGTTTTTAAAGCAGAGGAATTAAGGGATAAGGGCCAATTTACTGAATTTTTGTGTTACCTTTCACACTTTTGGATGTGCAGAAAGGATGCCCTCAGCTAGCAAAACAGTGTGGCAAGCATTTTAAATCCGTATTATACAGAGATAATTGGTAGCATCAAAGGGCCAAAACTATGTATAGTTGAGATCAAAACTGCCCATACAAAAAAAAAAGGGTTCCCAAAACTCTTCTTGAGTGATTATTAAAGGCTTTACTCATAATGTGTGCCTACTTCAGAAACCGCACAGGGATTTAATACTTTTTTTTTTTTTCCCTCTTTTCTCTGAGCAGGCTGCCATTTGATCTGAGCAGGCAATGTAAGTCTATGTCATTGCCTCCATCTACCTGGAAAGAATAATTTGCCAGAGGATTTTTTTTCTTTAAAGGCAAGAGGCTTTGTTTAAAAAAGGGAAGTTAAATGCCTGATAACTCAGCCCAACATGCTAAATGTGGATCTGTCAGACCCATCGCCTGCTTGTGAGGGAAGGCGCCTGATTCATCAGCCATGAAGAAACGATGCCCCTTCCCTCAGCGTAAATCCAGGAATGAGTTCACTCCAAATTTGTGCGTACAAGAAGCCGAAAATGAGGCAACTTGCCCAGTAATATGCCTCTGTATTTTTGCCCCTCTATTTGCATCCCTCCATCAGCTCTTACCGCACACTTCGTTGTTCTGGGTTCATCTAGCACTTGTTCCTAGCAGTTCTGGCCCGTGAAGAGGCAGGGCACGATGTTCATGCCAACTCACTTGGATCTTCTCTGGTCACCCAGCTAAGACCAGGGCACCCAAACGTGGGAGCAGCGTTTAACCGCTCGATTGGCAAGGGTCCCTTTGACTGCGAGACCACAAAACTAACGACTGGCATTAGCTTTGAGTCCTCGGGGGAACATCAGTGTACGCAAAACACGTAGCCGTGGCCCGTGGGCCAGCCGTGCACAGTGCAACGACCCCAACAGCATGGCTTGAACCAGCACCGCTTGTTTTGGAGGGCTCGTTTGGGCAGTCCTTTGGGAAGCACCCATACCAATGCTACTTTCCCTATTAGGAGACCTGATAAAGAATAGCACAGCCTGGACCAAATCGTACACAGCTAAGTGACTCGAATACATGAACAGACACATGGCTTAACCTTCCGCACCCTGCTAGATGATGTAGTGCATGAGAACAGGGTATTCAAACTGCTTCAGATGGCCTCAATTATTTGGCACAGTGGCTTTCATGGATATGGCTAAAATGAGCTGACTTCTCTCCAAGGAGCTAGTCAGTAAGAAAGCCAGACCTGGAGCTCATGTTGTCTGCTTTCCCAGAAGTTAATGCCATTAGTGTGGCAAAATGGAATAAAAAGTACACTCTGTACTGTTGCAGGAGAATGGAGAAAATACCCTCTAGTGATTTCCATGAGAAGTCATTGCACAGCAGGCCTTAACCCAAAGTTATGTGCAACACAGAGGCCTTGCTCAGCAGCAAGCTACGTCTACTTGGTAGGTGTTAGCCTAGAGCAGCCAAAGGTACCTGAATGCGTTACCTGCCCGTGCTCACCTGGGCTGCCCTTGACAGAAACGGAGGATGTTTCGGTCAAGCTACGGATTTCTGTTTGCCTATGGACGTCCAAGCAGCGCGGAGTAGCCACCGCTTCTTTGGTCCAAAACTATAAATGAGTATCAAGGAACCCAGTACTTGCCTCACACCTGTGACTGCATCTAGCCAATTAGCCCTGATCATTGCTAGAACCTCCATAAGTCTTTTAAATTTCAATAAAGGCAAAGAGGCTGCACATTGTACCTCAGAGACATGTTCAGATAGATACCAGCAGGAGTTCCTGTATTAGTTTTACCTGATCCTTACCAGGTGAGAGCTATTTCTGGAGTAGATTGATCTGTTGGGAGCTGATATAGCCTCTCCCTTAATTTTCCCTGACTGTGGCTGGATTTTCTGGAACCAGGGATGTATTGGGGGCTACAAGTACTGTAGGATCAGAGCTCAAGATGTGTGGCCTGGAGAAGGTGCTATCCAAGCCAAAGAATCCAAGTCTCGCTTCTTATAAAGAGCTTGGTCCTGCCCCATTCATGTCGGGTGATCGCAAGCCATCTTAATACCTTTCTATCCTGTCACAGAAAATCATCTTCCTCCCCACAAAGCAGAGTTATTAACCAGGTGCCACATTTCTCATCCACTGCAAGCGCAAAAGGGGCTACCTCAAGCCGCCGTGATGACCTGAGATATAATCAAATACGTGGTCGAGGCTGACTCTCACAACCCCCTGCAGAGCAACACACACAAGGTCGGTGTGCGCCTCTGGGACAAGGGCAGCCATTTCTACTCAAGGCACGAAAGCCCCTCGGTTCTCTGCTACCAGGGCTGTTCTGGTGCACACCTGCTGGTTTCACCATTGCCAGCAAACCAGGCAAAGGCCACGCACGTCTTTTCCACCCCCTCCTCCTGCAAGGCACTGGGTTTGACTCCTGACAAACTACTAAGCAAGATGCTCACAGTCACTGTCCCTGCTCTGGTGTATGCATCCGAGATATCGGGACCGCTGGATGCTGCTTTGAAAGGCCAATTGGTGTCCCTAAGTTGTCTCAGATCGAAAATAAAAATGCATTATTTATAATTTCTACATATTATTAGCAGAAGCAGCACAAGGTGCAGTCACTGGCACTTCCCTGTACCCTAAGTGTTCATAAAGCTTTCCTTGATGTTAGCAAGTCTATTAATAAAGCGTTGCAATCAGAACTGCTCCACCAGCCTGGGAGGGGGAGTGTTGGTGACATTGTGTTCCAGCTGAAAGTCATGTAAAATCCTCTATACCTTCTTCTGAAAGATGTCGGCATCATCAGCAAAAGTAAATATGCAATCACAGCACCTTGTAATTAACGGGAAGTCGCAGGCCCGGTTAGCACTGCAGATCCTCTTCCACTAGCGGTGAGTGAAGAGGTTTCTCGTCCGGCTGGGGCACTATCAGTAAAATTCAGCAGCCCAACTGCAGAGAAAAAGAGTTAACCATATGCTGACCTTCACAGGTCTGCTGTCTCCTCTCGGTTTCAGTTGTGTGGCTGAGCACGGACTGACGCTGCCATGGCCATCGGGTCCCTCCGCGAGCGGAGAGGGCTTTGCCGTGGGTTTTGGCGGTAGGGTTATGGTTATGCCTTTGCTGACTGCAGACACATCTGAAACCCCACATCAGCACTCCGGGGAGATGCTGTCTGAGCTCATTGCAGAGTATTAATACTGGAAAGATCATGTAGGCCTCATTAAGAAATAGTTTTGTTCTTGAGTCTCTGTCTTATTTTTTAAAGCACTCAGGAGACAACAGAACCGCCACATTTCCTCTTTACACTCAATTTTCTGATCGGGGGCCTGAAGTGCTCACTGCCAGATGTTGCCCTGTTTTCATACAATCCATGTGACACAGGCATCAGTGCCAGCAGCTACGTTTGCCGATGACGTCAATGCACACAGCAGCCAGGAAAAAGTTCCACGGGTAGCTAACCGGGGCATACATACAAGATCGTATATTTTAGATACAGCATTTTGGTGGGATTTCTAAACATCTCAAGCCTCATGTCTCACTTAAACCACCAAACATCAAGCTGCTCCTGCTCAGCATCACACCACCCCCATGCTTATTCTTTGCCATCGTTCTTGCACACGCATCATGCTATTGATGATGCTTAGATATATTATTTTAAGTGAAGAAATAAGTGTGGGAAAAACAAACAGCTACTTCTTTTATGCAAATTCTGGCCTAGGTTTCTATAAGATTTTTGAGAAAATTGCATTATTACGGTGAAGAGAGAAGTATGTTAAAACTGTGCCGGTGCATATATTTACGGTCTCTCCTACACTTGGCGTCAAGAAATAATTCACCACAAATAATGACATTCTGTTCCCATTCCAGCGTTGCCCACTTCCTCAGATCTCCATGCAGCTGCAGCACAAGAGATCAGAAACAAGAGACATCCAGACCAGAGAAGGGCAGGGAGCGTTTGCCGCGAGGTACGGGTGGGCACGCGTGGAGACCCCGCCACGCAGGAGGTTTTACATCTGCAGGGGAGTGCCACGCTCTCTGCCCACCCCACAGCTTGCAGCCCTGACAGTGCTCCGGACCTATTTGATTTTTCCCTTCCTTTGCTATTTAAGTAAAGCCAAGGGAAAAACCCACCCAAAAAACCACGCAGTCCAGCAGCACTACCAGCTGCTGTCAGGTTTTAGACACGTCAAAGGCTTAAGGGGAGCTCTCCAGTACCAAACTAGAATAGACCAGCTAAAGAAATACAAAGAGACTTCGAAGATTGTCATCTGGGAGACAAAAGGACCTCCTGGTGTGCTGTAAATGGATCAAAGATGCTAAACAAGGAGCTGGTCCTGGGACCTCACTGAGTATGTTTCCTTGGTCAGAGAAAACTCTGGACCTGTTCTCCTCTGCTGGAAAGGGAACATTAAAAGTGAGAAAGCAGCAGAGGGGAATTCCAGAGAACTGAGACGGGGAGCAGAGAAAAAACTGTGTTTGTTGCATGTCTGGCATGCACCTGACTGACATTTCACTCTTAAAAATGCTCCCAGTAGATAAATTCAGATAAGGGGGTAGAAGTCTTATGATTCAAACACGTGTTGAATAAGAAACCACATAAATGAAAATATCAAGGATACACTGACTGATGAGGCAATGAGCTCTATTCTGTAAACATTCTTTCAAAGGAAAATCATGTGCCTTATATAAAAAAGTTGCTTTCTTTTGGCAAAACTCTATTAAAATTCAGTAAGCCACATCCAGTTACTCACAGTGGGATCTGAAGCTTGCATTAGGCTTCTTTATATCCTAAAGACCTATTTCCTTTAGCACCGTTGTCATGTTCTGTCCTGTAAGCGTCACCTTGCCTGTGCACACCAGCAGCAATGGGGCTTTCGGGCGGGAGTCTCGGGGGTGCCGAACCACGTGCCACCGGGAAAACTCTGAACCTGGGCTCCCGTTCCTGCTGGCTCCGAGCTACAGTCGGAAAGGCAGGCAGAAAAGTCCTTCCAAATGGTTGCTCACTCACCAAAATTAGGTCACTAAAGGGGAAGAAACGTCCCTGCAGACTGTAACGGTGAGAAACTTCCTACACGAATTACGTGGGACTAGCAGCCTCTACGAATGGCACTCAAAGCACCCTCCCGCCTCCAGGCTCCTTTGGAGAAGGCACAGGCAATGGGATTTTTCCATTCTCTTAACAAGGTTTGTCCTTTTGCCCGTTCCCAGCTTCTCTAGAACACCTCAGACTGGGATTTATTGAAATACCGGTGAACTGGGTGTCGGAGAAGTCCAAAATCTGTGGTGTGGGGGTGTGCCTGCAGTTGAGAGTTGCCATACTTGGCTGCCCAACATCTCTGCCCTAGAGCCCACTGGGGTACGTGGACCTTTCTGCTGAATGGGCCCGGGAGGCCAAGCAGCTCATTTGCGATGGCTTTGACTACACAGTCAACACAGGAAGCCACAAATATACTCACTAGAATCACCCCCAAAGTGGCAAAACTAATTATACCAATATGCTTGACAATTTTTCCAGTCCTCATACACTGCAGGTAAATCTCTTTTACTCAGTACTACTTGGGCTTTAATTACTCCCATCTAATATACATTATCTTTTTAGATTATCTAAACAGTCTTGCTCTGATTTGCCTCTGCATTTTATATTCCCTGCTACTTTTAAGGTACCTGTGCAGCTGTCACTGTCAACAGGGCCTTACCTTTGGCCATCCCAAAGTTAGCTGCCCAGAGCTGTCGTGGAGGTTTCCACCAGCGATACCACCAGTCTCTCTCTCCAACTACACAGGGAACCTTCAGGACCCATTTTAACTCAACACCTAACCTGCAGACCAGCTAAGACTAGGATGGGCTTTACCACGTGTCATCAAACCATCATTGTAAAGTTTATATCATCAGATGCATGACATCAGACCAGCACAAAGCTAGCTCCGTAATACCAAGGTGCTGCTTGGCACCCTCTGAGCTGCAAGTATGGGTACTGCCTAGCACAAATTCAAGTGCCGCGAGATCTAGAAAAACTATTTTTTGCACACATTGCTTCTCCTCCTAACTTTCTAAGCTCAGCCAACGCAACCCAGACAACAACGAGAAGGAAATTAGTTTAGAACAGAGAGAAAAGAAATCCCTCCAATGAGAATTACTGAAACGTCTTTGTATTTAGCTCTGCAGAAATGTCAGCACAACCTTGAGGACATTTATCTGGAATTTTGCGCTAGTATGCATGTATGCCTAGCATTGCCTTCAGACTTGCAAACCACAGGACTCTGAAGAACCTCTTATGCCCCACCACACACGTATAGCTGTTTACTCATGTTGAATATTAGCGTCTGCCATGAGTAGTCCTACCGTAACCAGCGGGACTATTTCCTCAGAGAGGTACTACTCAACATGAGTAAGAACATTACAGCTCAAGAGAGGGTGAAGATGTGCAATGAGACCAAACACTAGCATCTCTCCAAAATGCCCCTCCAATGCTCTTGAAATCTGGTTGACATCACCGTGTCAGCAGCTTGCTTTCTGGGTGTGGGGCCGGATAGGATGCCCCAGTCATTCTCGGGACAAAATTTGATTCTTTTTCAAGAAGTGCCTTGTCCCACTGTCAGACACCTCCCTTCCACCACCCTCCTTGAAGGGCCTCGTCTCTTACCAAAACAGCAGCTCATTAAAGCCAGTGGAAGGCTTCCTGCAGCAAGGTACCGTTACTCTCCCACCTGCATTCACAGCCATTTTAAGCTTCTTCTCCCTACAGGTGTACACCAAGCACTCAGTCCAAAACACAGAGGGACCGAAGCACAGCAGCTGACTGAAATCAAAAGTGATATCTCAACCATCTGTTTAAAAATGTGAGACCATTGACTCATTAGTTTCATCTAACTACCAGCACAACAAAAAAACGCATGCCTTCTGGAGAACAATATCAACACGTGTGGGAGGATAATTTCTCTGCAAGATGGGCTGGGATGTTGCAGTTAAGAGCAACTCTCCTGGGATTTGCACTGAGCTCTGTCAGGTCAGAGCTTCTGTAGATTTGACGCTTGCCATGGCTGTACTAGGGGTCTGGGCCGTTCCCCTTCCCTGGACGATGGGCAGCTTTGTTTGGGTCCTTTCCTTTCACTGGGGTTTTGGTGATGTAAAGCTGGGTGGGAGTTTGTCTGATTTTACCACTCTATTTTAGAACACTTTTTAAGCAATTCGCTTTTGAGCTGAAGTTGCGCAAAATGACCAAAAAGAAAATGTAAGCAGCAACCCCTCCCACCCCTCCTTTCGGCTGTCCCAGTCTCATCTGGCGAGTCCCGATTATCTGGGATTGCAGTAATTCTGGGGGATTACTCACAGGCCGACCAGAGCCGCTAGCAGCAACTTTTCCAGACAAGGAGGAGTGAAAGCTGGTGAAAATTAGTTTAACAGAGTGTGCCTCGGTTCATGGAAGCTGCTGAAGAAAACATAAATAAAGAGGGAAATCAGACCTCGGTCAAGTTCAACATTTGAAAGTTGAAGTCTCCTGCTTATGAGCTCACCATGCTCTGCTGAGCAAGTGGAAGGAAAACATTTTCTCTCTACAGCATGACTTCAGGAAAGGAAGTTGTGTGGGCAGAAGCACCAGGGTGATTCTAAATACAGTGATGTCTCCTTCCCCAGGACACAGGCTTGGGAGCACTTGCTTTCTTCCAGTTGGGGAAATTTCAATGGCAAGATGTAGGGAGGAAAATATTCAAGACCTCCTGCTTTAGAGACATCTATTTCTACAGCCAATTATGACTCCAGCCATAAAGTTTTTATTGCTACCTCTCATGCAGATTATTTACTGTAACTTCCTTTTTTGAGTGGGCTGTTTATTTTTAAGCAAGTGTTGTTACATTTTTCACTAGATTACTAATAGCCACGTGCTCTGGCTGCTGAAGCTGAATAAGCTGATGTAACTGTAGGTCAGGATCTTAGCTCCTTCCTTAGCCTGTCCCCAAAGTAAATATACAGAGGATGAACCCAGGGTTTTCTCTAAGAGCCCTGTGTACTTTCCACTTGGAGGATAAGGTCAAGTCCCACTTCCAGCCTGGCCCCACCAGGCCTCTGGGGTGCAACAGGTGGGACTGAGGCTTGAAGAAGTGAAATCTCTACTCACCGTCAATAGGGCTTTGCAAAGCACAGGGTTAAGGCAGAATTTTGCATTTAAAATTACTTTTGCAACAGCCCGTTATTCATGATGCAGCTCTTTCAGCTAACAATAATTTAGGAATGTCTCATCTCAAAGGCTTTAGAGACTGCTTTCCAAAGCCCCAGCAGAAGGTTTACTGCACTCTTTGGCAAGCTAGTGGCATGATATTGCAGCTTACACCCAACCACCCTCCTGGCATTGGCGTTTGGGGTGCCTTGGGGCTTCTTTGGTCCAGCAAGCCCTTGCCTATATGACATGGGCCATCTGAAAGCTCCTTCTCCCCAGTATCCTCCACCCACCACGTATTTTATCCTGCTGAGAGTTTCCGACAAAGTCTTTTGGTGTGTGGAAATGAGGAAATAAAATTGCTCTGGGTTTTCTAAACATGCCTTCCTCTTCTGAGAGGAGCTTACTGGAAGCATGCATTCCTGGATAGGCCAAACCGCCCTGGGCTGCCCTTGCTGGATGCAGGGAAAGCCTTGTTGAAAAACAGTTGCGACAAGCAGGCTGCTTTGGGTGTCTCCTTACACTCGTCTGCGCTTTGCTCTCGGGCATTGTGCAAGATGGAGCGGGGCCAAGGGCCGGCGAGCATCGCCAGCTTCGGAGACAGACCATCCCTCCGTGCCCATGGGAGCTCACCAAAAATACTTCGTCTGCTCATCAGTCTGCCGAGGATCTGGGTATTAAACACTTCCACTCCTCCCAGAGAAAAGATTTTTAAGGAGAAAATATACACCTACTAGCCATTTCTAGGTTATTCGTGTTCACAGGTCTCACTGAGGTGAAATGCCCCTGTCTTACCAAGAACACCATTTCCACAGTATTTTCAGTTGCTGAGATTAGTCCAAGATGTGATAACTGAATTTTCAGGTGATTGGCGTGTCTGTCTGGCACCTCCTATATGTTTACTGAAAAATGAATTTGTTTTCTATTGTTCAAAGTGAAGATTATTGGGATGAGTATACTCCAAATTCCTCTGAAGCTGAAATTTTGGGATGGGCTTTGAAGCCAATATGCTTTGGATCAAGCCTTCAGCACATTGCTCAATTTTCCATTCTCTTGCAGGAAAACAGTTTACCAGTTACAGGGTGGAAAAGGGCAGCAGCGAGGTTTCCAAACAGCTCGCGGCTCGGCACAGCAGCATCAGTCTTCTCATTTAACAACCTCACTAAATGCCATTACAGCCACCATTCAAAAGCTGCTCTGTCCTATAGCTGTCGGACGCAGGGGTCACATCTGAACTTCCTCCTTTTATAAGATCAGGTCAGAGGTTTCGACCACCTTCTCCAATTCGGGCAGATGTATTTCCCTTCACCTCTTGAAATGCCACAAAGGCTCTGTGGAAACTTGACATTTCCTATTTTAGCCAGGCAGATGAATATTCAAGTTTGGATTTCGCTCGGAGCACCAGCTTAGTCCATTGCTGTTCGCTAAGGAGCACACGGGCTGTTCCACCGAGCAACTTGTCTTAGCATCTCTGTGATTTATAGCTCGGTCTGTGTCAGTGTCTAAGCCCCGATATCCACATATAACCCCAAATCCTAGCGGGAGCCGAGTCGGAGCCTTTAAATCTTTTTTTTTTTTTTTTTTTTTGCTGCATTCCTTTGCAAGAAAACAATTCACAGCCGAGCGTTAACAAAGCATCCTTTCCAAACGAGGGGGTGATAAACCACTTCTCACCTCCCCTGTCCTTAGCTGTGGACACACATCCCCACCGGTGACAACCCGGGCAGCCCAAAACTCTCCCCGCCGTCCCCCCCCCGGTCCCGGCAGGACGAGGTTACCGGCAGCCGCTGCCGTTCGGTCCCGTCTGCAGCAGATGGTGCTGCCGGCTCGTCGGTCGGGGAGTTCTCCTGGGTATCTCACCCCCCCTTCCTCGGCTCCCACCGAGTTTTGGGGTGCTCAGCCACCCGAGGACCCTCCGGCACTGATTCCAGCCCGGCGAGTCGCCGGCTGGAAAAAGGGCTGGGAGTGGGAGGGTTTGAGGGGGAGGTGAAGAAGGCAGGTGGAGGGCGTTTGGTTGCTAATATGTGTAGGATCAGTTTGGGGAGTGAAAAAAAAAAGGGGGGGGCATTTCTTATACAGGTCTAAAACCACTCAGGATCCCATAAAAAAAAAAACAAACACAAAAAACCCCACAAAAAAAAACCCAAAAACAAAACAACAACAAAAACCAAACAAAAAAAAACCACAAAAAAAAAAACCACAAACCTTCTGGCCTGACATTTTCCAATTTCCAATCAGAGATGCTGCCATGTGCATCCTATATCCTATTATAAGGATATATATTATAAGGATATATATTTATATATTAATCCTAAATATTTAAATAGGGGACCACCTTTTTCCTCAGTGAAAGCAGGGATTGAGGTCTTTCAGAAATGCCAGAAGAGAAGCTCAGTTTCTCTGTGACACCACCTGGGCTCACTCCCCCTCGGACTTCACCCTCGGGTCAGACCATGTCCTGGGGCAGCTGCAGCCTCCATACAGCTGACAACTACTTATTTTTCCAAGCTCGAGGGGAAATAGTCAAAATGACCCTATGATTTTTTTCACCTAGTCAATATCTGAGAGCATAAATTCCTCACCACATAAAGCCACATATTAGTTCTAAATAATAAATGAGGTAGAAATGTACGGCTGGTTCAGAAAGACCAAAGAGACAAAGCTTTACAACATCTACTTCAAATTACCGGCTGATGCTGAATTCATAAAAAGCCTTACCTTACAATAAACCAGAAAATCCCACTTTTCTGGAGCATAACTCCAAACCCAGGATGGCTGTCTTGTGTCCTCAGAGGGACCTGCAGTAACTATTTGATATATGCTCCTTTAAATTAGCCAGCTTCAGTACTCCAGCAACTGAGTCCCAGGCTGGTGCCCTCTACCAAACTATCTGGCTCAAAGTTAATTTGGACAAGTCTCTGTCTCTGACCACAATGAAGTAGAGATATTTTTTATATATATATATTTCACCATCACATATGACATTGGCTGGTGATGTAACACAGAGTCTAGCAGAGGTATTGCCACCACCCCACTGCATCCAGGAGGAAAAGACTGGCTTACGGGTGGCTTTAGGCAAAGTCCCTCACTGCCAAGGCAGCAGCTTGGTTAACTGAATTATTTTGCCCTCCACTTTTTCTAGCAGGCTGCTGGGAAGCCCTGCTTATCTGGCCAAACCTGTATCGGCTGGGCAAGGCACAGGGCTCCTGCCAGCCACCGCCCATCCTATCCTGCTTGTTTGGGGTAGCAGGGTCCAAGCAGAGAGACAGGATTTTAGGAATAAGGTTCCTAAGTCATCTAGATTTCTGAGAAGCAGACATAGCATTTAACATGCAGTTTGAAGCTCCCCGGGAGCGAATGCACGCTACGGAGCAGTGATTGAATATGCCTGTTGCAGGTTACTGTTTACCAAGCAGATGATTTCTGCATCACTTTCTGGACGGCTTTAAAGCTGTCAGGTGCAGTGTCAATGGTATTTAGTCTTATCATAAGCCTCTTTCCCTAGCATGGACTCTAAAATAGACCAGTCTACATTTGCAGAACAATGACAGAACTCCACAGAGCATGAAAATTCTCATTTGGGGTGAAGATCTGCTGAATTCCCTTCCAGCCCAGCAAACCCATCTGCAATCTGATCTGCGCACCGAAGCAGGGCCTCGCTGAAGCGCGGCGAGCCTTTTTGCCTGTGCAAAGCACCTTTCAGCATAGCAGAGTCAGTCAGCGTTGATTGATGAACAGGTAGTTGCTAGCCCATAACAGGATTTAGGAAGAATATTTTCCATGCCCAGGATTATTTTGATCTATGTTACTAAATCAAATTCACCTCTCGCCCTCGCCAATCAGATTACAAACCCCAGCACAATACCAGCGAGGACAAAGCAGAAGACACGGCGCTTTTGCTTACGCTTGGAACATTCCTTTTGCAGATAAGCGACTCCTCTAGATTTACAGCCATGCCCTCTCCTTCCCTAAACAAGCAACAGAGAGGATTTGCTACTTCATCACAAAATGCTCACGCTCTCCTGCATAATTCCTTGTGGCTTAGCAGGTTAAGGGTAAATGATTAGCCTCATCTTTCACCGATACGTGTCAGTGCTCATGCCATATTAGCACAGTCCTTATTCTGGAAGCAGGCAAGCGATGGCAGAGACGGGGAGGTATGACTGCAGGGACTCAGCTCTGGTCTTTAACCCGGTTGTTGCATTAGGGTCTGGGGAGAAAAAACCAGCTCCAGCGATGGGTGCATCGGCTCTGCCCGCCTGCCACGGACAGCTGAGCACGGCGGGGAAGGCCTTTGACTCCCCAGCAGAGATGCTGGCTGGATGTGTTGGGAAATACCCATTCTGAAATACAGAGGAGCTGCATGCGGGGAAAATAAGTGTGATCTCTACACAAGTGTTGTTTGAGAATGGCATCCCTGGCTGCAGGTGCAGCACACTGGAGTTATCAACGTTTTCTGTGGTACACGGCGAGCCTAAGGCTTAATTTAGTAACAAGATTACTCAGAGAAAAATAATGTACTGAAAACCTTTATGGGACGAGGAAATATGCCAAAAGTAAACTTGGCCAGTGTACTTAATAGATAGAAACCCATTTGTTTCTTTTTGAGAACTTAATTAAATTTCTCATGAATTCATTTGTAATAACAGTAATAAGCTCCATATATGGAAATCTTCAATGAGCTGTTAGCAAGGTAATTTCCTGAATTTGGCTTATATCTTAATAATGTCTAAAGCCAGCTAGATTTTAAACTACAGCTGGTATGCATTACTCCATTCTGAGTATGAGGGTGTGTATGGGCTTATTTGCAAGCCTGGGTGCCTGAAATAAATGACTTTGTTGCTGCTTGACACCGAGTTTTATTGCCTGTAGAATGATGCTTGATCATATTCTGAAAAAGCAGTAAGGAGAGAGTTAACATGATATCTTCTGCTTAACAAAGAAGCCTTCAGGAGGGCAGCGCACATACCTTACACACTCTGACAGGCTCCTTCAGCGCTCCTTGGATCACTGTCAGTAACTGGGAGGGGGAGGCTTTGAACCAAGCCACCTGGAATCGAACAAGGCAAGCTGTAAGCTCTCCCATGCTCTACAGCCTTCCTGGTGAAATCCAAGAGAAGGAAGGTAGAGGGGGAAAGAACCCTTCTGGGTTTGGGGTTTTTTTTTTCCCCTTCTGGAAAGAACCACTTCTCAGCAAGAGATGCACACACCCGATTTGCAACCCTACCTGCTTCTCAGGCCTTTTTCTGTGCTTCACACGCACAAACGAGGTAAAAATCAGTAGCTAAATGGCAAAGAAGAAGCGGTCATTGCTGTCTAAGGCTGATGACTGTATGGAGGAAGGAGACTTGCTCTCAGAGAGGATGAGCTCCATCAGTGGGTGGAAGGAGCTTTCTCCAGCAGCTGCAGGTTCTGTGCGCTCAGAGCTCAAGTGCTAATATGAGAGCTGTAAATAAAACATGGCCAAGACTTCTAAAGCCTTAACCTCCCTGCTGTTAATTTTGGATGGTATTAAATAAGTATTCCAGTCCTGACAGGGGTAGGGTAAGTCACAGTACAAACCGACATCAGCAATTATCTTGGGGCGTGAAGCTGAAATGAAGTGGGTGACAACAGTTGTGGCATATAAAGTATGCGGTCGCTCTTTGGAAGTGCCACAGGAATGCTGGGGAAGAGCTAGAGAAAAGCCCAGTGAAGAAAAACGCAGAACAGACATCTGCTGCGGAGGTTGCTGATGTTTCCCCTCACGCCCCAGGCAGAGGAACACTATGTAAATAACACAGAAGCGGAGTTCCTGTTCAGAGAGTGCGGCAGCCCAAGGATAAATTAAAGTCCATTTAAATCACTCGACTCATCCTCCTAGACTTCAGTGAGTTCCAGACCAAAGTGGGAAGGGTGTCAAGAGAACCCATGGGGATTAACCCTGTGCCCAGCAATGCCAGCTACCAAGGAGTTCACATACCTCAGAAGGAAGTGATATTATGTTTTTCATCATGAATATATGATAACAAACCTTCTGCTCCCTGGGAAGCTTCCTAAGCTCACACAGTGACTCAGTTCAAAAGCTAAAGACCCGGCAGCACAGCCACTTCATCCATAATCTCCTTTTTACAGTTAAGCCAACGCTCCTCATAGTAATGCAGCTGCCTCAGGGGTTGGCTTGCAGGTCCGTGCCTCCTTAGAAACAGCGATGGGGATCCCAGCTGGATCTTCTCTCTTCTTCTGACTCACCTGCTCCTCCTGAGACACCCAACAGTGTCTGGACCACAGGAAAGTGCTGCTCTCCAGAGAATCTCTCCTGGGCATTTTCAGTACCACACTTTGCCAAGCAGCCTGCTGAGAGCTCTGCCCTGCTCCTGCCTGCTAATATACCCTGCCCTCAGTACGAGCCAACGAGAAGGCACAGCTTGTTGTCGTTAACTACATATGTGTCTCCAGCTTTCCAGGGATGCCATGGCCTTGATTACCCCACCTGCCCAAGCAGTAGTATTCCGCTATGACAAGCCCAAGGAGAACCCCTCTGATGATGGGCATGGATCAGCTACACCCCAACATCCTTCTGACCCCACTGGGGGTTTTGCTCTCAGTATGAGATTTGTTATTATTTGAGAAGTGTTATTACTGCCCCACTATTTTGTGGACTTTTACTCGAGTCTTTAAAGCTTCCTTTACCTAAAGACAACATGCCCACAGCGGTAACCTCTGATTTTGCCATGACTTCTGTACTGAGGTCAGAGCAATCAGCAGTCTCACCAGTGAGAGCTTCAAAGCAGAGTGTGAGACCTGGGATGCAAGGAGGGTCTCTCCCTCCTGTTAACGACTTGCAAAATCAGGATAAAGAATTCCCTAATGAAACAAGAAGGTTGAGCCTGTGCTTGTGCTCAGGGAAAAGCCCCATCGGTACGTGCTGCATCTTCCTCCTCCTCCTCCTCCGCTCCCCACCACCCTGCTGGTCCCTGTCTCGCTGCCCTGTAAGGGTGTGCAGTGGGAGCGTGCATGGCTCAGATGTCCAGTGTCTCCTCTGGGCGCTCTCCTGACTCTCAGCGGTTGCGGGGAGCTGAGCTGGTGGTGCAGGACCACTGCCAGTCCTCAATTTTCTGTTGTTCAGCCGAGCTCCCCATCCAGCAGATTCCCCAGACCGCTTTGGCAAGCCCTTCTCCTAACACAAGCTTCATCTCAAGGCCTCCTTGCTGAAGCATTACCCTATATTTCTTGTTTCTTAGATCATTTAGGTGAAACCGGGAGAGATTTTCCACCCGGGGAAGCTCTGCTCTGGACGGGTTTCTCTCTCCAGGTTGTCCTCCTTGCCCATTCCCAAGGAGCGGTGGCTGCGAAGGGTTGGCCTCGAGAAAGCTGCCTTCGCTTCAAGGGGCAATATTCTGTTACACTGAGTACATCCAGGCTCTGAAGAGAAATAATCAATGGATTATCACTTTGCTTTTATGGGCAAGAGACAACCAATAAACCTACGATATTCAATGGTCAAGAAAATGATCTAAACCAAATTGCCATAGGCTATCACGAAAGCCCGACCTGCTCCTGTTAATTTGTTCTGAGAAAGCAGCACACGTAACTGAAACAACCACAAAATGAACAGGAGCTTAGCAAAGATTTTGTGCTAAAGGGACCCTTTGCATTTGACGTGCTCTGTCACATTGAATTTTAATTACAGCTCCCCCCTGGTGCTGGCGCAGGAGGGGAATGCTAATGAGGTGCGGGAGAGGCAGCACGGGGAAGGGAGCAGTGATGGCAATCCCCAGCCCAGCATTTGCGGAAAGGGCAAGGTCCCCAATCTGATGGCAAGGAGCAGCTGACATAGATGTAGTCAAAGTACAAATCTTGCTGTTTAGTTCCCTCTTTAGCTTCTACTCTTTCACCCCAAGTGCTGGGCTACTGGTTGGATTAAAACACATTGAAGTGAATTTAATATATTAAACCTTTGCAAGGTACAGCCCATTCGTGACAAGAAACCCCCTGAAGGAAATCAGGGTTTAGTTAAACAAATATGACCACAGATCACTTCTCTAATGACTAGTAAGCCATGTCTTTGAATTACTACAATGTAGAGATGCTTCTTGCTCAGTGTTACATCTATCAGGATCCTGTTTGTTGAGTTTTATAAAAATGCCTTTGGGAAGCATCACTCAAAAAATTTTGTGTCGCCATGGTGGGTCCGTAGCTCAAGTAAATCCAGCAGTGGTCATGTCATGTGTAGGCTCCTTGCATGGAGTAAGCATTATACGCAGACTTAATGCTCTAAAACAGTTACAGGCAGTATCAGTAACATCCCTGCTGTTCTCTACCTAGAAAGAAAGAAAATGTCTTAATCAGATGGTGATCATTAAACGTGCCAAGTATTAGTGCAGCAAAAGCTTCCAAACATATGGGATGCTGATATATATCTCCACAAAAGGTAATCAGGATATTAGAGGGCCATGTAAAGATTCAAGAAAGGACAGAGTGAATTGGGAGTACAAAACCCACTTTCAAAACCTGATAGATATTTAGAGGCCACTCAGAATATTATGTCTCCTCAAGGTCTAGCCGAAGTCAATCAGAGACATTCACAGTATTCAGCTGGGCATCCTGTGCATTGTGAAGGTATTTCAGACCTCTTCTTGCTTCTCTCTCCCCCCCCCCAAAAGAAATAAAATTTGTATTTCTCAAAATGATCAAAAGCACCTTTTTTTTTTTTTTTTATTACCCTATTCAAACATCAGCCAGCTTTCTCAGAAATGCAAAGTCTGCTTATCAGGACGAACGGCTGATCTGCATAGATTGTGTGACAATTCATAAAATCCTTAGGGATCAGAACAAAGACTTTCACACTGCTTTTGTTGTAAGAGTGTGATCTATTCCTGAGGGGAAATTCTGTGTTATATTGCTGTCTGCTTGCACAATAGAAAGATGTTTTTCCTGCATTATTGGGGTTACTAATGCAATGTTTGCTATTTCATCACTGTATACTCCTGCCAAAAGAATTTGTATTACCTCACACGCTACTGATAAAATGGAGCTTCCTGTGGAAAAAAGGTTCACCCAGTGAAATAAATCAGACAGGAGTTTTATAAAATGAAAATACTATTTAAAGCTATAAATTACCTTTAAACTGCAATATGTGTTGCTGTGCTCCATTCTTGGTTTCTATAGTTTCTATAGTTTATTTTCTATATTTTTTATAGTTTCTATAGTTTATTCTCACTTTCTTTTTCTATCTTTCCGTTCTCCTATTCTGTAAGTAATAATTAGCTCATTTAAAATTTCCCAGTGGGTAAATGTGGCTGGTTTATGCCACTTAACAGTAGCATAAGGCAGGATAAGATCTGTATCTTTGATATTGCAGCAACACTTCTTTTAACCGCAGTAAGAGCTTCCTTCATTTTAGCATCGAAGGTACGTACTAATTTTCTTCAGCAACATTTCTTTCTGCCTTTTGCTGGAACAGGGTACTATCAATAAAGCAGCAACAGAAGAGAGAATGAGCAGCCTTATTCTTGAAGCATCTAGAAATTCAGTGGACAACTAAATTACCTATTCACCCTAAAATGTTATAATCTTTACATTTCTTTCACAGGGTATAAAACATGCCCAGTCATTTTACCTATTGCAAGATTTAGGGGTTTATGTTTTGCACGAAAAAGCCTAATGGAAACTGGAGGGTTGATAAAGTCCGTAAAAAGGACAGACAGATTTCACAGAGCAAGAAGAAGCTGAACTTTTTAAAAAAGTCATAAATCATTTATTCCTCCCTCACGTAGATATTTGAGGGTGTGAAAGTAGAAGATGTGAAAGTAGAAGAGCTCCTGGCATAGTTTGAAGTGTGACTGCATTGATGTAAGGGCATAAAGGCCAGCTGGGAATGTCTCTGCATTAGAGAAGTAATTTTCAAAGAGATTTTAAGTAAAAAATACTCATCCTTCTACATATATATATATTTTATATATACTTTCCCCAAGCTGCATGCTCGGCAGCGTGGCCAGCCCCACACCAGCCCATATGGTTCCATACGGTAGGCTGAGCCACTCTGGCTCACAGGTACGGCTTTCATGTCACCCCTGCTACTCCCAGGTTACACAGGGAGTGAGAAAGTTGAGCCCTAATGAATGGCTCAATAAGGCAAAGTAAGAATTGTCTGATTCTACGGAGGTGTTTGATGCTATTTTCTCCTCCAGTATTTCATGTGTTTCATGTTCATAGCCCATCTGACCAGGACGGGCTCTGAGCATCCACCAGCCATCAGCGCAAGAGGGAAAATCAGCCTTTAAGTTAGCACAAATTCCCATCAGGCGAACCTCTAATTCTTCCCTAATTAAGCTTGGCAGATGAAGCTGAATGAAAACCATGTTGTGTTCCATCCAGTGTTTCAAGGGGTCTTTGCTAAATCAGAAATAAGTACTTTAATCTGTGTAAGGAGATATTTTAAGCGCAAAACTCTGTCTGGAAAGTCAAATCCTTTATGCATCCCTCAGGCAGATGAAAAGATCCCCCCTGGCAGAGCAGGAGAGTACTGAAGTCTCCTATAGCAACTGGCTGCTAGCAACGGTAACAAACAGTCTGTTGTCCGATTATTTCAACTTTCTGAATTATTCCGTGAGAGGCAGAGAGAGCAGGAGGCCGACTGTGCACGCAGTTCAGATTTTGCACCCTGAAGGACTCAAGCCTTAACTTGGCCAGAGACAGAGAAGACCATGAACTTGATACCTTTGTGCCTTGGTTTCCCTTCCCCGAAAGAGGAATAGTGTTTTGTTTCCTTTCTCGCTCCTGTATAGGATGCAGAAGGCCAGGGAAGTGGATAAACCAGAGACTCCACATGAGTCAAAATTATTGCTTGTACGTATTTGTGCTGTATTTGCAAGGAATCCTGCTGGCTTAAGTAGGAATAAAAAGTTGGACAGATATTTCCTGGCATCTTGAGCGAATGGACTTAATATTTCAGTTGTTTTTATGTTTCGAAATAAAAAAGCGAGGTTCTTTCCACTCAAAGGGCCTCACAAAGCTAGGCAGCTTCACGAGATGAGGGGTTTGGGCCACTGCATTAGAGCTAACAGAGCTTACACCTATGCTTTTGCTACGTAATCACTGGAGCACCCGCCTGTGCTGGCGACCCGTGTGAAAATGAGGCAGACCCAAGCGTTTCTGCAGCTTGCAAATGGCCAGTTCTCTTTAGTCTGCACCTTTCTGAGGATTATCAGTTTGGGGAATTATCAATCAAAGTTCACCTTTTGAAGGAAAAACCTCCTACCACCCTCAAACTTGCTATTACCTTTCCCCATATACTGCATTTCTCCTCCTATTTGGATTCTCTGCTTGGATTTCCCCCCTGGTGCTGCCTAGAGCAGAGAGGAGCCATATCCCTGTGCTCCTCGGGGTGCTCCTTCCCTCCCTCCGGCCAAGGGGGAGGCTTGAAAATCCCCACAAAGTGCTCAAGGATCTGCTTTTGTGCAATAAAAAGATTACAGTCGAAGCAGATAAGCTTTTTACTTGGTACCTGTGATGCACATTACATACCGCCTCTGGCAACATCATGAGCTGCTGCTTGTAATGGAGGCTTACGCTACAAAAAAATAATGGATTTCATCCGCTCTGATGCCCGGAGGGGAGAGGACTGTCCACCTTAATAGAAATTAGATCTATACGGCCCTTAAAACACCTGGCTTGGTTTACACTCAAATGCCACCAAAATATTCACGTTTAATCGGGAAACTGTCAACACAAATGTCAAAATGCCTTACTGTGAGAAACAAGGGCAATTTACTTTAAAATTAACTACTCAATTGGTTTTCATGTAAAAAGCAATGCACTGACTCCATCGTGACAAGCTTGCTCATTTTTCATCTGTGTTGTCTTATTATGCAGGATCCCATCAGATGATACCATTTTCTCTCCCCACAGCAAAGCCCAGGAAAAAAAATACTCTTCTATGCTAGTTTTTTACATGCAGGACTTGCCCAAAAGCCAGAAAGCCAGAATAACATAGTAGTGATTAATAATAAATAGCCAGAACGGTCATACGTGATCTGTGGAGTTATGAATCTCAGCTTTGCAGCTCTTCTTTTTAATCCTTTGTATTGTGTTGGCTTCATCTGACAAGGCTAAAAATAATCTTGTAACCCCAAAATGGCATTTTCTTCCCACCGGTTACTCCTCCGCTCTCAGCGGGTGCTGGGTGGTGCCACCAGTGAGGTTTGCTGCGTGTGTGGATGCAGTTGTTCTGCTTCTCAAGAAAAATGCAAAACGCCGACAACCCCGGTCCCGCTGAAAGCCCTGAGACGCACGGCCAGGTCATTCGTGTTTGCTGCTACCATTTTCTTTCTCAAGCCCATATGATGGGTTTGATCTTGCATCCAACACACTCTGTCACATCACGCAGCTTGCGATTTGGCCCCAGGATGGACTTTACAAACCAGAGAATAAAATACCCTGCTAACAGCATCCTTTTGAGGCCTAAGGATGAGGGATGTAATGTTTGGATATCTGGATTAGTGGTATCCCACTGTCAGGAAAGAGCAAGCACAGAGAAGGAGTCCACAGGCTTTCCTTGGAGACAGTAGAGGTCAGTGGGAAATGGTATTTTGAAACAAGAAGTGAAAACAGTTTTATCTAAACCAAGATGGAGCTGATGTGAAAATCCAGCTGCAGGAAGCCTGCTGAGAAAACCCGGTTCACCGGAGAGTGAAGCCATGAGGTGCTCAGGCTACATCAGGCATACCACTCTGGTTTGGAATCAAATACTTTGATTTTTTGGCATAAATACTGGGGAGGAGGGACTGGGGTTTATTTTAAAAGGCCTTACTTTTCTGCCAAAGGAAGAAGTTCTTTTGGTTTTAATAAAACATCCCATCTTGGCAGAATACTTTTGCCAACTTAGCTCCAGGTTCTGTACGACGCAGGTGCCGCAGGGTCCCGTCAGCACCGCTGCCACGGCTGCGCCATCCGACGCTGCTGAGAGAGGATCGTTTGCGGTGAAGGAACCCAAGGCAACAGGCTAACACACGCCTTTTTTCCTACTGTGCTGTCAAAAACAGAGCATCAATATACCAACAGCACCCCCCCCCCCCCGCCCCGGGAGCCTTGTCGTTCTCATAAAACAATTTAAGCACATTATAGCAATGTCAATGCCTTCTGAGGTGGGCAACATCTTGTTATATGTAATATGTCAGAGCAGAAGACAATTATAATATAGCACATGCCTTCACAGCTGGAGGTTAACCTGTGTAACACATGCTAGGCTTATTGCTAGGCTTATTCTTACAATGCATAATCTCATATGTAAAAAAATGCAATATATTGCAAAAAAGAGAAAAAAAGCCAGTGCGCTCTGTTGGCCTCTTCCTTGAGGATGAAAAGAAAAATGCACAAAGTGCAGAAGAAAATTACTTCAGGCAAGTGACCCGATCTCAGAAAAATTCAGGTCCTTGTGAGCTCCATCACCTTTAAAAACACGGAGGAAATCTGATAAGAAAAAGAATGGGATTATTGTAATTTGATGGTAACTTGGAAATCTGATAAGAAAAAGAATGGGATTCTTGTAATTTGATGGTAACTTGAAGGCTGGCCCCAACCCATCTCTCTTTGAAGTCAATGGAGAGATGACAATTTCATTAAGTCAGTGACAGTTTCATGAAGTCCTAGTGAAAGACTAATATACATTGCTTGTTCGGCCCTGGTTTAAACCGTAGGGTGGATCACAGTTCTGTAAGTGATTCACAGCATGTCGGAGGCTGTGTTCCTGAGACAGGTACGGAGGGACCGCATAACTCATAGTGACATATCGCTTCCTTGATGAGCTGCTACTTTGACTTTTTTTCACTATTAAATCACTCTATCAGAATATGGCTCTTACGGGCATATATAATCTAAATGAGCCGTTATCGCAGCAAGGGTTGCTCTGGGAGCGAAGGGACCTTTCTGCTGGCTGCCTAACGGAGTGCGCGCGGAAGCTCAGTTCATCCAGCACCGAGCAATGCTTTTCAATTCACCAAGAAAATGGGACCAGGCTTATTTTTACCACACATCCAATTCACACAAAGTTAAATGTTCCCGCTGACTGCAATTGCAGGTATATCTCATCATATTTCTATCTGGAGGGAAGGTGTGATAGGTGAAGGACGAGCTTTGGGTGATGCTGCACCAAGGCACCTGCCATCCGAAAACCATTCAGTGCTGCCTGTAATTGGGTCTTCTTCGTTACTCTGTGAAGTCTGCTCTTGGTGGCTTCTCAACACAGCTACAAGGAGATCGTACCAGGACAATACACTATTATGTGTGAAGGGAGAATAAATGAAAAAATAAAAAGCTTTCCATCACAAATAACTATTTCCCATGATTGATTACATTCGTTTTCACCCTTATATAATAGGGCTCTTAATCTGCAGTGTGATTAAAATAAGCAGGAGAAAAATAAAAGAAAGGGATAGGCGAGAAAAAAGGTGAAGAAGACAGAGAAACTAATTTTTTGAGATTTATCTCTGATGTGAAAAAATTAGGATTCAAGAAAACATTCCTGAATAGTTCTGGGGGAAAAGGCAGCCCTATGTTTCTTTAATATGAAAGGGAAAATGCTTCTGGAGTCCAGGGCCGTTTGCACCTTAGAGTTGGGACTCAGACATGTTTTTAAGGCCACCTTTTCCAAAGTAGCCCATTGATTTAAGATTTTGAACAAGCCAAGAGCTAAGACCTAAATTCCAGGTAAGATTCTACAGTCTCAAAACAGTGAAACCAAAAATCAGTGACCAAGCTGGACAATGCTAACCCCTGTCTCGGCTCTGGTTACCTGCTCTGAGATCTAGCTGTAATGCTCACCTGGACCTCAGCGGTGCTCTCAGAATTCATGTGTGGAAAGGATTTGAAAGATTATTTGAAGTTCAGTGTCATGTACAAACTGGGGCCAGGAAATGTAGATAAATCATATGGAAAATAATGAGGTTCCTTCAGGAGTATTTCTATTACTAGGTCTTTGATTTAATTATTTGCCTGATTCCAGAATACAACCCAGAAACCACTTCTGATGCAAGCTATTCAGTAAGCAGAAGGAATTGTGCATGATTTTGAGGTATTGATTAAACTGCCATTGAACGATTTGAGATGAAGATTGAATACTCTGAAAGTAATAACATATGATTGAATCTGAGGCCTTCTATGGATTAGAATGGACGGCTTTTTCTGCCACACTCCTATCATTTATCGGAACACTAATAGTGTTTATTACTTTAAGACTTAGAGCTCGCTAGCTAGATTTAGACAAAACTAAAGCTGCATGGGCCAAGCAAGCCCATTTACTTTTAGGCATTTAAAGCTGGACAAGGCAAAGCATATGAAAAATGCAGTAGAGAAAATCAGTGCTACTGAGATAACTCTGAAGACGCCAGTGCAGAGGCAGCACGTCCTTTCTGGACCAGCTAATCCCAAAGTGGGACACGTGTCCTTCAGCCCCACTTGCCAGTCACCTGCCATACACCAACCTTTGCACCCACGGACACGGAGCACCTTCACAGCACCCAGCTGAGAGCCAAGAGCCCACGACTCTCCTCTAGGCATTGCTAGAAAACCATGAACAAATGAGTCAGAATGGAGGAATACAGTGACCATTACAATTAAAAATACAGGTCCACTCTGCCTTTTGCTGGCCATGCTCCCAGCTGCACCTCAGTGGCCGGGGAAGACCCTGTTCCCTCTCAAATCTTGTGTTTCGCGCACAGGGACAGAGAGAGTTGGAGGTTTGTGTCCTTAAAGCATCTGACAGCTAAAATCCACAGATAGTTGCTTCTTACTGAAGCAACCATTTGAGACTCATTTTTTTATCTGAAAATATGCTGCATTTAAATTTTCTGTGCTCTTTCCCTTTCTGCTATGGAGTTTTCACAACAACTTTCCCTCTCCAATTTTGGCTGATCCCAACAACCCCAATTCTGAGCACTCTTTCAACTAATGGCACAGCTCCTCTCTCAATAATGTAATCTCCGTTAATAATTTATTAAATATGTTTGAGTCATCCGACCAAAAAGGTCATACAAAGATAGTGACTATGAAATGGAAAATGTGTTGGTCAGGTTGCTTAATGAATTGCAGATGCATGCTCATAACTTGGAAAAACTGAAGCACATCACATTTTGGGGGACAATAAAGCCCTGAAGTGCATTATGGATTTATGACCACAAGCAAAGCTACAGCATAAAAAAATATTGTCATTACCTAAATATGCAAATATTCCAAGTATTCAGTATGCGAGAGAAAAGCATTATCTATTTGTCTAGTCTTATAAGCTATTTGCAAACTAATGAAAATGAACTTTTCTGCATTATCTGATCATGGAGCATGCAAAGAGCAATTTGTACTTCAATAGTGCTACTGTGGAGTTATGATTTAGGGGTCTTATTTATCAGCCCCGTTGGCTCTGACGGGGCTCAGCAGCCCAGGTTTTATGTTTTGCAGTTTGCATGTCTAGTCACATCCCGAGCTGTGGCTGCCCTTGGCTATTAGATAAATGAATATATGAAGATAAAACACTTCTTGGAGGAAGACTCTGCATTTGCAGTCGATACTGAGGGAATTTTAAAGGCAGCGTTCCCTTCCATAGCCGAAATGTCTACGTTGAGAAGCCGTCTCTGTTTCTTAGCAAGTTTGCAAGGCAAAGCTGTGGATTTGAAGACAGTCTTCAGCTCCGTACGGAACACGTTGTGCCTCCCCTTGCTTTCCAGCAGCCGCTCTGCCAGCCGAGGACAGGTACTTGCGACGAGGAGGTTCTCGGCTTGTTCAGCTCTGGGTAAATTGCTCCAACGATGATATATCCTCGTTAGTCATGCCAGGGGTCATCGGGCAGCAAATTCGCCTTTGTCACAGTCCTGTTCTGCTTACTGGAGAGCGAGGGGAAAAACACGTCCCCACGCTCGTATTTGAGGATGAACAGTTTAATGGAGTGCTGAATTCACATCTCTGACCTTTCATGTCTGCAGGGTGCCCTCCCAGTGACAGGGTGTGTATCCATTTTGATGAATAAAGCTTTAAGGACATAACTTCATGTTATCTAACATCAAACCTAAACATTCTCTGTGTTACAGGGCTGTAATTTATTTAAATTTCTCACTGAAGCATTACGCCATAAAAGGCATAAGCGCTGAAGGTCCCATCTGCCCAGGCAGTCGTCGGGTGTGCAGAAGGGGGAGGTCACCAGTATGCCCAGGTGGCCACTGGTAACCCATGCCTGGCTTTTGGGGAGCAATCACAGGTTTCTCCCCCCCAGTTACTCTTTGCCGTGAGCAAAACCCACTCACTGTTTGCAGCCTGGAAGGAATTTCTGCCTCCTAAACCCATAAGGTGACCTAATAGAAAGAAACGAAGAGGGTGGCACTGGTTTGTGCCATCTGTAACGGTTCTGGTGCTTACAAACCCACGCTAAAAAAATCACGCCGGCATTTGCTGGTGATGGCCGTCGCGAGCACCCGGTAGGAACAACTCTGCCCTCTAAGACAGTTCGATCATTTGAAATGAGCATTTGTCACGCACCCACGGCTCAGCTGGGGGTTTGCTTCTTCGAGGTCCCCAGGCAAAGCTGTCTGGCTTCACAGATGTTAATTATTTGCGTCTACTGTTAATTAGCTGTCTGCAGTCAGTCATGGCAGAGCGGTGACAGCCTGGGAGCCTCTCCCCTGTGGCACAGCCGGCGGGCTTTGTTCCCCATCCCATCCCTCCCGTCTCCCCCTCCTCAGCTCCCAGCCAGAACATTTCATTTTAGTCACGGTGCCAGAGGCCAGACCCCGGAGGACCTTTGAAATTAAACACGTATGAAGTACAGTGGAACGGGAGGGGGGAGAAAAGGGAGGAGAGAGGGGCAATTTCAGCTCCTCAAGCATGCAAGTCGAGAGCTTTCGTGATGCCTCTCAATGTATTTTTTTCAGCCGGGCCACAAATCATGTCCTCGGCCATCCAAGGGAACCTGTTTCTGTGATGGAAATTTCCACACTTGCCTCGGTTGGTGTCCTGCTCTTTGTTGTTGCTTTGCTGCCTTCAAGACATTGTAAATAATTGAAATTTTACAGAAAGGAGCTTTTTTTCATTGCAGAAAAAGAAATTAATCCCTGGTTTGCTAAGCTCAGAAATGCAACATCCAGGGTAAATTCTCCTCCTGACGTTTGCAGTTACAGGGACGCAAAAGTTCTTCATTCACCAAAGACTCTGCAGCTGCAGACACATCACATAATTTTTGATAAAAAAGGTTTATCGCAGGACACATTTCCTAGCTGCATTAAGTCTGAAACATATTTCTTTTGTCAGGATGTTAAACAAAAATAAGTGGTTTGGAATTTCAGCTAAACAGGTGTGAAATAGCCTGGGCAAAAAAATTCACAGGGAATAATTTATTCATCCCTTTCCACCTGCAAATTGCCTGAGAACAGGTTGAGTTCTTACCCAAATGTTACAGGGATTGTTAAAAGTTACCAAATGATTTTCACAAATGTTTCTTGCTTGGTAATTTCCTGGTGACTGAGTCACTGTAGCTATTTGACATTTGAAATTCAAATTTTGAGCCCTTCTGAAGGGATGCGTAGATTGCAGGAACAGACCTGTGCCTGAACACACCTCCAATCTCTGTTGCAAGTGGCCTGATGACACAGCCCCAGCCTCGACCTCTCAGTCAGCATCCCCAAATCAACACAAGCTCCATCAGCTCTGAAGGCAACCATCATCGCCCACTTTGCGTCTCCGGTCTGCATCTTTGGGCTTTCTCCCAAGCTGCAATCTCATCTGCCCAATCCCTCCTTGCCTGCCAAAGCTCAGAAGGACCAAATTATCAGTGTGGGATGAACACGGTGATCTCTCTGACCACCGCTGCCAGCGCAGAGTCTTCTCTTCCCTGGGGTTCCCCAGCAGCTTCTCCTCTCTCCCATTAGCACACAAGCTCCTCGGGCAAAGGTTGTGTCTGTAGCACCTAGCTCGTTCGGCTCAGGGATGTAACTCCTAGGTGCGACGGCAACACAAGCAATAAATAATAACAACAAATCCGAAGTGCCCGTCAGAAGGTACTCTTTCTCCTGCGGCCGTCAGAAATTCATTTGCTGGTGCATTCGACCAGAAGCGAACACAAAGGACATGCAAACACACACCAAGCATGCTTAAAAATTCACATGAATATTCATGGCCATGGGATTTTTCTCGCATCGCTCAGCCCCCTCTCCTTCTGTCATTGATACAGAAATGCCACCGGGAGGTGGGGGTTGTGGCCGTTTAAGCATTCCCTGCCTGGACCACCAGCAGATGCTCTGATGCTCGCGTGGGATGGACAAGCTGGTGCCGGTGGCTGGAGGGGACTGGCCTTGTACTCAGCTGCCACCGCAGCTCCTGCGCCTCTGCTGCCTGTTGCACTCTGCAGCTTGGCACAGTTGGGCCATTGCGTTTCAGAGAGGAAAAACTGAAATGAGATATGCAAAAGAGGATTTTCAAGGACTTAAGATAAGGGGTTTGCATGAAAAGCACCCAAGATTTGATGGCTAATAGTGTCCTTGCTGAAAAAACCCTGACAAAGGCCATTGGGAGTAGTCCTAAATGGACCAGAACTTATTCTGGTCTTATTCGTATTAATTATTCTTATTCTTTTATGAACAAGACTTCTGTTTCTGCAAGGCCTAAAATGTCTCCTTTTACAACAGCTTTTCCTCTGCCCTCTCCCCTGATTTCCCATCACTGCTTCCTAAAGCAAAGCAGCGACGCAGAGTTTCTAGCTCAGGTGCTCCCCGCAGCTCCACGTGCTGCATCGTTTAATGCGTCTGCATCCTCGCGTGTGTCGGCTGCAGGGTTTGGTTGTCATTTACAGACTGTGTGAGGTTTAGAAACTCGGTGATCCAAACGTTTGGAGTGCTGGGAATCACAGGGGCAAATCCCTGCTCTGTGGGAAATGGCACAGGTAGGATTTTCAGGGCTCCCTGGGATGAGAAATGACAGTGCACCCCAGCATCCCGCTACCCCTTGCAGTGCAGAGGGCAGAAGTGCTTCTCATCATCTCCTAAATCACTACTTTTGAGACAACCCAAATGATGCTGACTTCCCCCAAAGTGCTGTGTTATAAGCTATGGCCTCTCCGGAGCTGGTTCACAAGCAGCCTAAGCCCACCTGCAGGAGGTAACCTGGCAGTGAAGCAGAGATGTTCCCTAGCAGTAAATGTGAGGATGTAAAAACAGCTTTACTATCTGCAGAGCAAATTGATAAGGGAGAGCAGGGAGCCGTCTCGGCGCAGCTTTATGCTAAATGCATTACAGAAGGAGAGAATGAGGGAATAACATTGGAATTAAAAGGCTTTAAGATAAGATGGAAAGTGGCAGTTGAGCCAGAAAAGCAGGCTGGAAGTGGAAGGGTGTTTAAATGACACTAACAAAGCTTAAGGGATGGTGAGAGGGGTCCTCAATCACCCCGAGAAACTGCTGTGTGGAGGAGAGGAAAGACAGCAGCACAACTGTGGCCATACCTTGGATTCCTGCAGGAATGCTTTCCAAGGAGATGTGGGAGAAGCAGGGAGATCGTCCTCTGCTACAAGGTAGCGTAACTCCGATGCCTTTATTGGAGCTGGGCCATTAGATCCAGCCCACTGCCACTGGGCTGGTGTCAATGCCGGTGCAGGGCAGTGGGGTGGGAGATGCTGCGGCTCAGTGACACCAAGTTCCCACCACAGGCAGGGACGTCAGTGGATTTGGTCCGACTAGTTTGGATCAAATTGTGGAAAGTATGGAAATATTGTCATGGTTTAACCCCAGCCAGCAGCTAAGCACCAAGCACCTGCTCACTCACCTCCCCCCACCCGGTGGGATGGGGGAGAGAATCGGGGGAAAAAAAGTAAAACTCGTGGGTTGAGATAGAGACAGTTTAATAGAACAGAAAAGAAGAAACTAATGATGATAAGAATAACAATAATAAAATGACAATAGTAATAAAAGGATTGGAATATACAAAACAAGTGATGCACAATGCAATTGCTCACCACCCACTGACCGATGCTCAGTTAATTCCCAAGCGGCAATCCCCCCAGCCCCGCTGCCCCCAGTTTATATACTGGACATGACATCCCATGGTATGGAATATCCCTTTGGCCAGTTTGGGTCAGCTGTCCTGGCTGTGTCCCTTCCCAACTTCTTGTGCCCCTCCAGCCTTCTTGCTGGCTGGGCATCAGAAGCTGAAAAATCCTTGACTTAGTCTAAACATTATTTAGCAACAACTGAAAACATCCATGTGTTATCAACATTCTTCTCATACTGAACCCAAAACATAACACTGTACCAGCTACTAGGAAGACAATAAACTCTACCCCAGCTGAAACCAGGACAAACACTGAGCAGCTTGAGTCTGATTAGTTGCCAAAAAATCTTATCACAGCTGTGAAGACAGTCTGGATGGCACAACTGTTCTGGCAGTTGTCTTGGTAGGTAGGGAGGGTGCCTGGCCAGCCTAGCATCAGTATCAAAGATTATTTAAATAAGTTAATGGATTGGATTGGATTGTGCTGATCTCTTTCTATTGTCATCGTGGACCATCAGCTGTCAACAAAGGAAAATGTTACTGAACCATACACTTGAAGTGGTTTGCTTTTTTGGATAGAGCTGTCAACAGCAATGAAAAAAACCCTTCCATCACAAAATTAGAAAGTTGTGCCCCAGGAAACAAAATGCTCGAAGGCCATAATAACCATTTCAAACTTTCCACTTCGGGCTTAGTACTTTGTCATTTCAGGAGGGAAGGGAGAGGAAAGAGGGCAAAAATAATGAGGAAAGGATGCTACATGTGTTAATCTTGCATGGTGGGGCAAGTGAATGGAGGAAGAGATGCCCGGTCCTGGAAGGAACCGGGAGTGGGCATCCCCTGGGACCCCGGGGGTTAAGGCCAGGCGGGCGCAGGTGCGGGGGACGAGGGCTGACATCTGAACACAAAGTGAAAAATCACCTCTTGCAGAATCTGATAAGTGGCTGGGGAAGCTTGACTGTGCAAGCCAATTTAAGCTCAATAAGTCTGTAAGAAATGGAGAGATAAATCAAAGCAATAAAATACGAGGCAGCAAACCTGGGTGGCTGTTGTGGCACTTGATCGTTTTGCACGTTGGGTTCTGCTGGCACTCGTGAAGCTGGCCAAGATATGCAATTCAAGGACCTGAGAAGAATGGTTTCCCCGGTATGGAAAACACTGAATGATCAGCTGAATATATTCCTCACTAAATCTCTTCATACTGTCTTAAATGAGGTGACCTTTTCCCCACATGGAATTATTTACAGCACCTTTGTGCCATTTGACAGCGTTGTTTCCACACTGCTGGCCCTTATCAGAATGCCCCAGGAGCATCCAAAATAGAACCAGGAGCACCCTCACCTTCCAGCAAATACATCGTCGGCCTATGGCAGGACAGGAAATTAAAAAATTTGCTTGTCATCTTCCAAGTATGACGTGACCTCTGCATCATAGGAAGAAATCTACCCCATAAGGTTAAATCACTACTTATCTGCTTAATGTCAATCAGACATTAAGCAGATTGACTGGGAGATTCCATTTATTTATTTTTAAATGGGAACCCAAACAACTTAATACTCCTTCTTGACTTAATCTGCTGGCAGGCTGGCTATCCAATTTATTGTGTTTATTTATTTATTTATTCGTTTGTTTGTTTATGTCTCTCTTTGCCTCCTGTGGCCTGTGGGTTCCTATGGGAGTGGATGCTCTGTAACCGGGCTGTTGTAGCAATGGATGAAACCCACACGGAGATTATCCTTGCTGTACAGACATCTGCATTGGCTGCACTGACTTTAGCAGCAATTTTTAAGCATAGGCTCTTGTGGATTATCCGCATGCTTCGGTGAATACAAATCAACTTGCAGTTAAGATTAAGACACAACAATTTCCATATCTGGAAAGCATACGATTATTAATGGCAAAAAGTAGTAAGGTGGCATACAGGTTGCAAGGTATAGTCAGCAATTTGAATAAATGGCTATGTGTGAAGAACACTGGAATTAAGAACCCTTTACGGTTTAAGAAAGCAGAAAATGTAGATCTAGGATGGCAATCACTAAACATGACCCAAACTCTTCTAATCCTTTCCCATGAAATCGTCATCTTCTAAGCTGTAACATGTTAAGTATACCTAAGAAATAAAGCTGATTTAATACCTTTTTATACAACTGTACCCCTGAAATGAAGGGCAGCGGGTTGCCACCTCACTTTTATTCTTTTGATCTAGGTTCCCTACTAGTTTGGTACAGAAAAAGGAGGTTGGAGGGAAACTAGCAAGGACCTGATGACAATTTAATCACTGTGGTGATTACCATGTGGTAATTAAAGGCTTGCTGCTGTGAGATGCCGTATACTTTCAATGCTTTCACAGATGAGTTTTTCTACTGGTAGCGGATAGTCTTTTCTAAACGAGCAGGATGGGATTTTCAAAAGCATGTGTAGGAGTCCGGGTAACTTGAGTTTTAATGAGTCAGGTGCTTGTGGATAATTTCTGGAAGCTCCAACATATTGTGGTCTAATCAGAGATTTTGTTTGTTTGCTTATACAGTATAAACAGATGTAAATGCTGCTCCTCTTCTAGACATAAAAACCTATCGAATCCAGCCTTCCATGACAACGGTCACGGGCCAGAAACTGCCCCCCCCCCCCCCTGCTTTCTTCTGGTTTTAAACTCTATTCTCAGTTGCAAGAAACTGAGGAGAAAACAAGGCATACTCTAGTTCAAGTAGTCTCATTGCGATGCCTCCCATCTTTGTGAAGCAGCTAAAGTCTGCCCTGAAGTCTGATGTTAAAAATCATAACTGGCTTTAAGGTTTCTTCCTGATACAGCCCCACCTTTCTCATACACAGATGCCTTCTGTATTATCTAAATCCTCCCTGCTACATGCTTTTCTGACCTCTTCTTTAAACCTTCTGGAAGTGGAGATGCCTACGCTATCACGTAATGGAGATGAGTATTTGGAGAAAGTGCAGAGGCTGTTCTGACTGTGGAACAAGCTTTAAAATCACTGTATGAAATTGTCCAGAATTGCTTTGAAAGGGTCTCTGACAGGGCCCTGAGGGCACTGATAAGCCCTAACGGCCCTGACCAGCCTCACCTGGTGCCTCCACCCACTCCCATGGACCAGGAGCCCATTTAAACTCAGCTGGGGTCATTTAGTCTTTCTCCTGAGCCATGTAGGAGCAGTGCTGGTTTCCAGTTCATCTATGCATGGCTGTGGACCCCACCACAGAGACTGGATTACCTGCTTAACCACAGACCTGCCTCCTCCATGAATGTACTTAGTGATCTGGACTTGCACGTGAAGCTGGTCACCAGCTTTGGACCTGCCTTGCTCAGATACCAAAGGGCTGAGCCCGACTCTACTGTGGTGCCATGCTCTGCTCTATCTCCCCTGGGGATCTGCTATCTGTCTCTGCTTCCTGATGGTCTCTTTGCCAAAGATAAGATCAACTATACCAATTTTTTTCACACTAAGCACTTTTGTAACCTGTTTTTTTAAACCCTATGGAGCGTTTTGGCTACTACTGAACTGTAGAAGTGAGGTCTTCAGCGTGTGTTGCTGATGCAGTGTCCGGAGGCATCATGGAGTTCAGCTTATCTTGTGGGTTTGGTGAGCTTCATACTAATATTTTTTTTCATTGGTGTTGTGTGGATTACAGACAGGACTTGAATCATAGGGTAAATGTGCTGCTAAAACGTGGCTTAGATCATGAGCTTTGCCATGGTCATTCTCACTGTGTTTTTTGAAGAACATTTAATGCATGGCTTTATCTTCATGGAGTTATGTGGTATTCTCCCTTAAATTGCAGATGAGTTTCATGATGGACATGCTTGTAGGCTCTGTCCCTTGATATATGGAGAGGCCAAGACTCTCCATGAGTGTAATTGCATAGTTGACTCATTCACCAGAAGTCATTTCAGAGTACCCAAGAAGAGCACTTTGGAGGCTGAGAGCACTAATGGAAGGTCAACAAGTTCACTTTAGATGGCTCAGGGTCAGAGTCTGGGCTCAATTGCATTACTGAAGAGACAGAGCAAATCTCATGGGCTAAATGTCACTATTCCTCCTTGACACACGCATAACAAAACTGGAATGTACCCTTCAGAGCCATTTCAGCTCTTATGATCAAATAAACAGGATCCAACAAGCAGGACCCTGTTTGTCAGAATGATGTCCACTGATCCTCTTCTGGTATTTTTAGCTGATGAAATGCCTCTAGTGTTATGCTATTTTCCATCTTAATGTGTCTTCCTAGACTGGCTGGTGGAAAGGCAAAACAAAAAGCCCTCACATCAAACCCCCGTGTAGCCATCAAGATACGCAGTGGCTAGCAGAGTAGCTGTGCTTCTGGTTTATGGCTGTCAAATGTGCCTGGAGATAGAAGTAAAGTTGCCTCAAGCTCTGGCCCTGATATAGGAGAACTAAAATAAGTGTAGAGCTGTTCTTTTCTTGATGCATCAAAAAAAAGTTTGACAGCCCTTCCCTTGTGAGCAAACAAAATCACAGGACAATAAAGTGGTGGAGAACAGGCTCGGGCACGTTGTAAAATGATCTGTAGAAAGAGAAACTAATAGGTAAAGTTCTAAAAGCATTAATTTTATGGTGGAATGGAAGCTTAAACACAGCGTCTTGCAAGTAGCCTTTCCCCTGCATCCCCCAAGAGCTGCAGTTACAGCCACTAACTCTGGGTCCGTGTACAGTGGTTGTCCTTGCAGCTTGCCCTGCACATCCACCGGGGTTGACCCTCCAGCAAACCAGGGCTTCAGGGCTAATGAGCCTCACTTTATTAGCCTCATCTACTGGAGCAGTCCATAGTGAGTGTGCTCGATGTTTGGGTCTCAGCTAGAGTTCAAAATATGTAGTTTAGCAAAGACTGAAAAGGAAAGTAGGTAAAGTTCTGGAGGCATTTTGAGCAAAAGACACACAGAAGGTGTCTGTGCATGAGGATGGATGTGTGAGAAGGACTGGGACTCAGGTGTGTAGCTTTCTTGCTGGTCAACCTGTTCTTTCTGATCCTCAGCTATCTCCATCTAGAAAAAATAAGGGAAGCTGCTAACACTTATCTTTGTAATGTGCCTTTGAATCTCCTGATGAGACAGAATAGTGTTTTTATTAATACATGGCAAGGTCTATAGGACCCCTTGGCATGAGAAGGCCAGACTTCAAACAGTTTGAATAACATTTGGAAATACCAGGCACACAACTTGAATTGTTAGGGGCTAATATGACTCCAGGAACAAATTGGGAAATTGTTTTGTAAATGTATCTTTAAAAACCAATGACTATTCAAATCATTCTGAATGCACAAATCTATCAGGAATATGAATGTAAAAACTTTTTATCATTTCTGCTCAGGTATAAATATATAGGGATGCAGAGAAATGCTCAGAAGCAGAATCCCTTCTAGCATTAATAGTGCTGCAGAGATAGGAGTGTGTGTCCTCTGGAAAGACACATTCTTGCTCAACAGCGGTTCAGAGACCTACAGTAATCGCTGGGTGAAATACTATGGCCTGTGGAGCGCAAGGAGGTTGAACTGAGTGACTGTAATGAGCCACTCTGCACTTTGTAATCTGCCTTTAATTCTGTGAAAACAATAATAGGATCAGTGAATAATGAAGTGGGAGAAATGCAAGAAAAGCCCAGTAGATTGTGCTATCAGCCATCAGAATAACTATCACTTCTCTGAGCACAGTTTTAGTGATAAAAGGAGTAACACATGCCTTTGGCTTGTTTTCTCTTGCTATGATTGAGCACAGAAAAGGGAAGGTCTGAGAGCATGTGTAGGACCTGGGTGTGTGTTTTTTGTGCTGCTGTTAGCCTGCAGAACTGCCTCTTATTTAGGAAATAGAAAAATTAAGAGCCTAAAAACCAAAAAAATGGAAAAACTGTTCAGCTCCTTCTGCAGACCTTATCTGCAGTCTCTGTGCTCAGGTATTGTGTCAAGGCTGTGTGTAGGAGACAGTATCTCAGCAGCAGTACAAATAGATGGTTTGGGTAGATGGAATAGATCATTGCAAGCTCAGAGAACGATGTGCAGGGAGATGCCATGAGTAGAGCTCAGGTTCACTCATCTAATTTTAGTCCCTTAAACACGGGCATCAAAGTCTGTCTGCATGAAGGACAGAAAAGTGGGGTTTTATCAACAAGTGTCTCCCTAACATGGGGAGACTAAAACTGGCAGCGGGACACTGGGTATAAGCATCACTCATACATGTAGGAAAGAGCGAATTATCAAGACTAATGGGGGTTACAGTCATTACACTTTCTAATTGCCTTAGCAGATATTCTTCTAAAATACTACAAACAGAACCACATTTAAATGAAAACTGAAGATTGTGCGACGATATTTAAGAGATTATTTACTGTTGGACCTAATTAGCAACCCTAGGGGTTTTTTGCCCACATTTAACACTCTATTGATGTAGCTTAGTGTCTTAGAATGGCATCAATGTATCTAAATTCAAAGCAAGGTGTAACTCAAAAATAATTTAAAAACCTGCAGGTTTTTAAATTAATGAGCTCTTTAAAGCATAGGTATAGGCAAGACCACTTTTGAAAGTTCTGTGTGGACACATGTTTAAGAAAAAACAAGAATGTCATCTGTTTCAGTTCTGTTTGAGACGGGGCACGGCCCAAAAAGCCCACTTTCTGGCACTTAGAAGACTTAAATTTTAGTTACTTCTCTGCTAGTATGGTAAGACTGGACAGTCCTATTTCTCATCTCCTAGTTTTCCTGTCTGTAAACCAGGGGAAATAACAACTTCCTTTGTAAAGCAGTTCAGGTCCCTCTGAACCCTGTGTAAATGCCACGGTACTGTTACAGAAATGCTGTAGTTTTAACTTTTAAACAGTATGTCGAAAGCCCTTTTGGCTGGTGTCAATAATAAGGGGCATTATTGGAACTGGACAGGGTACCAAGAGTTGTTATCTCGCTAACCAACATAATCTTTCTTCCCAGTGGTAATCCAACATCTGTTAGAGAATCTTCATGTTGTAGATCCCATTTTGGCCACAAATAAGGCAGGAAAGACCCTTTGTCAGGCAAGGGTAAGAAAAGCACTGCTGATATAGGAAGGTTTCTCTTGCATGTGGTTACCAGGGCTGAAGGCATCCCACACCCTTTATTTGATAACTGGTGTTAAGGGAACCAGCTTGAAACAAGACAATCAGGAAAACGTGGTTAATTATTTTGGGCAGCACACAAGAACCTACGCCTGAAAACAGAAGAGAGTTGTGTAATGGTGTAGAGGTGGAGGAAGATGCTTCAGCCCTGTCAAGCTTTATAAAAGTGGCTGCTGCAAACAGGCTGCTCGCATTAGGAGTGCACTGGTGCCCCAGCGATATCTCAGGAGCCCCACTGAAAGCTGAGATTAAGCCTGTATGAATGTATTTGCTGAATTTGGACCTTGGGCTTGAATCCTGGCATCTAGAAGTTGGCTTTTTAAAGACTTTCTCAGGGCTCAGGTCTGCTGCTGTATTTTTATAACAACAGTTTGTGTGTTTTGGCAGTTAAGGTAAATTACATCATTTTAGTCTATTTTTCTGCATTTTATTTACCTCATTTCCTCTTCTAAAAATATGCAAGAGCTGACTAATCGATATGAACCTGAAAACAGATAGGGAAAAGCCAGCAACCCCTTGTCTCCCACTTCTTCGTTTAAACCACATCAGCTACATCAAACCACAAAAATAGATGCTGCTTGCAAAAGGTCTTGATGAGGAACAGACTCCAGGATACTTTGGAGGCAGGAAAGTGGGAAGGTTTGGGGGGAGGGGGGGGCTTCAACTTATTTTTCTTATGGAGGACGGTTGTGCTCAGGAGAGCAACCAGCCCGTCAGCCTCACCGAGCTCTGTAGAGCTGCCTGAAGCTCTTGCCTGTTCTGGAGGCTCCAATCCTTTCCATGATAGAAACATGGGAAATCAGTTTGCACAAGCACAAAAGGAATGTGTATGGTAAAGACTTTTCTATCCAGCTCAGCAGACCTGTTCTGAAAGGGGAAAAAAAAAAAAATTATAACTGGGAAATCATTTTAGCTGGGAGCATCCAATTTTTTTTTCAGGATTGAGCAGCTTTTAGAATCTGCACAATCTGGTTTAGATTTGAAAGACAACAGGTGGTTTGTGGCATTTCTGGAGCTTATGTGAGGTGGCTGTAGGAATTTGGAGTCGACTGTAGTCTACCTTGGATTGTTTCTAACATATTGTGTGCCCATACGGTAAAGGTTTATGCACATATTTGCATCTCCACCACTTGCCTGCAAAATGAACGTGGATCACTTCCAAGCTGTTTGCTATCATTCTCTTCTGGAGGTTTGTGTTCCACTGCAAGTGCACAGCTCCAACATGTGAGTGCTTGTCTCGGCTTTAGGACAAAATCAGCCAACTTAGCTGAAATCAGCAACAAAAGCTTTCTGAGCTAAGCTGGCTGACTTTACGTGAGACTGTATTCTGATTTTCCAGTTGGGATGCAAGGAAGGAACCTCCAGTCATGCAAAGTGGTTTACTGCTGGACTTAAAATCTTTTTCCAGCTCTAGAAGAACCTGAAAGAGGATTTTTGGCATCAGTGTAAACAAACTCTTCTACTAAAGCCCCCCAAAAACTAGATACCTGCTGCTAGCACACCTGTGTGAAGATTGGCTGTGCAGAGGGAATGAAATACAGCAAGTCTGTGCCTCACCATTGCTGACGTGATGTTCACTTTTGGATCTGTATATGTCAGTGCCAAACTACATAAACAGCTTGACTTTATTGGGGTCTCCCAGAAGAATGCTGCAATGGGTTATACTAGCAGCCCATTTAGCTTGGCATTGCACTATTCATCCTAAATAATCAATGATACCCACTCTGGCAGTTTGTACAGATTAACATCAGTGGTAGATCTCAGCAGAGAGGCAAAGTACCTTTTTAAACATTAATATTCCTCTCTTGCTATAAAGGGATTTTGCAAAGAGCTATGGTCAGTGCTGGGGTCTACCTTTCTCATAAGAAAAGTAGCATAAATTCAGCCAGTTTTCCCAAGAGATCTTTAACCCAGTCTGACTCCCATGTCTGTAGGCTTTATATATTTGCTTAAGAAGTTGATATAAAAAAAAAGTTTCAGGGCTAGGAATGCAGGGCTTTTGTTTCAGACTGCCAAACCTTTGGGAAATAGAGATGTTGACTAATTGTGCTGCAATGTGTTTAATCTCTGGAGTTTTGAATTGTGTAAATAGCTGTTGGCCAAGGAAGACAAAAGGACTTTAAGTCCTTCTTTGAGTTCTGCTTCCCATCATGGACTAGAAGTGGGATTTCTCACCAAACTTGAGGCACCTTATTGTGAGACATGTAGTCTGAGCTAGCTTGGTGGAAAGCAGGAGAAATTCTCTGTGGCTTGCTGTGAGATGCCAGGCAAACCACATCTTCAGGTTCCTCACCCTGGGCTTCATTTGTCTGGTTTCTCTGCTCATGAGGGTAAGAGACCTTGAGGATTTGTCAGACACCTACCACAACGGGGTCCTGGTGTAGGTTGGTATCTCAGGGTTAAGTGCAAAGCCAGCAGAGGCTACTTGGCTGAAGAATTTTGCCCTGCCATCCCTTCATCAATCACATCAGAAGGTCTTCTGTGCTGTCACGCAATGCTATCGCTCATTTTCTGTACTTACTTGGTTCAGGTGCATCTGCACTATTTTCTGCAAGCTTTTGATTTTGTTATAATACAGCAATAAACCAGCTAAAGAGCATTTATTTCAGCTACTATAAATATTGCCTGACCTTTCCTGTTCAAAGGAAGCTCACTCCTCTGTCTCTAGACTTTGATTTAGGATTATTTGTGGAAGGCAAATGGATGCATATATCACACCAAAATATCTATCAGTGTAATTTCCCCTAATGAAGTATTACATGCAGGAAGAAGGGTATGGTGAATTTTAACAGTTGAAGTAGTAGGTAGTGTTAGAGTTTCTTGTGATGCAGAACAATCTTTTTAGGGAGACAGCATAGTGGTTGTTCATCTTCTGCAGTACAGACCCCACTGGGGTTGGCAGTTGATGGTAGCTGGAAATTAGGCAGGGATGACACTACTGATATGTAGCTAGTATATGTAGCTAAAATAATCTACTTCATATTTCCAGGGAGCAGATAAACTATCACATGAATATGCAGGAAAGCTATGAGGTCCTGTGAGTAAAGCATGCAGAAAGGATCTGCAAAGTGCCCAGTATACAGAAGAAAGTTTTGGAGGGTGATGTGCAAAACCCAATGACCTGAAGTTGTTGTATTGCTCTGTGACTTGTGGCAACTTGGAGCAGAAGATGCAAATGTTGCCACCTTCCTGGCAATGGGAAACATCTGGGAGCGCTTCTCAGTCCCCATTCCACAACCCCAGAGGAACTGAAGGAAGGATAAACCCAGAAAAGTCAGATGGCAGCAAAAACCAGGCATGGGGGTCCTCAGGTGTAAGCAGGAATAAGGGAGGAGAGGCAAGAGAATGAGCTGGGTGAACAGCATTAGCATGATTGATGCAGTAAGTACCAGGAGAGCATGAACAGATCATTGCTAAAATGGCATGGGTGCAGTATAGCCAAGGAACCCTGCATGGGTGTAGATGGAGATGTATGCAAAATATGTAAATGAGTCAAGCTGTGTTTATTACTCTGCTTTAAGAAAAACACCGGGTAGTCTGGTACTGTAGTCTGTCAATGTGATAAATACCAAGGTCTGCCGTTGCTGGGGCTAATAACCACTATTTGATATGAGATAATTCTAGGGGGGATGGACATGGATGACTCTATTTACCTAGGAGGATCTTTTGATCCTCTTAATTTTGGTTAAATGAATGAACAAAGATTTGTGGAATTTCTGCAAAAAATAACAGCGTACTCCTTCACAGCAAAGTATCAGAGTGAATTTCTTGGCAACACAAGTGCTGTTTTAGCTGCAGTGATTTGTTTTGTGGAATATATAGAACTTGCTATGGTGCTGCTCACTTCAAACAGCAAGTGTGGCTTCTAACATCACCGTTCGCCAGCACCTCCAGTTTATCTGACAACCCCCAAACAATAGCCAGACTGCTCTTCATTACTGTACTTTAGGCAGCCCATTTCCATATGGAAATTAGGAGCCTGCGTTTGGAACATACCGGCGTGGATATTCTTGAACTCATCTTATTGTTCCGTTTCGCGCTGCAAGGATGACAAAGGGCTCTTGTGAGCAGAGAGAGATGGGTTTAGGTAAATGGAGCCCCCTTCGCGTTGCCCTGTAGGAATCCCCGTGTATCACCCGAGGGGAGATGAGACCCGTCCTCTCCGGTGTGACCTGCCCTTGGGAGTAAATCGAAGGGGGGGGGGACCCCGAAGAAGCCAGTCCGGGGTGGGGTGGGGGGATTACCGGTGTTAAGCACCCTTGTTTTGGGGACAGTGGGGCTGGACACGTCCCTCCGCTGCTCCGGCTCTTGCTGAAGTTGAGGATGAGGATGCTCCAACTCGCCCGCCCCCCCCCCGAGGCGCTTTTTTGGGGGGGGGGGGGGTGTGAGGGAACCTTTCCTCCCCACACGCCCCCATGTAAACACGACCCCAGCATCCACTGCCGAGGGGGCAGCAGGGTCCCCGCAGCCACGGGGCGGAGCTGCCCCCCCCCCTTCCCCTTCCCTCGTGGGGACAGCTCTCCCCCTCACACCCCGAGGAGGAGGAGGAAGAGGAGGGAGGGGAGCCGGGTCGGCGCTAAGCCCTGCCCCCGCCGGGCGTGTGGCGAGGAGCCGGCAGCCGCCGCGGGGGTGGATGCGAGGGGAGAGGAAGAGGAGGAGGAGGAGGAGGAGGCGGAGGGGCCGGGCTGGGCTCCTCCGGCAGCCCCCTGCCCTCAGCGGGCGGCCGCCAGCCGGGCTGCCCCCAGCGCTGCTCCGCGGAGCCGCGGTCAAGGTAAAGGGGGCGGGGGGGGGGGGGGGCAGCGCATTGTTCTCCTAACGGGGAGCCGTGAGGGGGGGGGGGGCGGCTGACGGGAGGGAGAGGTCGCCGTTCAAACCGGCGAGGGGGAGGCGGGGGTCTCCCCTCAGCCCCGGCTGTGACAGTGATGGGGGGGGGGGGGAAGCGCGGCCACACCCACGCGGGAGCGGTCGCGGGTGGGTCTGGGGGGGGGGGGGTGTATGAGCTCCCTCCCACTCGTGGGTCTGCCAGCCCGCTCGGTTTGAAGTTCGGAGCCTGGCGGAGCATAAGGGGCTGAGGAAGGGGGAACCCCGCAGGCGTTTGGGGAAGGGGGGACGACGGTCCCCCACGGGAGCGCGGGGAAGAATCGAGTGTGGCTGTGGAAATGTTGGCTCGCTGTCAGACAATGAGCGCCGTTGGCGGACGGAGAGGTCCGAGAAGCGTTCCCCACCCGAACTTAAGTCTTGGCGAGCAGGAGGAGATCCACCGGCGTTGGCATCTCGCCTTTGCCCTCAAAGAAAGGAGCTGTGCAGCGCAGTATTTAGCCCCGGCGCGGGGTCCGTCAGGGCTACGAAGAGGCAACGTTTGGCCAGCTTTGGCCCAGGCCCGGCCGAGGAAGCCCGCGGTGCTTCCTCTGCTTTTGTTACACTTGTTTGCCTTCCCGGCTTGGCCTCGCATCCTCCCTCTCGCCCGAGAATAGTCCCTTTCCCCGTATTGTTCTCCGTGCGTTTCCTCTCGCCTCTCTCTTCCTCCACCCCTCCTTAGCGGCAGGTCCTCTGCGGACATGATACCCTGACACGCGTTTTCCCTTCACATCTGGAGTTCTCGGGCAGACCTAGCTATTTGGAGGAAATTCCCCCTTTTCTTGAGTGTTACAGCCATGCTTCGATTTGACTCAAATTGCCTTTGCATGGGTTTGAACTGAATGGAAATAAACTTCACTTCGAACCTGCCGTGTGGTAAGGATGAGATTTCTGGTTGCCTATGCACCACTTTATAGCGGTTTAAATTATACAAAGAGCTGTGTGCTTGTAGACAGGGCTTTCTAACCCAGTCATTGCTATAATGCAAAATAATGTAATGCTTTACCTTTGACCCCACTGCCCTTTTTTTTATATATGGGACTGCGTGGTCCTCGGCTAAATGAATGTGGCTTTGGTGAATGTAGCTGAAGACTGTTACGTTGAACGCGCTGTTCCTGGAAAAAAAAGTTTGGGGTGCCTGGAGTGGCCAAAGGATGAGATGTGGGGGGAGGCCAGGTGAGGAGCTCGTTAGAACAGCGTCTTCAAAAGGGTCCCGTCCCCATCTTCTGTAGCGTATTGGTTTTCAGCCTTAGATTCATTTGAAAGTGCTTGCAAGTCCCTGCTGGATCAGAGGGCAGTGCATAGCTGAGGTCTGGGGGACTTGTTGGTTTTTCCTTTAGGGGATTGTGTTCTTTAAGCTCTGCCTCTATGTAGAGTTTTGCCTAATAGGAAGCAAAGAGCAGTTGAGCTCATTCTTTTAACTTTTGCAGGATTCCCAATAGCTGCAGTGAAACAGTCAAGCCTTTAATCAATATTTACTTGGCTATAACTTGGGAAATCTTTGAGCAGCTGCAGGGGCACTGGCTGGAGAGCTGTGTCTGCAGGCTGGGGAAGACTGCAGTCCTTTAGTTATGCCTCATACAGAGGCAGGAACGTACACTTAAGAAAATGAATGTTATTTTCACTTGTGTTCTCTGCTTTTTTAAAAATTGTTTTCTTGAAGCTGCCCTTTTCTTCTTCTTAAAGAGCTTATTCCGAAGAAGTTAGCAATGTTTGCCTTGGAAAGATTTATGTTACCTGCAACTGCACAGACTTCAAGGTTTGGTCTATTCTGTGTAGAGATTCATCTTGCTGATTCCCTTGGACTTGCATGGGTGCAGCTATGTCAGACTTGATCTTTTTTAGTTTGATTCTGATGTATTAAACATGTCAAAACCCTTACTAAGAACGTGCACTCCAGTCCGTTAGAAATACGCATGTCATCTTAGTCAAAAGGCGGGGATTGTACAGAAACCTTTCAGTGCGTTAACAAACCCTGAAATCCCATAATTTTGAAAACATGACAAGAGTGAATGAACTCCTGAGGTCTAACATGTAGGTGACCGTTTTTCTGTGGTTTACTGTGAGGATGCTGGGTTTGTATTCACCGAAGCTAACGTGTTTTCTGGCTAGTGAGATGAAATTGCTATAAAGTTCCCCAGAGTAAAGGTGGTGAATGCATCTCAGCTGTAGGAATCGGGGCTTTTTCCTAGGCTTTGTGCTATAATATTAAAAACAAAACTCCACACACCACCTACAACTTATTTTCAGCGTGTGTTATTCAGTTCAGTCTTGCGAATGCATGGAAGCGAAGTGTGGCATGAAAAGTATCCTGTGAGCATGGCTCTGTCGCCACTGTGGGACTCGGCTGATGTGGCCGTGGATGGACACCCTTGGTGTAAGCAAGTCTGCTCTTAGTTTCTGCTAATTAAAGCAGCACAAGGGCAAAAGGAGGCCCACTGCAGGGCTTACATAATTTTCAAGGAGCTCTTGCATATTTTCTGTATCCTATTTTCTTCCTCTAGTGCTTCTTAGTATCCACTGAACGGCAGGGAGGAGGGAGGGAAGGACCAGGATAAATGGAGTATTCTGGGATCTAAGGACTCTGTTCATGCCTGTTGCACCTTCCCAGGGAAATGGTGGGCCAATGTGTCAAATCCATTTGCAAGTGGTAGTATAAATTAAAGCTGGGGGATAAACAGGTTAGAAGGTTAATGAGATGTCTGAACTTAATTGATTTTCCATACAAATTGGCTATAATGTCTTTTGTTTGCTACCCCCCCTACCCTGGGATGTTGTGTTACAGCTGTTACATGAATATAAGGAGTAGCAAAAGGGGTGGTGGGAGCCACGGCTATTTGGAAAACATGGCTAGGAAAGCTTGATCGTACTCCCTAGGGTGGGCTGATGTGTGATTTTTGGAGTGAGTAAGGTAGCTCTGAATTAGGACCCTGCACCTTTGTGTCTTCTGGGTCTCAGTGTCACGGACTGTTGGAGATCACTGAGCCACAGACAGTGGTGTGCCCTGGCTGTCAGGCAGAGCTGTACAATCCCAGGGTTAATAAAAACTTCTTATTTAGGTGTGGCGTTGTACAGGCTAAGCTAGGAAGATGAGTAGAGGAGGTGCTATAATATGGTATAAAATGATTTCTAGGTCCTAAAGTTGTCAGGCAGCATCCCAATCAGGGGGCACTACTCTTTCTATACGCCTGTGCCCAGCTTTAAAATCTAGAGTAGTGAAGCTGATAGGGGAGGATGGCTAACTAAAGATGTTGACTTTACCCATCTGACTGGAAGTGTCTGACTTAACACTCAGATAAATGAGAAGATGCTTGGGCTGCCAATTTTTGGTCTGACTTTTCTGTGTAGGTTTCCATTCCTATTGGGAGTATATTTGAGTTAGTGATTGGAGCCACCCCAGTGCCATGGGAAGGTGAGAAGTACTGAGATCCTTCCCACTCACTTCGTTCCTCAAGAGTGCTGGTGTTATTCAGTGCTGGTTTAAGCTGACAGGTTCAGCTCGGGAGCAGACACGGGTTGATCAGCAGCACCAGTTTCTGCCTTTCTGTGGGTCTGAGCTGGGTGGCACAGCCAGCCCAGAGAAGTGGGACGCTGGGAGAGGAGCCAACTTTGGAGATGCTCTCGGTCGCCCCCTCCAAGAGTGGCTTTGGGATGGAAAGACGTCGTGTCTTCAGGTTACATGGCAATAAAAGTTACAGCTCTTCCTGAGCTCGTCTGCTATGAGACCCTTGTGGTTAAACCACATTTCAGACTTCCCCTCTCGGATTATATACCAAAACCTAAAAAATAAAATAGAAAATTTTCTAAGGGGCTAATACTAGGTTTTGACTCGGGTTCTGTTTTTTTCCTAACTGGAGTACCACAGTGAAACAGTTTTTGTGCTTAACATGGAAATGGATTGTGGAGTGAATGTGAAGAGTTGCCTGCAGACAACAGTTTTCATAAAGCAGCCGTATTTTGATTTAAGCGTTTCTGAGCAGCTGAGGACAGCTGTAGAGCACGCACAACCGCACGAGAGATAACGAAAGATCAAGGTTTTTAGATCACCACGTCATCACAGGAAGGACCGATTGATGGGAGGCTTGGGCTTGGCACCTCTGCGTTTGTAATCAGGCTTCAGATAAACCAGAGCATGCCATATGCTGCAAGATTGGTCAATACTTAAAATTATTTGCTGAGAATATGATTAAGTCAAGAGCTGAGTGCAGTAAGTAGGTCGCTGGGCATCATTGATAAATGAGCTACGTCCTTATCTTGTGTACGTCACCAACGGTATGTATGACAATGTTTAGTTGTAGGAACAATTCCTTGGCCAGCTTATAGTGTGTATATCTAGGTTTTTAACAGGCTAAGCAGTTTGCATCTGATGCAATGGTGAAAAGCCACAGGCAAAGCTGCTATTGTTTGGTTGCAGCCATTTCAAAGCACTAAGCCTTCCTCTTGCCCCCAGTTGTAATTCATCAGTGCTTTCAGCAATGGTTAACAGATCTGTGGTTAAATGGTATAGGTTATAGAAAGAAGGAATTTTTGTTTTCTTTTGCTATTTAAAGCAACACAACAAACCATCAAACCATAGTTCCTTCAGAACTGTAGCAATTTTTGGAAAACAGACTGTACATTGAATAAATGCAAACTGTAATTTCAGTCCTTTGTTTTCTGTGTAGCATGTTTACAGGGTGAAGTCAGGAAAGGATATACTTTTATGCGATGGCCTCTTTGTTTAGCCACTAAACTAGTAGGTCAGCTCTACATTGAGCTGACAAGAGCTTCAGATTTTCAGCAGTTGTCAAAACTTCAGTGCGAAGGAAAGGGGATGTTGAAGAGGGAGAAGAAATGCAGTTCTACTGGGGTCATCTGTCAGTTTAACAGACTATTATAAAAACTGCTGTCCAGGAGTGTTTGCCAAAATGCCTCAGGAAAAAAAAAAACATATGAAGCCCAAATCCACCTGGGTCCTTTCATTTCTCTGCCAGGACAGGATTGATCACTATGATGCTCCACTGGTTCAAAGCTGAATTTTTTCAAGCCCTTTAAGTATGTTTTGAGATTGTATGGTCTAGTTACTGAGCCAAAAGAATTGTTTCAGCCACTGGCTGTTGGTCTTGGAGCACACAGGTGCTCAGTTATTGTAGTTATTGATCAGCAGTGATCAGTTCAAATTGTCACAGCCTGGTCATGCTCTGCTGTGTGGCCATGCCTTCACAGTGGGAGAATGGCATCTAAAACCCTTTCTAATATATGTAAAAAAAAAAAAATAATAAAAATAGCCCTACAGTTTTTCTCATGCTAATGTCTGAGCTATCTTTAGTTCCTTTGAAAGACAGTTCCATAGGCTGGTTAATCTCCCCATATATAAATCTTTCATACAATTAATCCTTTTTTTTTCAGATCCCAGTGTAGGAGAGTTTTAGAAACAAATCCATTTACCATGTGTTGGATTGAAAACAAACCCCTTTTATTTGAAAGCAGAATCAAAGCAAAAATACAGACATGTTTTTCTGCACGTTCTTGGTGGTTATTGCTGTATGGTGTTAACAAAAGATTTTGGAGAATTATTCTCTCCCCAAAAACTGTCCAAGAAAGAGATTATTTTCAAGGCTTTCAATCCTGAAAAATCATATAGAAAATCAAGTGATAAAAGATGCAAAATCCATGATGAAATCTTGACCCTCTTGAAGTTAATGGTAATCTTAAGGCCAGAACTTTGCCTGGAGTTTTAATTAAGTATCTGCTTGGAACACCATTTTTGTATGCTTTTAGAGATGTGGACTTGCAGAGTTTTACTGAAATACTGGTTTCCAGGTTTATTCATAAATGATCCAGCTGACTTTCCTCCCTCCTTTCCCTTGATGTGAAGCATAAGATTAGGAAACAGACTCCTGGAATATTTCAATTATTTTTAAATGGTAGGTTAAACAGCATCAGCAAGAGTTGTGCATCCTTTTCCTTCTTTCCTAACAAGTCCTAGAAGGACTTGGAGAGACATTAGAAGTATCTTGGGGTAGAGACCACTTTCTCTAGTTGAGAAGCAAGTCTGAAAGGAATAAAAATAATCAGTGGATATTTTGGAGAGTGTTTTCACTTGAGTAACAGCATGCCCTGGCCCCGAGAACACAGAAGAGGCTGTTGCTTTGTAGTCAGACCTCATGGAGTTGTTTCATGCGAGAATGCTTGATGTGCTCACTTCTTTGGTTTAAGGCTTGTGGAAGGGAGAGGTGGAGGATGATAGACAGAGTAGAAAGATGTAGGATTGCTTTAGAGCAGGAAGAAAACCCAGGTCGGTAAGGGGGACATGAGTCTAGAAAACCAGGAGGAAGAGGAGGAGAGCAGCTAGGCAGACTCATTGTTCTGGACTGGGCTGGGTACCGCACAAAAGGCGGCTGCCTTCCGTAATCTAGCCTCGGGCTGAGATCATAGCATATTGATGTATTTTATGTGACATAATACCTCTAGAGGCGTTGCAGTACTAAACATAGAGGTTACATGAACACGGTTACTGCATCCGTCTTAACAGTCCTGTTTGGAAGTTATGGAAAGCAGATGTACATGTGTTCGGTAGCTATTGTGCAAGAGAGCTGGGACTGAATCAAACTAGTAAATAAAGCAGTTCTTATAAAAGGTATAATGTCTTAAATCTCGAAAGATTAAAAAAAAGTGTGTGTAAGATTAACCCTCGACATGGTCTGTCATGCTGTTTGTCCCTGAAGGTAATAATGATGGTAAATGTGTGTCTGGAGCTTGGGAAGCATGTCTGTACAGTCCCCAGTGCACAGAAATAGCTGCAGTTGTCCAATGATTTGCAGATTTTCTCCTTCTAACTTTTCCTCTGACATTTTCTCCTTACTCTATTTTAGTTTAGTCTTGTGTTCCTAGTTTAGAAAACAAACTACAAGCCCCTCCAGATTGCAGATCTAGCAATTTAAGCACATTTAACTCTGACACTGAGTTCCCTCTTGCGCACAATACAAAGGAAATGTCTTTGCAGGAATGCTGCCTGAGAGCAGGGCCTGGCTAAAAGAAAATTTTAAATGACCAAAATTTTAATAATACTCTTTCAGTAAAAAGACTGCACCACATATCAAAGCAGCATATGGAGCAGAAAGGTGAAGCGTGGGAAATGTAAAAGGATGTGCTGCAGTAGGAGTCTTTCTAATCTGTACCATATTACTCAATTTTACCAAAAAAAAATAGAATAAGTGTTTCAGATCACTTGTTCCTCCTCCAGTGTCAAAAAAGCTTAGCAGAGATTTGATAGAACCTAATGTTTCAGCAACTAAAATACAACTGGCATTTATTGTAAGTATCCTTGTTAGTGGGATGGAGAGATGTGTATATATCATGTAGCTAATGTACTAGAGATTCTGAAAGCCTGGACTTGATTTGTCCTTCTGTCTTCCAGAATGAGGTGGGTTTCTTATGCAGGTAACAAATTTTTCTAACTTTACTGCTGTCTCAATCATCTTGAAAATCAGTTGCATCTCTACCTGATTTAACAGTCTGTGCTCTTGTGCAGAGGAGAAGTTTTGGAGAAGTAACCTTTCCTCATCACTTCTCCAGCCCCACCTGATTTCGGTTACATGGGAGGCAGAAATAGGAAGCTCCAGGAGGTGTGTGTTTGGCAGCCTTGAGGCTGATGCATTATCTGGCACCAAGCAAGCAGTTGTGTGCTTATCTGTCAGTATTTCCTAATGCTGACCATGTGAGTCTGCCTCTCTTGGCAGCAGCATAACTCCTTTTCCATGTTTTAGCCTTCATTTCACTTACAAGTAAGTCACTGCAAGAGTTGGATGTGAGCATCTGCTGGAAATGAGAGAGGAGTTACCTAATGACAGATTTCCATGAAACAGAAGGTGAATTAAAGTTGAAATCTAGTAAGTGTGTTCTTGTTAGCTTGGGACATCCAGGGGACAGCAGCAAACTTGTACAGCTGTTTTTGTAGGTGATAGCGTGAACCTGATAAACACACTAGTGTCAAGGCTTCCCAAGTTTGTCACTTAAATGAATTGATGATCACTGGGAGGAGAGGAAAACCATGGACTTTCTCAAATCAGCCTGATAGCGGGTGTGGGGGTGTGTGTGTGCGTATGTATGTGTGCATACTGGGGGTTACTGGTATGATAAAAGATCCTACTGCTCCCTTGTAAACATTGCTTGTCTTTAAAAATATGTGACCACTGCTTCAGTACTACAGACTTGCAGGAAGATTTGTTGTGATGCACTACACTACTTGTTTTAATGATCTTTGGGGATGGGGATTTCTTGATTGTCCATCCCTAGTCAAGGGGGAATGTGGGTCAAAGCCATGTGGGTATGTGGTGGGTTCAGAAGGGAGAGGAAGGGTCTCGCCCATCCATGTGTCTAATCTAGATCTGCATGTGAAAGATCAAACTGCAGGAAGAAGAAACCTGGAAGAAAAAAGGAAATGGTCCTGGCATGGTGTCTGGAGTATCAGATCTCAATTTATCATTAAACAAGTTTCATAACAAAGGTATTTGAAGAAATCTTTAGGAAAAACTATTCAGCCAGGCTAAAGTAAGCTCCATCTTTAACCCTCTTTTGGAGTGCATTGAAGGTATCTTGCTACCTTGAGGTAACTTGGCTGCGAACTTGGTTCCTTCCACTTCCAGCACTGGGGAGCTGGTGTTAGTAATTTTAACCCCCTCATTCTCAGCCTGCATCTTTTTTTTTTTTTTAACCCAGCATGACTAGCTTTGTTGCTTAGTGGCAGGAATGGTTGTTAGTAATACATTAACATCTCATCTTTCAGAAATTATGCCCTGTCCCAGTGTCATATGCTTGTTGGGGCAAGCTGCACCTTTCTTCTTGTGCGAGCAATCCTTTCCCCTACTTCAAACTCCCCCATATTACGTGAATAGAGCCTGGGCTGTGCAGCAGCTGAGTTACAGTATGTTTGTTTAACTACATTTGAGTGTGTCATCTTTTGCTCTTGACTAAACCATAGCTGCGTGGGATTTTAGTGGCACCAGGAATAAGCCTCCCAGTTTGCTTTAACAGTTGTTGTCTCCAGCTCTGCTGTTGAAGTACAGGGTGGCAGGTTGTGCTGTGTGGCAGACTGTCTGTCTGGCACTTCCTCTGCAGAGTTGTACTCGTTTGGTTTTGTTTTTACATACTAGTGGTGCTCTGCAGTCCTGTCCTCCTAAAATAAAATGTGGGAAAAAAAAAATAGTAGTCAAGTAAGAGCAGCTAGCCATGGGTGGGACTGAGCTGGAAAGAGCAGCCAGAGGAGAAATAAAGGCGAGCGGTGTTAAATGAGCGTGGTGGGGAGCAGCAAGTGTGGAAACGCTGCAGGGGATGAACTGCCTGGCAGTTTATCCTTAGAAAGTTTCACCCAGTGAGCCCAGGTAAGTGGAAACTTAATCTGAGGTTCATACTCCCAGACAATCGCTGTGCACTGTGTGTGCAGTCCTGCTGAAGGCAGGGGGAACGTGTTTACTGCTTCTGTAGCTGTTTCTTTGTCTCAGTAAAGAAAGATGATGTGTCATTCCTTTCCCTTCCTTGTGCAAAACCATGAAGATAGACCTGGGAGATGTGGTCTGTCGTCTCAGCTGAGACCTGAACTGTGATAACTGCAGGGAGAGATGCCGGCTGCCTGGGGCAGGTAGCAGGGCAGGAGGCTGCAGGGTGGGATTCGCCTCCTTTAACAGTGCAGCTCCTACGTGATGAGTCTTTTGGAGACAAGCCTTCTGAAGGAGCAGTAGTTGCAGGCTCAAACCTCTGCTTTGAGATGCCAGGAGTTGCATTTAATGCTTTTAAATTTTTTTTAATGTGCCAATAATTTTTATAGTTGCAATCCAGCCTTTTAAATCTTACTACAAATGACTCTGAGTCCCTGACTGACTAATGCTCAGGTGTGTTGGCCTGTTTTGGAACAGCTGATCTTAAACAACAGTGGGCATGCTTTACTCGGTGGTGGAGCAGGGAGGTAGTAAGTTACTGGGGGTGGAGGGAGGAAGGTTGGAGACTCTGGTCTGACCTAGCTGTGTAGTTCTCCACACCCCTCCAACTGCAATGCAGTGGGAGCTGGTCCTCTCACACCTGGATTTTAGGCACAAGCTTCCCTTTATCCATGTGGTTTTGTAGCCTCAGGCTGCAAAGTGGTGCTGTACAGAACTGCCAGATGTAACAAGGAAATGGCAAATGAAGCTATTTGCAAGAATTAAGGTCCTGGTTCCTTTCTCCCAGGAGGAGTCTTATTTGTTTCCTTGAAATTGGGAGGAGGAGATGGAGGCACAGGTATAAACTCCAGCCATTTCCATTTAGAAGAACATACTGGTGGACGTAATGCAGTATCTACTGGTGGCACCATCCGCTGTGCTGCTGAGATGTTCCTGCGGTGGCCTGTTCACCCTACTAAAGCAAGTAGTCAAGTAGATTGTTTTACATAACAAATGGAGACAATAAAGGGGGAAATGGGATTTTTTTTGTTTCCTGTGAGCTACATAAAGGACAGTATGGCACGCAGTTATAAAATATACCATATGTGTGTGCATTGTATTTTGTGCTAAAGGGCTGTCTGTGATGCTTCACCAGGATCCCAAGATCATACTGTGGTGAAAATGGATTTTGCTGGCAATTTATCGTTTGTGCCTGTTGTGTTCCTCTGCGAAACCTGGCTGAGTAAAAGTACCATTCTGGGTACAGCGTGATGGTAGTGCCTGGCCTCTGGATGTGTGAGGGATGTGCCGCAGGAGTGCGTGTGTGAATGCTGGATGGAGAGGAGGGGGACCTCTGCCTGATGCTATCTCCGGCTGTTCTTCCCAGCACTTCCCAATCCTGTACCCCAGAGCCACCAAACCCTGGGGACTCTCCCAGGTCTGGGGAGGGGGTTCAGGGCAGCTCTGCCTCCTGGGGCAGGTGGGAGTGGAAACTCCTGTTGTGCAGGAAAAGATGTCTGATAACACTCTAGGTACTGCTCTGCCTAAGGCAGCTGGTATCCCATGCTTCTGGAAAAGAATAAAAGGTTTGGGAGAAGGAGTTGGTGTCTAAGTCTGTAGTAGATGGATCATAACACCTGTGTGTAGCCTTTCTCCCTCTGGGGCTAGGACAGGTGTAAGAGTAGCTTTCAGCAGCAATGCCCATCATCTCAGGCTGGGGGCACTTTTATTTTACGGCTGCACATCGCATTCGGTCCCTGATACCTCTGGCTCTTGTGCAGACCTTGCCTGAGCCCATGCAATTCCCACCATACCTGCTCTGAGCTCTTGAGGTCCCAGGGTCAGTCCTGATGCTGGTTATCATGTTTGTTTAGTGTCGCCTACCCCCCCCCAAAAAGGGGAGGTTTGTTTGGAGTTAGCTTGTCTTAACTGGTTCTTTATCCTGAGAAATTTTGCATGTTTGTGACCCATACCTTCATGGAATGTGAGAGGCTGTCCCTGAGGCTTGTGACTTTAAATTCAGAGGTTCGTTCTGTGTGGAAGTATCAAGAAGGTGACAGATGCTTGTGCATAGGCAGAAAAATCATGGAAAGCTAACACTAAAGCAAAATCCCTGTTTTTCTTTTCTGTTTAAGGAGTTGGAAAGATCTACTTGAAATACACCCTTGCTTTAGTGGTCTCTTATGTGAGCTGGTTCTTGTAACTGGTGTGGTAACTCCTAGAGTAAATGATTTTGAGGGCTGCAATTCTGAGTTGAGTGGTTCTTCACAGCACAGGCCAGGTCTGCAAATAAACATCAAAGCAAGAGGGGGTTTGTGCAGGGCACTGCAAAGAAATGCCGTGATAAGTGTTTGAATGGTGCAAACCTGAAGGCAGGAGAGCTACTTAATATAGTGTAAGAAGGAGTGATAGCACAGAAAGCTGAGAAAGCAGGTACATGCCTGATTTGGGGTTGCTCTATGTTAGGAAATTCTCCAGATAAAAATCCCTGCCAGGTCCCAGAAAGCTAGCTTGAAAAACTAGCAGAGGAGTGTTCAAGGCAGACCTGAGGCTTTAAAGCAGGTTAAGCTTGGACCAGATATACTGATGGCATCCAAGGGGGCGGGGGTTTTTGTGACTTTATTTAGTTCCTCAACATTAGGACCTCACTCTTAGTGACCTGCCTGGGCTGTAAGAAATATATTTGTACTTGTAACTGTGTCTGTCCGTGTGTAACTGTTTCAGTTATCTTAGGGTTTATTGCCACTGTGGATTTGGGGTTTTTTGTTGTTTTGTGGAGTTGGGGGGGTGGTTGGTTGGGTTTTTTTGCTTGAAACTGTCATTTTGTGCGACATCCTGATGGTCTGGTATTGTGCCTAACGAAAGTGTTGGGTAAGGCATGGCATCTTCTCTGGTGGGAGGAAGGATTCAGAGGTGTTTATCTATGGTGCTTCGTGCCCTTCTAGAGCACAAGAGGTTTTGAAAGTGTTGCATTTGCCACTTCAGTGTGCAATTATTTCAAGCAAGCAATTTCTCTGCAGCTGAGATGCCCATGTCCAAGGGAAGGATGGGGCAAGACAGGAAGAAAAATTAAATTAAATTCAAATTTACCACTGCCCAGTAAATTCTCAGTACTAACATGACAGTAATATAACATCAGCAATGGCTTTGTTACCGTAAAGTTCTTTACATACAGGACACTTTCTTACCTGCTAGAACCTTCTGGCATGGTTATAGCTACCCTTTTTGTCTAAATAATACAATTTATAGTACCCATTTCCTGGGATAAATGTGTCCACTCTGAGGGTTTAATGGTATTGATTAGCAGAGGACAAAATAAGTCGTGTCCTTGGTTTTAGTGAAAACCAAGCAGCAAGGCGATAGTCGGCTGTTCTTTCAAACTCCGCTCCTGTGATTAGAATCCAAATTGTTTGTGTGAGCTGGGCAGGAATGTGCTGGTATTTACCCAAATTTTGAAGAAGACGCTTAGTAGAGGAATGCGCTTTGCATGCTTGCCATTCCGCTAGGAAACTGTGCATATAAAGCAAACCTCAAGCAAATATTTGGAGGGCCAGGGGGGCTTCAGAAGAACAGTATGTCCTCCAGATTTTAGGGAGAGCAAGTCACCCCCACATACTTTGTTGTGTCTTGCCCTCTCTGCAAGCTCCATCCCAACCAATGCTGCTGCCTGGGTGGTTACAATAAACCTCTTTATTTTGTTTTAATATGTGTCTGTGTGAGTACCTGATATTCAGAATGGGATTAGGAGAGATGAATCGCTGCTGAAATTGGTAATAATAGAAAGCAAACCTGTCTGACAGCATCTGCCCTGTGATCTTCTGAGAGCAGGTAAAAGAATCCTTAATTAACTTTTTGCAAGGGTGGGGTAGTGCTTTTGTGAAGAATTCATTTCAGAAAGTTACAGCATGAATTGTTGTTGCCTGAGTTAGAGTAGCCTAATGAATTGCCATAAATTAGCTCCTAGCCTGTAGTGAATACTGGGTTTAAGGGGAAAAAAAGCTGTAATTTTTGCTGTGGGCTGAAGGGAGGGAGCTGACTTGGAGAAACTTGTTAAAGGTAACACAAGAGTGTGGTAGCTTTCAACTGTTGTTGTCAAAACATTTCCAAAAGTTCTTTGCACTGCTCCTGTTTTGCTCTTCTGCCTCCTGTCTGTGTGAGATGCCTCAAAGCTGGTCAGAGGCTCTGGTGCAGGCATGATGTGTGTGTCGCGGTTGCAGGGGTCCCAGGCCAGTTACTCCATGAATATTTTATCTGACCAGTTAAACTCCTGGAACTGGCCCAAGTCAGAACCAGTTTGAGGCCTTCGGTGTTTTAGCTTCCAACTTTCGAAACTTTGGAAGGCACCTAGTCGGTGGTTATTTGCGCGCACAGCCGTATCAAACCTAGAGCAGTGGAAGTAGCAGTGTGTTCAGCTTGTCTCGCGTGGTACGGAGGGCTCGGTGCAGAGTCTGTCGTTGCTAATTGCAGTCTTGGCAGGAACACATCTCTTCCTCCAACAGTGCTCAGTCAAACTGTCATCAGACTAGACTTGTGTCTTGGATTGCTGCAGATTGCTTATTAAAAGGTAAAGTCGGATAATGGAAAATGGGAGGCTATTGTAAAGCAGCAGATAATTAAATACTTATCTTGGGATGAAATTCATGTTGTTCCTGAAGAAAAAACCTTGACAGACCACTCTGCCAGCTGCTGGAGTAATTAGAAGTGGGGCCTTCCCCTTCGTAAGGGCAGCACCATGGTTCACAAAGGGCTGTTGTTGTGTGTTTTCGTTTGAGGAAGATTGATAAGTGTGTCCCCTTGGCGGTGTGGAGTTAGCTGCTGGTCAGGAGAGGCAAGCAGATTGCCAGCATGGGACTAAGTGCGTTTTAATGGATATAATCTGATAGCTTGCATAAAACAAGAAGTGGTAGGTGGTTTGAGGGCAAGTTTGGAAGAGTAAAGGCAGGGAGGGTTGGAGCCCCAAAGTGAGTGTCCCTCTGTATTGTCTGTGCCCTGAAAATGGATCTGGGTGACTTTACCTGTGGGACAGAACCAGTGAGAGACACTTTGCTTCCCCAGAAATCACTGTGCCAAAGCAAGGTGGTACTCTTCCCAGATAATAAACACACAGGGAGTTATTTGAATGAGAGGCAACAAGTACCTGTAACTCAGTACAATTGCCTGGGAGGCTTAACTAGTTTGTAATGCTTATGTTTTAGTGAGCTCTGTGCTGCTGTATTGGTGTATCATGAAATTCGTGTGCTTTTTGTGTTGAATGCCCTTTCAGCTTGGCTACTGTGAAGGTGATGAAAACTTTGTACAAAATTTAAAGTCTCAAGTGAAGCTGTACAAATTATCTGAATGAATCGGTTAGTTTAATATCCAATCCCCAACAGCAGCCAGTACCAGCTCCTTCAGGAGTTGATCTTTCAAAAGTCCTGTGTGTGTTGGGATGGTTTTTCCCAAGAAGTTGTCTGTCTTGACTCCCACTTAGAAACTGGCTCACGTCCGGGAGTATCCAAGTGGCTTTGAGTGCTGGTAAAACTCCAGTTTACTCTGACCTTTTCCAGAGCAAGGTCTCATATTGTCATGTCTCTATGCTTTGGAGGTGCAAGAATTTCATCGTATGTGTGTTTGGCTTGCTGGAGGAAAACAGCCTGAATTGCTGAAACCAGGGAGGGGTTTAGAAAAAAAGCTGTAGTATGAATTAAACATAGCCAGTATTTCTAAAGGCTTCATGTCTTGATTGAATGGTTTTAATCAGGATCATTTAAATACTCTGTCATTGCTTAGCAAACAAAGTCCTAGTTGGCTCACAGAAACACTGAAGAAACAAACTAGGCAATACCCCTGCCAGGGTATTCTTACCTTCCCAATCTGGTTCCTACCTCTGTACATAAGCAGGATGCAAATGGTGCATGCGGAGGAGGAGGTAAGGGGAGCTCTTCTGCATGAGTATAGAGGTGCTTGTTTGAGATGTCAGTCCAGAAAACAGCTGCCTGTCTGCAAAATGGTTTGAGGCACCACTTCTAGAAATCGCTGTGGGCACCTTCTGGTTTTTGCTGTCCAAGTTATTTGTGATTAAGCATGTTTTGAGCAGGGAGGGTCCGGTTTAAAACAACAGCTGGGTAGAAAAGAGGAACCCCTCAAGATGTATCCTATAAAGATTCATTTAAAGAAGAAAAATTGCTAACAAAGCTGGTTGTGTGTTCTTAAAATGCATGCACAGCTCTGTAGCGTAAACTACTTCTTCAGCCCCTTGTTTTGACAGTCTCTGCACGTAAACCTGAATTCCTCGCATAGCCATTATGTTAGGCAGAGTCCTGTGTTTGAGCTTGCCCTTTCTGCGCTGCTCGCTTGCTTGCTTAGAATCAAAAAGGAAGATGCTAAGTCCTGGAGGAGAGGTGTTACCAGGAGGTACAGCACATGACCTCTTGTTCAGTGCCCTTGGAGGCATCTGCTGTAATAACTGGCAGGCAAGCCGTGGCTTGCTTTTGTTCAGGTATGTATCCTGGCACTCCCGGAGGTGCTGGCAGTCTGTTACCTGGCCGTGGGGAGAGGACAGCCATGTGAGATGGGTGCAGCTCCCCGGATCCGAGTGCAGTAAAGCAGAAGGTTTGTATGAATCTGTGCTGCATGAGATGAATGCAAATAGCAGAGGAGACAGAGGAATTCCCATGTCGATGTTGAATCGACAGGCAGGTACTTGTCCAATGCTGCTCTGTAGGTGCCGTCATTCCTAGGTCTGAATAACAGACCCTAGTGGTCTTGGTCCCCCCCCCTTCCAAAAGGGGGATGTATAAATGTAGGCTCTGAGCCAGGATGAAGCCCTAGACTTTCTGACAATATCTTTCACTACCTCAGCTTAAAGGCAATTTCTCTTAAGAGGTGAACACCTACCGTTGGGGTGTCCGAGGTGAAGATGCACAGCCCAGCCGCTCCGTGGGGACTGTACATGGGTGTGTGCAGGAGCATGCCTATGTGCAGGAATAACTGCACAGCTGCTCTCCAGGAATTCCCATAAATCTAGCCACTTTTGCAGGCAGTTGTGGTCATTGCACAGCCTTGTGTGTAAGGAGACTGTCTTCTTCTGATGTCCCTGTATTTCTGAAAGCTGATCATTAAATGCCTGGTAGTATTAAACGGAGTATGAATTCTCGAGGCTTTCCAGGCATGTTGATGCTGTTACGCAGGGATGCGTGCCAAGGTGCTCTCATCCGAGCTGCTTAGTGAAATCTGAAACTGGAGCTATCTGGCTTTCAGGGTTGCTCTCAACCAATGAACCTGGGCTGCTACTTTCAAAAAAACGTTGCTGAATCCATAGTTCTCTGTCAAAGGAAATCTAAGCCAGCTCCAAAATAACCCTAGAAAAAGTGATGCTGCTGCTTTGAGGGAGGAGAAATATGATAGACCAGCGTCTGTGTCTTTGCTAAATTATAGAAGGAGCTATTGCAGTCAGCAGGAAAACTGCCATTTGCTGATGTTTCTGTGAGTTACGACCACATTATCCTGGTGTGCGTGTGCTGCTCCTGTCGATGCTGCTGGGCATGGCGAGTACGGCTGTGGGAATACAGCTTCTTTGGTGGCTTTGCTTTCCTGCAGTTATCCACTCACTTGAAATCTTTCCATCTGTTTTTCTTGTTGCTTACAATCTTCACTCTTGTCATCTTTTCCCTCCTTGTTTTAGGCTGTCTGTTTTGAAAACTGTCACAAGGTATTTTCAGATTAATCTTTCTCTCTTCACCCCCTGCACTCTCCCCATTCCCATCATGATGTGGCCACTGGGTCTTGCAGCTATTTTGCTTCCTATGTTGCTGAGACTAAGGAAACCCCACCTCCTATAGGGCTGGTTTCAGGCCAAGCCTGCCTTATTTAAAATTGGTGCGGGCACTTGCAAAAAAAGAACACCAAATGACAGCGTTTGAATTACCACTGCTCTGCTGCTGACTGTAAAGGGAAGAGCAAAAACATACACACACACAAAATCAGTTGATATTTTCATGTCTAGCTGTGCATTTATATAATGTGGAAGTTTATAGCCATGCAATGGGAGCCCAGCGCAGGTAGGTACAATGTATTTCCAGGGAGGTCTCTGCCAAGGGCAGGAACAAGAGCAATACCCTGCTTGCATTTCTGGGTCTGCTGGCAGGGGAGAGCAGACAGGTCACTGCTTTTCCCCAAAGGGCTTCATTTTATGAGGATGTTTATGGCACGTGTTCTCCCCATCAATGGATATGAAGAGCAGGTCAGCACTCCCCGGAGATCTCCGTGGCCCAGGAGCAGCGTCTGCACACATGACTCTGCAGGGAAGGGTTTGGAGTCAGTGGAGAGAGGGGCTCTGGGGTTGCAGAGCATGTCCAAAAAAGCATTTAATAGCCCCTTTCCTTCATTCAGGATAGGGCAAGGAATATAAGTGACAAATCTTGGAGCTGTGTTTTTTATTAAAGGGCTAGATATGTTTGTTGTGAGAAAGCTTGTTGCTGCTCTGATTTGTTGATAATTGAGGTCCATTGCCCTGGCAGGTGAGTAGGTCACTGTGGTAGGAAACAAGAAGTGTGCTGCAGCTGTAGAAAAGGTACTTCACTTGTTCATATGCCCTGTCTTCTGGATGTCTATGGCTGTCTGCACTGGGGTTATCACATTTCAGGACAGTCCCTTTTTTCTGGTTTGAGGGATGAGCTCCTGGCCTGGATGGATGAGCAGCTTGACACGCACTAGGTGTTGGCCACTCCTGCTCCTACACCAGCTCCTGGGGACAGCGGGCATCTGGTCTTGCTTTGGATGGTTTGACATTCACTTGCTGCGGTACCTCATCCCTAGTTCCTTGTAGCAGTTGTACTTTCTTCCCCTGATTTGCAAAGGGGTAGGATTTTATTTTCCCATTTGGAAAGCAGCCTTGTATCCCCAAGAGCCCTTTGGAGGATCCCTGGCTGGCTCGCTAGGGCTGTCCCTTAAACATCCCTTGTTTAAAAGACATTGCAGTAGATACCACGTCTTCACTGATAACAGGTCCATACCTTGCCCCTGTGGTGAGAGCACTGGTAAACTATTTCACAAGTCCCACTAAAGCAGGGATGGGATGTTCAGTGTGCCATCAAGGGGAGCAAGTGTCCTGGTGTTGGGTTTTGTGGTTTTTTTTTGCAGGGATCGGCACAGCTCTCGCTCCTGGATCTGTGCATGCCTCGGCAGGGGCACGGTGAGCGTGCGCTGCTGCAGGCTCTCTTTGTTCCTGGGTTATTGGACCCGTCGAACAGCAGAGCTGGGATTTGCTTTGCCATGCTTTCTTCTGCCTACTTAATAGGTGCTTGTGGGCATCTAATAATCAAACCCAAAATGAAATGCATAAGAAGGTAAGGTTGCAAACAGGAGATGTGTGAGCTTTCGACTGTGTGTGCGTGGGATTCGCATCTCTGAGGATGTATGTTCATAAATGCTGTATTTGTTGATGGCACAACAGAGACCTAATTACAGGCCTGTTCTCTGTCACAGCTGTGTGGTCCTCTTGTAAAGACCAGACATAAATTTGGGTTTCCCAGGGGAAAATATCGTGTGTAATTATGTGCGTATTTTAATGTTACACATGTAAGCTAAAATGAAGAAGAATTTTCCGTCTTTTTGCTCTCTATGGCATCATGTCTGTCCTTTTCCCCTTGCTCCTTTGTCAGTAGTTGTGGATTTTTAGCATTTTGCTTTAAAATTTTTCCCTTCTCCAGTTTAATGTTCTGTATTCCTAAACTTTAAAGAGTACCCTTTTCTGGGTCAAACCTGGAAAATCAGCAGGATTTGTATTTTTTGCTCATTGCATCTGCATGTTTCAGAAGTCAGCAAGTCATCTGACACTTTCTGCAAAAAGTATTTTTAAAAAATGTCATGTAACAATTTCCTGCAGCAAAGGTGGTTTTAAATAGAAGCCCCCCTTCGAGCTACTGAACCTCAAAGCTTAATGCCTCCCAAGAATGTAAAATAAAGCAGGGGGAGGGGGGGCAAATCTCCATGTTAATTCACAGTGAAGCCAAAGCAGAGTCCCTTGAGTATCTCTAATGCTATGTCATGGATGAGAACTTCACAAAATAGACATTTGGAATTTTTTTAAAAAAAGGACTTTCACCACGCAATTGCTGACAGCAATGTAGAAAAGCAATACAGGGAGTGAGCTCTTCTCTTGCTTACCTTCCCCTGGTAGAGGAATAGAATAAAAACTATTTTGGATTCATCTGCCATATTTCTTACTGGGACAAAGGTTGAAAATGTTTCTGCCAGCAGGTGTAGAGCCTGACTGCAGTTACCTTGTTGTGCCTGTGCAGAGTACCTGATTTGATTTCTGTGGAGCCACTCGGGACAGAAAATGGAGATGTGAGCATCACCTTCCCAAAGACCCTGCTCGTGGGGAGCATAATACCGCAATGCACGTTTGTTGCATTAGCCTAATTGTGGCATACAGTCAAAAACAAAAAATTAAAGCTACATTTTAATTTCTGCTTTCATGTTCTCTCTTTGTCCTGTATCCTTACTTAGGACCTTTGCAAAGACTTTATCGACCTGTGTTGTTAGAAGCATAGCAACGTCAGGTCAGGCATCCATGGGGAACAGTGGGTTGCTCTGGGTCACCCAGCCAAGAGTCTGAGCCAGCAACATCTAAATGGATTCATAACTTGCAAGCTTTATAGCAGGAGCCGAGAAACTGGTAGAAAAAGAGGGACTGGATTTGAACCAGTGGTACGAATTCTTCCAAACTCAACTGCTGTGTATGTGTGCAGCTGTTATACATAGTTTTGCAGGTGGAGTTAATGTATTTCAGAGCGAGGATCTCAGATTATGGTTCACCCTGTAATCAGCACAGTGCATCCTGAATAGCTCTGTTGCTGTTAGTGGGCTTGTGTTCAAGGCGATCAGAACTTTGTGTTTCTGACTTCCCCTTTTCTCGGACTCATTGGAACATGTTTGGATTTATTCACATAATTTGATCTATTTCTTTTTAATGATAATCCTATAAGAGTACAACCCAAAATATTTGTAAGGTTCTTTTTCCTAGAAAATAGTGTTGGGGTGTGTTTTTTCAGGGGAGGAGGAATAATCCCCCAAGCTTGTTCTGTCCTTTCCAGAAACAAATCCACATGTAGTCATTCTTTATCTTATCTTTCTAAGTGACTTGGACCATCTAATGCCTTCAAATAACCAGTGTGTTTGGTCTTGGATTCCCAGGTCTATCTGGAGGAGGGAATGACATATAAACTAACTTCTATGGGACCAAGCAGTCTTTGGGAGAGTTGGTGTGCTTAAGCAAAGCTGTATCTCTTGAGCCATAAAGAAGCTGGTGGAAAGACCTGAATTCTCCAGAATGTGTTAGAAATCTCACTGACTGTTAATGACAAGACATGATACAGCTAGCCTAGGCAAAGTGCCATGGCTTTATGCCTCCTAAGTTAGTGGAAAATAAACAGCTTGAACTTTCATGTCAAGTCCTAGAGAGGTTAAGAGGTGCCTAGTATTCTAAACTGTTCAACAAAGTGCTACATCAAAACAGTCGCTTGTCACAGTGTGTGCCCTGAATTCATGGCTCTTGACTGTAAATGGTATGGGAGTGCAAATCTGAGGACATTAGCCATCCAGTGTGAAGAATTAATGGTAGAAAATCCAATCATGTTCATTGACCGGAAAGTGGCCAGATACAGGAGCATGGCCTGCAGAGCTTTGAGAACTTCAGGTGGAAAGAGGCAAACGTGGCTGTCACCCGTCAAGCTTATAGATGTAGAGTTCAGGCCTGATTCTGTTGAAATTAATGGAGAAGCTTTTGTTCCTTATAAAAAATGGGAAAAATTCTTACTGTGGCAACAGAAGCCTGTGCGTGTGTAGACATCATTTACATAATGCACCATATCAAGACATCTTCTAAATTGAAAGTGGCTTCCTCAGCTGCAGTGAGCCACCTTATTTTCCGCTATAAATAATGAATCCATTTTTGGCAGCAATAGTCTTCCCTTTGGGGAAGACTGATCAAGGCCGTTCCCAGGGTCTTGGAGCTTTTAATGTGTTTTGCAGCTGCACTGGACTGGTTTGTGTCTGTTGTGCTGGTCCTCAAGCCCTGGCTGGCAATCGCACAAGACTAAAGGTGTGCTGCGGTACTGTCAGTGTTACACCGATCTGGTGCAGTGCAGTCACCCCGTAAAGTTGTAAAGGAATTGGTTTGTGTCATATCTCAGGCTAAGGACTGGAGAAATCTGAGGGCAACTTCCCACCCATCACTTCCAACATTGCTTCTAGTGGGATAGGAGTAGTCTTAAATGCCCTCACTTTGCCTGAGTGAGGTTTATTTTACCCTTTTAGACTCTTGACAGGATCATTATTTGGTTGGAGGTTGGTCTGTAAGGATTAACTGATGTTTGTAAAGCAATCTGTGACCTATTACTAAGATGAAATCATGTTTCCTTATTGCTGTGAAAATGTAACAGGTGTTGACTTTGAAAGCAATAAGGCTTCTGCCAGGGAAGGCTTTCTTGACTCTATTCTGAGGATAAATTACTTTTTAGGCACGCTCTATTACGCAGGGTCATGTGAGTGGGAAGACTCGCTGCTCCGGCTGGTGCTGCATCAGCCTGAGAAATTAGAGGTGCCTGAAGGCGCAGCAATTTTAAACACAGTTCTTTTGGGGAAGATGTGGTGTTAGCTGGTGGCTCTTGCTGGGAGGCAGCTTGAGGTCTTTTAGATTTCATTTAAGTGTCAGGTTTCATGCAAAAGTGTAGCAGAGGAGTGGTGAAGGTTGGGGTTGCAGTAGATATAGTAAAAGGTGTTTCAACCTGCAAGCAGCTGAAGGCTGCTTCCAAAATTGGAGCACTTTTCTTTCGTTGATGCTGCTGAAGACTGAAAAGTATAGCTTGAATGATTAGAAGCTCAATTAGCAAAATTCAAATGAGGAGGAACTGTTTGTATTGTATGTTGTGAACAGTCTCAGCCAATAAATAAGGTTTTAGCGATTTTTGATTAAAATTTGCAGAAAAGGAGTTAACTGCTTGAGAGTACAGGAACATCAAAGTTACCAGGCAAAACTGGAACAGCCTCCTGTTAGTGTTGTTCCTGCCTTTCTGCTTCGTTGTATGGGGGATATAAAAGGAAGAAATCCAGGGTTTTGAGAAACAAAACCACTTTCCCTTGAAAGAGTGAGGAAAACCTGCATTAGCTGTAGCTGGCTTGAGCTAAAATTTATCAGTTTTTAGTAGTCAGGATTGAAATTATTTACTGATGCTTATTTAATCCATAAAATGCTGAGAAGATAATACTCCTTGGATTAAAGCAGGTGTTTCTGCAACTGAAGTAGATAGATACAACATCTGCAGCAGCCTGGGCTAAGCCTGGTCCCTACACTGCAGCAGAAAATCGTGTGGGCTGTTTGCCTATGTGGATCTGGAGAAGCCTGTGTATTTGGTATTATGGGTTAGAGCATCAGATGGCGTAAATGAGAAGCTCCAATAACTTAATGCTATCCTAATGATTTATATCAGCTAAGGATCTAGCTGGTTATTCTTTAAGCAATGTGGAGAGCTAGGAGCCAGGAGAACGTCTGCTGTTGCAGGTTAGATGGCTGCTGGTGTCAGTAACTCGGCTTAGAAAGAGAAGACACCTGCTAACCCTGTCCATGGGATAGTATTTCTTCATGACCTCATCTTGTAGCACAACTTGATGTCTCAAAGCATGAATTTTAATTATCAGTGTGAGCAGAGTCTATTTCTGCGGTGTGCTGAGGAGTGCCTGCATCGGGGTGCACCACTTCGGTAGGTATTGCCTGAGCTGGGAGGGGATAAATCTGCCACCAGCTATGGTTCAGCTGCCCTGAAGTCACTAGGATTGAGGAGGACAGTCTGGGTATGGACAAAAGTGGTAAAACTCCTGCTCTGCTCAAAGCAGAGGCACAAATCTCTATAAATCGTCCCCTTGCTCTTCCACCCAACAGAGGTATTAAATGGTGCAATATATGTTGTGTGTGCACTGGGCTGGGGTGTGTATCATCCCTTTGCTGTCATGAATAGGAGCAGTACCATGCTGGCTTTTCCCAGTAATGAGCTGCAGCATCTGTATTAGCCTTCTCAAAAGCTGGCCCTGACACTGCAGCACTAATCCTGCACTGTGGGGTGCAATGCTCTGCCAAAGATCTCCCTTTTGCATCCCCCTACCCTGGGGCATGCAGGCTGCAGAGTGGTGGCACGTGCTCATGTTGGTGGGTGCCATCGCTTTTCCTGCTGTTGTTCTCCTTTTAATTTACTATCCTGCTCCAGCTCTGGGCTTTAAACGCTTGCAAGTGGAATGGACTGGAGTTTGATCTAAAATAAACACGATACAGCTATTATGAATGTGCTTATAGAATTTGTGCTCCCATCATTGCTAGGTGGGTTTAAACAAAAGAGGAGATGGATAAAAGTGGAACTAGCTTGTATTTAAAAGAAAAAAAAAAAGCTGAGTCCTCTTCAGGGCTGTAAATGTGTTTGTCAGATTCATAAGTGCTTTGATTCAAGGCAAAGTCCATAAGGTACTGAAAACTAGGGTTTCTGTTGCTGTCTTGAAATCAAAATGAAGCCAAAAATCACAGAACTGAATTAATCATCTTTGAGTTAAATCTTGCAAGTAATACTGTATAAACACTTTAGATCCAAAGGGGATTATAGGCAAATACGGAGCTGATGGAGGAGTTTAAGGATGTTCTGAATTGCAAAGCAGGCAGTTAGAAAGCATTTCTGGAGCCGTGTGGGCTTGGAGGGAGAGATGATGTGGTGTTAGGGCAAGCAGCTAAGAGGAAATTAGACTTGGCTCAGCCTGGAGAGACTGAATGAGAGCAGGCGGCCACAGCGAGAGGGCAGATAACGCTGCAGATCCGAGAATGGCCAAAGGTCCGTGGGTCAGCAGCGCCTTACCCCCTGCTCCATCCCATCCATTCCCACGTACCGCCTGTGCCAGCAGTGTTTCCTATGCTTCATTTGCTCGAGGGGCTTTGGGGTGTTTTCTGTCAGGTACTGTGGCTGAGTAGGGTAGGTGCAAACCCTGGCTTCTCCTAGCCCCAGTGATCTTGGGCACATCTCTTAACCTTTGTATGGATCTGTTTACTCATCTGTGAAATGAGCATCAGCTATAGTAGAGACCTTGAATCAACTGATCATCGTTAAGTACTTGGGATGGCTTTTTACTTTGGATCAGTCTGTAAAACACAGTGGGGTATGAAATTCTGTGTAATCATGATGTGTTACAGATCACCTCTTTTATGGTGATAGCAGGGGAGGGAGAGAAGAGCCAACATATGTAAAACTTGTGGTGAAGAAAAATTAGTGTATTGCGTAGCTTTTAATGCTATATCAGGACAGGTATCTCCAGAAAACCGATTGCCAGACTCTTCCTTGTAGAATACAAATTCTTGAGTTCTTTATCCTCTGCGTATCTCCAGTAGAGTACACATGATTAACTGATGGCTTCATTTCCTGAAGAACAACAGATGAATCTAAAGTCTCTATCTTCCCTGTTCAGGCACCTACCCAGATTTTATGTTTGTTAGAGAAATTATTTTACATTTACATTACCTTGTTTTCCTAGTGTTTTGGAGTTTTTCCCTCTGTTTGAAATGCTTTGACTTCTCTGTTATCGTTTTTACCTGCTGTGACTTGTGGTGCAAGCTCCCTGCACAGTTCATTTCCTGGGATGATTTATTTACCAGTGACACAGCAGAGCCCTCGACATAGTAATTGCAATGATGTGATCATCCAAACATCAAAGGCAGGAGCCCCTGGCTTCTCATCTCCCTCATGCTGCTGCAGTCCTCCCACCTCTCCCTTTGTGCTCCTTTGTTGCTTTAATCCTCTTGGGTAGGGGGAAAAAAAAAATAATCTTGTAACCAGATAAAAACTGGGTGAGTGCTGGAGTAGCTTCCTGTACATAACTACTTACATGGCTTGCTGTAGTCAGAGAGGACCAAAATGCTGTGTTACGTCGCTTGGGGTTTTGCTGTCACCGTGTCCCCTCCTTGACCCAGTGCTTTAACTGGCTGCGTCCCAGCAAAGATGGACTGTATTGTAGCTGGGCAGAGAACAGGGGTGTGCTGCCTGCACTGCTCATCCTGGAGATGAAATGGGAAAGTAGGGCTGGGTATGTGGGGAGAGAGGAGCGGAGAGAGCCCTGGATTGCTTCTTCCCCATCTGGTGAGAAGTAGCTGGGTTTGCATCTCCAGGAATCAGCCAGGTCTTGGGGAAGAGGGGAAGGAGCTTGATGGGCTGAGCAGGACCTGGCTGAGCTCCAGTCCTCGCCCCTGTTCCCTGGGTCTGATCTCTCTGCTTGCTTGCCCAGTGCCCAGGCCAGGCTCAGCCTCCGCAAGAGGAAGACCTCTGCAAAGCCTGCGGCAGATCCTCTGTGTGGCTGGAGTGTGCGGGGGCTCCTTGGTATCTGTGCGTAGCTCAGACCTCTCTGGTTGTCCTTGTCACCTCTGCTATGTGGAGCCTGTCCCAGGCAGAAGTGATGCTCGCCCTGGCAGTGACTGACTTTTGGGTCTTCACCAGAGTCATCAGTCTGCTCCAGTGTGCACAGTAGATGCTTGGGTACAGCGATTGCTGCAAACTGGAATCTGAGCATGCTGGATAAACACAACTGTGTAGTGCTGAGAAATGTTTTCCACTTTCCCAGCCCTCCCCTCTTTGCCCTCTTCCTTCATATAAGATGAGAAAATACATCTTGTAAGAGAAGATGATGGCTGGATGAAGCAGAATCAAAATAAGCTTTAGCAGGAAGGGGTTTCAGTTTTAAACTTGTATCGGTAGAATCTTTGGTACCTCAAAAATGAGGCATATCGCTGGTCTAAATGGGATTGGAGAGCTCATCTCTTCCATGCTCTCCTGTTTATCTCTGTGTTGGTCTGAGCAGATGTTCATCCCTTTGCTGTCAGTGTTGTGCTGGTTCTTGCTCAGCTCTGCAGCCTGCTGCAAGTGCTCCAGCTCTTAAGGTCAGTGGGGAATCTGGGATGCTTCCATCTAGAGAACAAAATCTCCAAAGAGCTTGAGTTTTGGAAATGGCTCCTCAGCAGGGAGCTAAATGTCAGTATGGGCATTAAGGACCACTTGGAAGGAGAAAGTCTGGCAGCATGGAGTGTTGAACTGCTAAATCATTGCTTAAGGCATGCTGATTTCACCAATTTAGGCGAGACCATTAATTAACTTGTTTTATGTGCGTGCACATCTCATATAAGCAGCTTTGTTATTTGAGAGAATTACCAAAGGGGAAAAACACAAGGGGAGAAAGTACTGGGGAACACATTGATATATTTTTTTTTTTAATTTTTCTTCATCTTTTGAAAAAGCAACTGGAAGCTCCAGTTCCTGCTGAGAGCAGAGCGGGGGGGATTCCTGCTCCCAAGATGTGCTCTGGGATTCGGAGGGACCAGCTGACCCAAGGAGATGCACTTACCCCTTGGCATAAATATCTCTCTTCCCAGACAGCAGGAGCCTGGGCTGCTGTTGCTCCATTACATACTAATAGGCTGAGAAATTAAATACAATTATTAGTTGGATTGTTAAATGGACCTAGAGCCTGCATCGGGAAATCTTTCCAACAGCAACTGGAGCATACAGTAACAAAAATGCTGTAAAACCAGGATTACTGTGGGATTTATTTTTTTTTATATGCTACTTCAGTATGGTTGCAGTGGACTGTTTGGAGAAGGTGGTGTAGCTCTGGATAGGGCACTGTGCTCCCAGCTCTAAACTTGCTTTTTTGTGTAGAGTCAGGCCACTGGTCTGTGCTTCAGTTGCCCTGTGAGAAGGGAGTGGGGTCCCTGAGAAGGTCTTTGTAGTGATGGAAGAGGGTTTATGATCTAGCTTTGAAACAAGAAGTGTTTTCTATTTCAGCTTGAAAATACTCTTTGACTTTTACATGCTGAAGCTAAGCACACCTGCCTTTGTAGAAAGGGTTATATCAGCCTTGGCTTTCTGTAGGTCAAATACTGCAGAATCTGCTGCAGGAGGAATGGCAGATGGATGATCTACAAACCTGTTCCTGAGCACTGGGATATGAATTGCAGCTGCAAGTGATACAGGTGGTTATGCCCCTCTGTTACACCACTCTCTTTATGCAGGGCAGCCGTGATCTATCTGGTAAGTGCTGTAGGAAAGTGGTTATTTTTTGCATACTTTATTAAAAGGAGTAGCTGTTGCATATGGTTCTTCCTATTTTTTTTGTTGTGATAACTCAGTTGCAAAACAGATCAACTCTAACCCAGTCTTTTGAGAAGCATCCTCGCAGTGCGTTGAAGCTGAATCACTGTGTAATTCAGCCCTATGCATGTCAAGTCCAGCACTCCAGGATTGCCATCCTGGAGCAAAACAGGTTCTATTCTTGCTCTCAATCTGGCTGCTGAGTGCTTCAAAAGACACAGCAAGAGTCTTTGGTGTGTATTGGGAGGTCTTGGGGGTAGAGCTCCCCTCTTGGAGGGGATGATGATGGATGGGATGGAAGCAGCTACTAGATGGAAAATGCCTGTGACTTTCCCAGGTGCTGGCTAGCTTTGCTGCAAGTTTTTGTGTGGGGCATGTCCTTTGTCTCTTAATGAAGCTGGTAGAACTGAGGGAGGACCCATCCTCTAACTTCCCTTAAAACAGGAAGAAAGATTATGTTGGGAGGCAGCTGCTCCCACCATCTTCCATGCTGAAAAAAAAAAATGAGGCAGGAGTGCTTAAGCTTGCCTGCAGAGCTCTAGAGCAGCATGGAAACTGCTCTTCCCAGCAGGGAATGCACAGTGGGGTGTAGAGAAAGGGGGAATGTTTGGTAGTAAGGGGTTTGTTTATGCCAGAAGCTTGGCTATCAGTCTGGGCGAAGGCAGATGGAAGTAATTTTAAGGGACAGGAGCCAGATGAGTTGCATGTTGATGCAGAACAACTATGGGCTAGCCAGCCCTTGGAGGAAGTTTTTATCCTAGCCTCTGTCATTTAGTGGTTGGTCTGTGCCCCAAGAATGGGTTTTTATACGCCCTTACTGGCTGTGCATGGGGTTTTTAGATGCTGCTGCAGCTCCAGCCCTCCCTGGTAATGATGATTTCCATGATGTTTGCAGCTCTTAAAGGCTTGTGGCCCTTTGTTTTTGTTTTCTCTTCTTACAATCTTGAATTCCAAATGGAGTCTTGATATTGCAATGGGTGCTCTCCCTTTGGTAGGTTTGTAGCTTTCGGGCTAGAGGTGGAGATCCTGGAGATAGGAACCTCAGAAGAGAAATTGAAAAAAGCCCAAATGATAATAACTTTATAATGCATTTCTCACTACTTCATGCCTTATCCCAGACAAAGCCTTATCTTTAATCCCATAATTATGTGATTCCCTGTGGGCGACTTCAAGTGAGCTTTTGAAACTGTTAATTTTATCTATTAGATGTTTTTTATGATCTCCAAGTGTAGACATTGGTACTAGAAGGAAAGTTTTGAGGGCAAATTCCTATAGTTGCAGTGAACTGCATTATAAGACTAGCTTTGAGCCTGTTTAACAGGATTGTCCGCATTTGCATTTGTAAGCGATATGGTTAAGCAACATGCTGCTGGAGGGGGCTGCTCCCTCTTCCCATTTTCCCCTTCAGTTTAAGCTGTGTTGAGTGTATTTCTCCAAGATTCTGTTCTTCTATTTTTTTTTTGCAAAAAGTGCTAAACTTCTCATACACATCCCAGAAAATGAGCAGAACCCATGGCTGAAATTTTCTTTCATCCTGGAACTAATATTTTGCAATTTATATGCATTTTGCATTATATAATGTGTCCATTCTTGGTTTTGCTTGTCATCTTTTAGATTGTACTATGTGTAATGGTTCATACTAAAAGAAAATAAACACCAATAGGTGGTGGAGGGAAGAGAAGTTTTTCCAGGCTGAAGTCAACTGTAGCTGTGCAGGACAAGGCTTTTGCGAAGAGTGGCTCAGAAATGTGATTCACAGTGCAGAGATGGGACAGACCAGTAATTAGAGAAACCATGTCCATTTGTACCTCCTAGCTGCTGCTTAAACCCACAGCCCAAGCTGGTATGTGGCCTTTCCCAAAAGAAAGGGGAAAAGAGCAAGCTTGTGAGCTGTGGGCTAAAGCGAATAGATAAGAAGCTTTGAAAACAGAAGGGACTGTTTTGGATCAAATCCTGGAAGGGGGAGTGAAAGGAATTGGGGGTCATATGCAAGGGGGATGACTCACTGCTGTTGTCATCAAGGTTTCCTCTTACAGGATTAGTGATTGTTGCCCAAGAACATGATAAATTATCAGAATCCAAATTGAAGACAGAAGTCTCTGGCTGTGGAGGCTCCTTAGCGAAGGCGCAGGGTGCTGTGTGGCGTCACCTTGTTTCTCCAGCAAGGTCCTCCTGCCCCTTGTGCCAGGGCTCTGGCAGAGCGAGCCCTCAGCGTGCTGTGAAGGGTCCTGCAGGCTGTCAGGGGCTGAAGACTTGCCAGCCCTGCTTGTTGGAATGTTTATAAGCACCAGGAACCCCACGGGATTGCATCGGGGGATTAATTTGGCTGGTGCAGAGATGAAGTGAAACTGTTGCAGTGGTTTTTTTTGGAGAGGAGAGCATCTCTGTTCCTAAAATGCCTGACGCTATGGGAAACTACATTTCGAGGATGCTGCCAGCTGAACCTCTGCACTCCTGTGTCAAAACACCAGTTTCACCCCAGTAACTGAGTTTGGGTGCCTGGTACCCTGCTACTGCAAACTGACCTATCCATGGGGGTACGTATGGATCTGTGTTGGGGAAGGACCCTACTGCCATCTTCACACAATCCCAAGTCCTGCAACAGGCCCCTGCTTTCTCTGAAGTGCAGCATGGCTTTTAGGCGCAGCTCGTTGTCGCTAAGTCTTTGCGAAGTCCAAATCTTGGTTTTGTGGTGAGCTTTTTTTAGCTGTAAGAGAGCAGAGCAATGTTTTGTTTAGAAGGGGGCTTCTTGATAGAAAAATATGTGAAACTGGGGGCAACAGGGAGACAGTGGCAGGTGAGAAGATCACTTGAAATCACCCAGAATCACTCAAGTCCAGTTTTCTTTCCGTGTCAGGGGCTGGTTGTTACTGACCCAGGGAGCTGGGAGGGCTGCTGCAGCCTTCTGCTCTGCTTCTGCTGAGCCCAGCTCTGTCCCAGCATTCACCCAGATAACTTTCCATGCAAGCTGGGAAGTTAACAGCTCATAAATACAAGGCTGCATCTCTGGGCAGGAGGTTTCCCAGGGCAGCCATTCTGGCTCTCCACATTAAATCTTCCTGTGCTGGGAGGAGATAAGCATTTGAAAACGCGTGGCTGCAGGACCCGGAGCTGCTCCTGCCGAGTCATTCTTTGCAGCATGCAAGGCTGGGGCTTACCCTTCTTTTGCCTTAATTTTTACAACAGGGGTTGCTTTGCGTAATTTGTTCACTGCTGCTGTGGCTGGTGTTAGTGGGAGCTAGCGTGGCCCCTTCCTGGCTGGTGGGTGACAAGTGATGGAGACTGGGACTTCAAGGCCCCTTGTTTCCTTCCCCTGTGATGAGACCCAAGGAGAAGAGCTCTCAACAGCCTGAGCACAGCGGCTGCCCTTGTGTGCTCCCCGACATGGGATTTGTCATGGGGACACTGTCCTGGGGTGGGGGGTCTCCCCTAATGCTGCGCTTGCTGCTGACACTTGTCTTTCTCCGTGTGATGTGGTCCCTTCTCAGAAATGGCCCCGTTGTCTGTCCTGGGGATGACAACCCCAGGCCACTGACTGCTGAGATTTCCCACCTGCTGTGAAATGAAAACCTGCCCTCTTACTGGGGTCCCAGCATGTCCCTGTGGGCTCTGTTTTGTGCAGCTGGGAGTGAGACCAGCTGAGGTCTCCCATCCTGGGATGAGCTGGGAGCAGCTGGGATGTGGCATCTTCCAAGCATGTATGAGTTCTTGTCACTGTTGTAGAACTCCCTCTTCTCCCCAGCTGATGCAGGATGCTCACCCTGAGCAGATGCAACTTCAGTACGTGTTTTCCCCTTTCGATTTTCTTTCTCAAAAAAATAAAACCCACCAAAACCCAGCCCTAACTCCAGATGTGTCATGTAACAGAAGAAAGCTAAGACTTGTCTTGTTAACCTCACCAGTGCTGCACATTTGTTCTGTGCCTGGCTAGAAAACATCATTTGGAGAATATAATGCTACATGACAAATATAACAGAGTCACGGCTCTGCAAGAACATTGTTTTTCTCCCAAGAGTTAATGTGGCAAAGACTTCAAATTGTGCTGTGTGTTAAAACAGCCTCTTTAGAAATTGTGCTCAGTAACCTGAGCCAAGATCCTTGTTGCCTTGCAGGGTGCTGCAGATTAATGCTAGTGCAAGATTGGGCTCTTACTACAATCTCAACCCTTTAATTAAAATAACGTGGAACAAAAAGGGAGAATTAGTTAAAAATAACAAGTCTCGGAAGCCCAGCTTGTCTTTTTATTAGACTTGCCCTTGCTTTCTCTGCTACTCCGATAAGAAGGATATTCTCCCTCTGGGATGGAGCGAATAAACTGGGATAAAACTCATTTGTTTGGGCATTATGTGTTAATTAATTTCTAACACTAATCCCTTTCCCATACAGTGTTTCTTGTTTCTTCTGGTTTTTAGGTAGTAGAATACAGTCCTGTTCCAAGGAGAGGATGGGCAGGCTTTGCTGTGTTATGGCAGGGAGAAGGTTGTGTTGTCCCTGTTGACCCCAGGGCTGGGGGAAGTTTTGCCTAGCCCTGTGCAGCAGTTCATTTTTGGGGAGTCAGGAGGTTTCCAGAGAGCCAGTCCAGAATGTGTGAAACTTAAGGTTCACCTGAAATGTTGCCTTGACCCTTAACTACTGTATTGCAGCCTCTTGCCTGGTGTGATTTCCCCCGAGAGCAGGGTAAAGGGGGGGATCCCATCTGGCCCTGGCACTGCCTGGAGGGACTTTGGCTGCACTAGGGTCACTGCCATATCATGTTTTTAGTGTGTGTGTGGCAAACCAACAACAAACCTACATAAACTTCATATAAAATTCTCTTTTTAGAATAAACTGAAATAATTTTTGAGCCTCTGGACAATATGGGCTGGTTTTCCTTTTGTATCCAAACTTTCCTAGACTTGCAATAAAAGAAATTTTGTTTTTAAGTGGTGTCTTTAAACTGATGGGAAGCTTGCCATTCAAGCAAGGGAAGACATGGACTCCTCCTCTCATCTTTCAGTGATTAAGTGGTTTTATTTTTTCTTTTCTTAGTCCTTTCTCTCAGCAGTTATTCCTGGCTGCCACTGCATCCTGCTTACTTAGCTTTGTCCATTCTTTCAAAATCAATATGCACTGCTAAATTACTGGAGTTAGAGAATAAAATTTTTAAAATCCCATCCAAGATTTTGGCTTGTGAACATTGCATGTAAAGTGATAGGATGGTCTTTAATTCAAACCAGCTCACTCTCTCATTTCTAATCTACACATAAGTGTCTATATGAGTGAAAATCCCTGTTCAAGGAAAGGTAAAATAATAATAGGCAGTCCTGGAGAAGGGCTTATTTTTCACTCTGTCCAAGTATTTAAGCTACTGCAGGTGTCTCGAGCAGTGACTTCATGTGCTGCCCTGCGAGCTCTTTCCCACGGTGTGATTGCTCTGGGATTACTTTCTAGCAAGAGAGTAAAGGGTGACCTCTGTCCTGTCATCTTGCAATGATTTCAGGTGAATTAAGGGACAGACTGGAAAAAATGTGTATGAAACAAATTCCAGCTTGCCAACATGCTCTTAAAATACATGAAGCAGGAAAACATCAATTACGCTGTGGCTGTGGACTGTGGAAAGGACTGATTTCTCACAGGGAATTTCTTAGATGCAGTGTGTTTCACTCCTTAAACGCAAAGAGATGTTTGGGAGCTGACTTAGGTCTAGGTGTGGAATTGGGACCATGGTGGCCATGAAGAGCTGAGAGCAGTTTATGAAATAAAGAGGAAAATCATCCTCTTCTGAAAAATCAATGTTCTTTTTTGTGGTGTATTTTAAATTATGTTCCTTTCTAGTCTGAGAGCAATTTTCTTCTATTAGATATCAGTTTGTGAAGACTCTTAGCTATAATAAGACTGAATTTGGTCAGTTAAAACATGGAGCAGAACCAACCGAAGGGTAGCTGCTGCTGGGATGAGCTGGGGTCATCTGTGGAGCTGTGTGGGTTCAAGGCCCTGCAGAACAATTTGTTGGCTTTGGAGGGATTGATCCCGCGTGGAAAGCCTCCAAGTGACTCCAGTAAGATTTGGGTCAGATTGCTGGTCCCTCACATACATAACACGCTATCAGAAAAGGGTCCATTGAGAATATTTGATCTGATTAACTATTGATACAAGCAAATCAGTCCTGCTGGAGGTTATTACTGGTGAGAACTTATGCTATCTACCTTAAATCCCTGTTCCCATGGTATTTCCTAATAGGATAATAGATTGTTGCCATACAAAGGCAATTATACCGTGGTAAGAATTTACCAAGAGAATAAATACTTAAAATACAGAGTAAATCTCCCAGCAATGGGGTTAGATCTCACAGTTTCTGGCTGGTGTGAAATTGCTCAGCAGGCGAGGTTGTGGGTATTCCCACGCAAGAAAGGGACTTTCCTGGGGATAGGGGGATGCGCTTGTGGTTCTTAGTGCTGCTGGTTCATTGATTTGTGTTTGTCTGACATAAGCAAGAAAGCAAAAATATGGCCTGTTTTTAATTAAATTGCTGGGGTTTTTTTCTCTGTAGGTAGCTGAATAACTCACTGTCTCTGTCTCCTGGGTTCATGGAGATAAATTTAGAGGTTTTGGTGAAAAGCCTATATTGTTCATTAAGTATCGGCACTTTTGTGAGGAAAACCATCAAAAGTGGGGTTGAATATTGGAGCTGGTGACCTGGTTTGAGCAGTCAGGGCACTGGGAGCAAAGTGTGTGCCTCTGTTCAAGAGTTCAACCCTGTGTCCAAGCCACACCACATGCATAGTATAGGGTTAATAAAGGTGGAGGGTTTTTTCTTTTTTTTTTTTTTTTACTTCTCCCTCACCACACCATCGCTTGTGCAGATTCCATTGTGCTGTTTATGTGTTTATATTGGAGCCCTCCAAGGCTGTGCAGGGTGAGGTTCTGCGCTTGGAGGTTTGGGGTGGTGGAGCTGAGCCGTGTGCCGGCTGCCCTCTAGTGAACCACGGCCCGCAATAAATCACTGCAGGAGCGGAGATCATGGCTCTCCATCCACGGCCTCATAAAACTTGTGATCAGTGTAATCCTTTTCATCTCAACCTGATGATGCTCCGTCTTGCTCGTAGGAATCTGATCGCTGACCGATTAGCGCATGTTAAGCAGATGGGGGGGTGTTAAATTTTGCTCTTACGGAGAGCATCGCCGCTGCGGGAGGTGGGAAGGCGGTTGTTGCGATGTGGTGTCAAACCTCTGCGTTTCCACTGACAGAGGGGCTGTTCCTGCCCCTGCCCCACGCTTTTTGGTGTTAACAGCAGCGCTGCTGGGGACTGATCCCGTGGAGCAACTGCTGGCTTATGTGAAGTGCAGAAATTTGCCATAGGCTTCTATTTGTACAATAAAATTGTAGGGTGACTTTTAACAGCTGCAGGAGTGAATCAACAGGCTGGGGCAGCATGCCCCCTGTGTGCTGGCATCCCTCGGTGCCAACTATGCTATTCCTGCTCTGGGAAAGGTTTTGTTTTCTTTCCATAGGAGAGAGATACTTCAAGGCGGGTTCTTTTATTCTGGCTGTTTGTATGCTGTGGTGGGTACATGTGTGGAGAGTGTTGAAACTGGTGCAAGTCCTGTCTGACAGCTACCATCATTACCGTGATCACAAGGATTCAAAATACAATTATTAAGACGTGGTTGGCAACACCGAAACCCCTGGGGAGCTGCCCAGGCAGTGTGTTGGGCAGTTCCCCCAGGCTTGAGTTTTGCATGTGAGGGTCCCCAAAACTGTAAGCAATGTGTGCTGCAGCCTGCCGAGGAGAAAAGCCGGAGAGAACAGAAGATCTCAGCAGTGTTGGATAGTTTTAGTGCTAGAGCTGCTCTCTCTGAAGAGCAGGTGTGTGGATGCAGGAGGGGTATCACAGCAAAATTCACCTGGGAGGTGAATTGGATGGATTCCTTGCATGAGAGCCAGCTTGAAACAGGTACCAGTGCCCTGGGCCGTTGAAAGACCGGTCCCGCAGCAGCAAAGTGCTGTTGCTTTGAGGAGCCGCTTGTTGGGGATACCCGGGGGGATGGAGCGGGGGGAGATTGGGTAGGCAGGGTTAGAAGAGCTTAGTCAGGATGTGTTTTGTTTAAAAGATCTGCTTCAGCCTGACTCCTGTAATTAGGTAACATGTATATTTCTGTTCCGTGGAAATACTTCATTAATCTAAAGGAGGGAAGGATTATGCAGAGATGAACTTAAAAGATGTTAAGCAAGGCTGGGTTTGCATCTGGAATGAACCAAGGCATGCAGCAGTCGTAGCTGCTGGAAAGGGGGGCCACCAGAGAGATTATCAGGGAGCTGTGCTGCAGTTCAATCTCTGCATCAGTGTCTTGGCTGTGTACCTGGTTTCATCTGTAGACCATGTCTGTTATTAGCAGGCTTGGACAGGGAGGTTGTTCTGCGTGACTGCAGGTAAAAATTTGGAAAAATCTACCCATTTAGCACGCATGAGATTTTTGTAAGGGAACATAGATACTCTGTCTTTGTAGTATCCCACAAAGACTGGATGAAAGGAAGAGGAGTGAAATAATGGAAAGGATGAAATCATACATAGTGTGGAAAAGTGAGGATAAGCAAAGGCAAGAGAACTACAGGTGTGAATGGATGAGGCTTCTAGCAAAGCAGTCCAATAGCATACCAGAGGTATGCTCATGCAGAGATGCTTTCAGATGTTTTAAATCCTGAATGTCAAAAATCTGAGTTGAGCATTCTGGATGCTGTAGGCAAGCCAGCGGCTCCTTTGGGGATGCTGATTTTACACTCGTTCTCTAGGGATGTACAGTGAAGTAGGAGAATCTCTGCCCGAATAGCAACAGTTCTCTACTAGAAGGCAGCTGAAATCCAGCAAAGCACAGACACTAACAGGGCTGCAGTGATGAAGAATGAGCCATCCAAGAGCTTGATTTCTAGGAATTCATTTTATTGGGGGAAATGGAGAAAAGTGACCTGATGTCTGAGCTCCTTGAGCTGCCCTGAAGAGCTGGAGCATGAGCGTGTTTCCAATGGAGTCGAGGAGGAGTCCTGCAGCCACGGATGGGCTAGCGGCTCTTGTGCTCGCTGTTATCCAATACAGCCAGACTGGCTCAGCTTGGGATCAGCCTTTCCCTTGGCATAGCGCTGGCTCAGAGCCACAGCAGCCAGTTGCCGTGTGTTTTGGTGCATTTGTATGGTACTTCCCATATGCAGCAAAACAGCTACTGAAACCTGCAACCGTGGGAATTGGGATACTTAAGGCATAAACAAAAGGTATCACAGGTTGTACTTCTAGATCAGATGAAACTTTCTTGAAACATTCATGGATCCTCTCCTTTTCTTCTATGGGAAGTTAGGAGATGGGGGCTGGTCATTTGTAAAGTGATGCTGGTTGTCTTGATTCCTTATAGCCTGTGTGATAGATAAGGCTGGAGGGGAGAGAAGTGGAAACAAGACTCCCTATTCCTGACTCTGAACAGTGAAACTAGGGCTGTGGAATAGGAGTTGCCTATATGCAAAAGAAAATTGGGAAGGAGAGAGAGCTTGTTTTGTTACAACTTTGGCATTGAAGTTCTAACTCTTGTTTTGTTCTTATTTTGGTCATCAAATATCCCCTTTGAAACTGGTTAGGTGGAAGTCTTAAATCTTACAGAGCCGCTTTCTTTTCATTTTTTCTTTTTTTTTTTTTTCTCCTTCCAGGCTGGGACAGGAGCTAACACATGACTTAAACACCTCCTGTGCTTAGCTGGCCTTCAGCATAGGCAGTAACAGGCTGAACCAGTTTGCTCATTACTTTCCTCTCCTGACAGGCACTCTCTTGTCCCGGGCGCCCTGGGAGGTGCTTGGTCTCTCCTCTCTGTGCTGCAGGAATTCCCCTGCTTCCAGCCACCGGCTCGGGTGCCGTGGTGTGTGGCCAGCAGGCTTCGACTGGTGGCAGCCCCACGGAGGAGGCTTTGCAGAAGACCCAGGTTGAGGTCGGGGGACTGAGCGGAGCATCCAGATACAGAGTTAAGGGGAGGTTTTTATGGCGTGTGGCAGAGGGTAGGGTGTGCAAGCAGCTTTCGCCTCCAGAAGGTACCTGTCTCCTGAGTCTCAGGTGAGAGTAACTTGTTGTTTGAGTTGACAAGTTCAGTTGCTTGAGCCTGGGAGACTGTTACTGCCTTTTGAGTTGGGGGGGGTGTGTTTCTGCTGTTGGTGGAGGTCCTCCTGGTAGCTCCGATCAGAAGTGACTGAGCATGAAGGGTATTCAAAAGCTTCTCCCAATCTCATTTTGCATGGGAGTTGCCAGTGGCAGACCTATTCGTGGTGCAGCTCCTGATGCTGGGCTGGCTGGTGGGTCAGGCATTCATTTGGACGCTATGTCTACCATGGATGTCAAGGGGATGGAGGCTTAACTGTGTGGGGATGCTGCCCTGCCTTGGGCCAGGTGCTGGAGCCCGTACCGAGAACCTCACAGGCTGAAAGCGTTTGCTACGGCGGCAGCAGCCAGCGCTGCTCCAGGCTGCGGTGGACTTTGCTGTCCTTGCTGAGCACAGAGCCTCAACAGCTGCTCTGCAGGCAGAAGAGCAGGAATTTGGGGCGAGTTGGGGGTGTGGGTTTTGTTCTGTTGCCTGCCAGGTCTTTCCTTTAGCAATAGCTCCGTACCCAGCCAAGGGAACCACAGGATGGGGCAGCCCATGGTCAGCTTAGCGCTGGCAGGGCTCTGCACCGCTGTTGCTGGGCCTGGGCACCCACTGAAACCCCCCGGGACATATTTGGTTACTATTCGAGATCTGCTTGAAACCTAAAGACACAAGAAGTTGGAAGCTGCCTGATTAATGGTTGAGACTTTCATGTGTACTTGTGTACAAGTCCCTTAAATTTTAATCTAAAGATGTGGAAATGTTGGCTGCTTCTCTCCTTTCCCTTCCTCTATCATAATGGAAAATCTTGCAGCAACCCTTGGAATATTTAGAAATAAAATTGCTGATACAAATGTGCTCTGGCATAAGGCACAAACAGCTGGAAAACATGTTATCTCCCACAGTATTTTAAGGATGTGTAGCATCATCAAGGGCTATTGACTAGAGCTGGCACTGTAAGTCTATCTTGTATGTCAAAATAAATGATCTGTCCCCACCTTTCGGTAGGGTATATCCCAAATGTGCAGTGGGCAGGTGACAGATCCCTTTCTCTGGTGACAGACGTTCTGCCCATCAGCTCAGCTGTACCTCGAAAGGGATATGCGAGTAAATCCCTGCTATGGTAGCTGGCAGCAAGCATATTGAGAAACAGATGGTGCTGTGCTACAATTTTACCTGCTGTAAGGCCAATGCATAATTTAGCAATACAGAAACATGAATTGTATTCCAGTGGTTGCTGCGTTCTTGTGGGGGTTTTTATTTGATTTAACAATCAGCAGGAGTAAGGGGTAAAGGATATTATATGTGACTTTTTTTCCTGACTCCCAGAGGATTTGGAAATGTAGCATCCACTAGATTTGTTTTTGAATCCCTGAATTTATTTCCCCCTTGACATTGCTGTGCGAGTCCTAGGAATGAGTTGTGTGCTGTGATCTGTGTGCTGAAGGAGCCTGTTGCCTTGGTGTGGAAGGGGCAGATGCCCCTGTGTCCTGCCAAGGCCAGTTAGTGCATGGGGAGGAGTGGGAAGGACAGGGCTGTGTAGGGGAGGGACAGTCCCCTTTGTCTGTGCCCCTAATGAGAGACATTATTCTCTTTACAGCCAGCCTATGGTACATTTGAGCCCCTTTCAGCCTACAGCTGTGCTTTCTTTAGGGTCTTGAGGGGGTAATCCTGGAATTTTTCCCACCTTAAAGCTACTGCCTGTCTCCTGGCAGTTCCTCCAATCCTTTTTCCCCACTGTGACCCAAATATCCTTGTTTGTCTCCCTGAAGGATGAAAAATATGTTTAGGATGTAGGGGGTAAGGGGTGTACAGCTACCTCGGCTTTGGTGGATGCTGATGATGGGACAGGACCTGGCGAGCCACCTGATATCCCATAACCTGCCGTGTGCCATACTGAGAGGGGCAGGTGCCTGTAAGGAGAAGGAAGTTTGGCCCCTCTTCCTTCTGTGGCTCTTCAAGACTTGAGAAACAGGTATATGGGACAAGAGGTGATGAAACTGGATGTAGCAGGGCCCAGTCAGCAGTAGCTGGAAGTCCTCCTTCCTCCCAATGTAGGACTGGAGGAAGAGGAGGACCAGGTGCTGTGGTTTCCCTGGGTTTGATGTCCCCTGTCCCTTTCCCTTTCAACCATGTGTGCAGGATGGGAGCAGGGCTGGCTCCTGGGAAGCATCCTCCAGGAGCAGCTGGGCAGGATGGTGCGACCTGCTGAAACAGGCAGGCAAAGGGCATTTTGTGCTACAGTTTAGCCCATTAACCTGAATGAGAATAGCAGCTATTTTTTTTACATGTCAATTTGATCGTCTGACCTCAGAAATGACCTAATATGAGCACTCCAGCTTTGCTTCCAAGCATCCTCTTCCTGCTCCAAATGGCTTCCTTTCCCTGCCTAAGCACTCATGTCCTCTCCGAGGAGGATGGGAAAAATGCATTATAATTTTGCAGTCTTGGCAAATGAGGAATCACGCCCATGAAAACAAATACCCGTTAATTAGGACCACGAAATGCTGATTGAATCACAGCTCTGATAATGGCAAGGGCAGTTTGCAAGCCTGTTTTATATCCCAAACAGGGGGGGGAAAGCAATGAGAATTTTTCTTTCTGGAAGCCATTTCAGCCACTCCTATCCATCTATTTAAAAGTTTCTCTGCCAACAGGTACTGCTCAGTTACTGCGTTGTTTCCATTTGAAGTATGACGGGGAGACTGAAGTTATTGCCTAGGATAATTGTTAACAAATGCTGAATTCTCATTTGTGCCCATTATAGCAGGAATAACATTTTTAAGAATATGAATGGTCTTAGGTTGACCCCCATTGGGGAGTTTATGTTGTTGCAGGATGGCCAGAAGAGCGATGAAGAAACTGTGGGGAGCCTGGCTGGGGTAAAGCCCTGCTCCCAGCATATCTATTCTGCTTCCCTCTCTGCCAAGGTGACCACAGAAGAGTTTAAAGGGGTTAAAAACAAGAACAAAACACTGCATCCAAACCATATTTAAAAGTTGGTTTGGTTTTGTTTTTTTTCTGAAGATGAGTTTTAACAGTCCGTGCTATCAACAGCCCTTTGGTAAAATCCACTCTTCCTTTCTGCCATCGGCTCTCCCCTCTTATTCTCCCCATTAAGCTACAAAACAAGTGACTCTGGTTTAGTAGTGGGCCGGGGTAATCCACCCCAATGCACCCATGTCCTCACCCTCTGCGTACATATCTATACCATAAGGGGTTGTACAGCTTTACCTGCTGGATGCAGCCATGGCTTCCAGCTGTGGCAGCAGATGTGCTGGCAAGCGGGGGAGCTGGGACGGGCGAGACGCCCGGCGCTGTGCCACACGCGTGTCTGGTGGGGGACCGTGAAAAGGGGGTGAGATGTGGGGAAACCTCGCCTGGCAGGGACAAGGCTCTGTGTCCAGCACCTGCACCCTGCTTTTGGAAGGGGGGAGGTCCTGCAGACCTCAACGGGCTGACTCAGCAGCTGGGGCCACAGCCACCACCGCCATCCCACTGTCCCCCCTGTCCCCTCTGCCTTTCTCTCCTTGTTTCCTTTCTCATTATTTGAGTTTCTGACCTTTCCCAATGTCACTGCTCCTGCCCCAGGGGCATCTGATACAGCCACTGTTGGTGTGGCTTTTTTAAAAAAGGGAGGGAAAATTGGACTGGGGCTCCTTGCTTTTGTTCTTGGAGGGGCTCTGCTCAGCTCGAACGTGCAAAATACATGTTGTTTTAACTTGGCCCATCTTTCTTGGCGAGAGAAACTTTGAATTGCTGTAGTATCAGTGCAGATTTCTTCTCCAAATACTGAAAGCTTCTGGGCAAATGCAAGGGTGGTCACTGGGGGAGGACTGACCTGTGTGGTGGCTCCAGAAAGCACATCACAAAGTATGAGGCAGAGTTATGGTTCAGGCTTTCTACGCAGATATAGATCTTGCGGGCCCAAGCTATGTGGGTAATTGATTCCTGACCTGTCCATGTTCCTGTATTCCTGGGGTTGGGTTGAAAAAAAAATAATTATTTAAAAATAATTTTTTTAATTTTCATGTAACATAAATAATTTTGGATGGCTTGAGTAGCTAGTGATTGCAAAATGCCTGCTGAGGCCAAGGAGAGAAGAACTGAGCAATGGCAGGAGGAGCTGCAGGACGTGGTGATGAGGGGTCAGCGTGTCGGTGGGGCAGCGCGTGGAGCTCTCCTGGCATGCCCGGCCTCGCTGCGAGCCTATTGAGGGCAGTTGGAGTCTTTCCATCGCTTTCAATGGGCTTTGGATCAAGCCCATGGCATGCTGCTTGTTTATTTTGGAGGCCTTCTGAGGATAAAAGCATTCTTTCAATGGCTGCTCTTTTTTCTTCTCCTTTGGTTCAGTTGCTCCTTGCTTCCTGTGGCCCCGCGCTGTTGGACACACACCTACTTTCTGAACGGCCAGCAGCTCGTGCGCTTTGGAAAGCTTGTTTCAGTCTTACTCGTAGCAATATTTAGCGCCCTGTATAAGCGACGTGGTCCCTCTGTGGGGAAATGCCATGAGCTGCTTGACTCCTTTCCTCTTCCATGGTCAAACACCCAGCACCGAGGCTCACCTTCAAGAGATGCAGAGCTCATCTGCTCTAACAACAAAACATACGGATTTGCCTCCTTTTGAATTCTAGGTGGTTGTCCCCCATTTACTTGTCCGGAGCTGGCACATGTGCACTGCACAGGTGCTTTGTTAGCAAAATGAGGCACTAATTGCTGTAGTGACAGATGATACACTGTGAAATGATGTTTTTTTTGCTTCCTAGCTTGAGAAGCACAGTTGCAGCAGAGCTGCATTCTCAGAAAACATCACTCCATAGCACCAAGAGTGCTGGCAACTTATTATATAGATTTACAGTACCAATTTCTTTTTGCCTCTTCTATTTACCGGTGCTGTCTCTTTCCACTGGTTTGTGATTCTCCCTCTGCAAAAATTGACTTGGGAAACGCACTGCTCTGCCTCGAAAGGCTCTGAACTGAACTCACCTATAGCAGGTGCAACAGGACCTGTTGACTTCAGGTTGTACTGAATCAAGTCCTGAATAAAAATGGCAATAGGACCATTCTCTTTCTTGAGCATGCCAGAGCGGTGGGGGCTGGATGCTGGTGGTCTGGCCTGGGGGAGACGAGTACTGTGGCCCCGAGAGAGCATCAGCTGCTTGTGCCATGCTGCTGCCCTCATCCCTGCTGACCTCTGCCAACCTGCGACAATGGGGATGATGGGGCTTGGTTACTTTAAATAGGGATTTTGATGAAAGGCTTATATCATTCTGATGTGCCAAATACTGAATGGACACAGAAATGAATCCTGCTCTGCTGGGTTTGTGGTCTGAAACCGGGGGTAGGGAGAAGAAGCACAAAGGTGTCCAAGATAGTCTCTTGGTTCCTGTTTGATAGGATGCAGTGGTCTAAACTCTGTCTTCTCAGCATGTAGAGAAGGACAAGTGTACACCTTTCCTGGGCTAGGCATGACCCATAAAGTCTAATCAAGGGCAGAGCATTGCTCTGAGTCATGATTTTTCTGGAGGCTACAGCATCCCAGGTTACTCATCCTGAGAGAATGAATGCACTGAGGATATAATTATAATAGTTAGACATCATTTATTCTCACTCTTTAAAAGATCCTTGTCAGGAGACTGATAGGTTTGGGTTGTTATTTTTGTCTTTGTGGCCATATACATATCATGCAAAATGCTGAAACTTTACCATCTCACTTACTGGGTAGAGATCTACAATGCTGTAAGAGGAAATGTATTTAGGTTGTGTAGTAATTCTACCCCATTTGCCATAGATTAACGAGGCTATAAAACAATCATAAAGCTGGGGCAGACCTGGATTTGCACGCTCCTCACATATTTATATCTACCATTAAATACTTCATCCAAAAGTAATTACCTGAATTCTTCAGCATCCCTTTAATACTCCTTGCTGACTCAAAACGAAGGAAGCACTGCCCCAGTTTTGTCCAGGACAGCAGTGGGGCGATGCAGGCATCCATCGTGGACCAGTGCCTTGGGGCCTGAGGGAAGCTGAGCAGGTTTGATACCTGTCGGGGAGTGCGGTGCCTGTCCGAGCGATCTGTCGGCAGAGCCAGGGAAGAAAACTTCCCGCTGCTGCTGGGGCTGTGGGAAGCGCAGGACAAACTGGTGCGGCTGGATGCGTTGCCCTGCCTGGAGCTCCAGCCTCTTGGTCCTCCAGACTTTGAATCTGCTGTTCCTCTGCTAAGACCCCGAAGCATTTCATGGCTCCAGTAAGGCAATGGACAAGGAAGAGTGACATCCAGAACGAAAATGCAAACCAGAGAGGCCCGTGGTGTTGCTCTGAGCTGCTGGGAATCTGCTGCAGCAGGTCTAGGTGGGTGGTGGAGGGGACTGTGCAGACCCTCCTGAGTTTTTGGGCATGTGAGGTGGAAATTTTGTTGAAATGGTGTGTTGGTGCACAAAGCTATTATAATTTTGCCTCCAAAACTAGGATGCTGAAAGTATTTTGTGTACTTTATTACTCCCCTCCCAGTTTGGGGGAGGTAGAGGTATGAGACTGCTGAGCCTGCAGGTGTAGAGGGAAAGCGTGGTTTTGTCGCTTCCTATCCCTTATTTTCATGGCGCGTGTCAGCTGTCTGTCCCTTTGCTCTGCCAGGACTCCTCATCCCCTCTCCAGCTTGGAGACCATCTCCACGAGCTGGTTATTGGGGGTAGGAGGCACGGGCGCAGTCCACGCACGAGTGACCCGCTATGTGGCTGGATGCTAGGAAAGCAAAATCAGCAGCTTGGAGAGAAACCACTCTTCTGCTGCAGCTTCCAAAGGCATCCACGGCCTCTCCTCCGTGCCGTCGCTTCCCGTGGGTGCTCCACGGAGAGATGGCCCAAGCATGGAGGAGGTCGAGGGGTGCCTCCCTCTCGCAAGGGCCGGGCCGGCGCAGGGTGAACCATTTTCTCCAGCAGCACTGGAGAAAATGGTGACCGCCCTGGGTGAAGCCTTCTCAGGGGAAGGCGGTGGTGGTGATGGTGGTGCCCGTTTCTCCACAGCCCTGAGGATGCCGCAGGTTTCCACCCTGTGCTTGTTTGCCCTCTCGTTTCCTCCAGATGTGACTTGGGAGTAGCACCGAGTGCCGGATGATTTCCCGTGTCACCAGTGGTGACTCTCCCCTCCTGATGAGAAGGAAGCCCTTCCCATGAAGCGGAGAAGAGGAGGATGGCTCTCAGGCTCCTGCCCCATCCTGGAGTGAGGAAGGCAGGGTTGCATTAATCCCACAGACGTCCTGACCTGCTGTAGGGTGTTCCCGGGGCAGGTCTCCATGTCTGGAGAACTGCAGACAGCGGTGCTGGTGACTGGGTAGATGGCAACCTTCCTGCGGGTCCCCAGCTTGCCATCATCCGTGCTGCTGAGAAAGGGCACAAAGATGCGGTTTGTCTGAAAGCATTCACAAACGCTGTGTGTGTGGTAGAAACAAATCCTCTTTCAGCTGGAAATAACTTTTTTTCTCATGCTTTTTCATCTTTCTTTCCCCAGAAGCTGGGGTGGTGTTTCCCCTTATTACGTATCTTTTCCTGTGCAAACTGACTTTACAGGACTGTAGACTTCTACCGACTTAGAAATAAGTGTGTATAAAAATTTAAATACAATTTGTATATAGGTATATGTTAAATAGTGACATGCATTAGAAGTCGTGCTCACTGCTGCCAAATTGCACGTAGACTTCTTGAACTACATCCTCACCTGGTTGTATGCGTATGGATATGTCAGGTTTCACTGAAGTCAGTGGAGCTCTGCCAAATTATACCCCTGATGCACTGGCCATAAAGTACTGGAGGAGCCAGATTTGTGTTATAAAAACTGGGTGATGTTCTGATGGTGATAGTGTGGTAGTGAAAGATGATAAACTCTGAGCTGTGAAACTGGAGCATATGCTACTTGTTTTGAACCTGACCTGATTTTGTAGTTCTAGGTACAGCAGGTATGGAAGTTTGCTGTTCAAGGAAGCAGACTGCAAGCTATTTAATCATTTATCAAGTTAAAAGGCAGTGGCACTTCATTTCTGACATGAAGGGCTAATTAGTTTACTATGGGATACAGACTGCAGGAAATTCATGTTTCTGGCACAATGGCTGTTCATCTTCAAAAATGTGTTTATTTGTCACAGCATTATGTTTATATCATTAGTGTAGAGCAATATATGTACAGCTCAAGCTCTCTGAGAGGAGGAAAAAAGTCATTTAGAAGTATGTAAGGCTGCTGTTAAATAAGCTTATTAGGGGCTGTGCCTCATCCAGAGAGAAGAGCACTAGGTACCAAAGCCTCCATCTGCAGCTGTGGATCATTTTTGGGTCTAGTTGTGGCTTTCAGCTACATCGGTCACTTGACTTAGGTGCAGTTTATTGGGCAAAGGCTGAGAATCAAAATTCCTGGTGTTAGCACCTGGGGAGGAGTCCAAATACCTACATCAGATGCTGTTATTAGCCTTAAAGAGTAGTGTGGCCCTTTCATGCAGATTTAATTTGCTTTCTAAATTAAAGTTTGATAACATGAATGGCAGTAGATAAATCTTTGTGGAAGTATAGACTTATTTCCGAGAGGTCCCCCAAATTCGTGCTCATATAAAGGATTAAAGAAGACTAGTTAGGAATATCTTGTGATATTTTTTTTCCCAATAATCTCAAAGAACCAAATTGGTTTGCAAACACCTTTTGCCAGAAGTTGAATCGTGCTTGAAAAGCTCTTGATCAGGGCAGGTTGGATTACAGACTTATCCTATGCACCAGTGCTGCTTTTTAAGCATCTTAGGTACTGAGAGGTTACAACATCAAAGAGAAGGCGCCCGATGACTGTATTTCACTTTATTAAGTTGGTAATTAAGGGCCAGAGTGTAGCAAAAATGATTTTTGAAAAGTCACTTCATCTTTATTTGGGGTTAATTGCATTAATGTTCACAGCTTGACAGGCTTGTTTCATGACAGGAATTTAAAAAAAAAAAAAAGAGAAGTGTTGGGATATGCAGCTTCAGCATTGTCTGAGAAAGTACTAATTCCCAAGTAATCCTGTTGTTCATGCTCATGAAAACTACAAATCAGCACCTTTGGGCAATTTTGAAAATATATTTTTCAAAGCAGTGTAATCATGCACTGTTGGCTTGTAACTGGAGCAAAATGGGAAAATTTTGATGAAAATCTGTACACGGATTTGTGCAGAAAGGAGAAACACGTCTGGGTGTAGCAGGATGAGGTGGGACTGCAGCTGGTTTCTGCTGGGAATTCAGTGGACGATGTGGTACCACAGCCCTTTGGATCCTAGCATGGACTGCTACGATGCTTATCATTGCTCTGAGACCATCCCAGGGTATCAGGGCTTGAGGGTTTGAACCCTTGGATGTGAGGTAACAGCAGGTCTCAAAATAGCAACGTGTGCCATGAAACAGAACTGTTTCTCATAACCTTGTGAGGGCTGTCTCAGTGGTTTTTTGGTCTTCGCTGAACTTCACCACCTGCTCTACAGAATATTATGAATATTGGTTGCAATCATGTGTAGTCAATATATGAGGACAAATTATGGATTCAAGTGTGTTTTAAAGCGCCAGTTAGGACGGACATCTGCTAGCCCATATAATTAGGCATTTTGTGCATCTGCACAATAACTCACCTTTTACTGATGAAGGTTCAGAGACCAAAAATGATCAAAGCTTTAATTTCACTACCTGCCAGTAGGGCCTTTGTGTTTGTGTCCTTTTTCCTGTATGTCTGATCAAAAGCCATATCTAGGGGCAATACTGCTTTGTAGATGTAAGGGAAGATTGATGCTCTTGTCCTGTGCTCTCACAGGTAGATGAATTCTCTATTCATGTGAACTTCATATAAACTACTCTGAAAAGAAAAGCAGTAATTCAGCTAAGCCTCGTTCCATTCATTTTGGTACAGAAGATAACATGCAAGGAAGCCTGAGAATCCACTTGGGATCGTCTTTTTCTATTATGTTGCTAGCAAGCCTTTGTTCTCTTTTTAATACTCATTATTCTGGAACGATGATCGATAATGTAAGGAAAAGCATGAATCTGCCACACATCAAGTTTTCTGTCTTCTTTTCAAGTGGTGTTCTCCTTAGATTCGTGTTGTGTAGGCTTACACCTTACCAGAAATGAATGCCCTGTTGTTCATATAACTGTACATCAAACAGATTTGCAGTAGCTGTCTGTTGTGTTCCTTTGAAAGTGGTACATACATCTACAAAGACCTTTCCTGAGATATCTATCTTCCTCCACCTCCCCTTCTTCACAGAATAGAGATCTGGATACTACAGACTTTGGAAACCACCTGGGTATCTTACTGGCTTTCCCTTGCTGAATTTTGTGATCTGTGTTCTGACTCCAAGGAGCCTGGATCTTATTTAGGTATTTCAAGTTAACCCACTTGCAATCAGGTTCTGAAAGTGGAAGTCAATAAAAGACTAAGATTGATTTGAACAGGTAATTCATCAGCTGCATATTAAACTACAAAAATTATTCTGAATTGCACTTAGCTGCTCTTTGCATCATAAACTTTCTTTGCTCTTTTTTTGTCCTGTGGGTGTTCAATGCTATGTTCCAGGTTCAAGGGACAGTGCACTGTGGTGTGATTACTGCCTCATGTACTTGGGTCAACTGGGAAGGTGAAGTCCAGATGGCACTTACTTCTTATTTATCACCTACTTTATCTGGGATGACAGTGTGAAGCTTTTATTTGTGAGACTGGACTTGAAGTCCGTGTACCCTAAGTAAGGGTGAGGAAAAGGTCCTTGCCTTGCTCTAGCATAGAGCAAGTGGAGCCGTAACTTGACTATAAGAGCATAAAGTCTGCACAAGGTAATGGAAATGTTGATGGGTAAAGCGGTTAGGAGTACTGAGGAGGGAGGGCTTGGGTACATATGGCTCTGCCTTCTGAGATGGAACCACCTGAGGCCATTGCTCAGGCACACAGTAACTTGTGAAGCATAAAGAGTAACAGTGCAAAACGTGTAAGTTCAATTTAAAGATACTATGGGTCACAGACCAATTTAAAAACAAAACCAAACAACAAATCTCTTGTGTTGTGTTTAAGGAAAAAATCCTCATCATCCTTAATTTTTCAACCTAGTTAAGTGATACGGAAAATAAAGGCGCTGAGGACAGCAGGCATAAAGCAGAAGCATTTAAACTTTTCATAGTGGATTGGCTGGATTTTCCTGGCACAGGATGGGGCTGTTCCCTGCACTGTTTCTTTAACTACAAAGGTCCTTTTCTTTTCTTTTAGAAATGGAACTTGAAAATTGGATTTTTTTTTTAACTCTGCTTAAATGTGGATATGACTTGACCATAATGCACAGATGCCATTGTAGATTTTCCTGGCTGGTTCCTTTCCAAAGCAGTGTTATCTGAGGCAATGGCAATTATCTGCTGCCGAACCTGGTGCTGCTACTGGCTTAGGTTATTGGAATAACTCTGTAGATATTTGTCACTGCTTTCTCCCGGAAACTTTTTCTGTTTTGTGCATGTGTGTTGATGTTAAAGTCCTCTAAATGCAGAACAGTGATGATGGGCAACATTGGAGGAAGAGGAAGATTTCCTTGTGGCCACTGGCTCTCAGACAGCATTCAAAGGGGTGATAAAACTCTCTTGGGGTGGGTATATGGATGCTGGATTTCAATGTAGAGCCCAAGTATTTGCTTGCTTCTTGTTATAACAAGCTGTATCTCTCTCTGCACCAGCTCACTTTGTAAGGGCTTCTAAGAACATTTGAAATACAGTTGTTTTTCCCCGTGTGAAAGTAAGGCTTGGAGAGATTTAAACTTCCTGGCAGCAGCATAGCCAATAGATACCGGCATCAGGAGGAGGAGAGCTGCTTTTGCTTCGTTATGTGTAAAAGGAAAGTGTGATGCTTGGAGACGCGCAGGTCCAAAGCCCATCTAAACCAGGCAGTCATCTGTCTACAGAATTGCATCACCCCAACTATGACACAGGAGCTCACTATGCGTGAGCGTAGGCTCTTTCAATACGTAAAGGTTGATTAATACAGAACGAAATGGGTTTTGTGAGTACTTGTACTGTGCTACAAGCATGCAGGGTGTTTTCTTCCCATGAAGAGCCTTTGGGACAGGGCTGCTGCAGCTCCGGTGTGGAGGCTGTTTGCAGGCAGTACCCTTGGGGAAGCAGTACCAGCAATGCCATGGGATTTAGCTCTCCCATGCAGCCTTTACGCAAGCTGTTCCTGCCCCTTTTTCATTTGTTTCATTGCACAAGAGAGATTATTTTACAGGTTGGTCTTGCGGATGGTTTTAGCCAAAAATCTGCTTTTTGAGTAGTTTCTTCAGCAAGGTGCTGATGGGTGGCATGTGGGGCTCCCCGCAGCTCCTGTCCTAAAAAGCTTAGGAAATGTCGAACTCTGAGAGGGTCTTAAAAAGATTAATTGTCCTTTGACTTCCACCCTCCCTTAGCTTTTAATAGGAAAGAGCTCACAAATGAAAGGTGTGGCTTGGCAGCATTAACAGTTTAAGCCCCAGAAGAGCAAGGTGCTGCTTAATTTTAAACCGACTATCAAGGCAAGGCTGGAGTCTCTTGTGGGCTATTATTTCAGTGTTTATTTGCTGTGGGCTGTTTGTGAAGAGCTCAGCTAGCATGAGTAGCTTTGTTTTTCTCATGCAGCAAGTGCTGCATTAATGGAGTTAGTTCAAGAGTAGAGCAAAATCACCTCTTTAGCAGCTGTTGAGCATTTAACTGGTACGATGCAACAGCCAAGGGGGAGGTGTAGAGCAGAGAAATGGCTCTGTGCTGTGGGCATCTGCCGCGATGCGAGCTGGAAGAGAAGTTAGTACATCTATTTCTGCAGGAGTATTCTGATCCCCTTTTTTTTTTCCTCTTCCCCCCCCCCCCCCCCCCCCGCTCCGCTCGCTGGCTGCTGGAGGTACTTTTTTAAAATAGGATTTCTAGCGTATAATTTGAGCACGGGATCATCCGGGAGAAAAACGATGACAGCTTTGTTCCCTGCGTGGCAGATAAGGAGGTGTCGGAGGCAGATAATGCCGTGTGTCAGGCGGGAGCTGTGCGTGGATCGCCTGCTCGGCTAACCGGAGCGCGGCGGCGATTAACGCTGCCGAGCCGTTCCCTTCTCCTCCTGTAGCGTCGAAATGGGGTTGTTGTCGGGGCATATGGCAAAAGGGTTAAAATTTAATTAGAAAACATAGTGGTAGCTACTGGAGCTTAACAGAGATTTATATAAGCTGCTAAGAAGGACAAGGCTGCTGTGTGAGCTGCTGGTAAGGCTGAGCTACTGCAGTTCTGGCTCGGCTTCAGGCGCCGCTGGCCGGGGCATGCCTGGGAATCTGCCCAGGAAGCGTCGTGAAAGAAGAGTTTGTTTTAAGGCTTGACCCTGGCTCTGCGCAACACCCCTGCCCTCCGCCCGCCGTATAAAGCCGGGCTGCCGTCATGCCAGGCGTCTGAACGAGGGAGCGAGAGCCAGCGGGAGCCGGCCGGGACGGGGAGGTTTTGTTTTGCCGGCGGACGAGCTCATGGCTTCGGTGTTCATGTGCGGGGTGGAGGATCTGCTGTTCGGCGGGAGCCGCTTCGTCTGGACGGTGACGGTGGCGGCTCTGAGGAGGTGGTACGCTGCCCGGCTGCGGGCATGCCGGCAAGCCCTGCGAGCGTGGTGCGGCCTCCGGGACGTCTACCAGGTAAAAATCCTCCCGGTAATCGCCCCGGGTTTTGTTAAAAAAACAGCATCGTGCCACCTGACGGACACGTGCTCGCTCCCCTGCCTGATTCCCCGGTGCGTGCACCCCGGGCGAGGCGAAGAGCATCGAGCAGCCCCGCTGTGGAGATGCTCGGCAGGTTTATATCCCAGTCGGAGCTGATGTCCGACGTTGCTTTCGAACAGCCAGCGCTGCGCATCTGCCTTCAATTCAGGGTTTGGGGGGCATATTTTCTACGCTTTTCTATGTTTTTTCAGCTAGTTTAAAGTGTTTCGGCAGCCAAGTGCCCCCTGTATCGCAGCCCCTCGGAGCCCCTTTCGCTGCCGTCACCATCCTCGCGCTTGGGATGTGGGAGTCGGAGCTCGGCTCTCAGCACGATGCTGCCATGGGAGAGACCGGCTGTAGCTTTTTCTGCTGTTTGTGTCGCTGAATAGTGGCAGACTGTAACGCGATAGTACTTTGACTTGCAAAGGGATTGCTATTTGGGGGGGCTGCAGTGAGTACTGAAACAACAGTTGGGAGGCTCCCCTTCCTGCAGGCAAAAAACACAGCACCGTACTTGCAGTTACTGTAGTATCCAGTTGCAGTTAGGGTGGTGTCACTCTTTCTGGAGTCTGTTTTTGCTGGCAGTTATTTATTTTTGTGTCTGTATTTATTTTTGTCTCGCATGTAAACTTGCGATGTGTGCCTGGTCACAGTGTCAGTGTGTGTTTGCTATGTTATGTTGAATATTTCAAAGCTGTTTCTCCTCTCTCCCTGGTATGTTGCAATACAGAGAATGACACAGCTTGCAGCAAACAGCTCTCCAGAACCATCAGGATTTAACTTCCCTGGGAAAGTCATGCTAAAAAGACATCTGTGCCCATTTAATCCCAAAGGGATCTGTTGCTATTTAGCTTTAAGGTATGCCCAGGAGTGGGAGAACAGCTTTACAGTGATAGAAGTGCTTCCAAGTGCTTGAATGCATCTTGGCATCTTGTACAGATGATGGATGTAAACACTTTGTGATTTATGTGGTGTGTGTGTCACTTGAGGAATATGGATCACGTACAGTTAGGGAATGCAGGAGTGCAGGCATCATTGCTCTCCGTTTGCCCACCTTTACTGACCTGAAGAAATGTGGGGATGCAGCCCTGGCTTCCTTATTTCTCTATAAATAAAAGTCAGCTACACCTGTACTGTGTGGGTGTTATTTTTGGAGTTTGCTCACATAAAGAATGTGGAGCTCGGACCGCCTTCGCTGCCTGCTGCATCCCCGTGGAGGCAAACCCCATCGTTCCAGGGCTGGAATAATGGCTCAGTAAGGACCAGCTCTGACAACAGCTGTATTCAGCCTGTTCAGCTGCGATTCTCTGATGGTTGGCTCAAAGAGAAAAGAGATATATTTTTTTTTGTCAAAACGAATCGTGACTGTATCTCTGCCCAAACTTACTGTGTCCTAGTGGCTGTTGGTGGATTAATCTGTCTTGTCTTTATGAAAGGCATCGCGGACTTGTGCATGTGTCCTAAAGTGGGGATGTGAATATGGGTTAAAAGAGGAGATGGGTCCTTCTGTTGTCCTTTGAGGTGGCCCTTAAGCCGGGGGGTGGACAGGGAGTGCCCCTTCCCCATTCCCCTCTGCCTGCAGCTTGTCACAGCCACGAGGAGAGCACAGCCGGACTGCTGGGGACATGCAGTGACCTGTTGGTCCGTGCTCGCTGCTCCGAGGGTCATCCCTGGGAGATGAAACCAGGCAGGAGCAAGGTGATGCTCACATTTTAACATCAGGAATTTCCTAGGGGTAATTCGGGATGTATTAAAGAGAGATGGCTGAAAGAATGCCCTGCAGCTCTTCCCTTTTGGGTTGTGTAAGGCATTGCTTTTTGTGCTGAACTCTTGGCTCTTTGCCGTTAAAACTACTGGCGGTATCGTGTCCAAGTCTGGTGGGTGCAGGACCGAGCACACAGCATTAAATGTCACCTGTCTGTTTGGCTATCAGAGCCCTGTAAGAGGTTGAATCAAACAGTATTTTTCTTCTCCATTCTTTTTTAAACACTTGAAGCTGTGGGAATCTCTAGAGATGGCAGCTGGATGACCCCTGCATACAGAGATGTACTCTGAGCCCTGTTGGGTTACACTTGTTCACCTCGGGCTCACTGGAGCAGTACAGGAGCAAAACACGCAGTGCAGAGCTCTCCGTGGGGTTGTTTCTCAGAGGAGGTGGATGTTCCAGTGTCTGTGGGACTAGGCTCTTATCTTGGACGTGAGCTTTTGTCTCCCATCGTTACCACAGATCCTGCATTAACTTGGGCAAATTGTTTTCCTTCTCTGTGCCTCTGTTATTTGTAAAATGGATATAACAACACTCTCCTACCTGCCAGGGATGCTATTTGTCATCTTAAATTTTTGCTAGGAGAAGTCCTGTAGTTAGTGCAGCCACATGAAAGCATGTTTTTGCCTTGTGTCCTTATTAATATTGGCATGCGGACAGGTGGTTAACAAAGTCCTTTCACACCTTGGCTTCATCAAGAATGTTCATATTTCTGTAACTCGTTCATATTTCTGTAACTCTTTCATATTCCAAGTGTGAAAAATACCACGGATTGTATATAAAGGCTCTTTTGACTAAACTTATACTTTTGCCCTCTCTAAGGACTCCCTGAGCTGTACACGGTGTAACAAATTGGGAAACAAGTCAGAACTTTGTCACTGAGCTATGTGCAAGGGACATGCAGGGAAAGGTGAGGTGACAGGCACTTGCGCTGCTGGTCAGCCCCAGAGGCTTCAGTTTGCTTTGATCCATATTTTGGGTTCATGTTTTGTGGCTCAGTGGCTATTTTCGGGCGAGTTGGACGCTGCTAGCAGGTCCCTTTTTAATCATTAGTACATTATTATGGTGAAAGGTAAGCCAGCAGGATTTCTTCTCCCTGGGCTGCTAAGTTTGTTATGGTGGTTGTGGGGTTTTTTGGTCTTTCTTTTTTTAAATATAAAATGCTTGCTCGCCTCACGTGAGACCTGAGCTTGAATCCCAGCACAGGGAAACCACTGACACCTTCATGCTTCTACGCAGGGCTCTTGCCGATGTCTTTAGAAGTCAGCAGGTGCAGAAGTTGTCACGCGGGCAGAGCTGTCTGGCTGAAATCCTCTCTGCCGGCATAAAGCCTTTACCTGCCTTAGCAGCTTTAAGTACAAAAAAAAAAAAAAGCCAAAAACAAAACTAAAACCAACCAACCAAAAAAACAGCAAGAACCAACCAGCTTTTGTCAGTCACCTTCTCTTTATTCCTCTTGTTTCTAGCGTGTGTGTGGGAAGCACCTTCCAAGGTCTTACTGGCCGTTGTTTCACCCAGTCACTGGTGCAGGGACTTCAGCCCCAGCCCAGCAAGCCAAGCTCAGGCACTTCCCCAAGCTGGTCTCCGCTCCAGGGCGCTTGCCATCATCTGTCTCATCTGCCAAAAGAGAAGGGATGTCCCATTTGCCCAGAGCCTATTCAACTGGAGGAGTTTGAGCCAAAGTGCTGACGGGGCGTCCCGTTTCACTCTGAAATAACCTCTGAACCCATGCGAGGGGAGGAGGGTTGTACAGTATGTGAGTTTATCCTCTCCGTGAGCGCTTGGGTTGTATGCCAGGGAACATTGCCTTGTCTGTGGTAGAGAGCATCTGAAAGCCTGTCCTAGGAAAAAACAAGGCTTGCAGAGACAGCTGATGGAAGAGCTGGCACAGATCTTCTAACTGCAACAAGTCAATACGAGTTATTGGGGCTATTAGGACTTGGAAAAAATCCTAGGTGAGAATTTGGCATAGATGCTTTCATCCACGGGCACCCATTTCCTATAAGGGAATGGAGTGAGGGTTGTATTTTGTTGTGGAGATCTGGCATATAGTGCTCTGACCTGCCAGCCGGGCTTTGGGGTCTTCCCAGAGCCCCCCTGCCCCATTGCCCACAGTGGGAGAGTGTTGCATTTCTGGGTGTCCTGATACTTCTTCCAAAATAAAGGTTTTGGAAGGGCTCTCCACATGCTGGCTTTATAGGCCACCTGTCTTAAATCTAATTATAGAGCGGTAAAACAGAAAGTGAAATTTGTACATAAATGAGGTTAATAAGCAGTGGTAAAGCCCAAAACTTTCACAATCAACATCTATCCTGTGTTTAGTTACTTATGTTATCACTGGCCTGAATTCTGCTGGGATGTCAACACTACCATATTCTGGTGCATGTCTTCCCCTGAGGTATGAATACCAATTTTCACCTATACATCCCACAGCCCAGTCATTCCTTGTTAGCCCCTCTGCTTTAAGCATGAAAGAAAAATTGCATCACAGTCCATTTGATAATGCAACTAACTCTTATAAATCAAAAACTGGTCAAGTGAGTGCTTTAGTGTCAGGGTTAAAATGGATGTCAGTCAGTCTGCTCGATGCAAAGTGGAAAAGAGAAACCAGGCAAACTGTCCCCAAACTCCCTGCAGAATACGATGACATGTTGTGATTAATATTTGCTGGACGTGAAACCAGGTATGGAAGTGTCTTTGCAATTAAGCTATTCAGTTACGCTGGCAATTTGGCTAACAATCTCTGGTGTAAAAGTGTAAATTGAAGTCATGTGGGTTTTTTTGGACAGAGTGCTTTTTAACCTCTGAAAGGTCATTTCCTCTGTGTGAAGTGAAAAAAATTTTGCTGATGAAGCACAACAAATAAGCTTTGTACATGTGTCCGTCCCATACGTACCTGGGGTGGAGGAGTGAGAGGAAGCGATTGACTTCTGTTTCCTATGGTGCTAACGTAGTTGGTTTGGATAGTGAGGACCATGTTTCCTCTGCTACCACACCTTAACTTTTCATCATAAACATTGCTGACAGCAAATTGGAGATGCCCTTTTTTCTTCTCTTTTCACAATGTGGCGCTGGAGTGGTGAGGGTGAGCACGAAGGGGAAGCGCTGTGTTGTCAGGGCAGAGCTTTCCTTCCTCCACACCAGACAGACCCTGGGAGCGATGCTCGGAGGAAGCATCTCGGGCATCTTTATGGGTCAGGGCTTTCCAAAGGGAGCTTGAAGACCTTTTTAGAGAACGCTGAATATGTGCCCCTTCAAAGATTTAAACTTAGGCGCTGGGGATTACCAGTTGCTCTGGAAAAGCTTTGCTCTGACTGCTTTCATCCAGCTGTTTCTCTTTTTGAAGTGATCTGATCTAATGCTGTGACACTGCTCGTACATCACTTGCAGAGCTTTGGCTCTGCTTGAAACCCTCGTCACGTCCAAACACGGCACGTGGAGGCTTCCCTGCGGCTGGGGCTTTGGGGAGCCTCTTGCAGAGCTGAGAACAGGACCCGCTTTGGGCACCGCCTCCTGACAGCTTAGAGTTAAACTTGGCTTTACACGCTTCCCGCAGCAGCTTTCCAAAGCTCTCTGCCAGACATGTTTCCATTTGAGCTCACGATATAACGTTTTCTGTTCGAGAGAGTTTATTCAAAAAAAAACCCGATTTTTTTTGGTACCACTCCTCCCTCTTCCCTAGCAGACTAACATCACAACCAGACTGTGAACTTCATCTCATTTCCTTCAGGGTGTCACGGTGCCAGTTTCAAACAGTGCCTTCTATTCACTAACCGCTTTGGCCTGTATAAATATTTTTTTTCTTCGATCTGACGCATTTCACAAAATACGTTAGATTTCAAATGTTGCTGGCGCCACTTTTCAGACACGGACTCCTGTACAAAGGTATCACTGTATGAACTTGCCTGGATAAATCTCCATTTCGGTCTTGTGCAGAGAGGCTGGCCAGCTTGCTCTGACTGGACAAGAGGCTTATGAAAAGGTAAATTAAAAGTTTCAGGCACGTGCTGGTTTTTCCCATACTTCATTTTTTGTCCTTCTGAGCATTTAGTTTTCTCTCACTTCTTTTGCTAGCATTGTCACTACAGTCCTTTGCAATCTTGGATGGACTGTCCATGTGCTTAAAATAACACTGTGCTATCTTTGTCTCCTCATTTTCTAAAAATCAGGCCACCCTTGTACAGTCTGTGTTGCTCTTAAAACCTCTGAGTCATAATTAGTGATTAGTAGTTCTACTAATCTTCTGTACAGATGGAGGCCAGTTCATTCTCAGAGACTGCAAAGAGGATAAAGCTATCAGCGCTGGAATATATTAGCCTAAATACCCTCCCACACACAAGTACACATGTACACTTTTTCCTGCTAATTAGTCATTCATTTAAACATGCATCAGCTTTGCATGTTGGTGAATGAGAGGTGGGGAGAATAAGGGGCATCAAAATGCTGAGAATAACCTGAATGTGCTTGTTTTCAGCCATGAAAAGCCATCATTGACAGTCCAAGCAACATTAGATTTAAGACTGTGATGTTTCTGTCGCTGCTGTTCCAGCAGATGTAGAACAGGTGCTGTCCCAGTGATGGGTGCCCCAGTGCTCATCTTCTTGCTTGCTTTTGGGTGCAAATGTGTGGTACTAGCAGAGCTGGGAGTGGTGATGGAGAAGTTACTGCATACAGCACTTGCACCGCAGGGCTGCTGCTAATTACGTGCTGTTTTCCGAGTGTCCTGGTTCTACGTTTTGCTGGGCCAGTGGTTTGTAGGTAGGGTGATGTGGGCTGGGCAGAGGGTGTATGGCGTGAGAAGGCCACGCGTGTTGGTATCTCGTGCAGGCAGGTTACTGGCTTGTGCATGTGCGAGGAAGGCAAAGGACTGGAGGATGGCAGCGGAGAAGCTGGAAGAGCAGGAGAGGGCAGTGCAAGAATTACATGGCATGAAAAGTACAGGCTGTGCAAGCAAGGGAGGAGAGGGGAGAGACCAGGGAATAAAAAAAAGTGTATGCCAAAACCCTCAATACTCCCAACTGAGCACAGACTTGCAAGAAAGTGTGGGAAGACAAACAAGTAGGGGAAAAAAAAGGCAGCAGAAGTGCAATAGGAAAGGAAAACTGAGGTTGTAGACAGACAGGAGAAAAATAAGAGGGGACCAATCTCTCCAGAAAGGTTGCTGCCCTAGGCAAAGAGGTCCCCATTGTGTTGAGTGTAGAGTCGTTCAACTGATGCCAGACTGGCAGCGTCTGGTTGCCACAATTGTTTTGGCAGAGCAAGTATGGTGTAGATGAAGCCCATTGGGAATCTGGTTGGGCAGGTGCACTTAGCCGGCATGCAAGTTGGTGTTTGCTAAGCTGTAGCGAAGTGGGAGTGAGTAATTCCTCTCTAGTATCAAGCACATTGCATCTGTTCACCTTATTCAGAGAGGCTGGGGTGTGCTGCATTTGCTGTAGGGTTATGTACCCTTTCGTAAGGAGTCACAACACTGCTTTCCCTTAAACCCCAGCTTGGAGTTCTTCTGGTGGCCTCTGAGTTAGAGACTTTTCTCTGCTCAACTCTTGCTGCCCCAACAGCTTCCCACTGCTGAAACCTTTTACGGGCACGCTGTATTTCTTTTAAACTCTAATTTTTCTTGTTCAGAAAAACTATCTGTGGCCCAGAGTACAGCTGAATTACACAGCCCAGATCTGTATTTGTTTGGAAGCCCTGGATCCTCCGAGGAGCTGTGTTCTTCTCCTCTTCCAGCTATTCCTGTCCCTGTGGTTATCCCAGCAGGGCAGAAGTTGGCACCACCCAGGTACCCTTCACATCATTTCTCTAAGGAAAAATGACTCACTGTCTATTTTCCATCTTATTTTGGGGCTTTGGAGTCTGTGTTTTGGAGACAAATGCAAGTCTGTTATTCTTGAAATACTCTCCCAAAACTGTCTCAGCTGCCACCCCTTATGTTGCTGGTGCAGTCTGGACCAGCTGGCTGGACCTGACCTGGCATCCTTCTGCCCACTGTGGGGCCAGCTTATAGGGGTTTTTTGGGGTTTGTTTTTTTTTATAAAACTCTGATCCTGAGCATTGTACGGAGAGCTTTTGTAGTCTCATGACTCTGAGAATGTTAGCTTTTACAAAGTAACTTTGGGGGGGGGACGGGACCAAACCTCTTTGTCTGCAGCTATTTAAAAGGTGGATATTTGATCAAAGCTAGTTCCTCTGCATTAAACAAGGAGGGCGAGACACCTCTGGCACCTCAGTGCATCCCAGGTGTCTGGGGTAGCTGGGGTGAGTTGCCCTCTGGAGGTGTCTGGATTGATGGCAATTTACGGAGGCAGCCCCAGGCGAGGGGGTCAGGGCTGACTCACGCTGTTTGATCGTGTGGACCAGGCAGCCCTGCTTCTCTTCCCAGCAGTGTCAGTAAGACTCTGGCTTTATGCAGTGCTCTGCAGCTTAATGGAGCCTGTTCTTGGCCCCAAATGCTCAGTACACAGAGTCTTCTCTTTGGGGGAGTTTAGGTGGACCAAGAGGGCTCGGTACCTCTGAGAAGTGGGAGCCACATGTCTCTGATTTGGTGTTGCTTTCAAAAGTTTGACCCCAAGGTTCCTGCTTCCCATTCTGATAAATGCAAGTTACTTTGTTCCAGGTGTTGAACTTCTTTTTTTTTTTTCTATTAAAATAGATCCATGGATTATAAAAATTGGGGTGGTAAAAGTCTTCATAGTTTGTCCTCTCTGTGCATAGCGGCTGCTCAGTTGGGAGCATAAATAACTGACGAAGAGCATCCAGATGAAGGGAAGAGGTCTTTCTCGCTCCCAGGTGAGGTTGTTTTGGTGTGTGTCCAGAGCTCCTCTCTGCTCTGGTAGCATTTTGTGATGTTCCCCCTGGCCTGTATCTTCCAGCCCACGTTGGATGCTGTGGTCCTGGGCTGCGTTGTTCCCTTGGCATCAGTCTTGTTACTGTAATTTAAGCGGCCAGAGGATGTGAGTCAGTGGTTTGCTTTAAAAGCCTGGGTACCCATACTCATGTCGCATAAAAGGAAATTAATAATGCTGAGCTGTGTTTGTGAAGGAGGAACAGGCTTGTATTTTAGATTTTGAAGTAACTGCATGTGTAAATTCGAGATCTTATATCTCTTGTGTACTGCATTGAGGTCATGTTTGGAGCTCTGGAGGTTACAGGCTCCTGGGTTTGAGTGCACAGTTCTTTGGTTTTCTGTTTTGTTTTTGTTTTTTTTCTGTTTTTAGTGAAAGCAGTGTTATATAGTCATTTGGCATTTCTTTTGGAGGAGAGCTCAGTTTTTGTGCCTTTGTGTGATACCTGTGCTCTGCCTGACACAGTTACACAGTTAGTGTCGCTGTGTCAAAGCCCAGAGGTGTGCGCAGCCTCGTAGGTTGATGCGCCAGAGGGGGAGAAATCAGGGAGATGAAGTATGACTTGGTGTTTTGCACACAGAAAACAGTCCTGGAAAGGGAGCAGCAGAACAGCAGGTAGATGACTTATTCCTGCACCTCTACCAGCACCAAACTACACTCCTGGAGACCAAGCCTGACCCCAGAACAAATTCAGATTGATGGCCAAGGGTGTGAACTTTGTCAGCGCTCCTGGTTCCCTCCCTGGTGTGCTGTAGCCCACATCAGAGGCAGCAGACCTGTGCTTTGGGAAGGAGTTTGGGAAATCCAGTGAAACGCTGTACCTGCGGGTGTCTGTCACAGCAAGGCACTATGGAGATGTCTTGCCGCAGGGCTAAGCCCCTGCTCCTGGGGGTCGAAAGTGGAGGGGGCTTGAAGTTTTAACTCTGTGCCAAGTCGTAGCATAAAGGCTTGTTCCGTCCCCTGGAACGTGGGGGTCCTTGGCTGGCTGCTGTGGCACAGGGGGGGTGGTAGGGACCCGTGGTCCAACAGCAAACTGTCTTACTGCCCCGGGGCTGGTACCTTGTGCTATGCCTTTGGTCGGTAACTGCTCTTTTTTCACTTGGCTTTGCTTCGTAATAAAGGGGTTAATATTGCAAAGGAAAACCAAAAATAATTGTAATGCTTTCCCAGTTCGCCTCCATTTTTAACAATCACGTTTCAACCTCTTGTGTCCCCTGACTCATGCTGGAGAGGCTTTTGTTTCTGAATCTGTAATCAAAGCAACAAATGCGAAGGTCATTTCCTTGAGATTATATGGCAACGGAAGAAGTCCCGGATCGTGTCTCCCTTCTTCCCCCAGCTCAAATGTACAGAAAACGTGAAAGCTTAGTACATGCACGCTGTTGAGTACTTCTTGGGTTTCTCCAGTCCTTTTAAACCAGCAGGGCGTGTGGCTCGGAGGTAAGAGGCTATATTTTAATTTCGGATGCTTAGCAGCAATAGATAACGTTGTTTAGTGCTGTTACACTGTGCCCTGACTAAAACATCACGCAGAGCTCGGAGCTGTGAGTGCGGGAGTGCAGGCAGCCAGAAAGCAGCACAGAGCAAAGCGAGTTTGTTTTGGGGTATTTCAGTAGTGCAGGCTGAAACCTTCTTGCTTGCTCTTTTCTCTGCCCTGAGAGATAAGTCCATAAAAATTTTTTTGCATCTTTTGCACCCCATTGTGGAGATAAGGTGCTGTTTGTTTACTCCCAGCATTTACAGCTGCTTTTTCCTGCCTTTGTTTTAAGTGCTGCCTTGGCTGCTTTAGGAAAGTGCTACATCCAAGCTTGATTCTGGTAACTTTGCTGCAGCTGGAGAGCAGGTCTGTAATTTCTGAGTATAGAGAAAACCCCTTTTCAGAGATTTCCCTTATAGGCTGCTTTGAGATACGATTTAAACTGAACAAAGCACAGATTCATAAGTCCTGAGAAGAGGCGGTCAGTGCCTGGTACAGTAGCTCCTTTCACCATGTAACTATTAAATGTCTCATCCGTAAGGTCCCCACCCCTCTTGCCCAAAAAAAACCCTCATGGAGTGGTTGGTGCTGGAGATGCAGCAGTGCACATGGAGCTCGTTAACGGCTGCTGAGAAAGAGCCTTTGATCTGAAGTGCTTGTTTTGCTTTAAAAGTGGAGTGTGGAGCAGTCCAAATCTGTTCAACCCCCCTGAGTGCCTGGCATAGGTGCTGGCAGCTGGGCAGGCTGGCTCCTCGCTGCCAGCACCGCCGCAGAAATGCCGCTCAGCGCCCGCTGCAGCCAATACCTGCTTTTCTGACTTCTTCCAGAGAGCTTAGGATTTCAGGCTTTTCTTGGCTTGCTTGCTCTTTGCATTTTTTTTTTTTTAGAGAGTTACAGATTTAAAGGCAATTCAGATGGACTTGTGATATAACCTTTTTTTTATTATTATTATTTTTCATTGCCTGCTTGCCTAATGTCTGTTCAAGGCTGGCACCTGAGTTTGCTGAAGGGCTGCTGCCAAGCATGAGTGGCTGCAAAAGTCCAGGGGAAGGATGGGGACAGGATGGGGGATGAGCCCGGGTGCAAGGACCCCAATGCGGTAGGAGGGGAAAAGATGCAAGATGCTCTCAGAGGACATGGTTCTGCCTGGAGAGGATGGCAGATATTAGGTTAAGGCTTGCTCTGTCGACGTCTCCTGCCTCAGGAGCCATCCCTCAAAAACCCAGCCCAGGGGTGAGCAGGGGGGTGGTGGAGAAGTGAGAAGTGCGAGGGGGGACGGGGACAGAGGAGCAGCCTGTGAGAAGCCATCAAAGAAACAGGGGAGAATTTCAGGGCTGGGGAGAGACAAAGAGGCATCAAGGGCAGGGTGTGGGTCTCTGGGGATGGGAAACCCTGCTCTAAGGGGATTTTTTTAGTCTTCCATAACTATTCCCGTAACAGGGAAAGCTGAGTTTCTGTTTCAAGTGTGTCAGGAAAAGTTACCAGAAGCTCTGCACAGAATATCTCCTGAGATTCATGTTGTAGAGACTTAAGCAAAGAAGCAGGAGCTTAACTGATTTGTGTCCAACCTCCTGGTTGAAGAGAAAAGGTCAGAACAGGTCGCAGGATGGCAGGGGTCCGGTCCTGCCCCGCGGTGGGTACCACTCATTCAAGGGCAGAGGATGCTGCTGCCTCCACTTTGTGCCCTTTCTGGGGCTGATGCTGCATTTGCTCCGCTGAGTAGCTTCAGGAAGGCTCTCTGATCCCACAGGATCTTTTTTTTCCCCTCTGAGTTCCCAGGAGACTGCACTGGAACAAAACATTACCATGGGCTTGTGTGCAGTAATGACCCGACAGCAATGTCTCAGTGCTGCCGGTGATAAGCGTGTCTCCACCAGACACTAATTTATTAGCTGTGTTCTGCCAAGGAAAGCAGATGTTGGATGGAGTATTTCATTGACTTGATATTTGTGGCGGATTTGCACTGATTGTTTCCTATTAATTTTCCTGATTTTTTAGGATTAGCTGTAGAGTTGCCTGTCCATTCTTTTCTTGCTGATCTTTTAAATACATTGCAAAGTGGTAGGAATGGTAACATCAGCAGTCGTGGAATGATGTGACCTGTTTGAGAAACATTTCCGTTTTGAGAATGAGACACCTTTATTTAATAAGAGGAGAATACCGATGCAACGAGGGGGCTGTTCCTTCAAGAACATGCCTAACCACTTCCCCTCTGTCAGAGAGACTCAGCATCTACTGATAACGCAGCCAGCAAGACCCTGTGGCCTTTGGCAGTGTCAGGAGAGGTGAAATGCTGTCTGGATGCTGCTTGTCGGCTGAAAAGTGTGGGGCCGGCAGAGCTGGCGAAGGCTCTTCTGCAGCAGTTCGTCTCTGTGCCTCGTGCCACGGGGACCGATGCCGCTTGTGAGCTGGTAGCGCGCTCGTCCGCGTGCTGGCGCACAGGTTGTGCGTGGGTGAACACCCCCTGCACCCTCGCGTGGGAGGGAGCCGCAGTGAGTATGTGAAACCACCATCGGTAGCGTCAGGAAAGGCAGCCACGCTGCAAAATTTCCTTGTGGGGAAGAGAGGGGTTAGTTTTTTACGTTGCGTGTTCCTGGTAGAGACTTAAGAAGCAGCAACTCTCCTGTTTATATTTTGCCCTTGACAAAAAGGGCTTTATCTCCTGGCTGGGATACAGTATTTATCATTTTGAGGAAGACTGAATTAATTTGTTCCCTGGATTTTCATTTGTCACTGGTTTTGTGTTTGGTTTTTTTTATCAGCGTGCTCATCATTACTTCTGAGCCTTGCATTTGAGCATCTTGGGAGAGGAGGAGGAGATTTAGAGCCCCACAACCTGCTCCAGTGAGTGGGATCTTTCTAATGACCACAAAAGGCTGTGCCTGTTGTCCTCTGCAAATCAGCAAACCACCAATAAAGCAAGTGAAAGAGTTCCTTAGATTTGCCATCCCCTACAATGAGAAATAGTAGAATAAATGGGAAAAAGGAGAATCGCATGGGAAGCGTGTTGGCACTCGGCCCTGAAAAGCCACAGTCCCTGCAGCGAGGGAGAGCACTTGGGCTGTTGCTTTGCCAGATTTTTGTACTGGCTCAGCTGGTGAGGCTTACATGAAAGTTAGTTGATGCTCTGCAGGAGCCAGTTTTTTTCATCGTATCTTCACTTCATGTGGCTATTTTAGGACGGTGCCATGCAACTCAGAGAGCCTCTCGGCCCCCTGTTCCAGGCACTGTGTTTTATCTCTAACTCTTTGCCAAACTTCAGCAGAGCCAATATTTCCATGGAAAGCATCATCAAAGGAGCGTTTGTACCAGCTTGCACTTAAGTAAGTTTTCTCCAGCCTGTCTCATCTTAAAACATTATTTCTGTGCATGTTGTATTCGGTCGGGGTTTCAAGTGTCTGTCTGTGCCTGGCTGGTCCTGAGACAAGAAGCACAGGGACACCCTGAGGTTGGGAATGGCTCTGTACAGTCCCTGCAATCGCGGTGGGTAAATACCCCATGAGTGTTGGGACGGGAGCGTGCAGAGCCAGGGTGAGCTCTGCAGCCCTTGGGAATGACGGGGGTGGCACTTGGAGTCACCTTGGCGAAGTGAGATGGGTCCTTCAAGGTGGCTTGCCATAGCACGAAGGGTGAAAAATGTAGCCAGCCACTTCAGTGCATTGCTGGCTATTTAATGTTAAGCAGATACTGGCTTCTGTTAAGGTTAATAGCAAGATAACAAATGATTTAAGGCAAAATCCTGGCCCTATTAAAGTTAACGGCAAAATTTGTCGACTACATTGGAGCCAGGACTTCAGCCAAAGGTTTCTTTATGACTTGAAGATTAGGAAGGAGAGGCAGCATGTCTGGAGACATGGTCTGCCCCCTGTAAAGCTGGTGGCAGCTGTGCTGTCGCCTTCGAAGGGATCACGGCAAGTTTATCACATCTGCGTGAGCCAGACTGGGATGCCACGACAGGGAACCCACCGGCTGCTTGGCCTGGGGTGTGCAGAGACTGGGGGGAAACTTGAGGTTTTTGGACCCAGAGCCAACCTTTTGTGTTTTGCAGGAGATACTGGTGAGTCCAGGAATCTTCAAGGGGAGGGCAACCGTGCAGAGGAGGCATCACCTGGGGGCTTTTCTGCTGCACCCCTTGCTGACAAAGAGGTGATGGAGAGGCACTCAGTGGGATGTGATGTGGCAGTGGGATGGGGCATGTTTCCCCTCCCCAGATCTTCACCGGTGGGAGTGTGGAGCATTTCCAGCCCCCCAGCCATCTGTTTCCTCCCGAGCATCTCCCACCACGGGACACTCAGTGACAGGCACCTATGCTGGGTCAGGGAAGACCCGTGGGCTGCTGGTAGGCTGATAAGAAATGTGCATCAAGGCATTTTTGGAGACCTACACGGATCCCTTAAAAACTTTCCATAGAAATGCTGGTATAAAACCAAACTCCTGTTTGTTATTTTTCTGCTTATTCCTTAAAGCTTTGAGCGACTCCAAGTGCTGGAACATGACGAGGCTTTGCTCTCCCAACAGACACACCAGGAAACTCTGAGGTCATTTAAACCATTATAACTTTTTTCCCTCTTCCCCCAGCTGCATGCAGGCCCCTTCCTTCCAGAAGGACAGCAACAGGCTTTTATTTTCCTGAGATGTGCCTAGTAAGGGCAGCTCCATATTGCAATACATTGTTGCATCTTATTTCATATTTTTATTGGGCTGTGCACATTTACAGGCCAGAGGTAAGCTGGCCAGTTGTATCAAAGTCAATGAAGCAATGCTGATATAAGGCAGCTGAGGATCTGATTCTAAACGCCTTCAGGTCTGAAGGAAAAAAAAACCCAACACCTAAATGCTGATGAAAATCTGAGGTCAGTGTAGGGGCTTCAATATTAAGCTTTGAAATCTCTTACGGGCTTATGAGTTACAGAAGAGGGGTTGGGGGAAGGAAAAAACCCTTACAGGAAATTACTGGTGATGCTTTATAGCTCAGGTAGGGATTTTGAGCTGAAATTCTCTTCTAAGTGCAAGGCTGGTTCTCTGGGCTCCTACACCTGCAAATCAGTGCTGCTGCCTCTGAGTCACGGGTCAAAAGGAGGATGGCAGGATCTTGGGCCCCCCCATGCCACAGGCTTTGTGGAGGCAAAGGGATAGCATTTCCTAACCGAGCACGTGCATCTTGTAAGCGAGTGGGAATACTGCTCTTTCGCTTTTTTGTCATCCATATGATTTTTTTCAGCGCTCTGACTGCCTGAGCCACTGTGATGTGCCTGTTTCAGGAATAAATGATCTGGTTTTTATAATCCATGTCCTAATGATGCACTGCAGCCCAATTTCTTGCTTTTAAAACTGCAGGTTTAAGGCTTTGTGTGCTGGCCATTTATTCAGTGAAAATGGTTGCCCTTTCTCTTTCACCACTGGATGCATCAGTGCAGGTTTTTTTCCTGCCTGTAAAGTCTCTTCCGGAGCTTACTCACCTGCCAGTGAAGTTTAATTTCACGCGGTTACCCTGCAAGGAGTTTATGGAAATAACGTGCAGTTTTGTGCAGCTGGGACCGAATCCCTGGTGTCACACTCGGGTGTTTTCCAGGCAGAGCCCCCGCGGGTGCACAGTAACACCCATGTCTGAGCCAAAGGGTTTACCTTGAGACGAAGGGTAGAGGAAAGTTGCGGGAAGAGGTTTGCTACTTGCAAAAGATTTTGCGTGGAGTTTGGCATATTAAAGATGTGAAGCCTCGCTGGGTGGAGGGGGTGGTTTTAAGGTTTCCAGCAGTGCGTATTTCTGTGGATGCAGGACCCTGGCACAGCCATCCTGTCCCTGGGCAGGTCACGTCATCCATCGGTGCGACGTGGTCGTGCCACCAGCGTGTGCACGTGGGCTGCTGAAGCCTGAACTGTGGCACATCCCAAATGAGAACAGCTGGGATGTGTGCACAGACCTCTGAGCATTTCAATGGTAGAAACTGTTCCCAATTTTGTCTCAATTATGTGCAGCTTATGTATAATCCTCTCTTCTTTGGCCACAGAGTTGTTAGGGTTTGGGTTTTTTTTGGCTTTCTCTAGTAGTGAAGACTCCAGACCTTCTTAAAACAAGAAAGGCTTAAAAATAGAAGTCAGAGACATATGGCCAGCTACACCAAGCGATGTCTCTGTAATTTGCCCAGTTCTGGGAGGTGAAATCTGGTCTGGAGGGAGTGCAACACATTTGGGTTTGCTTCTGACCAAAAACCTTCGTGATTTCCCATTCCTAAGCTACACTTCAGGAGATATGTTATTCTGTCAGCTTTTTTTTTTTGCTTAAGTTTTTTGAGGTTTCCTGTTTACACCCTGTCTAATTACTTTTTTCTTTTTCTTATTTTTTCCTAACTGGATGACACACATGGATGTCTAAAAATATTGCATGTAACAACCAGCTTCGAGTAGGGAGGATGTTTCTGTTGAAGAGAAACAGCATAAATATCCTGCATATGTTTTTTTTTCCCCCAAATAAACATTCAGGCTCAGGATATCACAGGGAATTGCTTTAAGTAGCCAAGAAATAGTTTAGGGTTTTTTTTCTCTGCCTTGTTTTTTTCTTTTTAAAGGACTGATGTTTTGGAAAATATGTCTTGATGATTTTTAGATGGACAGTTTGTCTTAACTTCTGTGTCACAAGTGAGATGGAGGAAAAAATTGGGGGGGTCTAGCTATAAACCTTTCTGAACATGTTAACCTGCTATATAGAATCACAATCTTGCCCTATGCTTTAATTTCTACATGTGGAGATTCTGAGAATCATGTGTTTCTTCTCCTTCATTATCTGCCTTTTTTACTGAAGACCTGGGTAAATCAGGTTCTTGCTGAAAGCCCGCTGCCAGTAAGTTAGGAGGGCTGCAATATTTTTTATATTACTGCATTGGATGGTGTTTGCCTCCTTTTCATTCTTGTCCATTTTTGAGTTTTTATTGCTTGCTTGTGGCAAAGCATATGAGTGACTTTGAGAAACAATAAGAATCCAGCATCCCAGTATCTCCGCGTGGTTCTGCCAAAAATGGGGCTGTGTATTATGTCGCTCTGCTAATTTCCTATTAGGAATGAGATGAGGTACAGGGATACTTCATGAATTTTATGCTGCTACTTCTTTTACTGGATAATAGCTTAAATGTTAGCAGGCTTTTAAAAATAACTGCTAAAAAGACCAACTTGGGGGCATGTTGCGAAAGTATAACAAAACTGTTCATTTGTACAGACAATGCAAAATCAATGAGAATAAGCTGACAACATAGATGTGTGTGTATATATATCTCAAGACTGCTCACGCCACCTCTTAATGGAGCCAGACAGCTGTGCTCGTCTCGTGATGGATTGCTCCAACTACATAGAAAATCAATTATATTGTTCAGATTAGCAAGGCGTACTGAATTAAAGATGAAAGAAAATGTACCCTCAAGGGGCTCCCAGGGTGTTGGGTCTTTGAGGAGCCCAGCGCCCTGAGAGCCAGGGAGCAAAGTACGAGTCCCTTCCCAGAGCCTGAGGAAACAGACCTGTGAGCGGATGTGCTGCGGGGAAATAAATCACAGCGGTGTCATTGGGGGAGTTAAAAATGAGTCTTTCCCTGATTCGGCTCCAAGAGCTCAGGGTCTCTAGTCACTGAGCTGGAGGCACTCTTCCATGGCCAAAATCCTTTATATATTCTATGATACTATGGTGGTGAAGTCCTTGTCTGGAAGGTTCCCAGCTTTTCTTCAGGCAAGAGGAGAGGACCAGACCATCGATACCTGCGACTGTGCCGGAGCAGAGTCACGTCGCGCCTCTGCATCACTGCGCTGGGACAATACAGGGCTGGTGGAAGGTGACTGATGTTCCAGAGCTTGTGAGGTGGTCTCGTGGCTGCAAAAGCCTCTGAAACTTTCGGTTCTGCTCCCTGTACAAACGAGGCTTGCAAAACGGGAATACTGTCTTGTACATAGGAGCCCTGCCTGCACAGGGAAGGCAGCTCCGTGCGAGGAGAGAGCTGTCTCCTGGAGATGACCTCTCTGGTGGGCGACATTCCTGACGCAGGATGGGCTCGTGTTGCTCTGTGATGGTCACTGGGAGTGATTTGCTTCTGATTGTGTTTGTGCGGAGTAAGCCAAGTGAAGTGCTCTCTGCCCCATCAGGAATGGGGTGGGGATGCTTGGAGTGAGCGCTTGCGCAGCTGCAGGAATCAGGGTGCTGGTTGCTGAAGCCTTGGATCTGCAAGAGGAGGCTAAGGGCTGATGTTTGGACTGCCCTAGTTAATGCCACTTTGTTCAGGGATTGGACCCTATAAAGGCAAAGCTGGTAGTCACCCTGGCAGATTTGCATTCCTCGACGGGGCTGTGGTGCCACGCAGTGAGTATCTGTGCTGTGCCTCTTGGCCCAGGTGGAGAAGGCATCTTAGCAGGGATGTGGCCCTCAGGTGTGTGTGCATGGGCTGGGGAGGGGGCAGAGGGGTGCATGGAGCAAATAGAAGGGGTTCCAGAGAACCCCTTCTTCCTTGAGCTATAGCCAGCAGCAGATACTTCATGGCCGTGGACATTACTGTCATGTCCCACCATGCAAGAGCGTGTTCCTGGGGTGAGACAAGCCCATCTCCACGTAGAGCTCTGGTGATACAAGCGGGAGTGACAGGTTTGTCACAGGAACGGCATTTCGAGGTGCTTTATCGTCAAGCAGCCTGGCATCTTCTGCAACTTCTTGATTGAGCTTTCTAGTACTCTGGGAAGCAGCTGTATGATTTCTTCTGAGGTGAGATTCCTGGAGACTCAGGTACTAAATGTTATCTGTATCTATATCTGTAAATCAGACTTTTAAGCCGTGTCCCTACATTTTCTCATCAATAAAATCAGGGATCATTATATCTTGCCTATCTTCAGGGGTGTGATGAAGTTAATTACTTTAAAGGTGCTTTGCAATTACCTTGGATAGCTGAGTAGAAGCACAGATTATGGTTGGTATTTCTTCTATGTTTTAATCTTCCTGGCAACCTTCCTTTCTCCTCAGCACAAGGCTTTGTGGATGTGTTTGCTCTAATAGAAACCTTTTTTACTTAACAATAGACAACTGAGGCAATTAAAACAGTCAGAAGTGATTAATGTGATTTCACTGGGTGAAAGCTAAAGAAGCTAGCAATTAAATAATGGCAACCCTTGTGCTATCTCAGAGCAACAGATGGGGAATGATTTAAAACCACTATTGGATCAGACACTTCGCAACAGGGGCAGATTGGTAACAGTATGTCAGAGCCAGAAATATGCACCGCCTTGAAGGGTGTGCTGATGAAACGATTAATTGATGGTAACATGCGACTTATTTATGATGATGTGATGGCAGACCTTCAGCTCTCCTGAACAAACGGACCCGTGATCAGATCGTAATATGTTTAAGGGCTACAGGCAGCGTGTTTGGTGAGCTGATAAATTGCAGAGAGCAGGCTGGAAGCTGGAATTGGGATGCTGCGGCTTTGCTTCCAAAACCTGAAGGATAAAGCACTGGAAATGGTACCCTGCTGGGAGCACAGGCCTGGGGCAGATGCAGCTCTGGGCTGATGCCTTCTCGGTTGGGGTGCAGTACCGTGGGGTGAGGCCGTGGTTTGCAACGGGGAGGCATCGCTGCTGTCTCCGTGATGGTGCAGCCTCTGCTCTGCACCCCTGCGTGCACAAGTCACTCTTCATCTGGCGCTTCTCTACAAATTCACATTCACAGCAGTAGGAAAAATGAAAAGCAAGGGGTTTTCTTCCAGCTAGACTCACTCTGCAAATGGTCCTTTCACCAGTATTGCTGTTTTGATGAGCGACACAATGATACTTAGTGCTGGAAGTTGCCAGCACTGGTGCCACGGATGCTGTAGCCCTGTTTTCCCAGATACGAGACAGAGTTGTGTCCGCAGATGCTCATGTCTGACCTGTTTGCAGAGCTCCTCAGGAGGGGGTTCCCTTCTGGGTTTTGGTCAAAATGAGCTCAATTAGGTAAAACAATAAAGCTTTGTTAATTTGGCTTCTTATGGCTGACTGGTGACAGAAGAGGCTGTGTCTCGGCAGCCCCCGCTGTGCAAACAGCCACGCGTTGAAACGGGGGCAGCGCTGGGGGAGGCAGGAGGTCTCTTTTCGGTTATACTGCAATCGGGTATAAATTGTATTTATTTTTAAGAGTTACAAGGCTTGGATGTGCGGCATCCCAGGGCAGGAGGTGATGAGGGGGTGCTGGTGGCAGCAGAGCTCAGCCCTGTCCTTGTCCCCATCCCTGCGGAGCCAGAGGGATGTGAAAGGAGAAACCGCTGTGTGTTGCTATTTAATCCCTTTGGGAGCCCCTACCTAAGCAAACCACCCTCAGCCTCTGCTCACAGCTCAGAATTTATAGTCTGCGAGAAGCTTGTACTGTCAGGAAAATGAGTTACTTTGAGGCTGGGAGAATAAATATAAAAGCCAGGTTTCCTTCACCAGCTCTTGTCCGGAAAGCGTTGTGAAGCCGGTCCTGGCCAAAGCCGGCGAGAGGTCCAGAATTAGAACAGATTTTAAATAATGTAAAAGCTTTCGTGGAAATGTATTAGATTTCAAAGGGCAGATATTAAAAGGGCATAATGTGCAGCTATTTCTGAATTGCTCGCCTCTTAAAGAGAGAAAGACAAATTGTTTGCAAGAGATAAATGTGACACAAAGTGGGAACCAAGGTGGTCCAGATCCAATGTTCGAGGTTGTAAAGCTCATCCCATTCTTAATCATTCAGTTCAAGCACCTGTATAAGAGTCCTATGGAGGCAATAACTTCTAATGCTTGTGAAAATTTATCCAAGGGGAGAGCATTAATGTACTGGTAGAGACTCCGTCTAGACTTGAGACCAGGTCCTCTGTCAAGGGACCAAATTTAGGCTGACTCATCTGCAGGGATGGTTGGATAGACGAGGCTTTCATGGGTCCCTGGTCATCTCTGCTCCTCACCAGAGCAAAAGGCCATTGCTGCCTCTTGTGGCTTGGTACTAGCCAGGCTGGTTCATCCTCAAATTAAATTCTTGCAGCACTTATGTCACTTTTACCTGATCCTGAATGCTGCTAAGCACCCTTAATGCAGATTTGAAGTTGACAGGAGCTGAGAGTGCTGAGGCAGCTCCCCAGACCGAGTCCTTGGAGAAGGACGCTCAGCTCGGGTACGGAGTCGATTCCCTTATCGGTGCAGATTAGGTGCTTGCTACGCGCTGTCCTTGCCCCTGAGCCGCACGTGGTCCGGTGCAAGCCAGGAAAATCGCGGATTCTGCCCATTCTCACGGGGCTGTGTTGCTGTTTTTGCAGATGACAGAGGGTCGGCACTGCCAGGTGCATCTCCTCGATGACAGGAACTTGGAGCTGCTGGTTCAGGTACGGACCCCTCTCTTTTGGGCACCGGTGGCAGTGCTATTGGGGGGCTGATGCATAAGTGATGGTCGAAGAAAAGTTGTATCTTTTATTAGAGCAACTCATAGAAGTGGAATAAACAGGCACACTTTCATGCATGCCTGCCATTCCTCAGACCTGAGTTAGCAGGGGGGTTTCCCTTGGGCATTGGTGCACGGTGGGCAAAATACCTGCTATCAGTTCTGCATTCGTTTTTTAATCTGCTTTCACCAAAATTCATAAATGCACCCCTCGCAGTGGTATTTTGTTTCTAATTTAAAAGGGAAGAAAAGTCTGGGTTTTGGGGGATGTCTCTTATTCATGTAACAGAACCCAAAGCGCGAGATCTTCTAGTACACAATATTTTCTTAATTGAAAAATTTCTCCTGCTGTGAGCGCAGGAAAGCCTCAGCTGCCTTCTTTTTCTCCCTGAAAGAGGAAAGCAGCAGTCGGTCCGCACACTTCAGCTTGATGTCGCGGGTTAAGTGCATAATTGCCTCTCAGTGCTCCGCACGTCCCGTGCAGCTCCACGGAGACACCGAATCCCACTGCCCCGAGTCTGATGGAGTCATTTCTGTATTGAGTTGTACAACAAGGTTTTAACTTGGCCGTGTGTGCTTAAATGTCAGTATTTGCTGAGAAAATTTTTATTATATATGACAAGCCTGGACTGAAATGAATAGAATTATTTTTATTCTTTCAATAGCCCAAACTTTTGTCCCGGGAGTTACTGGATCTGGTGGCCTCACACTTCAACTTGAAAGAAAAGGAGTATTTTGGGATAACATTTATAGATGATACGTAAGTATGGTCATTTATTTTAAACAGCTGTGTGCTTATTGCAATGTGAAGCCTATCCCCGACACCATGGCAGCTCAGTGTGATGGAAAAATGAGTCTTTCTTTTGAAGAAGAAAGATTTTTCCTACCTTGTGTTTGTGCTTCTTGGCTGAGGAAAGGGGAAGGCACAAAACAGAAAATATTTGGAAAATATCTTCTGGGCACAAACCGCAGAATACTTGTAAAATACCTTCCTGACGCTTTCACTTCTCATGTTTGTCTCACAAGGTGGAAAAAATTGATTCAGCAATAATTTCCCACGTGAACACCCTCAGCTTTCCTGTTCTGCACTTTTAGTAACAACATAAAGGTTTTGCATTTATTTTCAAAGTGAATTGCTGCTATTGCTTTGCACTTTAATCTCAAATGTATTGTTGAGTCTTTTAAACCCAAACTTCCCTAGCAGCAGTGAAATACGAGGTTAGTCCTTCCCATAAACAACCTTCCTCTAGCTTCCCTATTACTTCTAGGTATCCGAGCTATTCTGTAGACCACCAAAAAGTCCTTGCAAAAGCAGAACGTGCTCGAAATGCACAGCCCTCCCTTCCTGGCCGCTGGACTATTGCGTGGCGGCGTTGGGCGCAGTTTGTCATCGCGGCTGGTGCGAGTGGGGCAGCTCGGGCAGCTGCTGCCGGGCTGGGTGAGATGCTACGGCCAGGCTCCAGAGCGCCGTGGGAGATCCACTTCGGTGGCATTAACGCGGAGTCAGCCGGGTTAATTGAAATCTCAGCTGGTGTTTAGACTCATCTGTCGGCATTGCACTGAAATGCTTTCCCCACGTCTGCTGGGTGCAGGACCGAAACCCGCAGGCAGGGCCAGCGTCTCCAGAAGAGTTACCTTCAGCTCCTCAAAAAAGCTGGAGCAGAGCTGCTTAGGGCAGCGGGGAAAGGGAGTTGGGCATTAATACAGCCCCTAAATAAACCTCTTCTTGTCTAACGGGAATAATATTAGCCCCTGCTTCTCTCCATTGCTGCTTTTTACGGTGTCCTGGATGGAAGCCTTCACCTACAAATCATGTCAGAGCTGTGTTTGGGGCCACCTGCCAAGGCAGTTCCCATCCGCAGGTGCAGGATTGGCCCTGGGGAAAGGGCTGGTGTCTACGGAGCTGGTAGGAGCTGCTCGCTTGGAGGCCCTGACCACAGCAGTGTGTTATTTTTTACCAGCCACTCTTGTTTTGGGTTTTCCCTAGAATATATTTGCTACATCCTTGTCCTTTTAGGTGTTGGAAAATACGTTCTTCCAGCTCTTCTGTAAATCCCTTGAGGATGCTGTTTGCACTTGGCTTATTTTTCCCCCCCAGAAGAGCTGCCATGAAATTCTTCTGGAGGTTTTTGGTTGCTGGCCTTCCCTCACGGTGAGCTTTAAAGTGCTGCCAGGGGATTACCTAAAAGCTGTTGACTTCCCCAGAAACACCAGCGGGACTCCAGAGGCTGCCTTGGATTTACGAGGCTGGGCTGGGTGCTTGGAGGGAGCATGTGGCCTCTGGAGGGCACCCATGTCCCAGCCTTTTGGGGCAGCCACAGGCTTCTGCGCTCCCCCTTGGCCCCAGGGTCCTCAGGGAGGTTAATTGGGATTGGGGGGGGGGGGGCACTTTTGTTTTCTTTCTGGCTTCTTTCCCATTTCAGTCAAGGCAGCCACTGCAGAGAGAACTGTGTTTTATACAGCTGCCTCATTAAATGAGCGTGCCTGCAGTAAAGCCCTCTGCTCTGAAATGGGCTTTTATGTCACGCTGGGACTGGGGATGGTGCGGAACAGGAGTGGGGGATATGGCAGCAGAGCTATGCGGTCCCCGTGCAGCAGAAGAGATCAGACCCATTTCTGCTGCAGGCAAACATCCAGCCTCTGCTAGACCTGAGAAGTCAGTGGCAGTGTCCCCAGCTATAGCAAAGGAAGGTATTTCAGTAATATTTAGTTTTTCTGGGTGCTGTGCTATGACTTCTGCGCTGCAGCTGAAAATACAACTGCAAAGAACATTCTCTAACATCTGAAAGTGAATTGCATCAAAATCCGAAAGTTAGGGAAAAAGGAAAGAATTGGATGAAACGTTTGCCTGCCTCAGAGCTGAATTTTGCATTTTTTTGAAGTAACATTTGGAGTAAACGCAAGCACTGAAAGAGACCCTGTTTCTGCATTTCTTGTCCCAGTTTTTAACCACCTCCCCAACCTGTTTCCGCAGAGGTCAGAGCGTCTGGTTGCAGCTGGATCACCGAGTCCTGGACCATGACTTGCCCAAGAAACCCGGCCCAGCAACTTTGTACTTTGCCGTTAGGTGAGTAATTGTTTCCACAAAGAAAACATTACTACTTGGGTTTATTTGTCACCGGGGGTTTTTGTTTAAAAGACTTGGTTACGGATTTGATAAAGGAAGTAAATGTCAAAGCGATATATTATTTTTAGAAGGGGATTAGGTCCTGAATAAGTGCTGCTCTTTTGTATTTAACTACAAAATAAAGTAGTTTGGAACCTGCTACTTTTTAAACTGTTACTAGGACATTGTTCTTAGGTGGGGTTTTTTGTTTGTTTGTTTAAAGCCCTGTATTTTAAATATCTTCTTTGTCTCACTTGTCTTTAATAGTGCTAAATTTTAATACAGCTTGTTTAAACAATCATACTTACTTTTTCTTATGTTTACTTAAGGGTTGTCTGTACTTGAAAGGGATTGCTGATGGCTTCTTTGCTCACACAGCTTAAGCCAGTCCCCAGGAGAGAATAAAATCCCTGGCAAAGTGATGATTTTGGCCAATGTAATTGCATTACTTTAGGGCATTTGCTGGCAAAGCTCTGCTGGTTAAGGGCCTAAAAAAAAGGATGTCCTATGAGACAGAGCTGTGCTGGCAGAAAAGACCAAGCATCATATTCTTAATATTGTTGGAGGTTTTGTTTTCCTTACAGTCTATGAGGGAAAATGAGAGCAGACTGACCTCATTTGCTTTTCGTATCTCGGTAAATTTGTGCCTTGTGTGCTTAATTATTTGAAGCACTTCCAAGCCAGAGCCTCTTGTGTAGTTGGGTCGGTTGGCACCGTCGCCTCGCCATGTCCTCCGCTCCCTGGTCCTGGAGGGAATGGTTCAAACAAGTGGCACTTTGTTTTTGCTGAATATGTGCTTATTTGTGATGGAGTTCAGGGCTTCTCATCTCTTCCCCACTTTTAACAGAAAGAAAAAATCCATTTTAAAAGGGATGATGGGCTCTTCAATATATTCACTGTGTTTGATGAGGATCTGGGAGGCTCAAATCTATGACTACCCAAGAAAGCTGTGAAGGCAATCATATGGCTTGAGTGTTTCTTTGGCGGGGATTAATGCTGTTGGCTTGTGATATTCATTTTGGCCCTCTCTGTTGCAAGATGGTCCTCTACAGGGCAGGGTGTGCAGAGACCTGGGTAAGAAGTGACATGTGAAGAGTGGGCTTGGAAAGACCAAGTTCTAGAAGCTAATTTTAAGCCTGACTAGTCTCGGGTTGTGGGATCCAAACCGAGCAATTAGGAGCCAAGGAGGTGGGCAGTGAGGGAGAAGCAGAGCAGGAGGAGGAGGATACAGAAATAACTAGCAATATAGGAACTGTCTGATCTGTGGAAAATAGATACTCCAGCAGAAAAGCCACTTCAAAACCTACAGCTCTCTTTGTTACAACCTTTTGGGTAAGTAAGTGACTCCAGGCTTTTGCTCCATGGCATATGCCTTGGGTGGTTAGTTCAGACGCTTATCTCATGCGAACACATTGTCATAGCCTATTCCTTAATTAAACTCCCACGAGAGTAGCCGAAATACACAGTTGCAGCTGCGTGCGCCCGTGGCTTGAATGGGAAAGCGGAGTTGGGCGTTGGGGCAAGCGGCACGGAGGGGATGGGCGAAGAGCCCCGGGGCTGGACGGTCTCCAGCCGTGTGTGACGTGACGGCGGTGGATGCTGCTGCAGGGACAGGGTGTCCCTTGGGCTGGGCGAGCCCTCCTGCACGGGCCATGCCTTCTGCGGGTTTGAAATAAGTTCAGCCGTGAGTAGAAGAAATAGGGATGCAGTGTCGCTTTCGTTTGAGATGCAAGTATAAGGAGGCAGGGCGCTGAGCTGCTGTTCTCATAACAAGTGGCAGATGTGCAGCAGCATCGGTTCTCAGTATCTTTCAGCGCTGCGCTGGACAGTTTCCAGGAGCAATACTGGAAATGGTTGGGATCCCCAGATACCTGGTTACGACCTTCCTTTTGTTCCTAACTCCTTGGCCCTGAGCTTTTGCTGTTCTGTGATGAAACACATGATAATCCTTTCAGATTTTAATTATTTTTCTGCAGCTGGCATAAACTCAATCCAGTCATGTAAGTTTTCATATGGTATACACAGCTGGTAAAGGACTCTATAATGCAGATTTAGGACTTTTAAAAGTGTCATTCTAGTTTTGAGGATGCTGACAGCATCGGAAATAAAAGCAGAACATACGCTTTGTGGTGTTCCCAAACATGCCTGCCGTCCCCTGAACATCCTTACCTCTGTGGTCTAGTGTTCCCCATCTGTATTGCGATGATAAGAGCATACAGCCTTTACCACAGAAGAAATTGAGCACGCAGACCTGGCTGGGGCAGGGGCCAACGCCTCCCCAGTGCCTTCTCCCCAAATCCATAGATCCTACAGTCTCCTGCTACGTACCAGCAGTGACTGGGAGCTAGCTCTCTCCAGAGCCAGGGGTACTATCCTGCTTCTGAGGGTAAGTCAGCCATGTCTGATCCTTAGTTGAAAGAAACCGCAAGTGCAAATGAGGTCATTAGTTGAGGATAATTGCCTTTTTGGTGCAGTGGAGGGAGGAAAACTTTAGCAGGCTGAGGAAGGTCCATGCTGTGAAGGGCTGGTCTGGCAGCAAGCTGGGAAAGGATGAAGAGTGAGGCTTCTGTCCTCTGCTCTGCATTTCTGGAGAGAAACACTCAAGTGTATTTAAAGTGAAGTTTAGCAAAGCTGTTCAAAAAAATTATATCAGGTGTGATCAAGAGAGGGTGGAAATACCTGTGGCTCCTACAGTTCTCAGTGAAAGACGAGGCATGGAAATGTAAAATAGCCTTTCAAATGTCTGGGGCAGGCTGCTGGGCTTGGGTCTGCGCCTTGGACAGGCTACATGCCTGTAAAATGGGAAAAGTATCTCCCTATCCTGCAGACACGTTCTGGGGAGTGCTTTAAAATTAATTTGATGGAACATGCTGTAGGAATGCGAAATATTAAAAAAAAAATACTATTTAACGTATTGCTTGTCTCAAGTCACAGCTTAAATACTGCATATGTTCCTAGCAAGTGCAGTAGTTGCTAGCTTTACTGCTTCCTACCACGTGCTCCATGCTGCTGCTGTGGACTTCTTCCAACATCTTGCAAATCATCTACACCAAGAGATCAGTTGGCTGGAGCTTGAGGCTGTGAGGAGCCTTAGGAGCACCGTGGGGCTGTGGGAGGGATTGGCCTGGTTCTGATAAACACAGTGGGTTGTGTGCCCTGTGTTGGGCATCCAGCCCTCCTGCTATCAAAGGCAAGACATTGAGAAGCCCTGGTGTGGTCTGCACTGCCTGGGCAGTGGTGGTGGTGACCCAAGTTTTGGCTAGAAAGAAAAGTGTACCTGCTGTCTAGCATAGTGTGGGTGAGTCTGGACCCGACGCATTCATCCTCTGTAAGCAGCTGAAGGATTGACAGGACCACGTTCGCACAGATTTGTCTCTCTTCAAACTGACTTGGCAGTTCTGCGCTCCTCAAATTATAGATGTTTTCTCCACGCTATTTAATGCATCTCAGCGCTGTTTGGTTTGATGCTTCGAGTGAGTCAGAGAAGCGCACAGACAGGTTGTGTGCAATTTTGCAGAGTGCCAGTGGCATACGCGATGTTTGGTGTAGTTCTGTAACAAATTGGGACCCATCTGCTCACCTTGGCTGGGCCAGAGTAACCAGTAATGGGATTGCTTCTGTTGGTGTGTGCCTCTGTGATGCACCCGTGGCCCTGGGAAGAGGAAGCCGGGGATGGGGAGGAAGGCAGCGAGCGCTGTGCAGAGTGGTGCCTGTAAGGCTGAACAAGTTGCCAGCCCTTCCATGTAAACTTCTGGTTTTGGGGCTCCCATTGCCATTAGGATGGATGTGCCCGATGGGATGGAGCTGACCCCGAAGTGTTCCTTGTGGGGGGGTTTTTTGGTTGGGTTGGTTTGGTTTGGTTTGGTTTTTTTGTTGGGTTTTTTTTTGGGTGGTTGTTGTTGTTTTTTTTTTTTTGCTGGTCCCAGTTTGCTTGGAGCAGAGTTAATGGCTCTCAGCCCATTAAATCTCTCCTCCTTGGAGGAAAGACTGTCCTGCGGGGCTGCTGCCGGCCCCTCTCCTCCAGCACACCAGTCCAGTGCTGGACCGGCTGCAACACACCATTTGCAGTTACCTTTTCCACTTCTGCGGCTTTATCTGCATAAGAGGGATGGGCTTTGCTCCTTTAGTGTTTGACACGGTTTTCAAACTAGATGAGAAGTCATCAGATACCTACGATCTATTGAACAAGGAGCTTGTCGTTCCCTGTGTGCTGTCAGCCCATGATTTTCTGCTTGTTCCTTCCTAATAGGCAGGAAATTAAGTGCAGTAGCTCATAGTCCCTCTGTGCCATTTTATTGCTAGAGAACAAAACATTGAGGAAATAAAATGATTTGGGAGGAAGATGAAACCTATTCAAGAAAGTAACTGTTCCTTTTTTTTTTTTTCAGGTTCTACATTGAAAGCATTTCCTTTCTCAAGGACAAAACTACAGTAGAGCTGTTCTTTCTGAATGCCAAGTCCTGTGTACACCAGGTAAGGCTCAGCGTCTTTCGGAGCTCCTTGTTGTGCATCTTCCTTTTGTTGCTCCTTTGTCACACACAGTCCTGCAAACTTGCGAGGAGCTGTGTCTGATTTGTAGATCTTATTGAATTATTGAGATCTCGGTGTGCTTAATCGCCTCCTTCATTTAAATGCTGGTTCTTCGTGCAACTGGAAAAGGATGATGACTGTTCCCTTGTCCTGTTTTCGCAGCCCCACTGTGTACTCACCACACTAGAATAAGTCTTAAATACTCAAAAGCTTTTAAGTTGTTTGAAATCTGGGTTGTAACTTTGCAGGTAGGCTCTGTCTCTGTGGCGTATCCTTCTGTACGCTGCATAGCAAACAGTCAAAGCAAGCATCTCTTTACTGATCTCGAGTCAAACTTGTCTCAAGAAGAAAAGACCTGTGAGGAAGGTCCTATGCTGTGAACTTTGTTCCTAGTTCCCTGATTTCCTGCCTTAATTTAGTAAAGTAATAAATCCTATAAAGTGGCAATCAAAGCTAGTTGTTAAAATATTTTCTGTATTTACTCTCTGGTTAAGAAGCTTCCCCTGTTTTCTCAAAATGCTCAAATTGGTAAAATATATATATTTTTAGAAGTTATTTCATGATATGGTAGCCAAAATCTTAAAAAAAAAAAAAGTTGATCCGCTGCAGATATATCTGGGTCTGAAAAAAGAGTAGTGTGGCAGCCACCTTTGCCATGCCCCTAGTAACTGGCGGTGCAATAGCAGCTGCAGTTCAATGAACTTTAGCAATGCCTGATGTTTCTGGGATTTTCCAGTTAATGTCAAACTCAGGCACCTGGTGCTTTTTTTTTTTTATCTCATGGTTCAAAGAGGGTCACTCATTTCTTACAGCCTTTTCTTGGAAGACAATTCTGTATCATTAGCTGGTTGTAGAGCTCAGTGCAGCTGGCCAAAGTTTTCACCTTTAATGTGCTTCATATTTTAGAGGATTCTTATTCAGTATCCAGTATTCATTATTTTATGGTGGGATCAGAAACCTGATGTGAAAGTGGTTAATGGCAAAATTGTGACTGTGCTTTGCACAGGAATTGCTTTCTGGAAGGAGTGGAGGAAATTGGTACCTTTTTACAACATGTTAAAGTTTTAAAGATGCTTGAAGAACTTGGAGCCTCACTGGTTAAGGTTAATAAAAAGCAAATCTCCATTTGACATATCTGCCATTTTATAAATGAAGGGTGTTGGCAACTCATAGTCATCCTTTCAGGGAAAACTGGAGCAGTTTAACTAGACAGACAGTACAAATAATTTTGGAACTGGAAAATGGGTCTGGTTTTAGGATGGAATGTGAAAAATGCCACTGCTATTGAAACAAATGCTGGTCAACACTAAAACATTTGGGTGCAAGTATATGTGTTTATGTGTATGCATAAAGCATAAGAGGAAGCAAAGGAGAAGACTAGCATAAAAAACTTCCCTCGCTGATCATAGACACACATGTCATCAAACCAATAAGGAGTTGCTTCTGGCCTGGATAAATATTATTATTCAAGCAGCATAATTTCATATTACTGAAATGAAGTGCTGATAGCACATGAAGTGCTGATGATGCACGGAGAGCTGCAATAAGCAGATTGTGCATCATCCTATTGAGTTCAGGGCTTCAGGAGCTGGGAGAGGTTTGAATGAAGGCTGGTTCATATTTTCCCCCTGTGGATTGCGAGGTGTGTGTGCTAATTGGTAGCAACCCAAAGTGCCGGCTTCCCTGTTCCTGCAAGCAAAACTGCCAGAAGCAGAGAGGGTTTTCTGTTGTGTCCGGTTTCTGTGGGCAGCGAAGGGACAAGGAGCATCGTTTCCTCCCGAAAGAAGGATCTCCGTGGGCAGCGACGAGCAATTCAGCACGTAACGAAAGCCAAGAGCCCCTGCTCTGCCTGCAGCCCTTTCTGTGCTGGGCGGCTTTGCAGCTCGGCTTCAGCAGAAGCCAGTTTATTTACTTTCAAGATGCATTTGGTCCAGTGGCTTTTAACCTTCTAATTAGGTCTTTTCAAAATATTTTATCCTACTTGGTAAACTTAAGGTCAGTCTCTAGGTTTCAAGTAGTGCATGAAGCGCACACAGGACCAATTCTCATATTTAAGCCCACGGGAGGTGGAGAAGAGGATGCACAAAGGCATTTCGGATGCGTTCACACAGCATGTCAGCTCCCGTGGTGCTGCAGGGAAGGAGACACAGGCTGCAGGATGAGTGGTGTCGGCTTCTGAATACCAGCAGATCCCCAGCTCTGGTAAAGCAAGTGGTTGATGCTCATTGATGACAGTGAGGAATGTTCCCTGGCATTTCTCAGTTGTTAATCCAGCTCTAGGAGGTTAGACCTGCCTCACCTTAGCTTTTTCTTTCTTTTTTTTTTTTCCCCTCCTCTCCTTTCCTTGCTGCATTCATGGAGTGAGGAAACCCCAGTGTCTCAAAAAGCAGCAACCTATACCCAGCAAATGTGCTCAGGGCTGTTCCTCAACGCACAGGGTGTGCTGGAGGACGTCCTACCAGGGTTGTATCCTAACCTGGATCTTTGCACGAAGCTTCTGCTCTGTGCGGGCCAGGAATGTGGCTCAGAGGATAAATGCTGCACTACCTGGGGTGTGAGAAGACCTGCGTGTATAAGATTGCCTAAAAGCTAGTCATGTTTTTTGCTTTCACAAAGCTGGTTCCAAAGTTTTCACGGTAGCTTGTTCCCCATAGGTGACACAGTGTGTGAAAAGCCCAAATCCAGAGTGGTGCCCCAGATGACTTCAGAGAGGTTATGCTTGCAGCTGAATAAAATATCAGAATAAATAATACAGCATATTGAATATATTACTAATTATATGATAAATTACAAAACATGGATGCTGAATAATAAATAATGGAATAAAAACCTGCATAAAAGTTCCAAAGAGGGCAAAGGCTGGCTTGGTGTTCTGTAGTGCGCAGTCATGCTGCTTTTCCTCACCTTTCAACTTCACGTTCCTTCCTGCAAGTCTCTCTGCTCCTTTCTGCAAATCGGGTGCCACTTTCCCCTGCCAAGGGCTGGAAGAATCTGGGGCTTGTGCGTTTTGCAATTTTTGTAGACAATTTGGCAAGGAAGGGGCAAGATAGACAATGAAATCTCTGCTGCCAAAAATATATTTCTTTCTATTCCCCACCCACTCTTCCACCTCTGTGCTCTTCTGTACAGTCAAAGCTCCTTTGTGCCTCTGGGACCTGTGGTGTTCTCTGAGCCGTCCCCTCTGCCTTGTCCTCAGCCCCCATGAGCAGCTGGGGCAGACCCCTTTTCCCAAAGCACAAGAGGACTGAGACCTCATTTTCACTTTTGCGAATCCTGTTTTAGCAGCATTGGAGTTCCGCACCTGGAGCGAGGAATCCCTGCGCACTAAGCGCAAGGCGTCCGTGGCTGCTCCTCTCCACTGCACCTCCATCTTAACCCACCACCGCATCAGCACCGGCATCTTCCTTCTGCACAGTGTAACGTTAACGCTGCTTTACACGCCTGGAGAATAAATTTCTGCTGGATTTGCCAAGACAACCCGTTCAGCTCTTGCTGGCCTTGCCCTTCCCAATGTCTCCTTGCATATGAACTGAATGCAACATTTGCTGTTCCACTCGTAAGAGCACCCAGTGTTTTCCTCACCGCTAGTGCGTGCATAAACCTTGGCCTCCAGCCGATAAAACAAATGCTGCCAGTGCTCTCGCCCTTCCCTCCTTTCATGTCGAGCTGCCCATTTTTTTTCCCCTGGTCTGATGCTGCAGTCCCCAGGCCCTCTCAGTCCTGTGTGGTCCAGCCAGCTGCCTGGCTCCTGCTCTCCAGCATCCACGCTGGCTGGGTTGGAGCTTGGAGAAGCTGTATCCACTGCCAGGAACAGCTTGGGCCACCGAGCAGGAGGTGGGAGCTGGTAAAACTTAGATCTCCAGGTCTATGGAAGGGCCTCCCAGCTGCTTAGTTAAAAGCTCATTTATCCATGTGTATTTTGGGAGAATGCAGAGGCTAGAAGGATGCTTTGTGTATGTCTGGGCTCTTTTTTCTTACGTGCCTCTCTTTTTCAAGGCTTTGAGAACTGCTGCCTGAAAACCTTCAGTGGTGACAGCTTCAATTTAAAAGCTTTCTCTCCTGTCATTGACTTTAAGAAGCTAGGTTTAGATTTATAGCTATCTCTGAAATCTACTGTACAGCTGGAATTTAAAATAGTGAAAGCCTAGCGCTTGGTTTCAGGTGAAATGGGTATCTCAGAATTGATGTGTTTGCACAGGGATAGGGGAGCTTTGTAATGTGTTCAGTGTGTTATTGCACAGCCCATGACCATAGCTGGGATACTTTTAAGGAGGTGGGTCGGAACTGGTCACGCACATGTTGATGATAAATTTGGGAAGATAAAACAGCCAAGTTTGGAAAAATAACACCCTACTTGGCTAGCGAAGCACTGTCAAGTTTATTATGCATTGGAGCTAACCTCCATATAGCTCCGCAGCCATACGGTTGACTCTTTGCCAGTCCTTAAAATACATTCTGTAAACTAAGATCTTGGTCAAGTTGGCCGTGTTCCCTTTTTCCTCACTATATTTGGGTGTTGGGGGTTTATTTATTAATTTCCCATTTGTTTCAAGGACTTGTAGGAATTACTTTTTAAGAAAAAAAAAAAGAAAAAACTTAAAGGAAATGGAAGTTTTCAGAGGAGTCTGTAACCTTGATAGCTTCGTGAACAGCAGTGCTTGTGAGCACTTGGCAGTCTGAAGACCAGTGCTTACCAAGAAGAGCTGTTGAAACAGACCCCTGGTGTGAGCATAAAGTCTGGCTGGCTTCCAGCTCGTGGCGAGCAAAGTGGTCATATATCAGAGAGCTCTCGAAAGTTTTATAACAGATATTTCCTAATTCTTCCCCATCTCGAGGGAGAGGGGAGCGTTCCCATGCAGCCTTGTAACACAGTGTAGTCTGATCCTAGCCAAGGCTATTAAAATACACTCTGTCCATTGCCTGTATTTGCTGTTCTGCTCTTGAAGCCTGCGCGTGTAAAGCCCAGGATGATGACCAGCAGGACCAGTTGACTTTCTGCACCTTTAAGGCTGTTATCTTCCATGGGTGCTGGCAGCCTCCTCCATAGCCTAACCCCCCCCCCAGAAGTGCATCAGCAGCTGAGAAGGATGGAGCATGGTTATGCCTGTGAACAAAATGTGACGGGAGGAGGAAACAGGACCCCCGTGCTGATGTAAACTGGCAGATCTCCATGGGGCCCCCCTACTCGTTACCCCATGGGAGCTCACGTGGGGCTGCGCTGGTGGCTTGGGGAGGGACTTGGCCGTGGAGTGGGTATAGTCAAGTGACTCCACACACCACCGAGAGTGGTTGAGGTTGGTCCGAGGCTGCCTGCTGTAAAGATGGTGATGATGCCCCTGGGACCTGTTGAGGCTCTTGACAGGGGAGGTGTAGGTTGTGTCCCAGCTGGGCTGTCCCACTGCATATGAAGGTTTAGTTGGTTTGCGGCCGAAGTTTCATACCGCGCGTCTCTTGATGCAGTCACCTCCTCCTGGGTCTAACTACTGGCTTTAATTGCAATGGAGAGTTTTGCACCTTTGATCTCCTGGCCACAGGGTAAAGATGCTGTGACAGCTCAGCCTGTTCTGTTGTTGGGACGTGTTGGGTATCTCACCGTGGTGCTGGGGTAGGAAAGCGAAAGGCTCTGATTATACGTTAAGTCTAATGACACTTGCCATATACTTGGCTTGCAAACAGGGAAGTCTTTATGTCCTTGCCCCATTCTCTGCTTTTACTCTTATACCGATGCAAAAAAAGCAGCACTAAATGTGCTCCTGTTGCGCTGAACTGTGCAGACAAGTTTCAGAGTAGCTCCTGCTGTCCCTGGAGTTTGATCTAAGTGTTGGCTGAAGCACAAAACGAAAGCAAGGGAGATGGATGAGGGTGGTTGGCGGAGACAGCAAAATAAAGGGCGTAACAGAGAAACCTGAAGCTTTTGCTCACCGTGAGGCACTATCAGCTTTTTTTTTTGGCTGAGTTGGCCTAAGCTGCTGAGGTGGGAAGAGAGCCGTGGTGGCTGCTGTACGTGCGTTGAGCTGCGTTTGGTCTCGGGTCGTGCTCTCGTGTGGCTAGGAAGGGCTGTGGGGCTTAGTGGGTGAAATGAAAGATGTTACGGATCATCTAAATGCTGTGAAGCAGCTGTGAGGCCTCCTGAGCCATCCAGGCTGCACTCCCCTGTGGGGTAAGTGTGGCACAAGTGAGAATCTGAAGTGCCCTTTTGAAGTGGGTCAGAAGGACCAGCCTTTAATGTGCTCCTTTAAGGGCTCATATTCTGGATCTCCTGCTGGTTTAGTGCTTTACTTTCTCTCCCTAATGTGCTGGAGGTGGACCTTTGCTTTGCCGTGCTTTTTCTCAGCCCAGCATTTCTGTCTTTGGGAAACTGCTCCCAGTTGAGATGCTCAGCAAAGTTTGGAGCTTCTGATACAGAAGGGAATGGGATGAGGATGGGGAGTCCGGTACATGGCAGGGCGGCGTGAACAGCAGGTGACACCACCGGGATTGAGATGTAGGCGTGAACGCTGGTAACCGGGACAGGCGCTTTAAAGTTGGATGGTTATTCGTTTGCTGCTATTGTTTGCCTCCTTGGTGTAATTAGCCAGCGCAGCCACCCTGACAGAGCGAGTTGTTGCATTTGCCTGACCTAGTTCCACCTGCGCTGCTCGACTTATGTCGTGTAACAGGTTGTGGCCAACAACCCCTCCTCGCCGCAGCCTGTCCCAGGAGCTCAGGCTGCCTCACGTACCCTCCGCTCCCAAAGAAGCCTTTAATGCTGAAAAGCTGCTAAGCTTTCTGCGTTGCAGGGACCTGCCTTCGTATCCTCTGGCTGTCAGGACACATCGCGGGGATACTGGATCACTTGTGGGAAGTCGCAGCGGTGCTGGGGAAGGGCAGGGGCGCTGGCATCGCGTTCTTCGCTTGTGCTGCGTCCGCACCCAGCTAATTGCCTCCCTCGGTTTGAATGCCTTGTTATAGACATTTGGGTCCTTCCTTTCCCTCTAATTGCACCCTTCTTTCTCTCAGCTTTTTTTAATCACCTTTTGGTAATCACAGGTAATTATATTCAATATTGTGGCTGTCTTGAGGCTATTCAATCATAGTGTGTGTATATGGGGGCGTCATTGGTTAATATGAAATTTTAAAGGGCTTGGTCTGAGGGAATAGGTGTGTTGGTATCTCAATTCTCAAATCTTCAGTTGAAGTGTTTTTGTTGTCAGTCTTTAACCTCTGGAGGTTACACGTGGTTTGAAGAAACCATATTAGTTTGCATTTCTTGTTCTGGCCCTGAAGAGTTAAACGTGACAGTTCCTGGGTTGCTTATTTTTTTTAAGCTGTTTTAATCTGAGTTTACAGTCTAAAGATTTGCTTAGCACAGTTAATGCTCATCTGACTATCTTCATTCTTGATCTGTGTTTTCATCAGGATTTCAGACTTGTATCTCTGTGACAGTAAATTCTAGTGTTGTTGCTGTGTCTAATGAGGGTTCACTGCTCTATTCATAACTGAGCTTGTGACTTTTTTTTTAATCACATAAATGTGTGTCTGTGCAGCAAAAGATGTGAGCTCCCATCTGAATCGGGGGCTAAATTCTGCCCACGGGCGCTGAAGGCTAGTCTTTACTAGCTGCCGAGATAGTGACCTATTCCCGCTCTACAGTAATTGCTACCCGGTTTGGAGATCTGCTGCAACCTTTTATTATTCTGATGTTTGTCAGTATGACAAAAGTCTCCACCTGAATCCGCTGGACCAAATGTAGTGTTTACATAAGACAGTGGCCTTTTCAAGAGCTACACAAGGGGCTGAATCTGTCTCACTGGTTAAAATGATTGGTCCCTGTGCAAACTCTAATTGAATAATATCAGTTTCATCCCCTCCCTGGAGCTGCACCCGCTAGTCTGTTTAAATTTATTTACATCTAAAATGTAGAAGACTCAGATTCCATTATCTGAATTACATCCATCTACTTAACCTCGCGCTAGTGACCTTGTTTCCGCTTGGGATAAATCTTAGGAAAACCTTCCATCTTCATCTTCAACACGTGGCCGTGAGACCACTCGCTGCCGTGGCTCCCAGGGCCCCCACCTGCTCACTGATGTCTTTGCTTAAATTACCCTCGCCATTGCAGGCATTACAAATGAATTTTCTTACAGCCATTTACCCCATCTATTTTTTTAAATTTGACCTTGCTGTTAAAGCGATGCTAAAACAGAGACCCCCATTTGCCAGCCTTAGGGACAGAAAGATGGTTATAAAATCCAAATATTGCCTGGGTGGGAAGAGTCGCGGTCCTGCACTCCTGTCTGAGTGACATGTATCACTATATGGATTTGTGTCAAGCCAAGGGCTGGCCAAACTCCTTGACGGCCCAGGGCTGGATTACATTATAGCAATGGCCAACTGGGGAACCAGATGGCAAATAATGTTATATTATGATGGAAAATAATTCCAGGCTCAGAGGGAATTGTCCATGAGACTGTCACTTGTATAGCATTAGTCTGTTAGATAAAGGCTGAGCTGGGCTTTGGCATCCCTTGCTTCAAATCCTTGCTCTACTACTTAGCTACTGCATGATCTCAGGGCAGTCCCTTCGCCTCCCTGCATCTCTTTGCTTCTTTGAATTTTAGCCCCTTTAAAGGGTAAGGGTTCTCCTGACTGCTCTTTGGGGTTTTTTTTTTTTTGGTGCAGAGCCTCTCTGAGTGGCACCAGTCTCCTGCCACTGTTCCCGTCTGGTGATACGTGGGAATAGTTAGGGCTGGTTCACCCTGTTTTGAGGTTTGCCACAGCTGGAGAGCCACGGTGGCAGCCCTGCACCTCGGGTGTCCTGTTTATCCCTTTTGCTCTGGTCAAGACACCTTCAGTGTCTTGTTTGAGAGAGGTCAGGTTAGGGAGGACCTTTTTACTTGTTCGCTCCTCAATACAGCTTCTAAGCAAACACGTTCGAAACTGAGGACATGGGCACAGCAAACCCCTCCCTATGAAAGCAGAGACTGAAACTTCGTTACCTGAAGAAGGCAGTCCCCCTTCAGCCTGTTTGCTCTCCTAAAACCCTAAATGAAGTGGTTTGTGGGATCACTTTTAACTTTTGTGGCAATGCTGCAGCAGCCTAGTAAAGTGACCGGAGTTTCTTAACGCTCGTATTTAGGACTGAGTAAATAAACACAGAAGAGCAGCCTGATAATTACTATTGCTAATTAGTTAATGGTTGTGAGGTGCTTTGAAGATGAAAAGTGAAGAGGTGCTGGGTTATTAAGTCCCAAACACCCCTGTAACACCAGCAGCAGCCATTGCTATGGGTCAGCAGAGACTCACTGCTGCAGTTTTTCTTGGAGCCAGCAACAAAGAGAAGAGGACCTTTGATGTGAGAATTGCATTTGGATAGTTAAATCTCGATGAGTTTCTCGTATGCTTAAAAGGTGATGAGCCGCATGTAGCTGATTCTGCCTCGGGGCAGGGAGATGGTCTTCAGGAGGAGCTTTTAAGGTCCCTTCTGGCCCTGTTTTCCCTGATTTTGTGGTCCAGGGACAGCTTTGCTGAACTAGAGCCCGTCTTTCCTGCTGAGCGGAGGTTCCCTGCGATGGGATTTTTCTCACGTGTGGGTTTTCTGCCTGCCGGTGCAGCGGAGCGCAGTGCTGGGGTGACCTGATCTCTCATAATCCTTCCACTGCCACAGTTGGCCTCGGAGGCTGTTTGAGCAGATGCAATTTAAGCTCCAAAAAGGCAGCTCAGATGTGCATAACAAAGACTAACCTGATAGAGACCTGGAAGTAACAAAGTACCTTAAAATTGCACCCACGTGAAGAGTTTCTGGGCTTTTCTCTTAAGCATCAACATGAAAGAGATCTGAAGGAAGGATGAACTTGAAGCTTTTTTTTTTCTTCCTCCTAATTCACGATGTGCCCCTCCTCTCCTAATAAAATATGTCTGGGAATGCTTTGGAGGCTACTTCTGCATAGCTGTTGCCACACCTGTTGGGAAGGGGAAATTCCTCTTTGTCTGCCATTGGGGAGCAGCCTGGGGGAGTGCTGCTGCTGGAATGTTTTATTGACAAAGCAGGCAAAAAACCCCTTCCTTTCCATGAAAATTGAATTATTTGTTTGTTCACTTTTGAATTTAGCCTCTGTGGGCCAGATCTGCAGCTGTAGTAAATTAGCTCAGCTCCAGATGTGCCCTATATATTTTGAGATGTCATTTTCCTGTATCTGTATGTGATTTTGTAGATCTTGCTGCTACGCTGGTTTTGGCACTATTTCAGTTTTTGGTCTGCTTTGTCCCCTCATTCAGCCAGCACATCCTGAGGACGGAGGGTGTGCTGGGATCTTAGTGGCAGGAGATGGGCATCATGTCCACTACCTTCACTTGCAGAAGATCAATAAGGAAAAAAAAAAAATCTGTATTCATGGGCTGGTTCATGGGCTCAGTTTTGTCCTTTATAGGCAGTTTGCAGGATGCGGTAGGCGCAAGGGCTGACTTTGACAACACAAGAGTCCAACTCTAAATGCATCTCCTTTACTCTTCCAGTGTTAACTGCTGGTCCCACTATAGAACCAACCCCAAGGTTTTTACTGTACGAAACTAACTTTGAAAGATTGCGAGCAAGAAAAAAGGATCCTTATGTGGTTTTGATGTTTTGGCATTTATCAGCTGTGTGCCCTTGAAGTCACCGAGTGCATAGGGCTGTCAGGATAGGACTGGTGTGGGAGTGGGGTTAAGCCACGGGACATTTCCAGCATGGGGGTCCATGCCGTTTTCCTGACCGCTGCACTACACCTCCTGTGTGCTTGCAAGAGCTGAAGGCTGTAAGATCCAGACTGCGTGGGGTAAAGGAAGCGTAGTTATGCTCTCCTTGTGATTAGCATCGCTTATCTAGCATCAGGGGTGCGCGTACCACCATTACAACAAAGAACTGGGTGCCCCGAAGAGCTGCTGTGCTTCAAACCGTAAAAATACCTCTTGTTCAACCTTGTCTCCCTGCTTCACGGCCAGTTGCCCACGCCGTTTCTTGCAGGGCGCAGGATCAGGTCCTTGCCCCGCCGTGCCCCCCTTCAGCTGCAGTAACGCGAAGCAGCTCCCCCAATAAAACGCAATTAAGGGCCGATTTGCCAAGAAAACACGCGAGGGCGAGAGAAGGCTTCGGGGGGAGGAGGAGGAGGAGGAGGAGGAAGGGCTGCTGCTGCCGTGTAGACGCTCACAAAAAGGGGGTGGCGGGGAGGGGACTCCGGCCCCGGGGCGGATCTCGCCTTCCCGGGCAGGTCCCCGGACCGCCCCGCGGGGTGCGGAGCGGTGCGGAGCGGTGCGGAGCGGTGCGGAGCGGTGCGGAGCGGTGCGGAGCGGTGCGGAGCGGTGCGGAGCGGTGCGGGGAGCGGGCGGTTCACGGTCTGGTTTTTTTTTCCCGGTACAGGGGCAGATTGAAGTGGAAAGCGAGACCGTCTTCAAGTTGGCAGCCCTGATTTTGCAGGTAAGCGCCTCTTCCTCCTGCTTTGGGGTCGGTTTTTGGATACCGGGGGCTTGGACTCGATTTAGTTCCGCTGTTTTTCTGGGTTCCCCCCCTTTATAAAGATAAGACCGTGCAGCGTTGTTTTATAGTCTCTGCAGCTGGGGGGGGGGGGGGGGGGGGAGAGAAAAGCTAAAAAACTTGGGGGTTGTTTTTCTCATAGGCAAGTGAAATAAATATTTATTTGAGGAATTTTAAATTGAAAGACGGAAGAGGAAAAGCTCATCAAGGGAAGTCATTTATTCAGGCAGGTTTCTATCCACTTTATCACTTATTCTAATTTTAATATGTTCTGGAGACCTGGGAAGAAAAGAGTATCGGACTGTGGCTAAACTTGCTATATCATACCTGCGAATCTTTCAGAGCACACGTTTTTGATACCTCTGTCACATCGAAATATGTTATGTCACTTTTTCCTCTCCTTAATCAAGTTTTGTTGTACTCAGACTTAAATTCTGGTTGTTTACAACTTTCTATGAAACAAAATACTACCTTTAAAATGTTGGGGGTTTTCCCCACTGTACTTGCAGCGACAAAATGCTACAGCAAAGCTGCAGTGGCTTGATCTGCCTGAACTGTTGTTTTCATCTCGAGTGAGCACAATTCCTCTCAACTGCTGACCTGCCTGTAAAGCCGACCTTTAGCTGGATGTGGCCAGCTGGAGAGAGAATTGTATTTCACTTTTTGTGCAGTGAAAGTGATATTTGATTTGCAATATGAAATTAATCTCCATTTTGGAAGCGGTTTTATTTACGGTGTAGGTGGATAATCTATAGCTGGAACCATAAAGGGCCAGGTTCTGTTCTTGAATACGTGCAGGCAGCCTCTGTGCTTTGCATCGAGTGTAACTGGGGTCAGGATTTGGCCACAGAGCTGTGGGAGTGGGGAAGTGAACAATGCTGGGAAAATCGAGGACTCTTGAAGAGATCATGTTTTAATTCTGTCACTGTTTTTCAATTGTAGGAAGCTAAAGGGGACTATTCCAGGTAATAACATTTTCCTTTCTAATACTAGTGTGCTTGATGGATGTGTTTTTCTGTGTTGGCATTGTATTGCAAACAATCAAAAATGGGGGTAAAGTCCAGCCGGGAGCAGTGGCTGAAGAAAGTGAAATGCGCTGCTGGGCTGGTTAAAATCTGAGTTGGCAGGGTGAGTAATGCCTTTTGTGAGCAGGCTCTGAGTCAAAACAGTTTTTTCAGGCCGTCCTGCTTCGCTCCCTTCCCCAAACGTGGGTGCCCAAGTGGGACGGGGAGAAAGCTCCCACTCTTCCCTACCAGAAATTTTCGCCTGTGCTTTGTACTGCGGCTTGGGTTGCATCTGGGCGACCTTGCCTGCAACCCTGCCCGTACCGCGGCAGCACGTGCAGGGAGACGCGGAGCCCGTCAGCTGCCCGTGCCGGAGATCAATGAGCCGCTTTCTTCTGCAGCTGCCCCGCGGGGGCCTCCCCCTCCTCGCACTTGACCCGACAGTTGTGTTGTAGCTGGTGTGCGAGCCGGTTGCTGGGCTTTGGACGGCTAAAGCTGCATCGTCAAGTTGGGCTTGCCCTCGGAGATCGCTTTTTACCATACGCTGGTTGTGATAACTGGCCGTGGGGGGGAGGTGGGGTTGCGCTCGGACCTGTTAGAACCAAGGGAAAAGACCTTCAATTAGAAACAGCTCGCTAAGCAAATAGAAATTCAGAAGGTTGGCTTTGGTCATGTTAATATTTTACTACTCGCTGAGTTTCCCTGTAGGAAGAGAGGTGTTTTTACACTTTAGCTACAGCAGTTTTCAAGATCCATGCTTTGAAAATGCTCAGTAAAGAGCCATCTACTTAAACGCGGGGAGCAAATCACATCTGACTGCCAAAGTGACGTACTCTGCTTTTCCTTCAGCGCGCAGTTGTCACGTAAGTGCCAGTGCTGCTGCCCAAGACCCCTTCTTCTCCGAGTGCCATCCCCTCCTCTGCTGAAGGACACGCTCTGTGAAGTCTATCACATCCTCCTCCTTCTCCTCCTCCTTTTTGTTGGCGTGCTCTCACGCCTGCAAGGAGGAAAAGATGTCCTTGTGACTAAGTTCAACTGGATGGGCTGGCTGTACAGACAATTTCTGTTCTTATTCACGCTGCAGGCCTGCTTTGTGACCCACAGTATATTGCTCATAGCTGTAGTGTGCTGCGTTTTTCTCTAGAAAGACCACTTATCTTGCCTGATCTCACAGGGACACCCTAAGCTTAACTCAGTTTAGGCACAGATAACCAGAGAACTGCCCTTCACTTGACCAGTAAAATGTTAAACTGTAGCAACTGGTGGCACATGTTCTCAATTCTGGCAAAAAGGGGTTAAGGTTAAAAACTAGCTTTGTGGTGAAAACCCGCCTTATGTGGTTTAAACTTAACACTGACTCCTTATCATTTGCCATAAATAGGTTTGTAAGTATTGCTTCACATGCCCAAGAACTGAGTCTGTGGTTATTTTCCATGCCTCTGCGGGCACGTTGCAAGGAGTGGATTGCCCGTGGTTACCTTCAGAAGTATTTAAGGAAAATTGGAGGGAAGAATACTCTGCTACAAGAGGGATTTCCAAGTGCAGCTCTTCCCCTAACAGTTGCAATGAAAATAGCTGCAGCAATTGTTTCCTCTGTTAAACAAAACATACGTTATGCCTCCATAGCAAATGAGCGTGACCAGCTGTCGCAGGCACAGTGAGCGCAACAGAAGTGAAGGAATTTCATTTTACATATCACAAGTGGTCGTTTGGACCACCGCTGATAAAGCACTAGCTTAATTACTGGCGTATCTTAACAGATACCGCGGGACTGGTCTCCCCTGCCAAACTCGCCCGTGACACACAGAATACGTCCTTGCTCTGGTGCTGCTTGTGCAGTGCGGTTGCCTCTGCGGTGTCTTGGGTTTGGTGTGTTCAATGTTCGCTGTAGTTTGGCAATTCCACTTTGAATCACTTTCTGGAATGTGGCTCTTGCACCATTTCTGCTTGCGTGAGAACACACGGGTTAATTTTTTTTATATAGGATTAGTGCTGCATGAACTCCCGGTAAATACAGGAATTGCCTGAAGTCCTAGAGATTAGCTTTCTGGAAGTGAAAAAATGGGCCAGTCCAGGCAATGCTGGTGATCTCTGCTTGGCTGATTTTTCACTCATCCTGTAGGAAGCTGCTCCATGGGGACACGTCCTGCGGTGGGGTCGCTGCGCGGTATTCCCGCTGACTTCAGCTGGGAACAGGCAGATCAGTACCAGGGTCTGAATGCTTCAAAATCCTGTGGCTCTGCAGTAACCCCTTTCCCAATCCACTGCTCAAATTCTCAGATAACGTCTTGATGGCACAGAGCAGCAATCTCCCAAGAAACACCCTCCCTTACCCCGTGCTGAGTGGGTGAGCACATTCTTTTGAAATCTGTTTATTTTCAGTGAGCAAACCTGATGTGTGGGCGCTTGGAGAAAGTAAAAACTTTTGATTTTTTTCCCCCACAAAGGTCACTCCGGAGGCACTTTGCAGGCTGGTAGTACTGACAGCGTGAAAGTATCAGGGTCTTTGGGGTTTGGACCCTGAGGTCCTGTGCTGGGCTGTTAGGACAAGGGTATGCTCCTTATCGTTCAGAGGGAGGCTTTATGTAAGATAAACTACCCAAGTCCCGGTTTGAGAGGACCCTGGCTTTTAAAACATCTTGATAAAACTTAAGTACATGCTTCAGAATTGCACCCGCAGCACGTCCATTGCGTATGTCCCTGTTTTGGACAGCTCTGGTTTCTCAAAGGCAGTCTAAAATGACTGCGGCCCGCACGAGGAATGATTAACGAAGATGACAGCGGACCACGATCGGCGTAGCTCACCGCACACCCAGTTCCTTTTCCTGTTTATCGAACTGGTGATCCCAGCCAAGATAATTACCCCCTGTATGTGATGAAGAGCACGCTGCAGGGATGCTCGGTGAGCCCTTCCTCTCCCCGGTACACGGGACGGTGTCGGGGCTGCCATGGGCAGAGCGGTTCCTCCCGAGAGTCTTGCAGCTCTGATATTCCCAGCAGTTCTGGAATTCTGCAAGTCCATGGCTCTCTGCCCTCCCGTGCAACGACCGGGCACGTTTTCCTCAAGAGGAGGGGTGTAACGCTTTGCTCATGTTTGCTTTTCACGACTCATCTATGACTTCCAGTTGACTGCTTCTCTGTTTAAACTGAATTCCCATCAGTTTTTCTCCAGCTTCTGTAATAAGAACCTCAAGCAAAGTATTAGTCATTAGTAGTAGTTTTGAAACTCTCCTTTAGTTAATTGTACTCATCCACTCTTAGATTTGCAAATGCAAGAACAAAAAGAGCGGCATCCCTGGCTTTACAAAATCTAGTTTTTTAAGCTCTATACAAGGGTTTAAAATAGAAAGTTTAATTCAAGTTGCAGGTTCTGGCATGGTTCAATTTTGGGGAAAAAAAGTCCAAATTATATTTATTTTAAGGATTTCATTTAAATTTTAAAAAGACCTAATGAATTGACAGGCAAGCAAAATAATAGATCAGTCTGGTAATTATTCATCGTGAAAATATGTAACATATAAAGTCTTGCCTCCTATTGCCTCCTTGGGAAATAAATGATTTAGCTGTTTTTAGTTTACAGACTAAGCATCTTCCCTCAAATGCTATGCAATAGCATATAGTATTATTTTTCTTTGTTGCTTGATAAAAGAGACAGTTTATAACTGAGGTGTCCTAAATGCTGTCCTTCTGGCATTAGAAAAACATTTATTAAAATCAGATTAGCTATGGGGACTATATAAGGAGAGTAACTTTAAAAAAAAAGTTTATTTTCTGACTGATAATCTTGGATCATATTTTCCTCAGTAACATTTCCAGTACTGAAACCCAGCCATGCTCCCTGAAATTTAATTAAATTGCTGGAGGAGGGCTTCCATTTTCTTTAAATAGCTGACGCATTCGATTTTGGTTCTGGCCTGTGGGCTGCAAAGATAACTCCCGACTGGTATAACATAACACAGACAAAATAATGAATTCCTGATAGCTGACATGTGCGAGGCACAGGGGTTTATCATTACATGGGTGATAAACACAGTTTGTAAAAGGAAAAGGGTTGTGTGAAAGATACCTCTCAAGCTGCGGCTATGGAGTAATTGGTTCAGAAACTCCTGAATTTAAAAACTTTACTGAGGAAAAAATGAAGTGCTTTGTCTAGGTGCAGAAAACTGGTATTAACAATTTGCTCCTAATTAGGAGTGAGTTATCAGTCTTAGATTTTTAGGTAGCGTTTGCTTGGGAAGATGACTATTTTGGCAAACAAATTGGAAAATCTCTTGGTGGAAAAGAATGTGGAAATGATAATGTGGGCAGTGCTAGAAAATAGCTGCTTGGAAGAAGTTAATAATTGTCTGATAGCAAAGCACCTGTTCACTGTACTGCTTCCCCCAGGACTTAAGGTAGCTTCAGAAACAGGACACACCTGAGGTTTGTTGGTTTTTTTTGGAGGCTGCTTGTCCAGCCTGTTTTTGGAAATCTCACCAGGTTCATATGACCAAAACTCCAGGTGTGGCCATGGCCAGGGCTGGCATCAGAGCAGAAACATAACTTTGGACTCAATCTCCCAGTTGTTGCTACTCAGCTCTCTGGTTTGCATCCTGGAGAGGTCTCAGAGGACTCAAGGTGGATCCATGTGGCGTGAATGGAACCCACCTCATGGGTGCCAGCCACTAATGGGTGCTCAGGCTGTGGGGCTGGGCTAGAGTTGGCCTAAAGAAAGCCCTGAAATGGGTGCAGCGTGGGGGTCAGGTCCCCAGCACAAACCCTTTTGCTCCACAGACCTGCTCCTCTTAGGCTGCCCTGTTGGAGGAGGAGACCTGTTGTGAACCGTTGACTGGAAGCTCTTGTCCAGGACCATTGGGATGGGTTACAAGGGGACATCAGCGCTGGTCTCACGTGGAAGCCAAAGACTCCAGAGGCAGTCTGGGTGCCTCTTTCGGCCCCTGAGGGTTTTCTTCCACGTGTGGGTGACACAAAAGAGCTGGTGGGTCACCATAGGATTCACTCTCAGGGCATCCATCTGGTGCCTGTCATAGGCAGCACTGGGGTTTAGTTTTGATTTTCTTTTCCATGCAAGTGCACTTTTAAAATGCCCATGCACTGATATTTACAGAGGCTTTCTCTAGCGTGACCCACTGCTCCCTGTGGGCTGGGTCTGCCTCGCCGTAAATCAGTGCTCAGCACTGGCGCGGTGGTTGTGCTCCTTGTGCTCCACAGCTGCTTGTTTGCCAAGTGAGTCATTGTGTATTTTGCCTTTCAGCTGCGACTCTGCACACTTTTTCTTTAAATACCTTGTTAGGCACTTGCTCCTGAACCATTAACTCTGTCTCTGTCAAACCCATCTGTGTGCTTTCCTGAGCTCGCTCTTTTGCAATAAAGAACTAATTTGAAACAAGATGAGCAAAGATTTATTAACTTAGGGCCTGCTTGCTGAGGGTGTTGATTACTTACTTCACTTTATTTGGGAACATCTAATGAATCAAGGTAGTAAATGAATAAGTTTAGGGAAAGTCACGTTTGATATATATTTCATACAAAGATAATGATTCCCCTACTTGACAGGTATCAGATACCCACTTTCCCGAAGAGCTCTCTGCTTAATTGAATTTTATACCCTCTTCAAAGCAAGCTGGTTGAAAACTGCAGTAATTTTTCTCTAGCAGTGTGCAAGTCTCGTTTTTCTTGATGAGTCACTGCAGTTCATTTTTGGGGTTATACACCCCAGTGTACCGTGAGGAAGGGGTAGCCGAGGGAAGGCAGCAGGCAGAGGAGAGCTGTGCAGGGAGCTGCTGAACTCCATCTCCCTGAGCACTTCGCCAGTAGTTCTGAGATGAAAATGTTGTTCTGTCCTGGTGGTTTATTTTTCAATAAAAAGTGGAAATTCACTGTGTAAACCAGGTGCAATTACAAAAAAATATGTAGTTAAGACCCTAATTTTTGGCTAGACTTTTAACAGCAAGGGTTTTTTTTTTTCTGCTGGTGCTTCATGTAGATTCAGGGCAGACCAAAGCATGCATAGTCTCTGCAATGATGTCATTTTAATGGTTTGGGTTTTTTTACGATTTCCTATTTTAAAGCAGTTCTGTAAGGGCTCTCAAGGAATTGATATAGTATACTTATTATGCAGCAGATGAATTGGGCTGAATTAGGTGGAAGCACTGTGGGTGAAATGAGCAAAAAGGATTAGATGGAGAGAAAAAAAAGGATGTTTTCAGTAATTTAATAATCTGATCTAATGGGATTTACTACTTGCTTATGGCAGTGTAACTTTTAATGTTTACACATAATTATGGCAGTTTTGTAAGGAACACACATTTTTAGATTTCATATGCATGGTGTTCATACAGTTTCCTGAGGGGCAGCAAAGGGGTGGTTGTGTTTTGTCCTCTTTAATTGTCCCTCCACAGTCCTTTCTTTGCTTTGCTTTGCTTTTCATTTAAGGCACTTTTAACTCAGAGAGGCAGTGCTATAGTGGGTACAACCCAGCCACCAAGGGAGGGCTTTTGCCTGTGCTCTGCATCCAAAGCAGATGAGAGACAAGGCAAGCGTGGTGCTAGAAAATTCATCATCTCCCAAGTTGTTTCCCATGCAGAGGACAAGTCGGAGGCATGTTGCTGTCATAGCTGTTAGGCTTGGAGTAGCATCGTGGCATCCACAGCCTTAGGTAAAAGATGCTCTCCTCTTTGTTCCTAGAAATTCCCTCAAGTACAGGTTAAGCATTAAAACACATCGCCTTTTCCTGTCGTAAAATTAAATTTCATGGCTTTTGCATTATAATGTATTCACCTCCCGTCTGCTGAGTATATGGAAAACTTTGTCAGGTCTACAGAGAGTTTCTCCAGCCTTGCACCATCAGCTGCAAGCGGGAGTTTGGGCTCCGGTCTGACTCCGAACAACATCCTCGCTTTAAAAAAAGGAAAAATAAATCTTTTTTGCTTTTCCTTCCCGTGGTGGTTGGGATCTATCATGTAGGGTGTATTTTGTTCTTTGAGGAAATGTTACGACAGCTTTTCAGCCTCAGCTTTTTTGCTTTTGTAGATTTGTCAGGTCTTTATCGTTATTTGGATACTTTATTTTTCTTGTGGTTCCATGTATCTCTGTATCAGCACGCAGGACTGTGATAACAAGCTTTAAACTTTGCTGCTCTACTCAGACATGCTAAAACCCCACAACTAATATGGCTAAGCTGACTTTTGTGTGAACAGGAAGAAAGCGTGAATGTTAGAAATAACAGTCTGTTGTTGCGAGGAAGGGTTTGGGATCCTTCAAACGTTGTATCAACTGTGAATAGTCATCTTTTGCTCCGCAGTAAATCCCCAGGTAAAGCAGAGCTGTTCTGCTTCCCATCTGGTCTGATAGAGGAGCACTGTAATGCATGCTGTCGGTATGGCTGAGCAGCTCTGTAAACATGGATATACTGCACCAGATCCGTGGGACCGTGAGCCGTCACCAGCGGTAGGTGTGGTGTTCAAGGACCGAAGGGTTTTATCTTCAGAATATTCATATTTCACATCAAGAGCTGTAAAAGAAGACCTGAGAATTTAGGGCGGGTTCAGGTCACAGATTTTCTCTAGCCATGCAGAACTGCTTCCTCGGCACCCCGTTCCTCGTCTGCAAAGTGGAAAGACAAACGGTGCCTCATCTGCCAAGGTGGCTCTGGGAGAAGCTCACGTTCTCGTTTGTCTGGTCCCCATGTCCTCAGAGAGGTGCGTGCATATATCTGATATGAGAAATGTTGCTTTTCCCTTGGTGCTCTTGGTCCATCTTCCAAAAGCCAAGGAGTAGGGTCCCCAAACACCCGTGAGATCGGTAGGCACACCTGCCGCTCATTCTGAAAGTCAGGCAGGGCTTGGGAAGCGGAGAAATTAGCCTAAAGGAGCAGGGCTGGAGCTGGAGGTCAGAGCCAGGGGTCCAAGGCTGTGGTCCAGGCTGTGCTAAGCGTGGGGAAGGGTTGCCCAGCCCTGGCCACGCTTTGTGTTTGGTGCGAGTCCCTCTCGAGCCATGAAACTAAAGCTGGTGTTGCGGCACAGCGTGGGAATCCACAGCACGGCCGCAGCGTAGATGTACAGCAAGCCTGGTGTTGAAAAAGCCATCTGCGCTGCTTATCGTGTTCCTTTTCATGTACAGGGTTTGGAAGGCTCTTACAAATGCTCCTTCAAATACCTTTCTGAGCAGGTGGTTCCTATCTGGTATTGAAGTGGTAGACTTTGCAGCCCTGCCCCAGGCAAAGCTCCCCCCTGGCTGGGGGGGTTACAGTTCGGCTCTGGCTGTCCTGTGCCAATGGGAGCCCCTTGTTCATGGCCTTTCCAGATCTTGGTCTTCCTTCAATAGAAGAATAACTTTCTTGAGCGTGCCAGCAGACCATAAACTGAAAGGTTGGGAAATGATGGGAAACGTCTGGCACTTGTCACAAAAGAGGATTTGTCAGAAAGCACATTACAAAATCCTGCTGCCAAGATCCTGCTGCTCTGACATACTTGAAAGCTGCTAAATCCATCGGCTCTCCCCATCCCTTCCCTGCTCTGTTTTCCTTCCTCCCCTTTTTTCTCTTGCACTTTTAACCCTGCTTTATTTTTTTTTCCCCTCCGTTGCCTTGCTGCTTCCTCCTCACACCTGTTTCTTGTGGTACCTTGAAAGGCAGACCAACCTCCATGGGAGCCTGAGGTTGCCATGCTCTGCCCTTGCATTTATTTTAAAATAAAACAAAAGCCTACAGAAAAGGCACCTGTTGCTGAAGCAATCCAGCTGCAGTGTGATGGTCCGTGTTGCCAGCTCTCATCTGTGAATGTATGGAATAGTGGGAGCACCTTGGTGATGCCACCCTAAGTCTGGTCACTTTAGAAAGTCACTTTAGAACCAGGCTGGGGCATGGGCAGCAACACGGTATGTTATAGCATTGCTTGTAATCGCGTAGCAAAGGAATTCAGTGGTTATTCTCAAGAAATTGGACCGTTACTAACATTATCTGAGTAACCTGACCAGCCCTCTGAAAACTTAAATTGTCAAGCTTTCAAGTATCTAGTTTAATTGTGTGCTGTTTCTATGTATTTATTTTGCTAGCTCTAGAGACCTTGAACAGAGTAAGAAGAAGAATCCTAATGGAAAGTTTTTGAAGTGTCTTTATGATGCAGGGTAATTTTTGTATTGTCCTTTAGCTGTGAAGCTCCATGTTTCCTTGTATCTCATGTGTCCTTCTCAGAAATGTCTGCTGATTTTTAGGTGTCCATGCGATAACTTTCAGGTTAACTTGAGAGGTTGCTTGACATTTTCTAGAAACAAGGCCACTCTAAATTCTACCTGCAGTGTGCCTAAAATTCATTTCAAGAATTAACCGAATATAAAATAGCGACAGTCAGAAAGACCCAGGAGTTTACTTACTCTAATGATCACGTAGCAACACAGGAGTAGGTATTTACGTGAGGTCAAGAGGCTTTGAGAATAGAGGAAAATCAATATATGATGTACTTTCCCCAGTGATAAATTCCTACCTTATAAAGTGTTATCAACATGGTTCAGCAGAGGCAGACACACCTGCCATCACTTTAGTCCATTAAAAGTTGTCTGAAGTCCTATCCTTATCAAGTTGTTAATATTTACAAAGGTGATGTGGGCTGATAAGCTTTTATGTTGTAGTCCAATGTGTTGCTTTTGCTGCTCTGGGTGTGTCTATTGCTCTTCACGTTTTATGCTAATCTCATTAACCACATCTTATTACATCTAAGCTCTTACCTGCATTAGCAACAGGCATAAGCAGTTTTTGGCAGTGGGCGCAGGGAAAAGCCTGGGTAGCCATTGACAAATGGTCCTAATTAGCACAGTTCTGTAAATCTTTGCCTAGCAGGGAGTGTTTTATCACTCAATTACAAGCTGTGAAGATGCATTTTCTGGGAGCATAAATATGTAAGTCTTTTTTAATTTTCAATAATGTGCTTTAGGCAGAGCATGCCATGATAGTCTGGCTTGGTTCCTTCCCAGATTTCTGGTGGGGTTTTAGCAAGATGCCTAAAATTGCACTGTAACGTCAGCGGGTTGTAGGAGGCGTGTGGGATCGGTCCTGGTTTGCTGCTAGAGATAGTAGTTTGAACGTGGGAACTCCTATTCATAGTATGGTACGTGGTTAAATATTGCTGTTGGTTATTTTAGAGACAAGCTGCCCCTCCATCTCCATGGAGGTGGCACCGACGAGCAGGGTGTGTTGCTGGGACAGCATCTTGCCCGACGTTTGTTTGTGTTGGGACAGAAAATTAAATATGTACAGTACCAAGCATGCAAACTGAGGTTCGGCATGAGGAGGGTCTGATGTAGATTTCCATTTACATTGCCCAGATCTTTCAAGTTCTGCTCGATATCTGCCAGAGAGAAAACTTCCATTTAGAGGGTGGGATAGGAAGGAAAGGGTCTGTCTGCTGGTTTTCTTTAATTCTTCTCCATAGTGGAAAAATACTCGAGATGAGAGTTTCCTATATTTTCCTCCTGGGGAATAAACAAACCTTTTGCCAAAAAAACGTTCGGTCCCGTTGACTGGGCGGTTTAAGTTTATATAGTGAAATTATGCCAAGAACTATCAATCGAGAAGCCCCCTCCGTAGCAGAGGTCAGATGAAATGGAAGCGGACCTCCCTGTCCTGACAGCCGAGTCCTCCTCCTGCCCCGATGAGAACCGCCCGTGGACGCGCCAGATACGACGCTGGTGTGTTTGGCTGGTAGATAGCGTAGACGGTTGAACATCTGGAGCCGGGGCTGTCTACCCTGTGATTTCTGTATCGCCTTGTGATCGTTGTGAAACCAAACAGGAACAGGTAATAATTCAAACCGTCGCTCCTGCTATCTGGAGTTGTCACCTCTGGGGAACGGCTGGATGTCGGCGGGCTTGGGAAAGTGATCCTGAAGGTCAAGGGGAGATGTGCTTGGGCTCCTCGGTGCAGATGAAGTGATAATGAACTCTGTGGAAGGAGGGGGAGGATCATCGGAGGCTTTTATTATCCCTGAAGCCGTGAATCATCCCAAATGCTAATCCTCAGGCACGCAGTCAGCAGATCTGGGCTGCAGCGTGCCAGCCTGCGCTGTCTGAAGGCATCCAGCCTGCCAGGAGCTGTGCTCTCTTTCTCCCAGGTCTTTTACGTTTTTCTAGGATTGTTTTGTGCTTTATCTTACAATTCTGCAGGAGAAAATAAAACCCTCCTGTGGCTTCTCAGAGACTTTCAGGCCTTTTAAGTCCATTTTGGCAGACTGGCTCCAGCTGCAGCTGGACGGCATGGTGTGTCCGAACTTCGGGGTGTGAGGTTGGGTCCCTTCAGGAAGGGAAGTCCCAAGGGCCAACTTTGCCTCATACAAGTGTATTCTCCGCTATTGTGAGAAGTTGGATGGGTTTGTAGGTTGGCAGAAGAACAGAGAAGGTCTAGCTCTGCTGTAAGTCGTCACAGCTCTGCGGACTCTGCCTTGCTAACGAACTGCGGTTCTGGGTCAGCGCTGGAGGGACGTGCCCCTCGTCACGGCCCAGACATGATTGCAGCCCTTTGGTCACTACATGTCCCAGCTCAAAGCCCACAAACCGTGTTGGGGAGGTGGGTGTGCTGGCTGCCTGGCGCTCGGTTTAAATTCCGTGGTAGACATTTCCATGTTGATGAGCTGCTACTCATCACTCGAGCTTAACTAGCGCCCTCGTTTCGGCATTTGATGAGGGTAAAGCAAGCTGCTGCTCAACCAAGTCCAGAGGCAAGGGGTCCAAAAACCAAACGGGAAGGGGAGTAGCCTGGCTGGAGGCCATGAATTATGCAGGAGGTGGCTTTTCAGAGCACGGTAGGACGCAGCTGCCAGGATTCGTGGCATTTCCACAGAATCTGAGTGACGGGGAGGCTAGTGGCCCCGTAATGGTTGGTGAAGAGGAGCTTGGGACCTCTCCACCCGGCTGCGGTGGTGACACCTGGGGAGTCCCCTGTCCCCCCCTGCCCGGCTGCCTCCCCTGGAGCTCAGCTCTGGTCTCCCGGCATCAGCCTCCTTAGTGCTCAGCCCTCCCTTGGGCGTTTGTTGTTTGCCTGCAACGAGGTTTCTAAACAGGGTTTAGAGACCAGCCATTAAACCTCTGATTATGAATATCGGAGGTTGAGAATCTATATTTAGAGGAACAGCCCTTTTGGGAAAAATGAGCTATTTTGTTATTGCTTCCTTCCAAAACCTCTCCTGCTTTGCTGTATTTCCCTGTCAACCCTGACTGCTACAGCAGTCATTGCAGTTGAGAGTCAGGCTTAAAAATAGGAGGAAATTTTTATTTTAATAATCAATTATCCTGTGAGTCTATGGTTGAAGTTGGAAGGGACCTCTGGCCAAACCTCCTGCTCCAAGAGCAGTCAGCTGTGAGATCAGGCCAGGTTGCTCAGGGCTTGGTTTTTTGGTTTGGGATTTTATTTTTTTTTATTTTTTTTTTTTTTGCTCTGGTTTCTGAGGCCTCGGGAGGGTGTGCTCTGTCTGCATTTTCGTATATCCCTACAAACCCCTGGTAATCTACCTTCTCACTGCAAGCTGAGATGTCCTACAGCCTTTTGATCCCATCAAAATGGGCTTTTAAAGGGTGAATAAAACCCCCTCAGCTTTTGTAAGCATTGGCCGTATTTGAGCATTGAGAGGAGAGATCCTGATTTTCTACCCAGCTGTCCCCGTTTGGGGCACTTGGGTGCTGGCCAGTTTGCAAAGAAAAGTGCATATTCCTGGCAGAAGAGTGCCGGCCTGGGAAAGCTCGGCAGCAACAGCTCCTCGGCGCTAATTGACCCCTTTCTTGGCAACTTCATCAAAGACGTTGAAGAATAAATAGGCTGTTGATTGAACTGTTTCCTCGTCCCCAGAGGTGGTCCTTCTTAGTCGGGCTTGAGGCACATTGTCAGGGCTGGGGAAGAAGCTTGCAGAGCGATTAGCCCGTGCTCGCCAAGGAACAAAAAGCTTTAATTTACTGGGCCTTCCGAGTGACATCTGCCGCGTGAGATGGGAGCGTGGTGGGGGTTTGGTGCCTGCTCCGTCTGCAGAGGTTGATCCGTGGTGCCCACGGAGCAGATTTCTGCGCTCTGGTCCCCTCCGCTGATGCACAGGGTGCTGGTTTTGAGGGAAGAGGGGGAGCGTAGCTCGGATGAAATCTCTAATAGTGGAATCTGATGAAAGCAGAGGTCGGGAGCAGGAAAACACCTTCAAGGAAAGCTTGGATGCAGAAGTCGAGGCGGATGCTGATGGACGTGACTGATGCATTCTTTGCATAGAAAAGTCATGTTCGTGCTTGTTGGTGCTGCTGCAAAGGCACGCAGAAATCCTGCAGAAATGAGGCGTGCAAGTTTCAGCTGATTAATTAATGGAGCATATAAGGAGAAAATATTAACCATTTTACTGATGTCTGTAAATAGATTTTTTAAATATTCTGCTGGGTTTTTTTGTGGCAAATCGCATTCACGTACTTCAACCCCCTTTACTTTGTTCCAGGCTGGGCCTGGAGTCCAAAACTTTGAACTATCTGTAGAATGAGCAGTCCAGGAAGACTATTTTCAGTGAAAATATTTTAAAGTATATGAACTGAATCCCTTTCGGTTTGAATCAGATCACTGTTAAACTCTGAGATTTGACAAATACCATACTGCTTCGTGCAATTTATTACCTGGAGGTAGGATTTTTAGCTAAAGGTAGAGCAAAAGTTAGCACTACGAGCCTTGCTTTTGGGCAGCGGCTTTCCTTCCGCAGCTGTTTCAGGGCTCATTCTGCACTCAGCAAATAGAGTGAGTGTGTGTGCAAAGTAAATATTGATACGGTGCTCCCGCCGCAGTGGCCCAAGAATCACGTGTCTGTATAATGAGTTACAACGCGAGTCTGCGTGACACCGTATGCATCGCTGTCATGTGAGAGGGCCTGTAGAGTTACGTTGCTATGACAGCCTGATGTGGGGCAATGCACCATGTTCTTGGGTAGCAAATACAGCCCTTTCCTTCTGCTGAAACTAATGATTGCATCTATGATTCACTAGCAGTGACTCTGTGCCATTTTTGGGTTTTAGCGATGAAAACACTAGAAAAGACTTGAAGACGCTGCCTGTCTTTCCTACCAAGACACTGCAGGAGCATCCATCACTCGCTTACTGGTGAGCTATTTAATTTAAAATGTAAATCGTTGCTATGAATGGTAATGACAAGATCATTTTCAAACAGTTTTGCAAACTCTCTTAAAAGTTTTCAGCCTCTGTCATATAGGGCTTGGAGTTAATTGCTTGTGCTCAAGTATTTCCAGTTTTCAGAAGGTTATAAATTATGCAAGATCCAATGCAAATCCCTCATTGAAAGTTCGCTCAGATTAAATTGCTGGATCAGAAACGGCTGGAGGAGAGTATGTGGGGACCACGCGTTAGAGCTGAAATCTGAACTCCAGCCAAGCTCGGCTTTGCGAAGAGCACCTTGCTCCTCAACTGTCACACAGCCCAGCCTCTGTGGTGGGTTGACCTTGACTGGCTGCCAGATGCCCACCCAGCTGCTCTCCTCAATAGGACGGAGGGGGGAGGAAATAAGCTAGAAAAGCTGGAAACGGAAAGGCAGGTCCAATTTTGTGGCTTGAATCTGCCGTAAAGGAACACAGCATTTGGGATGAATCAATGATATTGTTTCCTTGGAATTGATGCCTTTTGTGCAAGTTTGGCTCCCTCATTTGTTTCATTTTTCTAGGCTTGATGTGTACCTGATGGATTTTCAAGTATACTAGTACTTGCTTATGATTTGTTTTTTTCAGAATGAATACTGCTGTGTTTTTCTTTGCTTTCAAGTGTCTGACACTTAAAGGCATATTTTATTTCGCATTCCGCTAAAACAAAATGTTGAAGTATATAAGAGGAAAAACGCAAAAAGGTCATTGCTAACAGATCTATATTTTTTTCACCTATGAAATATCAGGGGGAAAAAATACACTGGAATGAAAACATTTCTGGTTTAACTTCCTCTGTGTTGCATATGGAGCATTAACTATCCTTTGAAGTTTTGGTCCTTTAGAACGTGAAAATGAATTTATACAATTAGTACCCTTATTCTGCAGCAGCATCTGCAGCAGAACAGGCTGATCCGAAACAATTCATTAATTAGCCTGGAACGCGGCATGCAATGGCGGGGATCAGCCGGGCAGCTCCACACTGCTTAATGAAGGGTGGGAAAGAAATCAGTAAGAAACAGAATGTAAACCAGAGCGAGAAATGTACAGAGGGACACTTCTCTGCATGCTGAGCAGGCGTCTGAATTTCAACAGATGCCGTCACACATGAAAAAAGTCACTGAGTCTCTAAATTGGGTTTTGTGTTTGGTTTGCAGTGAGGACAGAGTAATTGAGCATTATACACAAATTAAAGGTCTGACCAGAGGACAAGCCATTGTTCAGTGAGTATGATACTTGTTAATTTGCGAAGATGATATTTTTCCTTTTTTCTTTCTTGTTGAGAAGTGGCAATGCAGGCTGTTTTGGTCATTATGGCTTGCAAACTTTACCATTTATATCTGTCAGATTCTTTTTTGTTGAGTTATATTTCAAAGGTAAACTATTTGAAGTTTCAGATTTCACAGGCTTGCAGTTGTGTGTCCTCATTCAGATATCTCAAACATAAAAGAAATTATTTGGACCTTATTTTATTGGAAGAATCTTCTCTATACCCTGCTTGCTATCAATTAGTTTTCACACCAAACTCTTAAGGGCAAGTATTACTTTAGATCCTGTAAAAAACCCAAATGCATGTTTGTTGAAGTGTTCAGAATTTGGCTTTCAAAAGGACAAGGTCTTCCAAGATGCATACAGAGCCTGTGGAATTTTATTTTTAATTTACCATTAATATTACCGTACTTCTACAGGTAGATGCAGTGGGATGTGTCACGAACTGAGAAGTTTGAGATGATTGCCATGGTTGCACGATGTAGACAACCTGAGTTTTTGTCGCATACCTCTGTGCCTGTAACTCTGTCTCAATAATTCAGGGCCTTCTTTCAATAGGGACAAGGAGAAAAATTGTCTGTCCAATGGTTTTCTGAATTGCCTGATGAAACAGTTGTACAACTGCATAAACACTTGCATTTGGAGCCTATCTATTGTAACCAGAGCGCCATAATGGAATAATTATAGGCAGGTCTTTACCGACAACGTTTCCCAAAAGGTTCACATGTTTAGTTCAGAATTTTTACTTTCGGTTCTCTGACCCTCTGATAAGAGATGGAATGTTTTGTTGTATAAGAGATTTTCCATTTGCTTTAATTTTGCTGAAATATCACATCTTTCCCCAAGCCAGGATGCTAAGTTTTTTCTGAAAACGTGGGCCTTCAGTTATTAAGACCTTCAAAATATGCAAATGATAAATGACATGTCCTGAATGCTTGTGTGAAAAAAATATGTTAATAGATATTATTCCCTTCAGAGAAAATCATCTGATATGCTATAAATCTGTCTACAGGTACATGAAAGTGGTAGAAGCTTTGCCAACATATGGAGTTCATTACTATGGAGTAAAGGTTAGTAAACGCTCATAGATAATGTGATTGCTTACCTTATTACGTGTGATTACATTCCTATAGGAGTAGTTTGATGATTCAGTACCCTTCTGTCAGTGTTAAACCCTGCATTTTTTTAACGTCTATAATTTTCCCCCCTTCAATATTCTTTAAAAACTGTTTCCAGAGAGCAGCAAAGCATTATATGCTACAGAAGACGGAAAGGAATCTTTGTAAAACCTTCTGTAGTCCTATCAGGAGCTAAATTCCTATCACCTTAATTAAACTGGATATCACTTCTAGATCCGAAGCAGTTAATAGTTTCCCCAGAGACATTTCTAATCAAGATTAGAAAAACATACAATGTAGAAGCGGCAGGTGATTAGTGGGTGTGTACTTGGACTGGGGAAATGTTGAGAAGTATTTTTGGAGAGTGATGGAGATACACCATTTATTCCCATTTGTAGAGCAGAGCCTGGGCCAAAGTGTTTTGTGCAGAAGAGTTTGTGCAGCAGAGAAGATGCCTCCTTACTTTGAGTCATGGCCATGACAATGGTACCCGAGAAGCTGATGTTTTGCACTGTTCTCTCCTCCTGCGGCTGTCTATGCCTGAATTTAGTGGATGCAGTCATTGGCCACAGTTTTTTCTGTCCCCTATCCTTCCCCCCTCACAGCCACTCCTGCAACGAGTGACACCCCCCTGTTTCAGCAGCACTGTTGCTTTTTTGTCCACTTTGCACAACCACCACCTAGTTTCTTGCCTCTGCCTGAGAAGGCAAGGGGAGAAAGTTTCAACATTCACTCCAGCAATCCACTTCACATCGATTTGTTTGCAAAAAATATCTTTGTTCTGTACCTACTCGTACTTGCCACAGAATCAAATAGGCTGTAATCTTGGAATTGCGTAATTCTGAAGTAGCTCTTGGTTCACGTAGACGTCCATTTTTCAGGATAAACAAGGAATCCCGTGGTGGCTTGGAATAAGTTACAAAGGAATAGGCCAGTACGACTTACAAGACAAAGTTAAGCCCAGAAAAGTAAGTTTTTTACATCTGATTTTTCTTCGGGGGGAGGTGGGATGGTGTTGCATGTCAAGATACACTTTTTTAAGCTGCTGTTTATTAGACTAGTGAGCAAAAGACCAAGGGTTGGAGGCAGAAGGAGAATTCTGCTGGCACTGACGCAGTAAAACTCTCCCCCCCCTCACACAGATAGTGGAAACTCCCTTTGCGAGCTTTGGCTCATGTGTCATCTTGAGTTTGGTGGTCCTGGGACAGTCTGGACAGGAATTTTGACAGCCTCCAGGTATAACTGCAGAAGTGTGAAACAACTGGGTTTCTGCAAGTCAAACTAAAGGCCTTGTACTCAAGCAGCGTTGTCACTTGGCTTTCATAGGTGGATTTTGTGTGTGAAGCGGTAAAAGGCTCCACTGATACCCCTGAAATACGGGGGGAACTGCGTGAAACTGCAAGCCTGCTTAGGCAACTGTATGTTTCCTTGATGCAGCGAGTTGTAACGGGGGGATTGAGAGTAAATGCCAAATATTGGACGTTGTTCTCCTCTTTTTCCACCTCCCCGCTCCCCAGCGTGTCTCCTGCAGAGTGAACTCTGCCAACGACCTCCCTCGTTGTTCAGGCAGGGCAGAGGGTCCCGTAACTGCACTGCCGGCTCCCTCAAAGCCCCCGTCAGCGAGCCCCGACAGGCTCTTCTGCCGGCGGCCTTGGAAACCCATCGTGCAAACCCAAGCACACGATGTGTTGGGAGCTCGCCCGGTCCTGTAGCCACAGACGTCTCCCTGCAACGGGACTGAGCCCTGACAGTCTTTGAAGAATTATTGAACCCACTTAGCTGGGGGGAAGAGCCAGGACTGCACGTGCAGGAGCCGCGCCGTTGGGCAGGGGTGTGTGGTTTCTTTCTGGTCATGTCTTCATTGACACATTTAAGCCATGAGGAGATGGAGACCTGGGGTTTTGCTGTTCTCTTTCCCCAGGAATGATCTGGGCAGGAGTTCGCGTGAAGTGTGTGCTTCCTGCCAGGGAATTTTACATTTGCAAAATGATACTGTTTAGTGTATTTGTGCCAAAAAACACAGCTTAACAAAACTTTCTTGTTAAGAGTAATTCCCCTTCAAGCTCCCACCCTGATGTTTTCTTTTTTCCAGAGCAGGCTATGACTTGGTTTCTTTTGGTATAGTTATATAGCTGTGTGTCCAAGATTGAACTCATATGTCCTTCCTTTGCTTTGTTTAGTAAAGCACATAGTTTCATCCCGGGTCTCTATCACCACACCTGTTCTAAATGACAGTCACACAAGCGGAACCCTAGAAAATCAAGTCAACGTTAATGCACCCATTGATTGTCAAAGGAGAGCATCAAGGAGCTCCTCTTGCTCTTGAGCACTTCTCTGTTTTTAGGCAACATCTACAAGATTTTCCGGTCAGGTCAAACACAGATCATTCTCTAGCCAAGATGTCCAGCTGTGACCAGCGATGCTCTCCAAGAAAATGCAGCCTGCCTGGCTAGAAGCATTGCTTTGCCAAGCACTTTTTATGCTTGTGGGATTTCAGTTTACAACATCAACCAGGCAGATTAAGAAAATTTTTTAAGGTCAGAAGGGCCCAGATACCAAGTCACGCCCTGCTACAGTTAGTTACGAGGCGTTGCCTTTGAATGCAGCAGGAGTTGTGTTTAAGAAAAATAAAATAAAAACCATAGGTCACCTCTGCAGTGGATGTGTTACAATGGAAATAATAGTTGTCTGCTTTACTGTAATGATAGTTATACAACAGAGGATAGAGATTAAAAGGTAAGGTGGGAGAGAGGAACCTAAATGCAGAGGGAAGGTTTAATGCCAATAAGCTGATTGAAGAAGTGGAGTTGGATATGGCTGTAGTATCCTTATGGATTTGTGTCTGGTGTCAATAGGAGGGGACAAAAATTACTTAAGCCATAGCTTGTCCTGAGTCATGGCTACTTTTAACATGTAGCTAAATATGCAAACAGTTTCTTTATACAAAAAGTGTTTCAGGATTTGAAATGGAAAGTGCACTTCTGATGTGATCCATGGAAATAATTGGAATCAGATTGCTTTCAGGGGGGAAAGCAGACGCTGGGTCTAGAGAGGCACCCATATCCCGACTTGGTCTTGGTGTTAAAATGCCGAGACACTGCTGTTTATTTCAGTGTAGCTATAGCCTTGCTGCCTGTGATGCGGCAGGCAGGAGTTTCCTTTTAATCAATATTGTTGTTTGTTCATATTTATGAATGTATCAGGATCTATTTCAGAGAGAGAGGAGTCAGCAAGCACAGTCCTTTCCGAAGCAGCAGGCAAGAGGGGAGTAGGCAGGTAAACTATGCCTGTCTTTTGGAGCAGAGGTGCTAGTTTTGCTGGATTTAGCAGAATTTTCTTGCTTTGCTTTTTTGGGATGGAGCCAAACTCACAACTGCCATGTGCTGGTGCTATCCTGCTGTTTATACTGTGGATCAAAAGTTCTGTTGTGTTTATCCCCAGCCGTCTGGGAAAGAGCCTCCTTATTGTGCTCCACTTCTCCAGTTAGTGATGTTTAAATATAAGTGCATCTGATAAACTCAATAAAAGGGAAAAGCTGAGTCCAAGTCTAATGAAGGCCAAGCTGGCCATTCCTAATTTTAAAGATACAAGTGATCTCTGGGTGTGCAAACCTCTCTGCTGCATTGGGAAAGCTGCTGAGTTTCAGGTGGGAGGCTTTGAACAGGAGTTGGTGCCTGTGCTCCAGCTGAATTCACACCAGGGGGTTTTATTCTGCCCTCCGTGTCTTTTCTGCAATGCTAATGGATGCTGTCAGACATAGGCTGCGTTTGCTTAATGTGTTCATCAGAGGCACCTGGTGAGAGCCAAGTCCATATTTAGAATAAAATTTTAAAAATAATAAAATAATATATACAAAATTAACTGCACCCATTAATGCAAAGTCAATTAGATCCCAACAAATATAACCGTCCTTCTCAAAAAGTGAAATCTTTTGGCTTTATTCAAGTAGGTCTTTAGGCAAAGAGACCTAAATACGAGCCTTGGAGCACAGTGGTTATCCCAGGATTTTGTTGTTGGATCAACACTGTTGCGTGAAGTCCAAGGTTGAGAACTCTTCACAGGAAACAGCTTGCAAGGCAGACCTGGATGAAGCAATCTCCAGATCCGTATCACCCAGCCTTGCCAACGCTTGCGCATGTACCGTCAATCATCCGTGAGTGGAACGTGTGTTGTTGGAGAGGACGGTGTGTAACTCGGGGCTGGACCAGGAGAACCTGCCGTGGCTGTCTGTCTGTGTAAAGCTGGCTGGGGAGGTTTGAGTCCGGCTATTAATATTTTGCTGGTTGACCTGAGATGGTTTGGAGAAAGGAGTTTTGTTTCCGTAAGTCACTCCTGAAAGCTTGTATTGCTTTAGAAGCGGTTTCTAGATAAGCGAGCCTGTGTTTTTACCCCTGTGCCTGGGACTGCGAGCTGATGGGCACCGAGGGAAGCACTGTGCTCCAGTGCTGTAATAGGCTGAAAGTGGAGAATTATTTCTTGTGTCATTTATGAAAATTGCTTTTTTCTTTGTGGATAAAAGCAGTGGCTCCATACTGGCTGGAGGTTACACTGAGCTCAGTTCATTATAATCCTGAAGTCTCACAGGGCATAAAAAAACCTGGCTTTGGCAACCCTTGTTCAGATTTCAGCTCAGACCTGGGATTAACTCTGCAGTCCTGCTGCTTTGCAAACATATTCTCCCTTCAGCTGCAGTTAATACCGAGAGAGGTCTCCTGCTTGGAGAAATGCCTCCTGCTTGCTATGGGGTGGCATGCCAAGATCCTGTCCCCAGTCTCTTCTGAATCAATTAGGAAAAGCATAAAACAGGTCCCAGGACTTTGTATGCTGTTTCAAAACAGAACAGATCTCCCTTTTATCTCTACCCCTATTCTTCTCACTGGTGAGATAAACAATGCCTCATCTTGTTTATGGAGCATGTATTATGGTATGAGTTGAGTTTACTCTGCGTTCAGCCAATACGTGGTGATCCTCTGAGGGATGGGAATTTGAGAAGGCAGTTTGCTGGCTTTTTGACTTGTTCTTGCACTTCATTGTGTTTCTGTGGGCGACTCCCTGGTGATAAATGAACTATAATATCTGAAGAGAAGAACTAATCTTGCTATGCTATTGTTTTAAATTACAAGAATTTTGATTCTACTGCTGGTTGTCTTGAACACATTATGTTCTCAGAAGTGTTTTCGTCAGGGTATACTAGTTTTGAAATGGGTAATATTTATGATATTTTTCTTTTCATTTAATATATACTAAGAGCTGATGCCGTGAGTTTTCCCTTGCAGAACATCAAGTAAATGTAAATTTGCTGTCCTGCTTTGCTGAATGGTTCAGAACACAACAGCATTCATACGGGGTTCCTCAGCAGGCGGATCTAATTAGGCAGAGATTTCTTTTACGGTGTTTATTTCTCACTAAGTCAAGTAGCAGCCATTGATTTAGACATAAGATACTAAGCTCACACAATTATTTAAAATAAACACATAGCTGTTGTGCGGCTGCTCTGAAATTCAGTTCCTTCCAGATGTGTGGAAAGTTGCTTGAATGTCACCTGCCCCAAAACATACGTTTTTTTGGGACAGTTTGGTGCCGAAACATCTCTGGTTCCTGTTAATTCCAATGCTAGTGAGAACCTAGAGAGGATGGATCATAATGCATTAGAAAAAAATATGATTCAAGAGGCTTTTAGAGGAATGGCTTAATATATAAGAGATGAAGGATGCCTCCAGGTGAGCTCTGCCAATTTATGCTGGCAGAGGTGGGAGCTGTCTGCTGCCTTCTCTCAGAAGTTGCTGCAGGTGGGGCGGTTTGGCTCTCCTGCCATCTACCCAAATGCCTCCCTCCATGGCCAGGCATAGCAATTTAAAACAAAGAGATTTCAAATGAAGGTAGCATGCCAGCCAGCAAACTGGAGCAGAGGGGGCTGAAACGCAGCCCTTCTTCCAGTGTTGCCAGCAGGGCGGTAATTTCCTTCATCGGGGTGGGGTGCATTCCTATGGGCAGAAATCTTTTATGTTTCCTTGGTCTGAATTGCCAGATTTGTCTGGAGATTGCCGTTCCCAGCCAGTTCCTGGGATGCTGGTTGCCGAAGCTCCTTACAGGCACCGCACGTACCACGAGGTGCTTTGAAAGCGCTTCCCGATGGAAAGGCTGCTGCAAACGCTGCAGCATGGTTTGCACTTCCACGCTGACCTTACCCGACGACCCTTTGGGTGAAAAATCAAAGATGTGGGTAATTTAGATCTTGGTCAGAATTTGCCATCAACCTTGGAAACATCCCAGATGCAACCCTGGCATGTGCCGTGCCCCGGGCTGATGCTGCAGCTCTGCAGAAGTGCTTGGTCACACAACCCCTCCAGCCAGCTCCTCTCCAGATTTTTCACCCCGTTGCGGAAAAAAAACCAAAACAAAACAAGAATTTTTTAATCTTTTTGTTAAACAAAATGCATCAGGATGATAGGAATATTCGGCAAAGCCCCTGAGAAGCTCTCTTACACGTTTCTGAAGGCAGGGGCTCTGCCAGCTCCTGCCTGCGATCCTGATGGGGCCGTTTTTCTGAGCCAGTGAGCTCTTGCTGTCAGGCCCAGACAAACTTGCATTTTATTCAAAACTTGATGCAAGATCGGCCAGGTAAAAAACCAGCTGCTGCTTTTAATAAGGTGTCTCACTACTTAAGCCGTCTGTGCCTGCTTTGTGTCTCGTTAGACTACAGTTACAGCTCTTTTTGTATGGGAAAGAGGGTTAGGAGGGCGATATCTTTTTGTTTAGTGTTCTCTAGTATCTCGAAGAGGATCACAGTAGAAATGCAGGCAGCTTAAACTCAGGGGCTGGCAAAAGCAGCAGCTGGGTGGTAGGAGTCTGGCTGGTGCACGGAGGTGCCCGAGTAATGAGGTGTGATCGGGGACGCTTTGCACCTCCACCTTCTCCAAAAAGAACCAGAAAACAAACCTTGACCAGGCCAAATTCTACCTGTAGAGTCGGACAGGCAGCCCCTGCTATGCTAAATGGGAGTTTTCAGGAGCCTTTGAGGACCTGGCAACCTAAATGGATGGGAAGGCTATTAAGAAAACATTCATTAGCTCAGGTGGACCTAATCATCTAGTTAAAGGGAACATACATTGCAAAACTTCCACAAAAACATTTTAATTATTCCTAATTGTTCCTCCAGCCCTCAAAAACCAGTTTCAGATTTCCAGATTATTTTTTTTTTTTACAACTCTTTTGTCTTTTAATATGCATGTAGTTTAGGTAAGATAGAAATTAGGAATGATTTAGAAACATGTCTGTACAGGGTTAGGGAGTATTTGAAGGGAGCAGGAAAACTCCAGTACAGTGACAGTTTCCTGAGTATTGCCTTTTGACCACAGTTTAGAGAAAATTTATTTGAAGGTGTTTATAGCATTTCATTCGGGTTACTCTAGTTTATTCTTTATTACTTTTTTGCCCTGGTTTGTATTGAGGCCTTTTTTCCCCTCTTGTCTTCATGAATCCAGACATGTTAGCAGAAACTTAATGCATTCATTGATGATTATTTTAAGTGCACTGACATAAATGTTATTAGCCCACAACTTATTGTGAAGCTACTCATATAATCATTGGCCTTTTTTTAAGGACCTGACTGCAGAGAAGTTGATTGCTAAGGAGCTTATATTGTTCTTAAGTGAGAGAGCTTAAGGACAGGGCACTTTTCAGTCCGTAAGAGCAAAAGATCTGTCCTGCGTGTGGAATTTCAAACGCTGCTTCCCCATCTCTTCTGCAGCGGAGCAGCAGATGGGGGAGCTGGCATTGTCCCTGTCGTGTGTGTCTTTGGGCAAGGAGGCGAATATCTTTGTGCTGAATGTACCCGGAAGGATTGCTTCGGGCATCTGTCAGCTCCTTTTTGGGCTGGGATGGATCTCGCAGGGTGGGGAGGAAATGGGGCAAAGCTCTACCCACATCCTGAGGCAATTCCATGCAGGTTTCCTTACCAATGCAAAGGCTTTTCTTTTTTTTTTTTTTTCCCCTTTCTCGGCACCACAGATGCTCAGGGATGCATCTCACCCGGGGCTGGCGTTGGATTTGCACAGGCAGCTCCTCATGGAAGGGCCCACCACGACCCTTGGACCGCCGGTGTGTCCCCTGCCTGGGCAGGAGCTGCTCAAGCTGGGGGGGCAGCTGCATTTTGTCCCCCTGCCAAATGCCACCCTCTTCACCCTCGCTGCCCTTAGGAGAGGTCACCCCATCTCCCACAGCCCTCGGGAATGCCAAGCGCATCCGGAGGGGGAAAAACCCAGAGGAAATGATAAAAGGGGACGGGGGGGGGGTGTCATCGCCCGCAACCGATAAGCAGCAGCGAGGGTTTGGTTTTTTTTTTTTCCAGAGGTCATGTTTGAAGCACACCCAGCGTTTTTTTACGAGCGTGGGAGCGGGGCGGCGGGGAACGTGGCACGATGCTTCTGGTCGAACCTGTTGCCTCTCTGAGTCAATGCCGGCAAGACCGGGACTCGGCCGTGGCGGGGGTCTGCGTTGCCTGCTGCAGCCCCCCCCTCGCCACGCTCGCTCCCGCCTCGGCCCCCCGCGAAGACCTCGGGGTGCCCCGAAGGGCTGCAGCCCTTCGGTAGAAACCTTCTTCTGTCCTCTCTTCTCTTCGGTTCAGGTTTTTTCCCCTTTTATCTGAGGGAAAGGGTGGGTCGGGAAGGCGTCGCCGGCGGGAGAGGCGGTGATGTCAGGCGTGTGTCAGCAGTGGGAGGCGAAGCCGAGGAAAGCCGAGCGGCATCCCGGCACGGCGGGACGCCTCTTGCTCGGCTCATGTCGCCCTCGACGCTTTCCAGAGCGGTCGGTGGTGCCGGGGAGAAGGGGCCGGTGCTGCGGGGAGGTGAGCGTGGGGAAGGGAAGGGTGCACGGGGGGAGGGAGGCAGCTGAGCTGCCGGGGGTCGTGGCGGGGATCCCGGCGTGCTGGAGCACCCACGGGTGCTATTGCTCAACGATCTGCGCGAGCTGTTTTCTTTTTAATTTTTTTTTTTTAAGTGTATTTATTTAAAATAAGTTCTAAAGAGGGCACTTCTGAAAGCAGTGTGACCGGACAGGGCGCTTTTAATACAAAGATAAACTTACTTAAGCAGCAGAGTAAAACTTCCACGGTCTTCCAAAAAGTGGCTTATTAGTTTAAGTAAATGACATTCCCCTTGCTGCATTTTTTCATATAGCAGGATCTAATAATAATTTGTAGTAACAGAAAGGCAAGCTTTAACTAAACAGAGGGAAAGGTCACTGAAAGAGCCAGAGCTTTCCCCACAAACACATGCGCTGGGTTATGTTTCATTTATGACCCGTGTTAAGAGTGTTTCAAATGCGGCGTGGTGTAATACGTAATCTTTTACGAAAGTTCTTCTGTAGTCGGAGCGTGGCACGTTGGGTTTTGGCGGAGGCCAGCGGGAATGTCGCGTGTCCTGGGGATTTCTGGCGTGGTGGCTGCAGCCTTGAAGGCTTTTGGAAAACTCCTGCAGGGAAGGAGGGGGTCACGTAATGCCCCCGGGTGCCTCAGCTAAATCAGCGATACGGCAAGCTGATCTTTCCCACTTAATGCTGGCCCTGCCTGGGTGGAATTATCTCAAGTACCTCCGGATGGGCTCTAGCTCTGGAAAGTAGCCGGCTGTAAGCTACAGCATGTGCTGCTGTACTTGTACACCCCGTCATCTTCAGGTGATGTCCTTGGGGACACCCGTACAGATCTCCGTGTGCGCCCACGCACCCTGGCACTGCCGGAGGGGGGGCTGCAAAAACCCGCACCGAGGGGCCGGGGAAAGGCTCGACCAAACTGGGCTGAGAAGATGCTGATGGGTCATCCCCAGAGGGTGGCTAACGCCGGTGCAAAGGGAGAGCGGATTCGTACGAAATTCTGATCCCACGGGTGCAGCTGCCAAGCCCCGTTTGACTTTGATCTTTTCTCCCAGATGGCACTTTGCAGGAAATCTGTGGTTTCCTTACAGAAGTATGTGTTGTGGGGTGGCTTCCTCCTGTAGCTGCTCTTTCTCTGTACGTGTTGTACCCCTGCTCCAAAATGTCATGCTGAATCTCTCACCCAGTGTCTTCAGAAGAGAATGGTCTTGGTTTTCCCTGGGCTGCTGCCATTCCCTGGGGATGTTCTGACTGCAGGAAGAGACCATAGGTGTCTATGCAATTACTTTGTATAGAGATTTTTGCATTTAATCAGAGATCAGAAGACTTTAGTTGCCCTCCCAAGATCTCTGTGAACTTCTAGCAGCGAAATTAAATGTGCTATTGATGGAAACAGATGTTGTCACAGGCAAAATCCTCAATCTGCCATGCATTGTCAGTAAGAGTGCAAAATTACTTGAGGAGCATCCTATGTATTTATATGTACGTCCTTATTTTGATTGATGTCATGAATGTTATTGCTGAGTCCATGCCATAGCTGAAGATACACAGGAGTTGTAATTTGCTGAAATTACATAACCTTGGGGGGAGAAGACTGGTGATTCTTGTAGTGACAGTGTTCTATTTCTCTCTCCCAATTCTCCTAGCTATTTCAATGGAAACAGCTGGAAAATCTCTATTTCCGTGAAAAGAAATTTGCCGTCGAAGTACACGATCCCCGCAGGTAAGGCTGGAGGAGGCAGTTGTAGCAGCGGGAGGAATCTTTACCCAGGCTGAGGATTTGTCATCTCGTGTTAGTGGATGGGGATGGGAAGTGCCTCTGAGTTCAGCACAGACCTGAGTTGACTTTGGGCTTTGTGACACTGAGCCTGATCCTGCATTTGGGAGGGCGGGCTGGGGCCGGATCCGGGCTGTGCGTGATGGGCAAGTAGCGCTGTGACGTTGCAGAAGGAAGGTCACGGTCGTAGCGAGCAACCTGGAGCGACGGTTGGTGTGTTACAGCTCTGGGTGTCCTTCTCTCAGATTGCCTGTGGTGTCCACCCAGGGAGTTCTTGGAGCAGAGGGAGAACTATTTGTCATGGCCAAATTTGCTCGCTTTACAAAACCCTTCCATGAGAGGCCCCTGTAACGTGCCTGTGCAGCAGGAGACCCGGGAACACAGCCTGCAGGACCCAGACATGACTTTCTTGCTCACCTCCTGCCTTCCCCTGCCTGGGCAGTGATGCTCCCTCCTCCGAGCTCGACCCTTCAGGGGTCCACAGCAGCACTGCCGCTTGGGGTGGGAGCTCACCCGCAGGCTGCTTTCCTGCGCCTTCCCCTCAAGATCCCTCCCAAGAAGAAAGAGCCTTTGCCCAGGGTGAATTTTCTGACTTCACCTTCCTTTCTGCTTCTCCTGCTGCCGTCCTTTCTACCTCTGGCGCAGAACTGCCGTGCCTCTCAGCTGGGCCAGGAGGGGCAGAGAGATTCTCTGCTGATCCCCCCAGATCCCCCGTCCTGCCTGATCGCTCCTTTCAGGATCCCAAGGCAGTCTGCTCGCCCTTTCTAGGTTTATAGCGTACCCAACCATCGGTCTCGGCAACATGATTGTGCTGCTGAACTAAAAGGCACAGCAGTTGCTACTGCTCCGTGTTGCAAAGCTCAACCAGGAGTGACTTCAACTTTAACTTTGTAAAATTAAGGGAAGGTTAGGAGGGGGGAAAGGCAGCAGCACCGGGTGATGGGGAAAAGGAGATCTGAGTTTTCACATCTCTAAAATAAAGGCTGAGCCTTGCCTGGTTGAGAGAGAGGCGTTTGGAACTTTAAACCTCAAAGACCTGTCTTGGAATTGCATTTCTTATCACACTTCCTCAGAATTTCGGTGTCAAGAAGGACCTTTGGTCAGAGCGGACTGGTAGTGCAAACCTGGTATGCAAACACTTCCCTGATCAAGTCCATCTGGGTGATGGCAATCAGTCAACACCAGTTTTACTTGGACAGAAAGCAAAGCAAAGTAAGTTATAAGGCATTTTACTGTGGGCATAAGTTTCAACACCTTTCCTGTGTATCCTTCAGTGTATGTTTTTCCACGGATGAACTACTCTCCAGACAAAAAAGTACAAATTGTTTTTGTCAGCTTTTTGAGCAGTCTATTAGCGACAGTATTGTTATTCGATCCATTTTAGTCTGCTTGCAATTAAGGGCTATGGAAGTGTAATCACAGAAGAGGGGATTCCCACATCTCTGTGTTTAATCTGCATTTTCTTTTGTCTCCTTCTCATGTTCGTTTTGAACACGGTGCAAACAGCAAATAGATTTTGAGTTGGGAGATTGTTCAGGCTTTGAGGGCAGAGGGGGAGAGGAAAGCCAGCAGAGCCCTGTGCGCTGCAAGCTCCTGTGTCATGCTGTTGCTTTAGCCCTTAATTTTGTGGGAGATGAGGTGTGAAATGTCATCTTCTGTGACCCTGTGTTCTGAAGTTAATTAGAGGTAACTTGATGAGGCTGGATTTATTTTTTTTTTTTTTAACTCCTTCAGGCAAAAATTCCTTCAGCCAGAAGTTTGGATGATATCGCCATGGATCTGACAGAGATGGGAACACCGAAAGTTTCAAAGCTAGTGACTTTGGAGGCAAAGAACCAGCTTATTATGGCCAGCAACGGCAGTTTGATCTCATCAGGTAATACTTTGTGTGAATGCAAGGTAGTGAAGTACAATGGGGCTTGTGTATGTTAAAAGGGAAAACAAGGCTACCTGACCATAAACACGGTGACATATGTGAAGGCATGTATTAGTTATGTATCTGAAACAGTAACAGCAGTAGTATAATCTGCTGTTTCCCCCATGTAACTAAATAAGGAAATAAAAATATGCTAGATGGATAAGCACCCATATACTCTTGGTCCGTGAATAATTTGATATCGGTTTACCAGTCAGTCCTTGAGTGACTGTAAGTCTTGTCAAAGTCCAGGGGATATTTGATCCAGGCTACCTATAAGCACCCATTCTAGGAGTGGAATTGCCCCGAGCTTCCTCAAAAATGACCAGGGAAGATAAATACTTCCAAAGAAAGCTCAGCTCTGGGGTGGACTTTGGATCTCTCCTGTGACTGTGGAGGAGGGGAAAAGCAGGGAGGGAGAAGCCTGGCTGCCCCATGTAGGTGCCCCGAGGTGAAGCCCAAGTGAGGAGCCTCAGTGTCTGTCTCGAAAGCAAAGTCAAAGCCAAAATATCAAGTATATAGTAGATATTGCTAATACAATGTTTTATATTTTGGGTGGTGGGGTTTTGGGGGTGTATACTTGGGACTTACCGTGCAAGTATATGCACTGGGGGTTTGAAAAAGTGTGGATTTCCTAAAAACCTACTTGCTGGATGACATGAGAGCTGGATGTTGCAGTTGGGATAATGTGTTGTTTTGTTGGGCTGGACTGCTTTGGGGAGATCTCGGCCTACCTAACTGGAAAAAAACAGCTTTCACCTGTAAATCCTCTGATACAGAGAGTGTATTTTTCAGGCTCTCAGGATTCAGAGGTCAGTGAAGAACAAAAAAAGGAGAAAATCATGGAACTAAAGAAGAAGGAGAAACTCCTTCAGGAAAAACTGCTTCAGAAAGTTGAGGAGCTGAAGAAAATCTGCCTGCGAGAGGCGGTGAGAACTGCACTTTACGCTGGGGTCGGGGAGGGTGAGAGCCCTTCTCTCCCTCCGGACCTTCACGCGGAGCCTCCTCTGTTCCCCAGGAGCTGACGGGCAAGATGCCCAAGGAGTATCCAGTGAGCGCTGGAGAGGAACCTCCCCAGGTCAGGAGACGTGTTGGCACGGCGTTCAAGCTGGATGACAACCTGCTCCCGAGCGAAGAGGTGAGCGCTGCGGTTTGTTTTCACGGCAGAGGTGGGGTGGCTAGACCGGTGGCCAAAGCCCCTTGTAAATAAGCCAGCTCTTCCCCGATTGTTTTAAGAGGAGGCGGCCAGGACAGTCGCTTGCATAGGCTGGGAAATTTAGACAGGTACCGCCCGTATTTCAGCCATGCTGCCTTTGAAATGACCAGGAAGTTGGCTGTTCCAAAAGGCGTTAAAATCCCCTGACCTGAACCCCTGATTTGGCCGTGCTGCTTGAATTTTAATGGACATTTTGCTGCTAATTAGAGAGGAGCAGGTGCGTAATGCCGTTTGGCAACCGGTGGCTGTGAGCTGCTCTCGAGCGTTGATTTGTGTCGCGTTGAAATTGTGTTGGAACCCAGAACGTGGCAGGGATGTGCGCTGTCCCCCTTCCAAAATCATCTGTCCGTGAGCATAGTTGTGTGACAGGTGACAGAAGGAGGAGATTTATTTCTGGCTTAATGCAAGTTCCACCTCAGTAAAAGCTCTCCATATTGCTCAAGAAGCTAATATGAACTTTGCTGGCGGAGACTGACTCAGGAGATATGGTAATTCAGATATTTGCAGTTTCTGGACACATACCGTTCCCCCTCATTCCTTGTGAGATTTGTTAACAAGCTGTATCATCCAAGTAGTAAGTAGGTGTTGGGCACTTTGCATCTGTCTTTCACCAAAAACTTGCTGCCCTGGCTCACAGGGCTGGTGTAATCCATGTCTGCAGTAAGCTAATTTTACGTAAACTGCTTAAACGCTACAAAATCCTACTGACCAGATTTAATAACGTGGTTTTTAACACTTCTGCAGTGCCTTTCATCTGAGCTTCTTAAAGTTGTTTACAAACAATTAATTAAAGCCTCCAACTCCCTGTGACGTAGGTATGGTGATATAAATTTCCATTTTTATTTTCTCCAAAGTAGAGAGAGATTTTGAACAGACATTTTCAGTCTTGGACTCAGAACAGGAGGTTTAGCAGTCTAAACCTGAATTTAGGTATCTATCTTATGTCACCCAGGCTCAAGAACTTTGGACCTTTCTCAAGAGATCTCATAGTCTTACGCTAGTCAGAGAAATAAGATTTAAGACTTTCATATGCTGAGATTGTGTATGTATCTTGTGTATGAAGTTCGGTATTTCTGTGTTTCGTGCTCAAGATTTTACTTCATTACCACAAAAATAGATCTATTCAATAACCTTCATTGATAATTTCTACCCAGAGTACAGGCAAATAATTCATCTCACAAATTTGCAGGATCCTGCTTTGCAGGACTTGGAGAGCAATTTTATCATACAGCAAAAGCTGGTGGAAGCCGCAAAGAAACTTGCCAGTGAGGCAGACCTCTGCAAAAATGTGAAGAAGAAAAGAAAGCAAGAGTATGCTGATGCTGTAAAAAAGCTGCAAGAGATAGAAAATTCCATAAATGAGTATAGAATAAAGTGTGGCAAAAAACCAACCCAGAAATCAACTCTTACTCTACCAGGTAAGCAAGAGAATTCCCTGTGTTCTGATGAAAACAGGAGGGGGGGAAAAAAAGGTAATTTGGCTCACTTACAAGTTTTGTTTACATCTTCTCTATATGGTTTTTATCTTCTCCAAGGCAGTTAAGTAAGAAAAAAAGAGATGCAATTGCTGCATCTGATAGGCCAAGTGCACTGCTTATAGGCTGAGGGCAGAATAAACTGCAGTTTTAGGAACAAGTGCAGACACGTTCCAGCACCAGCTACAGACCGAAGGTGCTATACATAGAAAGGCTGGTAGGAGCATCTCAGCCAAAACTGGTGTGGTGTCTGAATTCGTAGTGTATTGAGTTCAGTTGTATGTCTAAGCCGCCACACGCAAGATCTCTCTCCCTTCCCTTCCACAATGCTTCAGTTCTAGCAAAAATAGAGCATGTGAGTTTTTCTACAGGATCGAGGAAATAAGGATCAAAGACTTTGTTTCTTGATTAAAAATTACTGATTTCCAAAAAGACATTAATGAAGTTCAAGAGTTTATGAATGCAAATAGTGGCAAACAGATTTTTTTACTAAATCCATTTGCTAGTGATGAGCACAGTGAAAGCAGATACCCTTGGCCTCTCCATGCTGAAAGTGTGATTTTCCTAAGGGAGGAGAGATTCTTGCTGCTTCATATGATAAACCATGGAAACTTGCTAGTATGCAAGCCAATTGAAGGAGTCTGGGAGTAGTAAAAGCTCACAGGTATTGCAGGCTCTTCTAGTTTCTATAGTGATTTACAGTTTTAGGACATGTTTCACTTCTGCCCGCCGTGGAATATATATATGGATAATTGTTGATGTTTAATTGATTTCTTTTTCCCTGAGGAAATGCTGTTTTGTGAGGTTAGTGGGGTTTTTCCTGGGAATTACAAGGTGGGAAGGAAAATGCAAGATTTTTTTGCTGTTTATAGCAATACCCTCTTACTGACCTTTGAGATGGGACCTCTTGACAACATGTATTTTTGCTGGAAGAGACCCTTCTCCTGTGCACGGCCAGGTTTCTGTTGGGGAAACCTTCACTGTGTCCCATTCCCATTGAGAGCTTGGTTTGGATTCTTACCCAGCGCAAACCTCGGCAGCACTGGGCTATCCATCATCACAAAGTGCTTATTCTGAAAGGTTGATGATTGCTATTTAATGTGGCCCAGCTAGTTCCTGATTGACAGAGATGAGGAAAACATCTGTTTTTCCAGTCTCTTGCTCACCAATCTGGATATTAATTGTGGGCGGTCCTGTATTACCTGGGACACATGATGTTTAGTAACGACCAGGAAGCTAATGAAGACCGGTGAGCAGCGCGGCCATGTGAGGTGCACGCTCACTCTTGTTCGTTGCAGGCGGTTTTTTGTCCTGTTGTGCAAACAAGCAACTTAAGAGTGGGTCCTTATACGTTTAGTCCATCATTTTGCAACATGTGATACACGACGTCCTTGTTTGCTGTGTGGGAAGGTGGATGCAGACAGAAGGGACTGAACTCCATGTCTCAGAGGGTCTCCCTGCCCGTAGAGACTGCAAGACAGCAAATACTTAGCCAGCAGTAAGTTAGCTGCATTCCCTTCCAGTGCTTGACTCTTGCACTGCAGCATGTATTTGTTTATCTGAAGCAGAACAGTCATCAGCTTCAATAATTGGATTTTATGTGTAACCTTTTCACCATCGCTGAGGGTACTCTTGGGCTCAAGGTACAGGGTTTCAGAAGGCTGAGCAGTGATGAGTCACTTGCATCTGTGAATTTGGGGAATGACTTGTTGGAAATAATGTGTTAAATAGTAACATTGATTTATTGAATCAAACCATAGCTATTTTCATCCCAGCCCCCAAGGGATGGGAGGTGAAGGACATACTGGACTGTCTCCTGCTCCCCGTGTTCCACTCTCCCTTTCCTTTGCTTCCTCTGTAGTCCAGAGTTTCTTCCACTTTTGCAGGGAATTGCACGGATTCAGGATTTAAATTCAGAGCTCCCCTATATGTCAGCAGTGCAGACCCCACAAGAATCCAGCAGCGTAGCTTTAGACTGGCTTTTTTTTTTCCCTAGGTAGGTTTTTTTCCTCCTTGCACTGGGCCCGGTTCCATGTTTCACCACCATGTGGTCAAATTCATGTGAATAAGCTCCCCTGAAGCTTTTTCCCAGTGTCAAGTTGCAAGCAGAGCTGCAACCCATCCTTGGTGATCTGAAAAGTCCCCTCGGGGCAGGGGCCAGCCCTGATGTTTTGCTGTTCTTGAAAAGCTGCTCTATTTACCAAATCCTTGTAACCAGACCTTTCTTCGTAGCAAAGCGTGACATCAAGGGAGCAACGTTCGTTGCATACGCTCATGATGAGTGATGGAGGAAGCAGGTGTCATATACAAAGTGGTTGCCACCGTCTTCTTTTGTTGCTTCCTCTCCCTCTTGCGTAGAGGTTCATGGAGACTTTTTACCCCACCAGCACTGTGTCTCACCAGAAACGGCCTAGGAGCAGATTTTTCTGTGGGTTAATTATTTTTTGTGCTCCTTTTTATCACCAGCTGAATTTCTCTGCCGTTGCTGGTCTGTTCTAAACCTTAGCAAGGACAGGCTCTTTCCGAGCAAGTGGTAGTGTGTAATGTCAAGGTGAGAGGACAGGCAGGTGCAGTAAAACTCTTTGAATGAACAACAAAATGTAAGAGAAAAGATTGTCCATACAACCGTTACTGCTCTCTGTGGTGTTGGAATTTGCAATAACTTGATTGACATCAGTGCAATTATTCTGGATTGATACTAATTTAATTGAAACAGAATTTGTATGCTGATGAAACATTCAAAAGTGAATGCCAAATTTCAAAAGGCATTTCGTACCTACCTGGTGGGATTTCAGGTGTACCTAGAGGAGATTAGATGCTAGCAGCCAAGATCTACATGTCTGTGTAGGCTCCTGACTCCTACTGAAGCACCAAAACACCCTGTGAGATCTGTTGGAAGTTGGGTGGAAAACACCTTTGTAAAACTTGGCCTGATTCCTGCTGCAGCTGAAAAAAAATCTCCTTTGATAATTACACAGGTAGCTTGCTGAACTGCAGCGAACACAATTAGGTCATGATATACTCCACAGCAGGACTGTCTTCAGGCTGTTGAGGGCTAAAGCATACAGATTGCAGCGTTACAAGTAGCAGCAGGCTCTGAAGCTGTAGAAAATAAACTGTATCTGATATTTGGAAATTGATGTTGATTCTCCTATGCTTAAAGTGCTTGTTTTCGTTCACAGATGATATAATTCCGTCTGAGAGCAGCTCCCTGTCTGATACAACCACCTATGATGATGGTATGTTGCTTATCCTTTTCTTCCTATGAAGTGTGCCTGGTCAGAGACGCTGCTTTGACTTAATGTCCTTTAGCCTACTATTTTGGTGGCTTTTGATGGAAAATTACTTTATAGAAGAAATAAGGGCTTAATCAGGAATGTCTTTCCTCATAATGGGTTAGTTATTGAAAGTTTCTGTTCTGTGAGCTGATCTGAGTCATCTTTCGAGAAGGTGGGTGGTTTTAACGTGACCAACCTGCAAGCTGAGGGCACTGTGGATGTCAAATACTTCATCCCTGGGACCTGGCCAGAGGTGGGTGAGCAGCTGGAGGACTTTACGAGCTGGGAGGATTTGCCCAGCCCTTCTGTCCTCACAGCTACTATAAAACTCACAAAAAAGTAGAATAGTCACAGATATTAAAAGATCTGTTTACGTTTATCTGTTACCTAGTGAGCTTGCCTTCTTGCATGGGTATGGTGTTTGCTCAGCTTACTCATTTCACACACACACCCACAGACACACACATTCACGCCCTGTTCCACAAGGTGGAAAGGACTTGGCTTTCCTGTCCCTTAAACTGGATAATCATCATTTGGGGACAAACATTATCGAAATTATTACTCACTTTTCAGTTAGGGCCTGATTCTGATCTCACTTTGTCCCAGTTTTAGACTTGTACAATCCATCTGGTACTCGAAAATGGAGTTACACCTGATTCCTGCTTGTACAAGTAGAAGTAGAGCCGGGGCTTTGGCTTGTGAACGTGTTCTCTGTGATACTCTTCCTGCATTTATATGTATTAGTTGGAGTTTCCTTTTGGCGCCGATGGAACCTGGGTTGTGCCTTAAGCAAAGCGAGAACAAGGATCAAACCAGCGTCTTCCCAGTTGCCTTCAGCCAAATGTGTCTGTCAGTTGTCTTTCCTCATTCAGCAGCTTTTGAAGTCAGTCCCTTTTAGGTTGTATTTCAAACCTAATTCTTAAAACGTCATTTTCAAATAAAGAGCTGGAAGGGGAAGGAGAGGAACTGGCCTTTGCAGAGGCTGAGCTTGCCTCCTCGGCTCTGGGAAGGATTGCACTGCAAACAGGTGTTTTCCCAAGGAAGTTCCACTTTGTGATCTGGCACAACCCCAAGCTGTGTGTAATCTCCGTAGGAGTCGGTGCTGCTGGGAGTTGTACGAGCCTCTGCGATGTCCTGTCTGCGTGGAGGAGAGCTTGGTGCAGGCAGGAGAGTCTTTCTAGATTCACAGCTTCTGTCATTCTCTGTAGTGCAAAGTGTTTCTGCTTAGGGGCCACGGATTTGCACATGGGGCAAAAATATCAAGGATTTTGCTAACAAAATACGTATTCCTTTCCAACAGTCAGTGAATCGCTTCCTGTACCAGCACAGAGACCCAGCTCTGTGCAGCTTTCTCCAAGGCTTCCTCCACCAAAGTCCCTCGGGGTGGAGAGAATTCATCTCAGAAAGTCATCCATAAACGAGCAGCTCTTGGAAACCAGACACTCCAGGTAGGGATGTCTTGCTGCTGCTCTGCTCTCTGCCTTGCTGGCATAAGCTCTGTCTTGCCCCTGCCAAGACTCCTGTTACTACGGGCACTTCAGCGGAGCCTGCTGCCTCCACACTCCTCTGCAATTACAGGATTTGGTGATGGGAGATAAATTTCCTGTTTAGTAACAAAAGTGTGTATAAGTAGTTGTCACAGTCTCTGAAATTGTAGGGTAGTGTAGTCTTTGTGAAGAGGTTTGAGATGGGTGAGAAATTTAATAGCGAGGGCTGTATTTAAGGAATTGCTCGTGCCCACCAGCGCTGTCACCCTTTGTCTCCGTTTCTGTGGTTTGTTTTCAGTATTAATTAAACAACTTGTAGTTTTCCTGATGACTGTGCTTAATGGCTTCAGATAACACCAAACCATACCCATCCCTCGTGATGGTATCGATACTTCAGCAGGTACATTGTCAAAGCGGACAGAATTCACTAAGTCCTGATGGGTAGCTCTCCATTTAAGAGCAGAGTTATGGGATTCAACCAGCTACCATCACTAGTGTCAGCTGCAGTGACTGGCTGAGGTTCTGTATGTATCCATGGGATTTGGGCACTTGCTGAGCTAGAAGAACAGTTCCATGGAGCATGTCGACAGCAGTAGCTCTGCTGATGGTTGTGTGATCGTGTTGTGTGGGTCTGATCTGGTGCTAGTTGTGCTCAGTGTAAGGATTCCCACTGATGTTGATATTTCTTGGATTGTGTCTTGTGTGAGCAGGCTGTTGAAGGCATGCCTAAAAATGTTTTAAGTCTGGGGCAATGTCAGGTCTTTGCGTTTTTCTCATCTGTCCCTCAAGATAAGCAGAACAGTCCTCTACATGAAGTTCAGAAGTTGAATTATAGCCATATGTAACCATTTAGCTGTGACATGCTTCATTTTAAAACCCAATTCCTTTGCTTCTGTTACCTGCTCTGTCTCTTCTGCTTCATACTTCTGTCCTTTGGCAGCAGCTTTTCCTACCGGTCATCCTCTGAGGACCTCCCTTGAACCACAAGAAGGGGTTGAATTTTTCTTCCTTTTTAACTGTTCTGTTCTTTATACAGGGAAGCTCATCCAGTTACACCCTTACATGTTTCTTCTGCCCTTCATTTTGTTTCTTTAAGACTTAGGGTGCATGTATTCTGTTTGCTGCAACTTGCACGGCGTTTAACCTAACTGGGATTGTCTCCTTCGTTACAGGGACCCACTTTCGACTCACAGCAGTCCTTACCGAACCCTGGAGCGGCCGCCCCAGCCCCACGGGGGCAGAAGCATGCCTACAACCCCTGTGCTCACACGCAATGCCTACAGTAGCAGCCACTTACAGTAAGGGGGCTTTGTTTTAAGTGCAATGTCCATCTTAGGCAGCAGCAGAATAAAAGCAAACGGTGCTAAGAGGGCAAAGGGTCCTTTGCCGTGCAGCTTTCACTACAGCAGGGTCAGGCTCTCAAAATGTCTTTTCTGGATATTAGAGGTACAAGGTTAATATCAGCCACGATCTTCTGGCACAGCTCTGCACCAGCTTTGTGACATGCGAGTGAGGGCGTTTGTGTGAGCGCAAACCCTGTCTGGGCAAACAGCAGCACGCACAAATGGGTGTCTGCAAAATTAGGAGTGAGATGGAAGCTGGCACACAAATATTGCCTATCTGATCATGAAAGACTATAGGAGAAGGGTCATTTCCAGGTAGGCACCTATAGGGAGTTTTAACAAGTAATGCTTGCTCAAAAAGTTTCTGTAAAATACTTGTGAGATAGCCAGAATTTATTTTACATTTCCTTTGTAGCCTCGTTTTCTAGCAAAGCAAGGCTTATGAAATTGTATTGTCCATCAGCTACTGGTCTCCCCATAAAAAACTTGTTCACAAGCTGACAGATGTCTGCTGTGGATTATGTTCCTGCAAGCCTCCTGAAAATGTAAGTGGCCAGATAGAGAAGAGAGATCCCAATCAGTGCCCTTGCTATGGGAAGAGAGCTGCAACATGAGCTCACCTGTATTATTAGACAGCTGAGAATCCATGCTGGGGAAGGAGAGGTACTATAAATCTTACAATGTTATTGAGAGCTCGTGGTTTATTTGGCTGGGGTAATGCAGCCTTGAGAGGCAGAGCCACAGGAAACCCATCTTCCTGTGTTCTGCTCCAGCTCAGTTACTTGTGTAGACTTTACCTACTTAAAAAGCGAGAGAGCCGTCTTGTAAATCATTACACCATTTGAGTTTGTGAGCTTTGCTGCATGTATCCCTGTCACAGATTAACCTTGCTCACCATGATAGATTTTTACATGAGAGATCCCCTACTGTTGCAGCAAACCTAAATTTCAGCCAAGCTGAATTTCTTGCAATGCAGATAGTCTACGTGGAAAGATAAGACTGGGTTTGTATTGTGCTTTGACTGGGGAGGCAGCATGCCTGACTCACCCACGCGTGCTCTCTCCAGCTCTCTGTGTATGTTCGCGTGTGACTGCCTTTAACCAACCGACATCTGTGGTGTTTCAGGCCAGATGTTTCCCCGCACCACTGCCGGCAGCGCAGTGGAAGTCTGGAATCCCAAACCCACCTGCTGTCCGAGACTCCTGCTGAAAAGGCAGCCTTCACCCTCTCCAAGTCCCAGCGAAGCAGCAGCACAGAGATCCTCGATGATGGATCATCCTACACTAGCCAGTCGAGTGCAGAATATTACTGCGTGACACCTACTCCCAATCCATATTATACTACTCAGACGCTCGACAACAGGACCAGGGGTCGAAGACGGTCAAAGAAACAAAACATTTCTGCTGCAAATTCAGGAAGTATGCCAAATCTTGCCCAGAAGGATGTCCGCAATGGTGTCTACCACAAAAGTCAGGAGCAGCCTTCTTCTAGTTACTATATTTCTGGATATTCCCCATACACCGAATCTGACGTTTATTACAATGGAGGATACGTTTATGAGAGCGATACGGAGGGACAGTACAGTGTCAATCCTTCTTATCGCTCATCGGCACATTACGGATATGACCGTTACAGGGAATTCAGGTCTTACCATGAGGATGAAGTGGACAGAGTACCGCACAACCCATATGCAACCCTAAGGCTTCCAAGGAAGCAAGTTGCTAAAACGGAGCACATAACCAAAAACATTCACAAGGCCTTAGTTGCAGAGCATCTCCGTGGTTGGTACCAACGTGCCTCCACTCAAAAGGAACAGGGTCATAGCCTGCAGGCAGGCTTTGAGTCTGACAGAGGATCTCAAAGGAGTTTGGGCTTTGCTGGTCTGCAGGTGCCGTGCTCTCCTAGCAGTCGGGTGTCATCTTTCTCTTCGGGTAATGTCTGATTTCTTCTGTGCTGAGTGTTTTTTTTTAAGTCCCTGCTGTGCATCAAATTCTGTCCCCCTCCGCTGCCTCGATGAAGTCAGCAGAGTAGGAGAAAGGCTAGAGCTCTGTCTTGAAAGGTAGACGAGGAACTGAATAGGATCTTGTTGTTCCCTGCTTGCGAAGGCAGACTTGCTTGTTGCCTTCTCCTATGGGTAAAACTGCCTTTTATTCTTTGTAAGTACAGTAGTCTCAAGAAGCACGAAGAGCCACAGGGGTTTCAAACAGGCATGTTTACCAACTAGAAGCAATGTGTAAAACTTCGTGCCATGTAAATGCAGTTGCCACGATGGCTTCCAAAATACAGTACAATAAGCATCACTGAACGGGTCAGAAAGACACTTTTTAAAGAGATTCCCTGGCTCCAAAATACCACCCGCACAGCACTTTCCTCCTTACAGGGCTTGTAAATCATACTTCGTGTTTGCATTGTCTGCTTGTGTGTCCTGCAGAAACCCATAGAGATTGTCTCATTTGTCTCGGCTGATTTAACTGGAGAAAGTTCTAATTTGCTGTAATTTTTAATTCCAGCATCTTCTGCAAACACGGCTGGGAACTGGCGGAACCCACTTGCACTGGGACTTTCGGACTACGATACGTTGTCTCATTCCTCTTATGCCAGCTGTTACGGGAACGTTTATGGCAACCTTCCTTTGCAAAGCAGGTGAGTAGAGTATACCAAGGTTTTCTGCCCTTCCTCCTGTATTTCACAGGCTGTTAAAACTTCTGAGAAAATCAGCTTGATTTCAAAGGGCCAGGATGAAGGGTTATTCTAAAATTGACTTTGTGAGAGCAAGTCTTCGCTGTGTGGAGTAGGTCAGCTGTACCACCGACACTCAAGGAAGGGGTAAGCCGTCATAGCGAAGGATAGACTCATTTATTGCACAGCCTTTTGCTCTGACCGATGCTGGACCATCAAAGATCTTGCGCTCCCTGGCAGCTGCGATGACCGGAGCAGTGTTGCGGGCAGAGTGCCCGCTGAGCCCCGTCCCCCTCACCCCCGTGTCCCAGCGCTGGCGTTCAAAGGCGATAACGCCGCATCTGCCAAGTGCATCGTGCTTGGCAGAGCTTAACCTGGGAACCAGGCGGGCTGTGCTGCTGTTTGCAGAGCCATCCTGCTCGGGGGGGCTCTCCCGACGACGGCGGGGAGCCCAGGGTCTGCTCCGTCCTCGCAGAGACTCCTGCAGCTCTCTCGCTGCTTCTGCTTGGCGTTTTCGGTCTCTTCCTCCCGCTATCATATGCCAGCTGTTATCAGTAAGGACAGAGACGTCCTGCTCAGGGCGATGGCTCTGCCCCCACAAATGCCATCCCGTTTCAGTACGCTGATGCTAAGCGTAGCCAGCCGTAGTAAGTACCCCACGTTTGTGCCTCCTGCTTTGCGGGTTGCAGTTTGTGCTTGCTGCCAGGCTGACTTGTGTGAAATTACTGAATTTTTAATTTTGTTTGTTTTAAAACAAAGGCGTAAGAAAAGATAGAAAAGCTTCTGCTAGATCCTTGTTTCTGAGCTAAATGCCGTGGGCTTTTTTTATTGCAGTGATTTAAAAGATCTACAGTAACAGCGTTTAAAAATAAATACAGTTTCCACTAATATCTTAAATTCCTATAATTGGGCTTTGAAAACTCAGCTTATTTTGGCAGCTTTATCTAAATGAGGTTTATTAGCTATTAATTTTCCATATTCTGAATCACTTGTCTGATCGTTCATCTGTTTTATTCTCTGTTTTAATGTGATTATGGCAAATGAGCAATCAATACACCTTACAGCCTTGATAATTTGAAGCAACTGAGATCCTGTTGCACACCATTTTCCTAATTACAACACGAAAACTGGGTTTGTGTTTGGATCCAAATTGCGCTGGAGTTGAACTCACAATAACCAGCATTAGTTCAAGCCCAAGGGAGTTGTGTGAGCTTGTGCAGCACCTGGGGGGGTCTGGGGAAGACCCTCAGCTCTTGCTGATCCCTGATGCCACCACGTCTCTTACAGAGCTTACGCGGAGACGAGCCAGCTGGGTGGCGACGATGAGAGCCGGTTGGAAGAAGACTTGCACAGGAACGAGCAGAGGTTGTTCTGGCATGAGGATTCAAAACCCGGGACGCTCGTGTAGGCAGCCTGCAGCCCCGCATTCGTACCCTTGCGTGCCTTGCACAAAATGCTGTGACTCCGAGGCAGATCTCGGGTGGAACTTCCAAACTGAACAGAAAAAGGAAGCAGGCTGTTTTGCTGGGAAAGATTGAATTCAGCATTAAGAGGGACTATAGCAAAATGACAAAGTCTTACCACGAATGGCGTTTCTTTCTGAATCCAGATACCCTACACAAGCAAGGGCAAGCCACAGTTTAATCTATTACTAGATGCAGCACTTGGTTGAAGTATTTATATTTAGCAAGCACTTTTTTGGAAGATTGGAAGGTGTTGAAGGCAAACCTCAGAGAAAAAAAAAATGTGAAAAGGAGACTCTTATGGAAAAACCAGGAATTCTAGGAGCACAATTCTGATGTCTGAAAGAAGAAATGAAAATTTATTCTGCCATGGCTTATGATGACCTGGAAGGACTTTCATAAGCTTATGAAGGATAGATACTGTGTGTGTGAGTGAGGCAAAGGGTGACTTAATCAGTATTGGAACATTACTTGAAGGAAGGCTGGATTTATTTTTTTTTTTAATTATGGAGGTTTGAATGATTTTATCCATTTTTTTGGGTATTGTTAGGAGTGTTTGTTAGCACCACAAGCAAGTTCTGTAAAGAAAAGACACGATATGTCATGTAAAACTATAGGTGGTTGTGGATTTTGGAAACAGAAGCAGTAACCTTTGAAATCTCTTTTCCATGATAAAGTGTAATTAATAACCTCCCATTTAATGACCTTTCCATGGTACAACTTCACTGTGTGGAGGAGTAGGCAAATTTTCACGGTGGCTGCACAACGACCCCTGTTCATCGGGTGACGATTACGTTTTGCTCTGCCACAGTGAATCAAGGATCCACAGTGGGGAGCTGCAGTGATTACACGGCGAACAATTTGATTGTAACGGCCAGTATTTTAAGGTGGATGCAAACACAAACAGCCAAGTGGGTGCCTTAAAATGAGGGGCATTAGGATTGTACCGCGATTCACCTGAACTGCCAGGTGCGTTGCGAAGTCACTAAGTGACAGAACAGCATTTTCACGAAACCATTTGTGTAGGAAAAAAGTGTGACTGCAGTCTTGATCTAAGAGGGATAAACCTACCTCACGTCATCCATCTGTAGGAACAAATTGGCATGGGTTATCTTGCGTGATTTCCGACAACTTGTTTGCATATGGTAAAATCTCTCTCGTTTCTCAGCTGTACTGTGCTTCAGGATTCCATAAATGGTGCTCTTTTTTTCTTTTATACAAAGGATTAGTTACTCCTTGTTCATATTGTGAATAGAAAAGTTTCTGATAAACTTTTTTGACGTTTTTTACCAATATTCCAGAGCATGTAATATATACAGAAGGACACACTTGTTAAGCTGGTACTTAGTCATTTGTATTATTAGAGTCGCGATTTGGAATTAAACGAACAAAAACAAAATAAAAAATAACTTATTTCTTTGGTTTTGCATATTTGTATAGCCTTCTAGAAATCCAAAAGCTCTTTTTGCTTATTCTTTTACTATTTCTGAATTTTTTAGACCTATTATTTTGTATAGGTCAATAAACGAAAAAGTGTGCTACCAAAACCACTTCAGCATTCCTCCTATTTCTACTCGAGTGCTTGGAGAAGCGCAGTGTGTGTTATTTCAGGGCTTTAAAGTACAAGAAAGTAAATCACCACGGTCTGATTTCTTCTGGCCTGGGATGTTAGGTTGGGTGCAGAGCGCCAGTGGCCTCAGCTGGGGGCAGCTTAGCCCAGCGCAGTTCAGACCCCCCCAGACCAGGTCTGTAAATCTGAATTTCTGACGATGCAAGGAGAGGGAGGAACGGCTCTGGGTGCCTTTGCAGGTCCCTCTCCGGCACAGCTGTCCCAAGGGAGCTGAGCTGGGCTTATTCGACATTCCCACCGGAGGGTCGCTCTCCCTGGACCTGCTGCCCACCCCCAGCTCAGCGGTGATACACGGGCAGAGGTGGCCTCATGTTTCTGGAAATACTTCTTGCTCACCTGTCCTTGCACCTAAAAATTGCTGCAGCCTTTCCCGTTTGGAGCGTGGCTCTTGGGGGTTGTGTTGCTTGTCTGGTGGGTCCTCTTCTGAGTTTGTGCCCTCTGAGATGCCCACCTTTCTGGAAGAGCAACTTGGCTTCGAGATGTACAAGTGCTTTTGCACCCTGGTCACCAAGCAGTTGAGGTTATTCAGTCTCGCTCCCCTCTTTTCAGAGTTATTTGTCATTTTCTACTTTTTGTGGCATCCATAAGCTTCACCACCATCACTGAATTTTATGCTTATTTCCAGGTTGCTGGTGAAAATAGTTATTAACAATAAATTGCAGACATGCCCACTGAAACTACCCCCATGTCATCACACTCTTCCATTTCTCCAAGTAGTTTTTGAGGTTTGTCTGTTTACAAGTTCATTCATTGAATCACGCTTGCTGCTGTTGTAAAACATCGGTGTTTTGAGCAGGAAGCTGAGTGGTACGAAGTCCAATCCCTTACCCAGAGCTAAGGGTATCGGTGCAGGCTGGCAGTTATTTATCAGCACGCTCAAAGTTTTTCATTTAAAAAAGGAAGTGAGGTGTGTAACAAGGTCTGTGTGCCATTTAAAGCGTTGTTTGCGCTGCTTTATTTTAATGCTGTAGCCGTTGAGTTTTGTATCGGCTTTTCCGTTCGCGTTGAGGATTTAGCTCAGTCTAACACATCCATGCGGGCACAACGCTGGCACTCGGCCTGGCCTCCCGGCTTGCTCAGGCAGGACCAGGGCAATTTTGGATAATGAAGTTGAGAAGATGGGAATTTGTGGTGGGTTTGGGTTGAGGGCGGTTTGCTCTATTTGGGGGATATTGGGTATAAAACCTCTAGGGCCAGAGTTCAGAGCCTGATTGCAGCTTCCAGCACGCAAGAGGAGCTGGAAATGGAAGCGTGGCAGGTACAGCACTTGTAACCCCTCTTGGCGTTCTTTGCGTGCCTGGCCCTGCAAGAGTTGAGCTCTTGGAACCTTTTATGAAGGGTGGAAGTACGGAGTGAAGGAGGAGGCCCAGAAGAGGAGAGAATAAGATGATCCAACTTCTCTTTCTCAGATGTTGCCTGGGGCAGGTAGCAAAGGGCTGGGGTTGGCCTGGGGTGGCACGGGGAAGGAGAAGGAGGGCACGACATCCCCCTGGGACCTCCTGCCCATCGCCAGCGAGGGAGCTGGCGATGCTGCGCGGCTTCTGCAACGCCTCGGTTTTTTGCCGGTTGTTCCCCAGGACCCCCAATTTTGCCTTTTGCAGACCTCCAGCTTGCTTTGTTACACTGCCCTTCTGGAGTGATGTTTGGATGCCCACGTACGGCTGTTCACAGAGACCAGGTCTGTATAATGCAGCTGAAGAGGTAATAAAGACACACTTGTAATTATTACCGTATTTGTTCACAGCTGAAATACAAATTACCTGCGCTTTGTTTGGATTCCTACCTCATCTGTGTTTTCTGCCTTTTAACCACAGCCCTTGCTCACCAGGATTACTGAGGACATCTAGTGACTGACCAGCAGCATTGAGGAGAAGAGCCTTCCTGCTTCTTGTACTCTGAAATCCCTCCTGCCCCTTCCAGTTCGAAGAAATATTTAGAAATTCTTATTTACTATGGTCCAGAACAAAGCCAAGAGGTGAACAACGTGAAACACCAATGTGAAACACCCACTGACCCACAGGGTTCAATTTTACTGTATCAGAAACGTCTCTCTCTTTAGAAGGTAGAACATGCTGCTGATGAGATGAGAGCGTGAAAGGGAAATAAAAACCCACATAAAACCGTATGTAATGGAGCATTTCTGAGTGCTTTTTAGTTGATGGATGAAGAAGAAAAAACAATCCTTGCCAGGAATCCTTAAAAAGGCATTAGGGCACTGTGCTAAAATAAGCCATGCCTGATGTTTTTAATTGCTGCCTGCTTTTTCTCTGCTGTTTTGAACAGAAATACGCTGAGATGTGGGAGGAAAAACTCCCATGGGAGCTGCCGCAAGCCCTGTGGGGGAGGCTGGTGTCTGACATTCCTCCGGCGCAGGGACCAGGGACGGACAAGGCTCAGACCAGGACCCCCCTCCCCAAGCACAGGCTAAATCTGTAAAGGTCACAAATCTTTAAAATTTACCCAAGTATGCTTATGTGAAACTTGTCGGCCAAGGTGACTTAATACATGGCGTGACTCTTGCAGCTTTCTGCTGACTTTTCATTTATGATCTTGGACTCGTTCAGCTTAAATGTGAGCAACGTTGCAGCAATGTTTTGTACGCAGCAAGGCTGCGTGGCTCCTGGGTGAGTGAGAAGCCTCCACCGCAGCCCAGCCAGTCCCAAAAAAGTTTGTAGGAAATCCTGTAAGGGCTGAAGCTTTGCTCCATCTCCTGGGCTTTGGGGATTAATGCAGGAGAGCTGCTTCTGCCAGCAGCTTCTGAGCTTGGGGAGAAGCTCCTCGTCATTGCACTTGCCTGGCACTTTCTGGATAAGCTAACACCTCTCCTAGGAGAATTTCTGCTTTCTACACTGCTTTTCTTTGATCTCTTTTGTGCTTTTCTATCGTATTTAATAAATTTCTAAAGTAGAAAGCTGAGGGTATCAGCTATAGCAGGGCCTTGCACAAATATTGAAATCTATCAAATTAAAGCAAATAGGAGCAAACTTTTAATTGTGTTTATTTTATTTAATGGTTATTAATTCCAATTTTCTGTTTTCCATGGACTTTTTTTTCCTTTGTGCTAGGGGAAAAAAAATTGTGTCCTTAGTAATGTTTTATCTTGTTGGTAACAGAAACTTCCTGGAGTGGTTTTCAGATTACTTCTGTCACTTTTTGCAGCAGTTTGAGATAAATACAGTGGGGGGGGAAAAAATAATCATATTTTATTTCGCAAATGTGTGAAGACATAAACAGTTCCATGTTCTTTTTCTCATCGTGTGACGCTGGGCGTCATGTCTCTCCCTGCTGCATCTCCTGCTCTTGCCCTTGTTCTTCTTGTGCTGAAGGTACCAGGCTGGTGACACTGACTGCACGGAGAGCCCAGCATCATTCCTCAGATCTGTCGGGGATAATTCAGCATTCCAATCAAGTGAAGCGCTGAACGTGGTATTTGTGTAGAGCAGGGGAGGGGGACCTACAGCTCTCATCTGGGGGCAGCCAGCATTTTCCCACTTAATGCAGCCTTCATTAGCATCAATTAGCATTTGGATTTACATAATTTGGGTAACTCTGCATATGTGGATGTTTGCTGTTTCGCCAACCAGTGAGAAAGTGGACCTTCATCCTGGCACAGATGGTGTTGCTGGGGGAAAGGATGGGGCTCTGCGTGGCGTCTGCTTGTGTTTTCAGGTACAAACTTTGTACGACGCATTTTGTTGTGGCTGGTGGTTCCAGCAACGGTCCCTGCCCACACTGACGTGTAGTTGGGACTTTGGAAACTCTAGTTGCTCTCTACATCTGACCTCAGTGTTGGGACCGACAGCGTGGGACCTCGGGGTTGATGCCACCAGAGGCCTGGGCAGAGGACGAATTCTACATTTGCTGTATTGTCATCCACCCTCTCCCTCTGGATTAGCTCTCTCCTCCACCAGCCCTGTCCTGTCACAAATTGGCCAAGCCCCCCTGCGTGCCAGGACAGTGTCTGCAACGCCTGGCTGAGCTTTCGGGAGGAGACGCTTTCTCCCATTCCCAGCATCGCTGTGGTGCCCGTGCTACCAGCGGGTAAGGGTGGTGACACCCTGTCTAATGCACACCCCCCCCCCTCTGTTTTCTGGCAGAACCTTCCCCTCATGGCTGTTAGACACAGATTCAGGACCACAGGGATCATCTCCCAGGGCAGGATTTATCACCAAAGACCATTACCCCCCGCTCTGATGCAGCAAGTCAAACCTGATGGGATGTTTCCTCCTTGGAAGAAGGGACGGTGCGAGTCGTGATAGGCGCTGGTAGCCCAGGAGGAGGCAGGACACAGATGTCAGGGCCTTCGTGAAAGAGAAGCAAGACCTTTAGCCAAGCAGCAGCTCTTTGCCATCCATCCAACTTCGTTATCTGTGTCTGTCCCTCGTGAAGAGAATCACCATAAATCCTTCAGCAAGTCCTTGACTGCAGAGGGATGTGCTCCGTCTCCCAGGGCATCTCCCGCCTGTCTCAAGCACAGCAGGCATGAGTCTCAATTTATATGTAATCGTTAAAGTGTCACCGAAGAGCTGAAGATGGAGAAGAGTTTGCAGCCAGCTGGGGCTCAGCTGGAGTAACTCTAGAAGAAACCCTTCCACCTGTTCCCGGCTGAGGTTAGGGAAGGACGTGCCCTGCGTGTACATAACGAAATCGCCTCGCCGGCATCGTTGCCCGTGGGCACGTTTCAGTGGCAGGATGATACGAGGTATGGGGCTGTGATAGGTTTGGATGCTATGGAAGAAAGATGCGCCCTGTGTTTAATGTGAAGGGTGACATTGTTTCCTAGAATGACTCCGTTTCTTTATCTGATCTGGCTTGGGCTGAATTCAGTCTTTCATATAAACGGGAGGTGATTGCTCTTTCAAAAGGTTACAATGATGACCGTCACTCCTCGAAGAGTCCTTGGCACTGTGTTATTGCAGTTCTGATTTAAGAGTACTGCCAGGCAACATTTGGAAGGAAACTATAAATTTGGCTGAAAAAGAGAAGGCACATTTTAAAGTTTAATTCTAGCTACTGGTTTTAGTGTGAGGCTTTTGTCACTCATGAGGCTCTGCCATGCAAATACAGAGCATAGATAAATCATAAGAATAAAGGTAGACTTAATAGTAAAGAATTGCTAAATTGCATATGCTGCCACAGGTAGGTTCTTTTGCAGACCGCGTGAAGAACGAATGTGTTCTCTGAGGGTCCAAGCTTGCAATTCTGATGCAAAGTATTGAATCTCCAAGCCTGAGCCTGGGCCTGTCTTGCACACAGTTTTAGAATAATAAGCCCTCGGTTAATAACAGTAAATATTTAGGTAAATGCTCTGTATAATGCCCACGGGTAGCGTGTGATTCAGCGCTGTGTCTGCTGGCGCTGCCTTGTGCTTCGGGCGAGCTGCGGCCGTCCGACGGGAGCCAGTGCTGCCCCGGGACAGCAGCGGGTCTCCATCCCCAGGTGGTCCCTGGCTCAGGGGGTTGGTGTTGCTTTTTAATGGCCATAACCAGCCTCAGCTCTGTCCCAAACCAGCTGAAGCCACATCAGGGCAGCGAGGGGCACCTTTTGGTTGTGCCCGTTGGTGAAAAGTCGCAGGCAGAGCCGTAGCTCGGTTCCTGAAGTCACGGTCAAACATTCAACATCCCGTCATGAACTGCCTGTTCCCTATTAAATAGCGAAATTGCTCACGGTTTCTCACAGACCCATTTTCATTCACCGCAGGCTGGTTTTCCTTTGTTTGGCAGCTGTTAGCACTGTGCTTTGGGAAGATGAGACGGTGAACCACCACCCGGGGATGAAAAGGTTCAGGTATTTGGAAGTGCTTTACCAAGGTCACATAAATAATGTGAGGTGGAAAAGTAAAATATCAAGTTAGTAGGGACTTAACTAGCGCTAAGTGTTTCAGCGTTTTGCCCCTGATCTTGCTATAAATGATACCTGGGAGTAGAAACTCCGTCCCGTAGCCTCAGAGCTGCTTCTTTGTAAATGAGCACGGTGCAGAGACATCGTGTGTCCTCTGACTGTGCTGCTCAAGCCACTTTAAAACATGGTCAGTAAAAAAAGAGCGTATATATGTTGGGGGGGTGGAGGGTGAGGTGTAGTGTTGTTCATCGGCAAATAAACAGAAACTCAGGCTTCAAGAGTGAAATTTGGAACATGTTTTGGCTCTGAATGGGGCAAAGGTTTGCCCCGGGCCAGCCCACTGTCAGCGTTCAGATGTGGAGCTGTCTTCTGTCCCCAAATCACGGCAGTTTGGATCATCTTTTTAAAATGGTCCAAAAGAGTTGAAATGGTTTAGAAATCCATCACCTAGGTATTTAACCCTTCTCAATGCAAACCAAGACGTACACATCTGACTCACCCATGCTTTTCCCTGCGGGATCACTTTGGACACGCCAGTGGGGGGGGTCAGTGTCCTGCCCCAGGCTGACATTTTCTCTCCTTAATTTCTGACACGACCAAAGTCCCCTCTGTGCTCCCCCTGCCTCCCTCCACATTTTAATGTTTTCTTTTCCCTGTAATAAGAAATATGAATGATGACAGAGGTGGTTTCCTACTGTGTAGGGAGGACCCAGTGCAGCTGCTCTCAGACTTCTCTGAAAATGGAAACTAAAAATAAAATTAAAAAAAAAATCACTATGTTCTTTTTGGGGGCCAAATTAGAGGCATCCAGGTCCCACTGAAACAGGAGACGCAGCTCCAGTTACTCCTCTGGGAGCTGAAGGAAATGGCCAGACCTGGACACAGTGAGGTGCGGTGATTCGGTGACCGCTGGGTCAGAGGCGAGGGGCTCGTGCCCCCGTCCCTGCTGCTCCATCCCTTCCCCACGCCAGCCACCGCCGTGCCAGCCGCTTCGCCCCGGGGCTTGAGTTTGCAGCTCCCTGTCAGGCGACTTGGGCAAATACTTCAAAAGTCAGATGTCCTTACTCTATTTAAGCAACAGACTTAATCTGATATATTTATATCTGTAACAGTTTGGAGGTATGGTGGTGGGATTTTTTTCCCAAGATGATCCCTGGTGTTTTTCCCACAGGGTGTCTCTCTACGATTGCTCTCGTTACTTAGTGGTTGTTATTGTTAAGATCCCATCATCTGACCCTTTATAATCCCCATATTGCGTTACATTGCATTGCTGGACATTCTTGGTGTATGCTACTGTTTGTCAATTTTAGACTGCTCCATCAAGCTTACGAGTTTCTTAAAAGTGATGCAAGGTTATGTTACACAGGCACATTCTCCGACTCATTCCAGTTAATGCCTTGGCATTTGGAAATGCCATGGATTGGTAATAAAGGGGAATAAATGTGTGGGTTTTATAAGCAAAAAAATGAAAGCCAACACTATAGAAATGGCTTTCAAGCATTTGGCATCAGCATGTGTCCCATCAATTACCTTAAAAATAGAACACATTTTAGGCACTTGAAGCATGGTTTGATGGCCTGCTTCGCATCAAATGGTGACACGGGGGTTGGCCTCTCTTGATATTTGAGTTAAAAACTTGTCAACTCTTTTGCTTTCAAGAGAGATAGGTTGGAAGTTTTGAAGAAAATGCACGAATGAGAAAAACCAATGAAGTGAAACAATCCTGCACGAGAGCCTGCTGGGTTTCATGCAAAAGTTCATCCGTACGCGAGTACCTGCCTTAGAAGCAGCAAGTATGAATTGTTCATTACCAAGGGCAGACCTTTTCTTCTATCATTTTACTCCTGAAGTGCTTTTATTTAACACTTGTTAGGTACCTCCTTAGCATGAATTTTGAGCTGCTATCTGTAGGGATAGCTTTGTGATCGCTGCAGGTACCTCTTGTCTTCTGCTTAAGCTTTGAGCGTAGCTGCTGGTACAGCTCTCTGCCGTTTGGTAACAGAGACACCTCAGGCAGCAGCTTATTAGTCCGGGGATTCCTGAGCAAGTGTCAAATTGGCGTGAAAATAGTAAGTGCCACCAATGGAAGTGGCTTTCCTGTCTTGATGAAGGCTGAGGAATGAGTGATCATTTTGGAAATCTCCGAAGGGGATACCCACAAACATAATTGGGAAGAAGATGGGAGTTTTGCCTTGGAAAGACTTCTAGATTTTGGCCGTGAGTGTGTCCCCAGCCTGGGGGGTTTGTTTGTTGCCTTAACGTGCCGTTTCCAGCACACCGAACCACTAAGCAACATGTTAGAGAAGGAAGCGAATCCTGTACTCGAGGTAATTTATGGAGGACACCTAAAGTAGGCAAAATGCGATACCCACCTTGGAAATCTGTGGGATTAGCACCTGTGTCACCGGGAGAGGTGTCACCGGGCAGCCCTTCACTCTGCATCTGACGGAGAAGGCATCACTCCCAGAAGTATAGTGTTTCCTAATGGAGGTATCAAGTGATATATTTCTATTTAGAAGAAAACTCGCTTTTCAAATACCTGATAGTGTTCTCAGTATCCCTGTTTTCCTTCTCGAGAGGTCTTCATGGGATTGACCCTACTTAACTTAGTAGATCTGACAAGACCATGGCCCAAGACGGCCTGGCTGAAGATCATGGAAATACAAGAAGGTGGCCAGGGGCTTTATTTACAGTCAAGAAATTAGCAAGCGATAAGTAACCACTGAATAGACAGCTTCTGTGACCCAAACAGCATCGTTTGGGAGAATAACATACCAGCTACTGAAGAGCATTGATTTATTTGATAACATCAGGAAACCATTTATGGACTCTATTATGGACAGCAATCGCTGGGGGTTAA